>NC_057424.1:5520653-6263153 GCF_019457755.1 Venturia canescens | reverse complement strand
GAGTTTCCTGTGGAGGGTTTCATTAGAGCCGAATTTCTCAGACGCTCGTAACCGTAGCTTAACTCGGGGGTTAACCGTACCGAGTGTGGTTCACGCACACGCACACATCTTCGCACTCGCGTGACAATGCGAACATGTGATTTCATAAGAGACTCAGACAAGCGGCTCCTGTATACGCTCTTGGGAAACTTTAACGTCAAATGCACCGCGCGTGGCTATGTATCAGAGTAAACTGAGCAGTCGTTGTCGTGGATCTCTTTTTATGTGGTTATTACAGCGAGTGCGAGACTGCCAATCACTGATGAACGGAAAGCGAATGCGTTGGTTCTCCCCAAAGCACTCCCGAGCGTTAAACCATCGGCATAAGCTACAGGAAATTTGATTAGACGACGTCCATCTGCAACAATAGTCGAAAGCTATCAATTTCGAGTTGATTAAACGACCTATTTAGTGTCGATTTGATGAATCTCTGTGATATTACCAAATGACTCAATTAACGGGACCTGCGATAAGCGACCGGATAACTGTCACGATTTAATGAGAATATTTATCGACAAGTGAATATCAGAAAATGCAACGAACGTTAATTTGTTTGAGATTTGGCTGGTCAAGAGCTCGCCGTTTTACAAAATAATTCTCGCCGTTCTCATGGACGGAGTGATAAGGGATTTCTTGTTGTGTTTTCAAACATGGTCATAACTAGGAACGAAATGAAACATTTCAATGGCATTGGGAGCAAAAAGCAGCTCAATTCAATTTAAGGGGGTTTATCTTTGCGGTAGATCATGCCCGTAGGGTCGTATTTTATGTGTGTCTAAATTCGGTCGATTTTTACTTCCTAATTAAAGATATTATTACTTTAAATTAATGTCAGAGTTATTAATTCGTCCATCACTGACTGAACCTGAAATTTTATTCGTCCCTGGCCGATACTATAGTTTTTTTTATGTAAAAAATCGCTTTAGAGAGCGTTAAGGAAAAACATAACAGGAAATGGATCGAGAAAAAAAATGTTGATAAAAAGACAGAAGGCTATGACAGGAATGGGCCAAGCCAAGAAGAGACAAAATGCCGAAATAAGCAAATGTGAGGTTATCCGTGTGCTCATTATTAATTTTTTTCAACCTTTAAGGTAATATATCTTTATTACTAATAACACAATCGTCTTGATTTTTTTCCCAGACCGTCATTATATACTTTATTGTTATTGTGTACTTTTTCATAAATTTTGTAAGAAGCATTCACTCGTAATATGGAAAGATAAATAATGTTTTACGCACGGTTCCTATAATGCTTTGTATTTTTCTTCATATTTAAACACGTTTATCTGAATAACCAACAAGACGAACCCCTTCAAAATTGGATGTGTGTGTCAGTCGACTACCTATTTAAACTTTGTGTAAATAAATGTCAAGACTTTCTTAAGAAAATCGTTTCGTGCGTGAACTAGTTTAAGGAGGAACAACAGCTTCACGTAAAGTGAGGTTATGTAAATATGAATTCATTGTTTTTATCTAAATAATTATCTAGATTATGTAAACCCTGTTCGCTTTATTTATACGGGATTAACCCCCAAAAATACGTCATTTTTGGGTGGAATTTATGTGATGTATAAAAAAATGGCAGAATTAAACGACCTCGAATTTTGCACACATATTCTTTGGAGTTCAAACTGTGGAATAGTACTTTTTTTCTAAACTATGATCATTTTTTATTTGTTTTTGAGTATGAAAAGATGGGGTCTGTGGAGTTATTTCCTATGCGCAGGTGTTAAATATTCGAAGTTTGGAAATGATTTACTAAAAAATGGCTGAATGAAATGGATTAAAAATCAGAGGGACTATAGAAAATATATCCAAAAATGTATTCTAAAAGTTTTATTAAGCTATCACCACTTTTCTCAAGCTGATGTCCCTCCTTAATGAATGACCAAATGGCTATTAATAAAAGACAATTGAATACAGATTTCGTTGTCAACGGAATCAGCGGTCAGAATTTGGAGTTCTGAAGATACTTCGATTGATTAGGAAATGAAGAAAAACTGATTTTTCAATTTAACATGGTCCTGGATTGGCTACCTCTGTATTTTTTGTTTTTTAGTTGGATCACACGGAATCGGCAAGCACTGACAAACGGTTTCGAAAGAAACTTCTGAAGTCTCTTAAAAAATGTCCTAAAAACGTTTGTGTGACTTTGTGAAAATCATAAAATACTGAATAGCTTCAGCATGAATTTATTTCTCCCCCGAAGGAGGTTGGTGCCGGTTAAAAGCTCTGAAAATACCGAGCCGACTCTGCTGGTATCAACAATTTTTTGTTTGGGTTCGCTCGGTCCCAGATGAGCTCTCTTCATCCGAAGAATTCTCCCAAACGAAAAAGAACGAATTGCCGTTTTGCCTCGAACTTTTTGAGAGATAAAAATAAAAAGCTGAATATATAGTTCTTTGCCAATCGATTTCTTCCTGTGGCAATGACTGTACCGCTCGCTTCATCGTGTGTGCTGGTCACACAAATGCATCGCAACAGACAGACACAGATATTGTACATTTGGGACGTAAGTGTGCGCGGGAAAAGGCGAGAGGACTCGAGTCAAGGAGCGTATAAACCGGCCATTAGTATCGCCCAGCTACTGTCCATTGTCTTCGGTGTTTGCTGAAACAATTGACGGGATAGCTCTTGGCTTGCCGGTGTGTTCGGTCGTCTCGTTAGCGAGAGAGAGGCCTCGGTCACAACCTAACACACAGGCTCCAGCATTGTCCACGACGGTTAGCACCCGCGGAAAAATCCTAACGAGCTCTCAGCCACCGTTTAACACCTATAGACACTCGCGGTTTCGTATCCGCGGCAAAACTCCAAGTCTTTTTCTCACTTTCTCTTATTTCTTATTATTCGACTCTCCGTCCTTTCCTTGCTTCTTTTCTATTCATTGCAACTTTCAAATTTCAATGCCCAATTTCACGAACATCCAATTGCAGGATCCGACGGATTCGTCACCGTTTGCTGCACGCTCTTTTCTTCAGTTATACAATCTTGAAGGACTCGAAATATCTCAGATTTTAGAGAGCAAGGTTTCAGAAAGTGCTTGCTTGTCGATAATTCCTGGAGACTCGAAGCCTTAAGGTAGTTCATACACGAAACGATTTTCTTAAGAAAGTCTTGAAATTTGCACAGACTTTCAATGGCTAGTCGACTGACACGCGTATCAAATTTGAAGGGATTCGTCTTATTGGTTATCGAGATAAACGTGCTTAAGGTAAGAGTCGCGCGACTCTATGGTCAAATGACTATTTATTAATCGTCGAAATAAAATAGGTTATAAGAAAGGTTTTCTGTATTGAATAAATCTTGGGGCAATTTTAACTGTATTCGTATAAATTTATACAAGATCATGTTTAATAATTTATGATTAGAAATATCTTATAATTGCTTATTTGACCCGGTTTTTCAATATATATCGGTTCTCTTCTCACCTGACAGTCGAAAGATATCATAGCCTCCAAACTCGCCGGCTATCACAAAAAGTATATATATATGTATACATTCTTAACGTTGCCAAGTATATCGAGCCACTTCATGGCAGTCGATCTCCCGCCATATTCTGAGTTTTCATCGAGATTATTTTAAAAATTCTCTTCGAATTAGTCGATGGCCCTATATTTTTATGGTCATATTAGAATCTGTATAATATAATCTATGAGGAGCAATTTTAACATAGACTATATCTAATCGATAAGGAAATGAATTCTGCAATCATAGTGTTGGCGGGATGGGTTTCTCATACGATGCCGTGTTATATTTCTATTTTTAATCGTAAATTTCTTGATATAATCTTCGGTAACCTATTAAATCCTTTAGCCATATGAAAGTTTATCACGTAAAAATGATATAATTTAAAAATCACGAGTTCGTCTAATATCGATTGTCGCGCGACTCCTACCTTAAATATGAAGTAAAATACACAAGGTTATACGGGCTATGCGTAAAAATTTGAGTCTCACTAGAAATAAAAATATATTACCCTAATGATTGAATTAAATCGGTAAAATGGGCACTCGTAACCTCACATTTACTTATTTCGACATTTTGTTTATTCTTGGCTCCTGTCATTTTTGTCATAGCCTTCTGTCTTTTTATTAACTAGGGTCACCGCACGCGCTTGTCTTTAATTGTTTTAACACTTTTTAAATAAAAATATTACTCAGGACAATTGTTTCGAATAGTTCATTGCAAAAATCACGGTACCTACGGTCGAATAGCAATTGCGTAAGATCTCTCTTACTAAATTACTCCATCACTTCACCCTTGCGTCGTTAAATAAATCAAATGGTCGAGCGAGCCTGCCGAAGGCGGGCGAAGGTCGACCATGATTATGCCGATTTCTTCGTTCGAAGAGATCACTCTGTAGTACCGCTAGTATATACGCTCACTTCACCACATATTTTAGATTAATAAACATTATTATTAAATTAATAAACAAAATACGGTTGTTATTCCTGCGTTGCCATAGTCGTTCTCCATATAGTTTAACGTTCCTTAAAGAGATCACGGAAAGGGTTTTAAATTCATTTTTTTTTTTTTTATTTATGGGTGAGAAGTGATCTCTTCGAACGAAGCAATCGGCATAATCATGGTCGATCTGCGCCCGCCTTCGGCGGGTCGCTTGACCGTTCGATTATACCTCATGCTTCGTTCTCGAGATCACTCTGTAGGATGTTTAGAGCTATCACAATTTATCGTGAATAAATGTTACCAGCATCATTATTGCTTATGAAGATGTATTATTATATTTTTATCCAATTTCTCTAACTTAAAAAATACGTAATACATTTAACTGAGTATAGCTTTCGCGAATGCAGTTTTATCGTGATTAATTGGCCTATTATAGAAAATATCGAAGACTTTTGAAGTATGTGACCATCCTGCCAAACTTTTGAATATATTAATGTCTACTCCTTTAGCACGTGCTCGCGATGTGGCTGCATGCCTGACACTATGCGGTGCAAATTCTGCACTTATACCGCACTCCAACAGAAATTTCCTTATCCAGCGACTTAAAGTATCTTTTGAAGCGTTTCGAAATGGTTTTTTGGTTGTAATGAGCAAGTTGTCTGTTTCCACCAAAATTGACGTAATTTCCAAATATCTTTCAATGGTCGAACTTATGCACAGATTCGGTCTGTCCGTGAATCTTGGTAATAACAAAAGAGGCTGGTAAGTTCCAGGTCTGCTTGTCTTAAGGAGGGTGGCTACGTTCGTCAAATTGATAAGAAATTGATCAAATTTGGTGATAATGTTCTTCAACATCAAGTGCGAAGACACAATTTTTTTTTAAATTTTCTTCTGCTTAGTTATCGAGTAATTACGCATTAAAGCAGATTTCTTATGCCCGGAATGTATACCTATATATATGGAAACGCTATGCTTATACACGTGAACTTTAGTGATCAATTACTCGATAACTGTACAGAAGAAAAATCTTAAAAAATTTGTCTTTTCAAATTTAACTCTAAAGAATATGTTCACCAAATTTTATTAAATTCTTATCATTTTGAAATTTTTAATGTATTTTACATGGTTTTGCATGGCAACATTGTATCGTCCCTAGCCACCCCCCTTAATCCTTGATGAAATTTCGATTTCGTAACCGTTCTCGACTCTTCTGATCTTGCTCCTTTTGATAGCGATTAACGTTTGTTTACGATGCGCTGTAACAAGTGCCAGTAACGCTGTTTTAATTGTAAGCTGCTGAAGAGTCAAATTTTCCACCGGAGACATTTGCTCTAGTTTGTTGATAACAAGGTCCAGATTATAAATTCTTTCATATTTTGGTTTGCTCGGTTTAGATTTTGCAATTCCTCTCATTATTCGTGACATTAGAGGATTTTTTCCAATATGATCGCCACACAAAAGCGAAAGTGCGGCTCTGCATGTATTCATTGATCCGTAAGACGCACCCTGATGAAACTTTTCTGTAAACCATTCTAGAATCCAAGAATCCATTGGTTTAAAGGGATTGCAATTTTTCTCTCCGCACCAACTTATCCATTCTGTTATTGGTTTGTTATATTGAATCATTGTCTCATCGTTCGTAATCGATTTGAGCAATAAATCAATTGAATCGTTTGCTATGTTGCGTTCTTGATATGCTTTCCGGATAGCATCCCTGCCAGTAATGCCAGCTTGTCTGCCAGAGGATGTTGCGTCCTTCTGTCGAAGTTAAACAACAATTTTCTTGATGGTTGTAATCTAATCGGGGGTGCCTCTAACAGTGACAACCATAATGGATACCAGGGTTGTGCACACCAATCTGGTACTACCACTATACCACGGGCTTGATCATTCTCGATCTTCTTAAGAGTCTTGAGGATTAATGAAAAAGGTGGAAATGCATAAAAGTGAAAACCAGACCAATTAAACGTGAAGGCATCAATACAAAATGCATCTGGATCCTTATGCCACGAACAAAAAACTTTACATTTGGAGTTTTCTCTAGATGCAAATAAATCAATGTTCGGTTGTCCGAAACGATCGATGATGATTTTAAAAGCTGAAGGAGATAATTCCCATTCTATATCTGGGTTTTCTACACGAGATGCTGTGTCGGCCTCTGTGTTTTCTCTGGATGGAATGTAAGTTGCGAAAATCCACAATTGTCGTTCCTCGCACCATGACCAAATGTCATATGCCAATTTACTCAATCCCGGAAACCTTGTTCCCCCCATCTTATTGATGTATGCTATTGCTGTCGAATTATCAACCTTTAAAATGATCTCACAAGCCTTTTCCTCATTTGCAAATGATTTTAATCCGTTAAAAACTGCTATTAACTCGAGATGATTTATATGTAATAATTTCTCTTCCGAAGACCAGTGTCCATAAACCACTTGACCATTGCAAAAAGCTCCCCATCCAGATAGTGAGGCATCCGAAAAAATAGTCAAATTAAAAATAGATTTGCGAATGGGATTCTTTGAGACAAAAATCTTTTCCCGCCACCATTTAAGATCTTTTTGTATGTCTTTAGGATCGAGCATATTAGCCTGATAATCTCCGCCTGTATTTAACAAGGCTAAATATTTTGTTCGTTCGAACGGTTTTGAATGAAGCCAGCCATAGGCGACTCCGGGGCAAGCTGCTGTCAAATGTCATCATTGACAATGAAATCATTGTCGCAATCTGTTGACGTTTCCTTTGGGTGAGCTCAATTGTCATGTTGCGTGAATTCAAAACAAAACCGAGAAATTGACATGATATTGAGGGTTCAAAACAACACTTCTCTGTGTTACAAACAAAACCTAAAGATTCCATCAATGATTTTGTAGTGTTTACATTTAATCTGCACTGTTCCTTCGATTCACCTATAAAGAGGAGATCGTCCAAATATATAACCGAAAGCCATCCTTGACTCCTAAGATAACTAACTACTGGTTTTAATATTTTAGTAAAGACCCATGGTGCTGTATTCAGACCAAACGGTAAACAAACGAATTCAAATAAATCGTTACTCCATTTAAATCGTAAAAACTTTCGGAATTCCGGATGTATAGGGATTATAAGATAAGCATTTTGTAAATCCAGGCTTGACATGAAATTTCCTTCCGATAACAACTTTAAAGCCGTACGGATGTCTTCCGTTTTAAAATGGTCTGTTTCTATAAATCTATTCAACTTTTTCAAATTCAAAATAAGTCTAATTTTTCCATTACTTTTGGGAACTAGAAAAATTCTCGAGATAAATTGCCCTTTAGTTGTTTTACATTTTTCTATTGCTCCTAACTTCAACATACTATCCAAGGCTTCTTGCATCATCTTCGGATCAGTTTCGAGAGGTGCAAGTAATGTTAGTTACTTATTTTGAACAGGCGTTCTTGTGAACGGTTCTTTATATCCAGCAATCGTGGATAATACAAATTTATCAGTGGTTATTTGTGACCAAGCCCGTGAGAAAAATTGTAAACGCCCGCCAAACGGGATTACCTCTATTTCTCTGCATTGTTGGAAATTTTTTGACGTTGTTGTTTGTTCTGCGGAAACGTACATTGGGGGCGGTAGTTTGGTACGAATTTCGCTCCTGTTTTGTTGAAATGACTCGTTGGGCGATGTCCACCCCGAAAACCCGACGAGCCCTTCCAGTTTAAATGCTGTCTTGTTGATGACTGTTTTCTTTCTCCGGGTGTCTTGATAGAAAGGCCCACTTTTTCCGCAGCTGAAGCTGTTTTAATTCTTTTTCCCAAATCTTCCCCGAAAAGGAACTTATCCGTTTCGGATTCTTCTAGAACAATCTTCCGTTTTTCATCAACGTGTTGGTAGATTTGGTGCTTTCGAGTCTTAGAAAGCTGATGAGCCGTATCACAGAACATACTGCTCGCGTCACATAATGACTCAAGCAGTTCCTCTTCATCCACGGGTTCGTTTTCGTCATTGAAAATTGCACAGATGACATTTCCAAGACTACTAGACTGCGTCCACACATCTCTTGATTAGACATCAAATATTTGTCCCTATTCTTCGCAGTCTTGTGAAGAAGAGGAAGAAGTTCAGCATTTAACTCTGGTGCGTGTAAAGGACAATTTCCCTTCGTCAGATATATTTCTTCCATTGATTTTTTTGTTTTCGTTTCTAAACCTTTCAAAACAATTTCCTTCCAACATTCTGCCAGATCTGGATGAAAATTGAATGTTCGGTCCTTCATGAGCCGTTTCTGAACCCCAAGGAGTTCTTGAGCTTTCTCACTCAGAGTAGGAACTGTCGTCACCTCACCCATCGTCTCTTCAGACACTTTGTCGCTGCATTAACGTTTACCACATTCGGGTCATTTTCGTCAGCGCTCGTATCATTGTTTGATCGAATATCCGAAATCGAGTCTGTAAGAGCATATGATCTGGTTTATGTATGCTACTAGAAAAGAAAGTTCCTTTCTAACGCTGATACAGATTAAAACCTGTATCAAACCTCTTTTGAGGCATAACCCAGTCAAATATGGTACACTCTGTTTAATAATAAAAAATAGAAAGAGTGCCCAGCAAATATAGATTCTAAGAATCCATTGAACCAAAGGAAAAATCGAAGGGAAAGGAAAAAAACAATCGTACCTTCCGAGTCACCATCTTGAACATCGTCCTCAATTACGTCTTTCAATAAACTCTGATATTTGAGAATCTTGTTTCGATAAGATTCAATCTTATCTGTCTGCTCAGATTTTCTTTCACTCATTCTTTTTTGAATCGTTTAACGAAAGAAAAGAAAAAACGTGGTGATCGTGCCGCGCACAAAAAGCGTTATGAAGAACGACTATGACAACGCAGGAATAACAACCGTATTTTGTTTATTAATTCATTATCTAAAATATATGGTGAAGTGAGCGTATAATACTAGCGGTACTACAGAGTGATCTCGAGAAAGAACGAAGCATGAGGTATAATTTATCTGACACGATCGCGATCGAATGTGTTGCAATTGTTTTCTCCTTTTTTCTACGATCTGAAATACGCACATGAACGAACTCCGAGCACAACATCGCCAACCAATCAAAGTACGTCTTATAGCAGCTTCAAAAATAACTCGCACTTCGAGATTTCGTGACAACTTTTCTTTTATGAAAAGATACTTTTTTCTTGATCCATTTCCCTTTGCGCTCTCTAAAGCGATTTTTTACGTAAAAAAACTATAGTATTTCGCGAGGGACGAATGAAATTTCGGGTTCAATTAGTGATGGATCTCCGATTAATTGATGGCTTGTAATTTCATTCGCCAAAAAACAAGTTGAAAAAATTGATTTACAATTTTGAATCAGTAACTCTGATATCAATTTAAAGTGATTATATCTTTAATTAGGAAATAAAAATCGATCCAATTTGACACCTATAAAACACGATCCTTCGGCATGATCTACCTTAAACAATAAATGTCTGGGTTCGAGCACGAATCGAATGACGAGCCACGGTTGTCTGCTTTGTTTACATTTTCATCGACAAAAGTCATCTCGTTTAGGCACTTTATACAGAACTTAACGTTTCACGAAGCTTTACTTCATTTTTTTCGTAAATAAAAATGGAAGAAAATCAAAGAGTGAGAGAGAAAGAGAGAGAGAGAGGCTGAAAAGCTCTCTGATTCGCGACTCGAGGGTCGTGATCCTTCATGGAGATAAAGTGTAATACGTGGGAGAGAAAAAAAAATGTGTGCGGCAGCGGGCTGTGCGGCGGCAGTTTGCCAAAAGGAGAAAGGCTGCGGGAAAAAATCTTAGGTGTTTGAAATAATAAAGAGTGAGCAAGCAATTGAGGCCGAGCGATGAAGAAGGAGAGGAAAAGAAAGCTGCGGAGAAAATCGCAGCCTCGGAAAGAAGCGGATAGTAAATCTTAGAAATCTCAAGGGGTACTCGTCGAGGTTTATCACTCTTCCTCGGTATTCTTTCTCCTCGCCCTTATTCTTTTTTCTCGTATAACTTTCTCGTTGGTTATTACATGCGTAATAAATGAAAGAAGAGAGCGAGAGAGAAAAATAACCGTCGAAAAGGGGAACAAGATGAAGAAAGAGAGGGACAAAAACGAAGACTGAAAAAGTACTAACAAAGACAATTGTCAATGCGCCTCTAGAATAATAACAACGATGGTAATGACGATAGTAAGCCTCTCGGCTGTATTTTTACCTCCCAACTTCTCTCCTCCATCCACCGCAACACTTTTTTTCTCCCTTCACATTTCTCCTGTCCTCATCTGATTTTCATTTCTGGTTTTTTTATTTCTTTTATAAGCTGCATAATTTCCCAGTCTCCGAGGGCAATTAAGAGTTTTCATGAGGCATTCCCTCGTGGACCTTAATAAAACCGTACTAAATCCTGAGTTGGGAAAGTGTGCGGGGGTGTTTTTCCCTCTCCGTATTTTTCAGGGGCTCGACACTCCTGATTTCTGCATTTCGCAACGTCCCACTTCAAGTAGCTCGCTTTTTTTCTCTATCTTTCCCTCATTTTCCGTCTCTCTCTCTCTCTCTCTCTCTCTCTCTCTCTCTCTCTCTCTCTCTCTCTCTCTCTCTCCCTCTCTCGACTTCTCTTTATCTTTATATTCCTTCTCATTTCTTCGTGCGGTGAAAATGGGAGCGGCTCGACTGCGGAAAAAATATTATTCCTTATGCTGTGACTTGAGTTGCGAGGTTAAAATTCTGGTAAAGTGAACCCTCCCGACTTTTCCTCTTCATTGAGATCGTTTTTGAAGATGTAAAAACGAAGCTCGCTTTCAAGAGGAGCGAAATAATTTCGACGAGAATTTCATATAACTGTCGGGGGATTTCGTGGATTTGGAGATTTGTTTTCTTTTTTCTTCTTCTTTCATTCCAGTAAACTGATGGGAATGATGAGATCGCTGGGAATGTTTCCTAGATGGATGAGCAGAAATAAAGCTTGGTACGTATATCAAATATGGCAGAATCGTGCATTTCTCATTTCCTCATCTTCTCACCAGTCCAATCTATTTTGCAAAAGGGATTACTTTTATCGTTCCATTCTCTCTCTTCCTCTGCCTTTTTCTTATTAATAATTTTCGTGAAAGTATATTCCTTAGCAAATCGAATAAAACAATCCTTAAGGAGTTTACCCTAATTAGACGGAAAAAATAAAGACTATTTTCACAAATTTGTTTTGATGGGTATAAATTATAAATATGGCTATAAAAAATGTTTGGCCTAAAAAATACACTCCTAAAATACACAAAATTTTTTTTTTATATTTATTTTATTCAGTTTTCGTACAGAAAAAGGGGAAGAAGACAGTCCAAAAAAAAAGATCGGAGTATGTGCTGTTGGCAAAATCTCTGAAATGGATGATCGAAGAAAGAAAATAAAAGTGTTTTTGGATTCAATAGGTTAATGGCCATAGCGCATATCGTACGATTTTTGTTTTTTTTTCAAAAATGACAAAATGGCGGCCATTTTTCCAAAAATTACGAAATAGTACGTTTTTTCATCGTTTTTTGCAAAACAAAAAAGTTCCACTCAAAATTTCAATATTCGTATGACATGCGCTATAGCTACAGTCACCAAGAACATGTGTCAAAATTTTGGTGAGGATCGGTTGAATAGTTTCGGAGATTTGATCAACGAGCCGTCGAAAAACGTAATTTTGAGAGAAACGCGTTTAAAAAAAGCGGGTTCGCTCAAAATTACACTTAGACTGCTCAGATCTTTATAAAATTGAAGTACGGTACTTTGACATATGGAATTTCGAAAAATGCAATAAAAAAAAGTCGATTTTATGAAAATTCTAATTAGGATAGATCCCTTAATTCTTTTTTTCATACTTTGATCACATTTTTCCCCAAATAAGGATGCACCTGAAATTTTTTTCAAGCAGCGATCCGTCAAGTCTCATTCCATTACAAGGCTGTCATATACGGTCTTTCTTCGCTTGACACTGCTGAGCATTTTTTCTCGTTGGTCTCCTCTGAAATAGGCGTCCTCGGTGCGTTCGAGTCCGCGTAACGTTCGAGTTGGCGGACAAGCATAGGACGCGTTTTATTCCCGCATTGAAATGGGATAGAGAGCACTTTAATTTGCATGCTAAGAGTGGTGTGCACGACCCCCGGTATTTTCCCCTCGGCGTCGTTCTCGCAACGCCCACACCATCCTCTTCCGACCTCCCTTCCAATATACGTTTAGATATCTCTTTCTCTTTTCTCCCATGGCAGCCAGCACCCTTCATTCCCATCCTCTTCCTCTTTTTCTTCGCTCCCACTCGCGCGCTCTTTTCATCCCCATTTCGTTGCCAGTCGCGCGACCCCCGTCCGGATTTCCATTTAAACTCACAAAATGGCGCTGACTCCGCGAGAGAGTGAGAGCGCGGAGCTACAAAATTTTTTATTGAAAGATTCGATGGCGGATAACGGGCTCGGGTGCTCTCGCTCTGTCTCTTTCCTCCTTTTTCTCTCGGGGCTTACACACATGATGGCAAAAAAAAAACGTGCGCACACACCCTCTATCAACCCTTGTCCCCGCGTCATTTCGCTCCCGATCCTCACACCCCGCGTCCTCTGTAGCTTCCCTTTCTCTCGCCCCCGCGAAACCTTTATTCCGCGAGATAAAATGCCCTTTATCTGCGTTCCTCCTCTCCTCGCCCCCAGTTGAATTTCCAACCTCGCGCTGCTTTCGAATGCTCTCACTCTCTTTCTCTCCCCATCCGCACCCTTTTTTCTCTCGTTGCTATCGAACCATCCCCACTTTTTTCACTCTCACTCGATTTTTTTACTGTCTCGATCATGCTCTCTGTCTCTCCGTTCCGTCCAAGCACGAACACCGCCGTTTATTTCGCTGCTCTTTTATTTCTGTGCCGGTGCTTCGCGTACCTGCCCGTCGAGGGATATCGCCACTATTTTCGTCGTAATTGAATCGGCGCTTCGTCCATTCTCCAGAATCTCGAAATTTGTAGGATTTCATACCAAGTATCGATAAAAATGTAACTTTTTATGCATTCGCCAAATTAATCATTGTCGATCTTGTGACCGTTTTATTACCACGCCGAAACATGCCATCGGACCTTTTTTCATTGCAACAAAATACATTTGTATAAAATCAATGTTTTTTCAAGTATTTTGAAAAAATCGTTTTAACGACGCTGAAGCAAAAAATATGTGATTATCAGAGAAATGGCGGATCTGCATATTTTTTAAAGTGAAGTGATCTTCATTTAAAAAAAATACTTGAATCGCTAATTCTCTTGTCGAACCAAATCAAATTTTCATCGACGTACAATGAATTTTTCTCAGTTCCCACTTTTTCAAAACGATCTTCATATTTTGTTAGTTCTCTCAAAATATTTTTCGTGGATGTGAGATTGATGGTAGAATCGTCGGAGTGAATCGAATTTGGCCCACCGCATCGGAATCCGTCGGGTGTGAAACTTCCGGAACTCGTTCGTTCTCGAAAAGCTCTTTTGTTTTCCGTCGAGCAGGCTGGGCCATGGTGCCAATGGAGGCCTTCGTTTTCTCGTCGGCGTGCACACGCCCACGCGTAATCGGGCGAGCCGTGCCTCCCAAATTGGCACCGTGCTTGGCTCGTTATTCGATTTCGATGTTCGCAAAGTGCGGTTCCCAAAACGTGGATACAACCGCATGAGACCGATTTGGAACGACGATTAATCGTTATACCGAGAGACAGCTCTCAAGAGGGAGGGAGGAAAATGGCGCTGGATCGAGTGATAACAAAATTGTTCGTGAAATCGTGCGCACGTATAGAAATAGCAGGAATATACACTGCGATTTGTGCTCTGGAGATAAATTAAAAACGCTCCAATCTTCATCGTTTCTGCCTCGTTTAATGTCATTAGTGCACGACTCGAATTATTTAAATTCGCATTCAATGCAATTTCGTAAAACCTATCTATGATTCATTCACGGATATACGAAAAAAAATGTTTCATTCATTTCGACCGGTAAATGTAATCGAAATCCTTTTGGAAAGCCTGCCGATGAATTTTTCATTTGTTTTAACGAAGGCTCGACGCCCATTTCGAAAGAATAATGAAATTCGGTCAGCAGAGTCATTATCAGCGAACACACATTTATTGATTTTTTCGAAAATGTTAACGTTTCGATGCTCGTTTCCATGCGAAGTGCAGATTTTTTTGTGTCCCCTCCCCTTCGGACGTTATTAAGGTACTTTTCGCTTCCGCAAAACAAGAAAGTCCGAAGGGAAACGAGCGGCACAAAGAAAGCGGCGGCATATTGGTGCAACTGGGCAAATACTGCGGGGAGAAGCCGACTGTTAGATAACACGAAGTTCACTGCATTCGTATATATAGGTGGAAACTTCGATGAGATATGCAAACATGGGGAAAACTGTTCCGATCGACTACCAGCCACGAGTATTTCTCGTTGAAACAATAAGCCGTTGACTCAACGTTATCCGCTTACAAGTCAAACGTTTTTTCGCTTTCTCTCTCCCCGTCTCGCGCTCCCTTCCCTTTTCCCATTTTCTTCGTATATTCTCGTTTGAATTTTTCGAATTTGGTGCCACTCGCACGGACTTGGTACATGCGCTTCTGCGAGATAAATAAGAGCGAGAAAACAAGGGCGGTTTGTTCTTCGACCCGAAAATCGGAAAATCCGCATTTACTTCAAAGCGATTTTAACCCCTCAGCCGTGTCGTTCTGCCTTTCAATCGTTTGTTTACGTAGCTATTAGTGTGTTTGGGCATTTGCGTTGGAGCTCCGTGCCTCAAATCGCCTTGGGTATTGCCCTCGAGATTTCTCTGTTTGTAATACGCGAGTTCTGTGGCAGCGTCTGTCAGAGCTTCTTACACGATTTACCACAGGATTACCTCCAACTCCGTCGGGCTTCGGACTTTTGCCTCGCAAAAAACCCGAACGGTTTTTCTTCCCTGTCTTTTGCTCTTCTGCTCCCTCAAAACCAGCAGGTAATTAACTTTTCGAGAGAATTTTCATCCCTGTATTTTCAAAAACATGCTTAGACGGCGGGAACAAACCTGGCGGATCGAATTACAATTTGTAAGCGTTTGATTCTTTCGACGCGGAAAAGTAACTTGGACAAAGTTCGAAGGGAATTTTCGTTTTTCCAAATGTATTTTCATCATAAAAATCTTCGAAAGTGGAAGAATTCGATTAACCGCAAATATTACTCTACGCTAATTTAGTTAACAATTAATCCCCGCATTGAAAACAATTGTACAAAAGTCTTTTTCCGCACATCATACTTATTTTCTGATAAATTTTTCATAAATTACAAAACGCTTTTGAAAAAAAAAAAAAAAAAAGGAAATTCTTCAAAGTCGTTTTAGCCGCTTTCGATACCGATAAAAATTTAAATTTTTTCTCCAACGGCGTTCAAATCTACGTTGTAGATCCAATGAGGGTGTTTGGCAAATATAACCGTCGGGTACGCCTCGTGAGAAAAGCGTCGGACATCCTTCCTTCAATGGAGGGACATTCTCGTCACGGTCATCCCCAAACTAGACACGTCGTTCACTAGATATATTCGTGGACGACACAAGAAACCGGCAGATTTCTCAAAGGAGGATGAATCGCAGGAGAAGCGTTCAATCCCGAGTGATCGGTGTTATCGCATCACCACTACCGTGACACACCAGAAGCATTTCGTGAATGGGTTTCCGCGGAAGAAGAGCTTGGGGTATGCGAATACAGACCCTGAAGCTTGATGCTTCGGTGGGATCCTTGTGGTGTGAGGACTCGACATATACACGCGAAAATTGGCTGGAATTTGGACCAGCAGGATACTCAAAATCGAAAATTCACGAGCCTGTTTCACCTGCACTTATATGCACTGAGAAAAAAAATTGTTGATTCAATAGCAATTGATGTTATTGGCAGAGTTTTCTTCATTCAATTGCAATGTTTTCGGAGAGAATAAAAAATCTGCAGTTTGATCTAAAACAATTTTGGTCATTCAATCATTTTTAATCTTGTAATAATCGTATATTTTATTGGGACCTCGTAACGCCACACATTTCGTTGTTCCAATGACTTTTTTTCTCAGTGTAAATAGAACTGCCCGGCCAATTGCTGTCTGAGTAAATTTAAGCTGTAGACGCGACACTAGTTGAAAATGTCACCCACGAAAATTTCAAGTGTCTACAACTTCGAAATTCCTTTCTTCAATTTGCCCATTTTTCTACAATAAAACTTGATTTTTCAATTTTTTTAACGCTCGTAATCGATTACTAAGAAATTGTTACCCCCAAAAAGTCCCGTTGTAAGATTAATTCCACAGATTCATGGATGAAATAAAAACGTTTTGAAAAGTCCACGTGCAAATTTGCACCAATCTGGTAAGTGTGCGACCTCAGCCACTGATCTTAGCCATCACGGAAACTGGTTCATTCGTTGGGGTCCAGAGATATTTGCGCCCAAAATATTGGGGATTTTAACATTCGAACGGTTTTTCTTCGATCCTGCCGAAAATGTCGTAGAATATGGAGAAACGTGCGAGATTACGAGTGAGCAAAACATCAACCTGGATTACAACGAACACGAAACGAAATCCGGGATCCGGGAATTTCCGGTCAAACTCACAAATTTATCGACGTGTTGTTACGTTCGATTGAATTGTTGAAAAAAAAAGCATTTCTCAAATGCAATCGATCCTTTATTTTCTCGCGAGTCATGCGTTCCCTGGAAAGGAAGGAGGACGAAAAAAGTGGTCCAAATTAGAACCAAGTGAGCTATAATAGCAGCAGCACAGGAGGAGTCGGGGTGGTGAAAGATGTATGAAATTCCGGCGCCTCCCAGTCGGTTTTCTACTTGCTGTTTGGCGGGCGAGAGAGCCCCCGGTAACGCTCACACAGAGTAGAATATATTGGATTCTGGTAGTCAATAGAGGCAGTTAGGGGTGGCAACACACAGCCGGAGCCGGGGCGTTTTATCACGGGTCTTGATATACTGGGCCGGCCGCTGTTAGAGGGGTTAATCTCTCACGCTCGGTTAGCTCCTATTCCTAACATCGTACACTCGCGATCTTTCCTTCTTCTCGCTCTTTCTCAGCTTCTGCTCCCGCAGCTTTCTCTTTCCTTGTGGGTAAGCCTCGCATCTCTCTTTTTCTTGAGAGTGAGATGGCGCGTTCTCACCCTTCGTCCTTGGACTCTCTTGCAGCCCTATTGGCTTCGTCGCAAGCTCCATCTTCTGCCATTTCTATCTCACCCGATGAGCCATACTGTGCGCGAGCTTCCTCCGCTTCTATTTTGCCAGCCCCATTATTATTATCGCATCTCTGCAGTGTTGTATGTTATTCACGCGTGTACGCGTGAACCAGGGACGAAACGGCGAAGCGTGCATGTGGCTCTGTATTCCGGAAATTCGACAAACTTGGACGTATCATAGCGCTTCAATATGGAACGAAGGATAATTGATATTGGACGAAATACATTGATAGTGTCGCGCAAACTTCTTATTCCCTGGAAGGAATGAAAGTTTGGCTCGTTTCTGCTCTCTTGTGACGGTGAAAATGACGTTGATGCGGTGGGAGCACCTGCGGGGAAACGGTTTTTCTCGCGGATTGTACGACGTCTGCACCATTTCCGTTTGTTCTCCCTGCTGGGCTGGAGGTGAGCACTGTCACCTCCGGAGTTCATCCAACACTGGAGCCTCGTATACTTTCCTTTATCGTAATCCTCCCCGTATATGAGTGCACGAGGAAAATACCTATCGGAGAAATATCTCAGAAGAAACATGTGCAATCGGGGGATTGTCGAAGAATTGAAAAAAGAAAGGAACGGAAGCGTTTTTCCCGTTCTATTCGGAGCGGGTTTTGCATTCGGCACGCCCTCTCTCCGACATCCCTTTGTTAGTAGGGAAAACGCGCTTATTTTCTCGTCGCTGCTTCACTCCGGTGCTATTTCGTTCTCTTGCTATCGTTTCCAATTTCGCGTTCACGGTAGATATCACCGACTCTTATACGAGCTCTCCTTTTTCAGTGGATAACATTCGCACACGGGGAGAAAAACGCGACCCGAAGGAAAAAATCCCTTCCCTCTCTATTTCTTCGAAAGACGCGACCGAACGATAAGACCGAGAATTTAAATAAGTCGAATCAATATTCAAATACGATTCCTTCCCCAACGCCCTGCTAAGACTCGCCCACTTTCATGGGCCAACCTCGTTCCACCGGAACGACTCGATCTCCAGCAATCCGATCTCGCGCACCTTCGATATCATCTGCTCTGCCTATACACACTGACGTATATCTATACTATCTAATATATACGTTCACGTAGTGCTTGATTCTTGCCCTACGATGTATATAAATTTCCCTTTAACGCCTGTTACCCCGCATTGCTCGTTGATACGATTCAAGTGGTGTACGCCCTGGCCCCCTGTTCTTCCTGCTTTACATCACACTCCTGAGAAATCTCACTCGTTTCCCTCTCACCAAAGCACCTGCATTTCCTTCGCGATCTCACCTCGTTTTATTTCGACTGAATTTTATCCATCCGCTCTGCGCATTTACTGCTCACTAAAAAAACCTCTCGGTACTCATTACGCGCATCGATAATAAAGTACTGAAAAACACTCTCGTCTGGAGCAATATGGAAAATCGCGAGGGTGCGTCTAAAATTATGAGGGTAGTAACCGATTAAGGTGGCAAACAATCGAGCCGCTTGCACTCAAAACTTTTGGTTTTTCGTTCACTCTCCGATGTGAAAGCACCTGCGCAGTTTTGGAAAGAAAACATTCAAATTCGCGATGAATTTTCTTTGGCTAATGGACGCAATTTTTATTCCAGTTTCGTTTCGATATTTCAAGGGGAACGTCGATTAACTCGAGCTAGAAACGACGATTATTTTTGTACCTAAAATACTTTTTTTCGGAAATTCAGCGGCCGACGAAGTTCCAGGAAATCGTTAAGAGGTTGCATGCACTTTTATTCAAGAGTTTCGATGGAAGAGTCGCGTCTACTTTCAACGTAGACAAGTTGCGCTTGCGGAAAACCTGAAAAAGGTGGTCAGGCCTGCATCGTTCGATCATATTTCTTGCAATCAAGTAGACAAGCAGAAATGGTGGTTTTGGTCTTGGCGGCATAAGCTATCATTGTCAGTAATAATAATATAATGCAGTCGATTTTATTGTGCTCTCTATTATGGTTCGGTGGATATACTGAAGTGCGTCAACTTTTCGGGTAATTATGTTTAACGGGCCGGTGGGAAAACTGCGGGATACTCGACGGGTAATATCCTCGTCGATCAAACTAAAGATCATTCACGCGTCACTATATTTTGCCGGCTAAACGCCGGGGGTTTAAATATGGCGAACAAGCACCCCCGACACGCACGAGATGAGTCGAGACCGATCGATCTTCCGGTCGCACGCACGCGTCCGATCTTTCCTACACACATAAATGCGAACATCAATTTCTAACATTATTTCATTGGAAAGCAATCTCGATGTGGGATTCATTGCTTTCTACTCTCATTTTGAGGATTTTTTTCGAAAGAGAACGCTGACGAAGATGCTACTTCACCAGCTTCCAAGATGCGGGGATTTTTGTCGCTTCGATCTCGGTGAGATTTTCCTTATTTTAGTAAACTACGAATTACGGGAGAATAAATTAAATGTTTACTCCGAAATTCATAACGACTCATCTACGTTTACTAATGTGTAATCCACGATCTTCAATATCTCACCGGAGTAGATATGTTAAGGAGGGTAAACGTTCTCTACGTAGATCCGCAGTTATTACACTGAGAAAAAAAATCGTTGTAACAACTAAATGCCTTTAATTGATATTTTTGTTGCTTGATATAATTAACATCTGCTTGGGATAAATAAGTTCATTTATTCGAATCACTAAATTTTTGTTTATATGTGAATTGACTAAAGGAGTGAAACCAAATCTTTTGTTCAAAGAACTCGAAAAATTTGTTTATTTCTACTCAATTCACATACACTTTTATGATATTTTTATTTAAATATAAAGAACTGAAGTGTCTAAACGGTTTTGTTGAGAATGATGAATATTTTGTAAATCGAATTATACTGGTCAGTTCTGTATAACCCAAAATTTTTTGAAATTTATTATTGTATTAGCCAACATGATTTGTGGAAGATTAAAAATAGTTTTGATAGTCAAATTTTTTCTTCGGGTGGCTTAACTATATAAATCTTATCGATGACGAACCAAATCAATCGTCTATAAAAATGTCTACCTCAAAAGAAAGTTCAATATATTTCATGTATAATTCAGTTAAACGGATTTGCTTATTTCTCAACTAACCGACTAAATTTCTGCTTCATCGAATATTAGATTTTCTTTATTTCAATTGTTGTTACGAAAAACTTTTTTTATACGTTTTCTGAGTTTTCGGATGCATTAAGCAACAAAATATGACGTTGGAGTAACCCAATTATCGTTACGTAACCCTCAATTTCGTTAATCCAAATCGCCGCTATCTATTTGTATAATTATCTAGATATTTTGTGAAATTTAATAAATATTTTGCCGTGCGTATGGGACCAAATATTTTAGTTAAATTGAACATTTTTCAAGTGTTTCAACCAAATTTATTTCTCAGTGTAAGGAGCGGAGTTGTTGTATCAACAATGGCTACCGATAGGCTTGTTAAAATTGTAGACATATTGGATTGTATTGTTTTTGGAAATTTAGGAGTAGGTCTGTTCGGAGCAGCGTTGTTTTCGAGTACAGCCGTAAAGAGGACCGTTGTTATTCTGCCCGAATTACGTTTTCGCGGTGCTTTAATTAATCTTTTTCCAACCGAGAGCATACATCTCGACTGAAGAATAAAATTTCAGTGCTCAGAGTCTCCGGAATGTATGGGCAAGCTTCCTGTACGTGATAGCTTCTAGCTTTAGATCAACACGTTCGTTTTAGCGTGCTGGAATGTGGAACTTGCGAGGAGCTAGGTGTTGAAATACTCTACATTGTAAAATCGACACACGCGCACACGCATCCGTAAGTCTGTATACGTGTACGTACGTAGGAGAGTATAAAAGAGAATTCACGAAGTACGAGTTGTGCACCGCGTCGACCATCGCAATTTCGAATCCCTTTGGAAATTCTGCGGAGCGCTCTTTAGCGTAATTCAACGATTTGTGTGCAAGACTATCTGGGATTCCGATGAAGAAGGATCGAGTAAGATCTATCTAACCTTCCCCGTTCTCCGAACGGTTTCGCGCGGCCGCGTGTGCTCAACCGCTGGTCATTTCCATGGTCATCCCGGATTGAGTTCGGCTAACATTTCCCATTCTTGCGTACGATTTTATACGCGTCAGGGTGTTGTCGGACCCGAGGATTTGCGACGTCGTGCATCGAACCGCAGAATTTATGTCTCGGACTTGTTGCCCATGGGAAATATTTGGAGCGTCATTCACCGAAATCCATACGAGAAATCGAGCGTGAAATATTTTTACATACGATGCATGCCGAACGATCGCGTCGTTGATAAATCAAGGAAAATTCATGGTCAAGGAGTCTTTTTCCAAAAATGCAATTTTCATTTATTCTCAAATCTAACCTTCATTTTTTCTGACAGCTTGACGTTAGATTCTAAACAGCGTCTGAAACCAGCAAAGAAATATGGAAGCGATCGTCGAAATGGGTCCAGAATCAGGAACCTGAACTCGAATCAAGTCCCAACCAACTATTCACCTCTTAATTGTCACCGAACGACGCCACCTCGCGAGTAGCACTGCATCAGGCTGAAAAAACATTTTGAATGAATAATGTTTCCGTGACTTTGTGATGTTTGTATTCCTCGCGAATTGTTGGTAAGGCGAAATGAGAGAAGAGATGGAATGCAAGAGCGGAGATTGAACTGATGCTGGCCAGGAGTGGCATGAATAAAAGATGACGAGAAATGTGCTCCCATCTATCTGTATATATACAAACATTTCTACGTTTACATCCTTATATATATACTTATATATACTAGAGTTAAACAGAGTGTTCGCACGCTGTAGGTGTGCAATGGCCGTATGGAGGGTGAGCTCGCCTGAGCTTAATTCTCTCTTTCCTTCCTCCGGAGAGCTTTCATCTCGATGCTTCAATTCTTTTCTCATTTACGTCTTTCCGCATTCAGCAGGCACGAGAGTGCGATTCGAAATCGGAGAAACATACACCGCACGTTTTCTTTCGTTACTCGCGATGATTGATAGGACTAATATTCCTGCGTGCCCTCCCTCCTGAGAACGATAAAACTGTGGCGTTAAAGATTGAATATTTTAACCCGTCGAATTAATAGGCCCGTTAACGCGGCCGGGCTCACCCTCTCTGCAATGACTTCATTAATATTCATGGAGAGATGCCGCCTCTGTGTACTTATATGTGCCGTTATGAGCCAGCGGATCCAGCCCTTGGCTCATTCTCCCAACACGTGAGACACGTCGCGTTCGCACCACTGATTATAACGAACGCTTTTGCAATATTCGATTTGACGAGTGTGAGCGATGTCGGGGCTGCCGCACTCTTTTCACATCGTTCTTGCTTCTCTCACTGCGGCCATTGCACCCGGTTGCTTGCATCATCTTCACACTGCCGAAGAAATTGACTGATTGGAGGTTGGACCAACAGATTGTGGGGTAGAAATGATATTTAGAGATTTATCAAAATTGATGTATCAAAAAGGCGTTTGAAATGCAGACCTTCGGCGGTGCTTCTTCAGCTACACGGATCGTGGCGACGTCAATCAACCTAATTTCTTATGAGAGAAGTGGGGAAGCCGGCACCTCGTTTCTACCATCTGGATCAACGGGCGTTACTATGTCAATCGACGTTATAAACAGATCAGACATTTTTTTCCAAAGAAGCCTATACAGGCATCACTGAGATGCGGTTTTCTAAACAAACGTATATCATGCTTGTCAAATTGTTCGAAAATAAAAATTCAACCGAACTTACACCAGGTGATTTTGATAAAAATGCTTCTCCAATTTCAATCAGTAAATGCTGCTTTCTAATGTATTTTCATTATCCTTTAATCAAGTTTCTGACAAAGCAATTTAAATAAATGAATCATCGATTGCATTCAACGTGCTTGTACATCAAATGAGCTCTGGAATAGAATGCAAGATATCATGATTGTATGAGGGAACCAAGGGAAATAATTTTATAATGAATACATACTATGAAAATTACAATTCATATGTGGTTGTTTTAATATTGAAAAACCATTTTATTCCTTTTAGCTGTACTTTTCAGGCACTTTAAAAGACGAAAAGTCATTTCATTATGATGACTAAATGTTGATTCTTACGTAATTACATGTTATCTTATTTTCAATTTCTACCTCAATAGTATCACAAATTTTTTTTTTTATTCAACGAGGTTTTTGGAGAGAATGAAAAATATTTATTTGAGTTTACAAATAGAGACCTCGAAACGATCAAATTTTCATTTGGGTTCACGAATTTAATTTTATTCTCCACGTTTTGTTGAGTCAACCAAACGTTTTCCCTGATAAATGCTAGAACTGATGAAACTCCGATGAAATCTCGTAACTGCATTTTTTTGCAGGATTTTGTTGGAAGCATTGCATCATCGATTTGACGTAGTCAGCTGAAGATGTTTGGAAGCATATTTTGGATCTGGTCCTCGCAGCGGTCGATGGAAATCGACCGCTCCGAAGTAGCTAAACGCAAGGTAGTGAATTCGAAAAAGCATTCTCAATGACTAATGCCAGGTGGTAAAGCTTTCCTCGTGACATTGTCCAAACACACTTTCCGAAGCTCTTTTTTTGAATACCGGATGACGCGTGTTGACGCGCACTTCACAGAGATGCTTGTCGGCACCTTTGGACCCCTAGAATAGACTCGCGCTTGTTTCTCTTTCTACTTTGCTCCTTCGTCTCCCTTGTTCTTTCTAGTACGAGGCGAAGTTTCACTGTCTTTTTCAAGAGTGCCGCTCGCGCGGTAACCCGATTCCTTGGGGCTGGGCGAGAGCACGTATATATAACGGGCGCGAGTTCTCGACTCGAATTCACTTATACGCAGATATATGTACACTCGCATATCTGTATATATTTGTGTGTCCACAGGCGGCGAAAGAAAAGAACTCATTATAGACGAGTTAGTTGTATTTAAAGGGTTGCATGTTTGCTCTCATCGACAGAAGGAAGGGAAAAGGAAGAGACGGAAGCAAGTACAAAAGACCCTTCGTCGAGGAAGGAGAATATAACGACAAACTTTTGCACTGCTTAAATGGGACCTTTATTCGATATTTTATCTCATGAAAAAACGTGAATAAACATTGAGGAGAAAATAATGAAAAGTTGCTTGGAACTTACGGATCGTTTACGTCGAATCAAATAACTTTATTTTCATTTTGGGTGGGACAAAAGCGATGCAGCTTTTTCGACGGCAACGAATTTGAAGGTGTTTCGGCGCTTGTCGGCGTGAGAAATGTTCTCTATTTCGATAAATCGATCGGGATGCAATGAAGGGAGCGAAAAATATTCGGCGTAAGTTCAACGATCACTCTCATACCGATGGCTTCGAGTCGGACAGAACATTAAGGCGAATTTCCACAGGCAGCTCCGTCCATGTCCGTGGGCATGACTTTTCGGCGGTATTATTGTTGTTACATTGTAAGGTAAACGGCGGCTGGTGGGGAGGGGATCGAAAATTCAAATACCGGCGCTATTAAACTGAATAACGAGGAGCGGCCGTTCGAAATATGAACATGGGCATGATTTGCGGCCTCGTAAACCCCGTTCATAACGAATAATAATGTCACCAACGTAGCTGGGCGGTCTTTCTCCTTCTCTCTCTATCTCACTCTCGGTTTTCTCACACGCGGACGAAACGACCACGCGAAAGCTTTCGCTGCCTCTCGTCGGTGTAAAATGCGCCGCGCTTGTATATTTCTCTCTCTCTCTCTCTCTCGTGAAGGAGGGATGGGGCAGTATTTTCTCCACGGAAAATCCATCTACAATATCGCTCAAGACTTTTTTTCATGTCTCATAACGCTAGCGCTGCTGAAATTAAATAATAAAATATATGCCCCCGGGTCCGCGAGCATTTCTGGTTCGAACTCGACGCTCCCACCCTCACGACCGCTCGCGACAATCCACCTTCAAACACCCCCGAGCTTTTTTCTCTCCCGCTGAAGTTTCCCGAACGGAAAAGTGACACCCGCTCCTATTTCTCTTCCAAATCACTATATACGCACTGAGCACATAATATCGGTGGCGTGGGTGGAAAAGAAAAACATATTTGCGGGGGCCAGAAGAAAATATACTTTTACTCGCGGAGCAACGCTCTCTGAAATGTCCCTCCAGTTGAGAGTAATCGATACGCTTTTGTGGGAAGGATCGTTTCGGGATTTCTCGCGACCTGAGCTTTTCTTCCGTTGGAATTCATGCCAATAATTCCGTTCAAATTGGGCACGATTGCAATCTAGTTAGGATATTAAATCGAGTTTGTGAATTCGTCTGGCCAAAATGCCGAGGGTTGTATCCTTAATTTAGGATACGAAAATATCTACGAATACGATTTCTCATTCAATCAAAGCCGCAACCAAAATCGGTGAGTGAGAAAAGCTACTTATTTTTTCGACTTTCGGATTCTTCGATAAATTCTACGCGGACGAGTAGAACAAATTACGCGGATTAACACAAAATTTGGCATTGACATTTAAGTATAAAATTTTGGTAGATTGGATGATATTTGAACGAAAAAAAATTATATGGCATGGAAAAGTTTGCTTTTGTATCGAGGAAAACGTTTGAACGATATTTTTTTAAATCAGTGATTTCAATGTTCATTTTATAGTAAAACCGTGGCACTGAAGTTTGCAACGTTGGGGTCCAACGAAATGATCTGAAAAAACTCTCCAACAATTTTAGTAATTGTCCAATTCTCTTACCTGCCTAATTTGTAATTCGTAGTTTCTCGGCCTACATCAATGATTCGTGAAATAAAAAATTGGTGAAATACAAATGTTATTTACGTTAGTTTCGTTGGACTCCAACGTTGCAAACTTCACCATCGTATCAAGAGACGCGGTAGCGGCTCGACGCCAATAAAACCATACAAATATGAATGTATGTTATTTTGATTCATTTCAACAATCAAAGTGGATTTCAAAAAAGTGGAAAATGATTCAAAAATCAACACGGGCCCTGTTGTTCCATGTAAATCTATGTCACTGTGTGAATGTAAGAAGCCCACTTTTATCCTCGAATACTTTTGAATGTATCAAAATTAACTAAAATTCTTATGAAAACAAGAAAATGCGTATTATTATTATAACTATCGCAAAATCAAACTTTATATGAAATAAAGGTAGTTTCCGTGCACAATTAACCACTAAATCATGAAATGAACTTTAGGACAAACATCAGCATTTTTTTGCAAAGTCGAGTTACTGAGAAAATCGTATAAAAAAAAAGAGAAACTTCGAAGCGATCTGGAAATACACTTCCGCCTCCGAAATCAGCTGATCGACAAAGTTAAAAAGATCTTCATGGGCCCTTGAGTTCCACGCCGTTTTCTATTCCTGCGTCAACGATTTTATTGAAAATATGAAAATCCTCTATAAAGAGTCGTTTTGATATTCTCGTCGAAGGTGGAGAAAAAGCGATGAAAAGACGAAGGGTGGTAAGAAACTTTGGAACGCCCATTCGTATTCGACGAGTCTTCGATCTGGAGCAATAAGAGAGCTCGCTCCTGATCATTCGAAAAGTCTTAAAAACATCCGTTTTCATGTGCATTGGAACGAAGATACTAGAGGACGTGCATATATTGAAAAATAGCGTAAATTCTGTCCCACCACAGCCGCTAATTAAGGCGTTGGTGCAGGGATTCTTGTCGAAGCTCGGTCGAACTAGTCCCGAGAGGAAAGAGCCACCCTGAGGCAACGATACATCGCACACGCTCACTTCTAGATGAATATACGTATAACGGATATATCTATAGCGATTGCACTTTGTGTAACTTCGATTATATAGACTCGTCGTCGTTGCATGCGCCCCTCGGATGCCTCCCCCTCCTTCTCGCAAGCCTGGACTTCTTGGTTGGCGCACCGGTATACACCTAATAATGAAGATGTTGTTTTAATTGCCGGCTCGCGTGAGCATCCCGCTAATTAACGCACTCGCCACCAACGAGTTACGGTCAACTCTCCGAGACGTTTCTCCCCGCCGGTTCTCCAGCTTGGACCATTTCAATGCAACGGAGCAATGAATCGGAGAATTTGATCGATTTTATTCGAGTGAGGATCGATCGGGTCGAGAGAATTTTACATTTTTCATGGGATTCATAGTCGAAATTGAGTCCGATGCGAGAGGGAAGGCAGAGCGTTTAGATGCTACGAAAAGTGCTTCTCGAGAAATGAGCGAATAATTCGTTCTCGGGAGCAAAGTGATCGTGATGAACTTATGATTTATGAAGAATTTAATAAAGCAGCTCGAAAGTAGATTTGTTTTGACACATTTCAAGAATAAAGGGGTTGCGTCATAATTACGAGGGAAGAGAGTCGTTGGCATTAGTTAATTACCATACTCATCAGTCGTATGAATCTCCGAACTATCTTTGCCGCTCGGATTGTTGTTTTTTTTTTTTTTTTTTTTTTTTTCCAGCAACTCTTTTCGTTATTAATTCTTGAATGGGGATTGGGGAACGTGCGCCTTGGTGTCTAATTAAGGAGCTCGGGTTGAGGCGAGCGTGGACGGGCATTAGCATCCAGCGAGTCTGTAATTTGTGCCTCTCTTAATTAAATCATCCGTTAACCGAGGCAGCCCTGTCGAAACGATTTTTTTTTACCCTTACGTTGCTCTTCCCTCGAGCCGGAGCTCTCCGCGGCCATTCTCGCGTTGCTCCCTTTGCCGCGCCTTCTTTTATCATGTCTTATAACTATATTGTTCTCGAGGGAAATACAGGTATAACAATATACGAGCTCGGAAGGCTCACCTCTGTTTTTCGTTTCTTCTTTTCCTTCTCCTTTTTTTTGGCTTGCATCCTCGTTTCTGCCCATTCGCATCTCTTTCGCTTCTGCTTTCTTTCCTTCTCGTTTGCTTATATTATCTCGCACTCTCTTTTCGTTCCAAGGCAAACAAATTTTATGGGCACCACACGCAAATGCGCGCCCTTCGCCTCCCTCCCGCGCACTTTTATTCCTTTTCTTCTTCCTCCTTCGACTCCTCTTTCCTCCCATTCTCTCGTGTCCTTTATTTCTAATATCCTTCGATTGCTAATGGAACATCGAGGCAGCGTCCTTCGGCCAATTAACTTCGAGCGGGACAAGTTTTCTTTTAATGTTAACTCATTTAGCATCGACGTTATGGCAGTCGAGAGAAACTCCATTATTTTTCGGAGCACGCGAACTCCGTGTTGATATACAGTAATCCATTATATCGCAGCAACCATCGGAGCTCGGAGTATCGAATTTCTCATTCCATACTCCGATTCCATTTTTTCGTCTACCTGCTGCTCATAAAGCAAACGAGAAGACTTAAGAAAAGTGTGAAAAAATGTATTTCCTTCCTTCACTTTTCAACACACTTTTGAAAAAGGTTCACAACACTCACCTCCGTGAAAATCCACCAGCAAAAGAGGGAGCGAGAGTACTACGAGTGTTGCGAATGTCGCAGAAAAATAAAGCAGCAAGAATAATCAGAAACAGGAGACAAAAGTTTGCGGCGAAGAAACGAGGGGAGTGGACAAGAGGGGGAGAAAAGATCGCGAGAGGGCTCACGGGCAACAATGCCACGGCCCCCCGTGCTTCGGACTCTAATATATTGCCATTGGTCCCGGTGACGGAAAAGTATTGGGCCTTGTTAGGCCTACCTGTATAAGGGTCTGCTGCCGGGCCCCGTCGTCCTCTCGAAGCGCCTCCGCACGGTACCATTCGTACTGTAGCCTTCGCGCTGTGATGCCCCACCCCCGCTCTCATCTCGGTCACATGACCGGGAGAACGTGCGCTCGCCACCATCAGCCCCGCGCCGTCCGACGTCCTCGCTTTCCTCACTCCGGGAATTTTAATGCGAAAAATTGCCTTTTACTCCCCCAACTTGCTTGTGATAACGTGCTCCTTTGCCTTCTCTTTCTTTCCTCGCGAGGATCTTCTCTGCAAGGAGAGTAACCCCTGAAAAACATTGACAATCGACTCAACATTGGCGAACTCCGAGCCTCGCTTAACGAGCCAATTGTGAATATTTTCTAGAGACGTCCACTTTCTGCGACTTTTGAGGATTTTTTCGACCCTGATTCAATCTTCAAAGGGAGGTAGTAAATGGGAGGAAGATTCGTTCGGCGTGGTCGTCCTGGAAAAGCCTGAAACGATCTTCGCTGGTTAATTCCATCGTTAAATCTTCTGTGCTTTTCATTATGATTGAGCCATCGATGGTGGCCATGAAATTCGTTTGAGATCTTGGTGGAAAAAATGATGCTGCGATCGAAGCCACAGATTATGTAAGGATTTTGGTTGCAGCATCGTGCTGGAAGCTCGATGAGCTTGTTGCGATAGAAAACGTCAGTGAGGTCGTGCTCCTTCGGTAAAAGCGCGGGTTTCTGTATGTTTTATTGGGTTTTTTCTATTAGAAGATGAAGGATCACAGGGTCAAAGCTGCACCATAATGTATCAAAGCATTCTCTATATACGTGGTTCTTTATGCGATCGGCAACGTAACGCTCGTCCCGATTAATCTTTATGAGACTCACGTTCCTCAATTTCTCTGATCCTCCTTTGATCCCTCGCCGAAAGCCCTTCTGTATAAGCCGTATATATCCCACAAAACGCCAATAAAAATCTGACGCGATGATGGTTAAATCTTCGGATGGAATAAAAGCGAAAACGTTGCCGGAGAAAAAGAGTGACGTAGTTAGGGAAGATGGGATTCGCTGGAACGATATAAATAAAGCAAACATCGCCCTGCGGCTGTAGTTTCACACGAGCACACCCCCGAACACTTTTTTCCCAGCTTCTCGAATATTTTGTATTATTTCCCAATCGTACCCTCGCGCGCGAGTCACGCGGGTGGGAGAGTATTTACTTTCGTTTACTTTTTATTGTGACGTAATATCATTGGTGATGAAATTATGCATTATTTAAAATACAATTATCATGACTTTGATAATCGAAGATAAAAATATTCGATCTTTACCAACAAAACTTGAGTTTTGTCTTATTTTTTTTTTTTTTTTTTCTAAACTCAATGTCTTTGGGCTTTCCATGAAGATCATCGGGTTTTCATAATTGTTATTTTCTGCCATTACCATCGGTATCACGGAGAATATTTATGACCAAACTTCATTACTTTTCTTATGATTTAGCTCGGAGTATCCTTAATACTTTTCGTTTCCTGGTGGGAAGAGGAGGTCAGAATAAGCCGATGATCATTGATGTACGTTAAGGCATATACGAGGCGCCTCAGACCCCCGTTTTTAATAAGTTCCACCTTAATATCTCTGTCCGTCTCGTGACAGCCCCAAAAAAGGCAGAGCCGAGAAAGCAGGAGAGAGGGGAACGAGTGTCAAGGCGTCCCGGTGGGAAAATAACATCCCCGAATCACCGCATGTAATCTCGCTGTAACGACATCGCGCTATTTACATACATGCCGCTCTCGCGTATATCTGTATTCAGTGAAATATATACACGAGCTGATCATAAATTCATTGCGGCAAGGCGTATCTGCATAAACGCGTAGACCACGGGGCATACGCTCGGCTATTATGAATATACAAAGAAATTCATTGTGGACTCTATTGTCGAGATGAAAATGAGGGAAGCGAGGGAGTGCGTGGCTATTAATTTCGTATTAAGGTGGCTCTCGCGTAATCGCATCCGCATTACGTATGGCCAAAGTGACGCGTCACATTCGCTTGAACTCCGGTAACAAGCCAAAGAATTTTCGATACATCACGATTTTCATATGCTGCACATAAATTATTATTTTATTACCGACGTACTCGAGGAACGAGCAATAAATAATATTCAAATTTGACCACGCCCCGCTCGCGGATACAAATAAAGTAACGAGGAGTCCCTTTTTCTGATAAATCTACTCCAAAGCTCGCACCGCTTTGCCATTTATTCATTTGAGCCACATCGACTCACGACTCTCCTCGTTCTCTCATATTATTTATCGCGTTTCTTGTGCTGAAAATAAAAAATTCTATTTACGGAAATACCAACGAATGAAATGGAGAAATAAAAAGATCGATAAATTGCGGAATTATGGGAGAGATCGTGCGAGAGGCCTCGTAGCTCACTCCCTTTGGGATATTATTTTGCCTATGAATATATATCTTCCATTGAGAAATACACTCTCATATTCACAGATATTCAGTGTGCAAATCATCGCCCACGCTATCATATGCACTGGGCGCAATTCGTCTCTGCTGCTTTCACCCACACTTTTATTTTCTCATTTTAACATCTTTGGTTACTAATGTTCGTGGTGTTTCGAAAGACTCTTACGAATTTTCGATATAAATAGCTCTGAACACCGACATCGAGTGAATTTACGTAACGTTAAAATCAGAATTCCCACAGATCGAGTGCGAATCGAACGTCGAATGAAATCTGCACTCTCAACCGTTCATTTGGATCGTTCAAAAAAGAGAATTTAAGTTTGGAATGATGTTAAAAAACTGGCGACAAACACATGAAATTGTCATCGTATAGTGCGTTGAAAATTGTTCTTTTGTTTCAGAGATTTCGTGCGCGGAATTATCGAGGACTAGGTAAATGCGATGGATTTACTTGGCGTCAGACATCGCGAGAGCACAAATGCTTAGAAATTTTGGCGTGGAATTTGATTGACTGACATTTAGAATCGAAGATTCGAGTTGGTGAAAGCAGAAAATGGAAAAAAAATCGAATCGGCTTGTGCGGTACTCGGGAAAGGTCGGACGCCCTTTTGCCTCGATATTCTTTTACACACACCTACACAAGGTTATCATGACACGAAAATCAGAGTTCGAACGAGCTCGGGCGAGCATTAACACTTTTATCCCTTTGCTTCCTCTCCCCCCATCCGTTCGTCCTGTTCTGCGAAAAATGCCACAGTCCAATATTACCAACAATGGGAGTCAATTGGTGGAGCCACCGGTGCCCCTGGAATTCTTTGCGTTCCCTGGCTGATGTTCTCCTCGATTTTCCCCCACGTCCCTCGTGCCCTCGCCCTCGGGCATGTGTGTATTCTTGTTTTTTCGGCCATAGGGGCACACGCGTTCTATACTCACACGTCACTAAATGTCCGACACGTCGTTATCCTATTTCGCCTCTCTCGGCATATGCGCTCAGATTACCCTCGACGATTATTATGAACAACTCAAAGATCACCCTTCCTGATCGACGCGAATGTTTCGGGGAGCGAAAGGCTGGAGAATATTTTGATCATGAAGAGATATCGTTTCTCGATAAAAAAAATTATTTTTGAGGGATGGCAACCGAAGACGTAATTTCTCATGATTTCGTCATTAATCATGTTAATCACATTGAATTATCGATTACAGAAGCCCCGAATATCATTACAAGTGTTTCAAAAACAGTCCAGCCTTTCTTCAAAGGATGAACCTTGTTATAGTCACAAAATTTCTTACCAGAACTATTTTTATCACCGACGAATTCCGTTCATTGATCATTTGCTTCATGAAGTTAGCTTTTGTAAATTAAATTCAATGAAATAAGAGCGACAAGGTTTTGGGAAAAAGCCTTTAAAAGGCGTAAAAACCTTAATTCATTTGAACCAATTCAAATGTAACAAAAAATTAACCAACAATAATAAAAGTACAAGTGTGAATAATGATGTGTGCGATATTCGATGTAGATTAGGAGAAAATTATTATCAACTCCTTCAGTGATTATGAGGACGAGATGATTCTCGACTCCTATATGGACTTTTGAAATCGCTTTTATCGAGAGTCAGACCCTCGCGAAGTCTTTGAATACAATTTCTGTTGAAATTGTTGTTTTATTTGTAATAACAGTTGAATAAACGTTGCGTGTGCAATGAATGGTATTTCGAAGCGAACTAACTCTTATTTTTTTTTTCACATTACAAAAACAAGAATTTCTATTGTTTTTTTTTGCATATATACTATCATACGTTTGATAGTGTTTTTTTGCAACGCTTCCTACGGAACAATCATTTGCATTTATAACAACGAAAAACAGTTCAGCTGACGTAATTCTGCTACCACAACAGAATTCGATTTAAAATATTTTTGGAAGCAATATTTAAGGTCACGAGAAGTCGAATTTTAACTTTTCTCTTATCTCGATTTTTTTTCATCGAAGAAATCCTCACGGAAATTGTTCATTCATACGATAGCATAATTCTCAAATTTTTTAAGCATCGTCCAGAGCCTGATCGTATATAGCAAACCTCAAAACGTGCCCCTATGTTGTCGACATAATGTGCGTATCGTTTTGCCTCAGCTCCTGGCTCTTACCCCTCCGTATTCATGCACTCGTCGTCGTATTTTACCCCTGACGAGTATACGCGCAAGATCCACAAGCGTCCCATACACAGCACACAATATACACGTGAGCCTAGCGGGGGGGATTTATAAAGTGGCCCAGAAGTTAATCCTCGGATAAACCCACCGGTAAACACGATTAAAACGTCGGATATCGCGCGCCCAGCGCGTGCGATCACTCGCGGGATTGTACATGCGTGCTGCGAGTAAAAAAAATCGCCTCCGCACTGAAATATATCTGTAAGAGATCTAATATACGTGTGTTATGTGCGAGTCTGGTATCTGACATTTAAACGCCGTACAGGGAGTCGTTGTTTGCGTTTCGCACAGTAAAAATAATGAATGATAATTCAACACAAGTTCGCGTGTGACAAACGAGACTTTGGTGAGAGCAAAAATTCTGTGAGTGTGGAAGAAGCAAACGGGGATGGGATCGGTTGGAGTAAAGAAAAGAAAAACCGAATGGAACCACTTTGCCAGCGATTTTTCTTCGGTTTTAAGGTTCTTTTGAAACTTTTTTTTATTTCGGAGATTCAACTGGTCCTTTTGGGACCTGATTCAACTTGGCTTCTATCATAAATCACATTTGACGAGAACGGAAATAAATTTGTATTTTTTTTTCGCATCATCACTTTTGTATCGAATCGTAACTATTTTTAAAGCAGAATTTGAGTGATGAAATTCGATGTAATGCTGCCTCGGCTGTATTGACGCCCGATAATAACCGGACGATTTAAGGCAGAATGATTTCGACACTTTTTCTTAAGGATACACCCCAGAGATTAACTAGCAATAACAGCCGAGAGGGAAACGGCGATTTTTTTTCCCAGGAGCGCAGGGCCATCTACATCGTAAATAAATGTATATGATCGCACATAAACACAGAGACGCGTGTATGGTGCAACGAACATAGAGAAAAGCACCCTTTGCGTGAGCGCGGGAACTCGGAACAGATCGAGCGAGCGGCTACCAAAGTACAGAGAGCGTGGCACGCAGCAGCGCCACTCCAGGCCAAAGGATCATTAGTCATTTAGTCATTTAGAAATCGCATCCGTCGTGCACGCACGTCACGGACTTGTATACGCAACGTCCATTTCCGAGGCTCGATGCATGCATTTTTTTCTCGTAACATGTGCTCGCCGCTCGTTCATTAAGGTATTCCTTTCGCAGGGCCGTATTTTTTGGTGTCGCAAACTAGGGCACTCAAAATTTGAACTGATTCCTAACCTCTGAGAAGTCGCTGTTTTATGGGAAAAGCTTCTGCTTCTGCCATTTTTCCAACTCGTATCGTTAATATCTCTTTCCCACATTCGATAACCCTTTATTTTCTTCATTGTCGTTATAGATTCCATACATTTTTTTTTTTTATCCGTGAGATAGTTTTTATCAGGAATTTAGAGATATATTCAGTGTATAAATTATTGAATAGAAATGTGGTCATGATGGATTCTCCATAAGCTCACGTAGAAATATTACGATTTTTGACATTTTAATTCTTCATTAAATGGTCGATAAGCTGACCTGAAATTTCGCTAATCTATTCGGATGCAGTTGTACTTTACTGTAAATTAAAATCAATTTTTTTTAGATAATTCGGGTTCGTGAAAGGAATACCTTGAAGAGCTGAGAAATCGCATATTATGGGAGTTCTCCTAAAAAGTATGAAATTGTAGCAAGAAAAATAGAGCGATAAATTCAGTTATTGGAAAATAATTATTCGCGAGTGCTTTTCGTGCATTTTACTTCTGCTGTACGATTGATTTTGTGTTATTTTCGAGTCCTGACCCCGGCAGCAGGACAAAATAGATGAGAAATATTCGTAACTGTAAAGGTAGCCGTTCAGAATGCAGGTCTTCCGAAAGCTGTTGAGAAACGCAAGCTGGAGTGACTCGTCGATAGCGAGGAGTCGCGCGGATCTTATTGCGATCTTGGAGCTCGGCGTGTCTCGGCGAAATGATGGAGAACGGTGGCTGAAAAGCGGGCTCAAAAGGAGGGAAGAAAGACCCGAGAGTTAATAGGACTAAGATAGAAAAGAGGACTCTACTCGGTGCTCGGGCGAATCGCCAGAGAGGTGAAAAAAACAAACAAACACGAAAGGAGATAAAAGAATGGAGGAGGGAAAAAGCCGAGAAGAAAGATGTGGAGGAAACGTCGAGTCGTCGCCGTTGAAGAGGCGCTCGCGCGGATCGGCATGCGAGCTCGTACTAATTACGAGAAAGAAAAAGAGTAAGGATCGAAACATTGGCGTGGTCTTTCCTCCTTCTACTTCTGCCATCCAAGTAAATTAAGCACCTCTAATTAAGCTGCAAAGCCTTAAAACAGAGACTAATACGTATATAAATATACATTCGTAAGAATTAATATGGCGTCTCTATATTTTATAGCGTTCGAGTGTTTTATATACGTATGTAAATTGGAGAAATACTTTTGCCAACTACTTTTATTTCATGTCTCAAAGACTCTTAACTGGCTGCACGTTATTTCTTGAGGCGTTTCTTCCTGAAATTTAATCAACGACGATGAACAAAATATAGACAAATAAGAAGCGAAATTAACGACATCGGAATCGTCGTCGAAAAATTGAGGGTTGTTGTAAACAATGTTGGACGGGCCCCTCGCCTCATTTCTGGAATTGCAATATTCACGACGATATTATATGCATTCTGAAATAACGAGAACGAGGGAGGCGTACCCTCCGACCAATTTCCATCCAATCATTTCGGATCCAGTTCTACGTCACCTTTCTTCGGCTCGCGAACGCCCTAATTACAGATGCTTGGTCCATTGACACGCGGACAGCATGAGCGCGCATTTGCATTAAAAAATACGACCTTGCTACACCGACGTAAATGATCTTCAAATGATAATTGATTTCGATCTCGTTTGGTTGGCCAGCGGATTCAAACGCCGCTGAAGATATTGCTACTCCGGATAATATTCAAATTTTGTAAAAAAAAGTGACTCCGAACGGTTGCCTTCGCATTGTTCCCATCGCCGTTTGGTACAATGGGCTCGAAAGCAAAGCTGAGCTAATAGAGTTGTTTTCGATGACAATTGTTTCGTGCGAAATTCGTACGCATATATGGATAGGAAATAAATGTGATCGCGCGAGGATTCTATTCGGATTGGTCAAGTTCTGGGCTCATAGTCACGATAAATCATAAGATTAGAATTTTAAATTTCCGCGGTTCGTGTTGTCCTCCCTCTGGTAGCAAACATATATATAAATATGATAGTGGGACCGTTGAGGCGGAGTCGCAAACACGTGGTGTGGTTTTGCAAAATAAGGCGACAACACTAGCAGCGGCGAAGCGAGAAAAAAAAGGAGAGCAGTGGAAGGAGAGCATAAAGCTGGATGAGCCTGGAATAAACCGGGTAAGAAGGAACCGGCGCGATGGAAATGCGGTGAGAGAGCGAAGATCGCTAAAGGGACAACGGAGATGAGAGCGAGATCGGGAGCGTTGAAATTCCCTCGAAATCTCGATCGAAGATCTTCGCTCCCGAGTGCGCGAGGATCGATGCATGCATCTTCAAGTGGTAGTCTTCGTTGTCGCGCGCGTCTTTGGGATCCTTCTTCCTGTAGCTGCTTGCTTGCATACACCGACTCTTGGTGTGTCCACAAGAAAAAGAGGCTAGCAAAGAGACCGGTGTATACTGTTCCTGACGGTGGCGTCCCTTCCACGATATTTCTGTTGGGCTCGCTTGCTCCGCAGCGGTTATATAAAATGCGGGGACACAACGGCGGAATTTGAATAACGGCCATTGTGCCATATACGCATTGGTTATATACGTTTTAAGCCGCGCAGAACCATCAGGAGAGCCAGGATCGAGAGCGAGGCAAAATGGAACGTCGGGCTAGAATATTGAGACATTTGACGCGCTGCTGAGAAATCGGCCAAACTGAAACTCTCGATTTTTGCTGGGTTCAGGATGCCATCGGATGCCCTCGCGAATCTTAAAAACCATATCCAAGCGTCACGATGTTCTTATATCAATAATGGATTTAAGAGGCTCAAGAAAAAGAAGAAAAAAGGCTCTGTCAGTCGATTTTTGTCATCGTTCTGCGTAGTCAAACTGTCTCAAAGAATTTCGATTTCAAAAATTTCAAGTGTGGTTAGTCGACTGATCCATACTCTTAAGAATAGAAGAGAAAGTTCAACAGATGGATAATGCTGTCTCGTTTGGTGGAACATCCTCTCCCTGAAGCTCATTAGATTATGTTGATCAGAGGGAAAACTGTGATCTAGGAAGCCAAGGAAGTATGTGATTCCTGTCATCAAGAGATATAATGAAATGGTCTTTCAATTAGGGTCCTCGACAAGCAACACGTTACATTAGCGTAAAGCTGAAGCGACGCGAAGCCGAGGTTCGCGAGTGGAATGCATTTTCTGTAGCATTAACGCAGTTCCGTGGAACATTAACGACTAAAAAAAGTCAGTCTCTTGTGCCTCGTTTAGCTTAGTTTTCCATGAGAATTCGAGATCTTCGTTAAAAAGGTATGCGAGCGCGCGAAAAGCGGAGAAGCAGAAGAGTTATATTGGACGAACGAGGGGAAAGGAACGAGCAGAGAGACAGGGAGTAAAGAGAGGCAAGCGAAGAGTGTGCTGATGATGGCGAAATAAAACGAAGCCGTTGTGCTCACCGATCGTGGAAAGTGGAAATCCAGGAGAAGGCTTCCCGTGTGGGCACAGTCACACGCCGTCTTGCAACGCACACGCGGATGCTCCGCGTCATCCGCTTTTGTAGTTGCATAGTACAAGCCCAGTACTTGTACATTCTACACACATGTATCCGCGTAATATGTAACCTGAAGCAAGAGAGAGAGAGAGAGAGAGCGAGAAGGAACATGCGCGAGGACGCGCGAGTCCCAGCTAATACGGTTGTGCTCTCCTGGTTATGGGACTCCGTGCGGGTAACGACGACGCGGCGTGGCCCCACGTGTCCAATCAGCGTGTTTCTTTATCGTGGGCCACCGCGAGGCCGCCCCGAAGGCTCAGCCACACGGAATCGCGCACGCACACAAACGGAGCTGTGTTCCCGAGGCTTTGGCCCGATGACGATCTGCTCTGTGGTTTCGCCGGAGTAGAGATACGCGGAGAGAAAGGCTGGAAAGAGACGGAGCGAGGTTGCCTGCCGGCGAGTCTACGGGGCCCGAGCGCGAGGAGCGATCTCCCGGTAAGAGAGCAAAGAAAAGCCTAATCAGCATGCGTCCCGTCCAGCCAATTAGAAATACTCGGCTGTTTTACCGACTGTCAACGAAGATCGGGTATTGAGTTGTATCGGCCGAGTTATGTTCGACTTCGTTAGCCACAGCATATATATAGATGAAAAGAGAAAGAGAGCGAGAGCATGCCCGCCGGCGGGGGATGAAGGGCGCGGAATGAAGGAAAACAAAGAGGGTTGACTCTGCGTCGCTGGTGTATAGCCAGCATGAGCAAAAGAGCCTTTCCCCTCCCGTTTTTCAGATAGAGCGCATCAGTCCCAGTTCGTTGGGGCCTCATCGCAGCGACGGAGAGTAGGAGGCGTCGCTGAGCAGTGCAAAAGGGAGAGAGAAAGAGCACCACTACGCTCAACGGTCCCGATGACGCCGCATGGGACGCGCGCGCGAGCTGGCCCGCGAGCTGTTCTCTGTTGCTTGATTTACGGCCACCGACGAGAAGAGGCCAGGCATATAGGAGGCCTCCTCCATCTCCGTCTTTCACCCTCCTCACATGCCGAGCAGTCCGAGAGGCGGCTATACCCGCGGGCCCCCGCGCTCACGGTAGTAAGAGAGACTGCTAATAGTCTCTCTGTGGCCTGACTGCCCGCAAATATTCCGCTCTCTAATTGGAATTGATTAGGAGGCTCCCTCTGGCTTCTCTCTGCTCCGGCGAGCGGGCAACGACGCTGGTAGCTATACGGCAACAGGATCGCATGGAATAAGGATGGAATTGCTCTACCTTCTGGAGCTCTCGCCAATCCGGGCAACCCGGGCTGAATGACGTTGGGTATATTTCACATGCATGTGTGCATGTGCCAACCGCTACCACCACCACCACCACACCCTGGTACCCACGATGCTTCATTCTTTTACCTTCGCGTCCTCTCCTCCGTCTTAGCTGTCTACGCACCAGCCCCGTTCGAGTCCCATCGCTCGCTCAGCAATGGAAAAATCGATCAAAGACCACTCATCCTCTCTCGCTCGCTCTCTCTCTCTCTCACCCCGCTTCGGTCTTGCATCTCTTCTTCATTGCTGGCTTCCTTCTTTATCCACTTTTGCGGGTTTCTCCTCTCCATCGTTTCTGAAGACGAAGCAGCCTTCCTCGGAGCCGAGGTCGTTGACTACGACGTCATTGAAACACGGGGAGAATACGCCAAAGACGCCAGCTGTCAATGCGCACTGAGTCTCCTTCACTTATTCCGACGATGGTATACGTTGCCATTCTCGCTCGTCTTCTCCATCTCTGTATCTGTGCGAACGTATCCACGCTCTCGGTACACACGACTCCCGATCGAGGGAGGTCTTTGCGAAGATACTTTCGTCGATTTATTATTGCGATATTCGCATTTATTTTCGTAACTCGCCCCATGGAAATGACTCTTCTATGGTATTAAATGTATTGATTAAGTCAGTTGGCAACATTGGAAATACCTCGCTGCAACCACTGCGGAATTTTGATTCACGAAATTGAGGTCTGCTCGGGATACGCATGTCGATGGATGATTGACGTTCCGATGGCACACACACACACACTAATTAAGGGTCACCGTGACGGACGACCTTGCCGTCGCGTATCGAGAAAACTCATTCGAGCGAACTGCATTAAAAATCTTTTGGATCAAGCTCATTTGGGGGATCCGAGGGTCAGTTTGCATCCTGAATTAGTTTCCTTCCCTCGCAAATAAAAGAACACAATATCGGTACAATTTGATCACGCTGTGGACTGAAATTTCATGATGAAACGAGCTTCGTTTGGTGAATTTTGCGTGTGTCCCATCTCGAAGAAATATGCAAACGAAGATCGGGCTCTTTGGCTCCGGCGAGGCTGATTGAGGCAATGCCCGTCCCGCGTCTGTCTGGACGGGCCCGAAGTTGGAGGTGTGCAATTCAAAGCGAGGAGTGATGTAGAGGAGGCGAAGAGTGGAATATGAAGAGAGGAGGCGACGAAGAAAAAGTGAGAATGAAGAAGAAGTACACGGGTGAAGCAACGGGGACGAGGGAGTCAGAAGAAGATGAAGAAGGTGCAGAAGTGGATACGAGATGTTGAGGGCTTGCAGAAAGAAGTATAAGACGAGGAAAGAGACGTTCGTTCGCAGAGTCGACTCTTGTACACGATTCTTTTCTGCCCTCGTCTCACCCTCCTTCTCTCTCGCTTTAAAACATTTGCTTTTATTTTCGAGTATCTCTTCGCGGTCGGAGTCGCTCGTTTGCTATCTCAGTCCAACGCTAACGAGCCTGTTAGCAGCAATTATTCTAATTAATATCTTCCCGCTCGCCTCCCGTCCGTTCGTGTACGTAAATGCACGTATACGCGTTGGGCTCTCGTGTGTGCTCAACACCGATGTGAGCAAACATTGGTACGCATCGTATTTCACCTATACAACATTGCAATTCTCAAGTTCCTCATCGAGGGAGCGATGAGAGGGTCTCTTTGCTGGGTATACAACTCGGAGGAACTGATCCTTCTCATGGTGAGCCAGTGTGCTGGAGTCGCGCGCGACTTCTTTTCCTTTCTTTTCCCCAACGCCCTCAGCTTCGCTCAATGCTCCAGGACGCTTCTATACGATCGTGCGCTCTTATGCATACACACAAAGGCCGCGACGGATCGATGAACAAATGTATAAAAGGCTTATCCAATAGTTTTTACACTGCGACGATACGTCCTTCCGTCCTTAAATCATCGATACACCATACACTACACAAATGTACTTGTTCGATGCTCTCTTTCTATCTCGTCTCGTTCTCCACGAGTAACCCATTCGCTTTACGACGCTCTCCTCCCGCCCGTGCGCGCCCTCTCTCGTTTCACTCCTGCTGCTGTTGCCGGTGCTCCTCGTCGGTGTTTTTGCGTTCGCCGCGTGATTGGCTATTACGTCTCCTTCCTGCGTTAGTTACCGCCGCGCTGCCACGCTGAATTGAGTCCTCTTCTTTTCAGCTCGGACTCCTCTCCTCCCCTCTCGACCCTCCGCCCTTCATCTCGCTCATCCTCCTATATACTCTCGATCCTTTTTCTGACTTCTTTTCCTACTTCTTCCTATTCTTCTTCTTCTTCCTCCTCCTCCTCTTCCTCCTCCTCCTCCTTCTTGATCTTTATGTAGCCTCATGCTGACGCACCTTTTTCCTGCATCTTCATCACTTTCTCATCGAATCTCCTCTCTAGAGACTTCTTTCTTCGTATATACTATGGATAAAGTGACTTAACGACCGCCTGTGCCAACATCACTTATTTGTGCAAGAAACATCCGGGTTTACAATGAGATGATACTTGTTAAGGTGACAATTTGACAGCGAATGCTTGTTCAAACCTTTTTAATTATTTCATTCATTCATACGCGCGATGTTATATTCATGAATCGTTGATGAATTTTGCTTCAAATACATTCTAGTGTCGATGTCGGAAAAAATATCGCGGTGTCTGGATAGAGAATTCATTCGAATGAAACGAATTAATTTGAGCAAAATCATCCTGAATAGTTTCATTTTTTCAAGTGTTAAGTGTCCTCGATTCTCGCATTGAAATGTCGACGTCGCAAGTAAACTCAACACTCCTGTGCCTCTATTTAGTAATTCGAGAAGGTTTTTTTGATCGGGCCCATTCACCAGGGAGTAACTCGCGCGCGCACATCTCGCGAGAATGTCTTTTGCTAAAGAGTTTGCCGAGGGACTTTAAAATTTCAAATTAGCTTCAATCGCATTGCCTACGTGCCAGAGTCCTTCGCTATCGGACATGCTGCTGCTGAATCTCCGGAGCTTGCTGCTGCTACTGCTGCTGCGTGCCAATGCCACGTACCAAGCCACGCGGCTCCAATTGAAAGCCCGTTAAAGTTCCTAGCGTCGTTTTCTCCTCAGCCACGTATACTTGTCGCGGATCTAACCATTGGCGTACCGTAGAAAATTCACTCTGATACGTCAGATTACCTTGTAATTATAGCCGCGTGACCGCACAGCTACATTACTTTGAAAAAAAGGTTATGGCGATAGTCGATTTAATGATTTTCAAAGCGCCCGTCATTGCGGATCGTTTTTGTTAATGGATGCATAGCTAAACGATCGGCGACGGCTCATTCAAAATAAGAGCACATGAAATCGCAGAATAATTGAAGAACGAAAACTTAAGTATGCCGATGGAATTCTAACGAGCTTCATTCTAAAAGACGAAATTCAATCGAATTCGAAGACCTTAATAAAGTAGCTCGACCGTTTGTTAAAAAAAAAAAAAAAAACATTACCTTACGGGACTTTGAAGAAAGAAAACATGAAAAAACTCTTGTTTTTGACGTGTGTCGAAAGCGGATGTCAGTCATTACGTTGGACTGCTGGTAACAGCTGCATTGAACTTCGGGCAAATTCGAAAATCGTGAGAATTTCATCAAATTTATTTTTGAGACTGACTTACGTGCTTTCATTCGTCCAGTCGCTTCGTTTTTTTAAATGAATTGACCATTCCTTTTCCTCGGTGCCATTATACCGATGTAAACTTTCTTTCGTACAATAAAAATGTTCCCTAGGTTATGTGCGTTTAAAGCGTCACCGATACCGACTCAATCATCAGGTAGTCAAGTTGAAGTATAAATTTAATCTTTTATGATATTTTAAAAGCATTTTATTACATTCTTATAATAAAAATAATCTCAATATAAGTGTTTATTAATTTTATTAATAATTTAGACTTACAATTAATCGACATAAAGTAGTTGCAAATTTGACTAGTCATAGAACGGCTCAACTACTTTAATAATAGTTGAATTTTGATTATATTTAATCAGGTTTCGTCTATATGGCCATGAAATTAGTTGACTCTTCCAAGCATAACGGAGACTCGCGGGAAAAAGTAAACAGCACAAACGCAGAGTCTCAAGTTTATAGCTCTGAAGAAGGAAAAAAAGAAAGGAGGCTGGAAGAAAGAAGTTTGCTGACAGTGCAGAGGGAGTAAGGAAGAGAATGAAAGGACACCAGAAGCAAAAGTGTAGCGGTTTATACAGCATTGGTATATCTGTATGTGGGAGCCAAGGGTGAGGGAAGCAGACTGAATTATCGTGATATTTAAATTAACAAATGACATGCTGCATTACCATAGCTGTTCGTGAAACCGCGCGGTGATAGTTCCAAACTTACCCTGCCTCTCGGAGGGGGGGCATGAAACAAAGACACGATGACCACAACAAAGTCCCTTCTACGTCGACTTTCAATCCTGGCGAAGGACTTTGGTCTCGACTTGCCATTATGTGAAGCGACCTACGAGAATACAAATGGTACAATTTTTTCTTTGTAAAAAGACCATACTTGTAAAACTATTTGAAAGTTGAAAAAAAGGTGTTTTGAAAAAAAATCTACAGATTTCAGAATGAAATATTTTCTTCTAAACAGCGGCTCATTAAGGTAGATCATGCCTGAAGGATCGTATTTTATGGGTGTCTGGATTGGATCGATTTTTACTCTCTAATTAAGGATATTATCACTCTACATTAATGTCAGAGTTATTAATTCAAAATTGTAAATACGTTTTTTCAACTTATCTTTTGGCGAATGAAATTACAAGCCATCAGTTAATCGGAGATATCCATCACTGACTAACTCGAAATTGCATCGTCCCTGGCGAAAATACTATAGTTTTTTATGTACAGAATCGCATTAGAGAGTGCAGAGGGAAAAAAAGAAGGAAAATGGATCAAGAAAAAGGTATTAATAAAAAGCCAGAAGGCTGTGACAGGAATGGGCCAAGCCAGGGAGAAAAAAATGGTGAAATAAGTATTACCAATTTCGTTCAATTTTTAAGGTAATATATCTTTATTTCTAATAAGTCTCGAATTTTTTCCCAGACCTTCGTTTTCATTCGTAATATTCAAAGATAAACGATTTTTTACGCACAGTCACTATATCCTTGCGTGTTTTTTTTTTTTCATATTTAAACACGTTTCCTTAATTAACCAATAAGACGAACCCTTTAAAATTTGATATGCGTGTCAATCGACTACTCTTTTAAATTCTGTGTAAATTTCAAGACTTTTTTAAAATCGTTCCGTGCATGAACGTTTGGGCATGTTAATGCCCAAATTTCCTGTAATTCCACATACCAATTCATAAAATCGCAATTGCAATGAATTGTGAATAAAAGTGTTGCATTCGCAGCAACCGGAGTTTTCGAAACACAAAGATCGTGACATCCAGCATTGAATATTCATTCCGTTTTGTCACCTATCCGAAGCTTCAGTGTGCTCTTTACTTTTCCGTGGATCTCTCCGTCCGGATAATACAAATTCGGCGAATAAGTCGCACTATCGTGAATTCCAAAACACGTGTCCTCCTCCCCACATACGTCGTTGGGAGCGCAGAGCAAAGGGACAGAGGATTGCAAAATTCGCCATCTTTCTTTCAAAGGAGCTTCTTCCTGCTCGGAAAGATGAGGGGAGAGCACGAAGGGAATGAGGAAGAGAAAGAATGCGAGAGACGTGAAATATACGAGAGAGTTGGGAGGCTGAGAAACGAAGGAGGAGAAATAAAGCACAGGCATTGGCTAGAGAATAGGTCCTTTTAGCATCCCTTTCTCTTCTTCCCTTGGCAATTCTTGTCTCGGCTCTGCACGAATGTGAGTCGAGAGAGGAGAGTAAGATCTGGGCGCAAAGATAGCGGGGTGATCTGTGAGGCCCGGTGTGTGGTAACCCTTCGCGATTCTGCACGCTTTTGCGAAGGGGGTTATACGCTCTTGGCTATGTCGATGCTCGGTTTCTCTCGTGTTCCACCGGCGTTTCAAGTCGCCAGCATTCACATATATGTATCGTTGTAAAGTCTCGAATAGCGTTATGTATCGCTATACATACACAAACGCACGCACACACACACACGCACACACGCGCGCGCATTTATATAGATATAGTTGTGCTTAGGTTACATACGTACAGGGTCCATAGTCGAGGGTTATATAGTTGGTTGCTGGGGCTGGGACCCTCCAAGGAGGGCTTCTCTCGGAGGATTGAGACGTCGTGGCCTCTTTGTACGTCCGTGATGCTCTTTCGCGAGCTCCTCTCGCTCTCGCGTGTATTTACGAGTAACGTCGTGTGTGTACAGAGCTACAACGGTGAGGGACTCGCGCGCGAGCGGCGTGCAAGCGTTTTCTGCGTCGTCCCTTCTCTCTTTCGCGATTTCTCTCTCGCACGCTATTCCCTCCCGTATCGTTCGCGCTCGCGTTCGTTTTCCTTCGGCACAAGCGCTGCACATTTGAATTCGAGAAGATAAAGAAAAGAGAGAAAAAAAGGAACGAAGAAACCAACTCCGAAAAGAGAATAAGAACTCCGAAAACAGAAGAGCGGGAAAGAGAGAGAGAAGAGCCAGAGGGGAGGAGAAGAACGCGAGAATATGCACGGTCTTGGATCGCCTTGGCGAATATCGCTCCGGTCGCCTCTGCTCCTCTCGTTGCATGGAATACGTACCCACTGAATACTACAGTATGCACCAAGTTTTAGAGAGAAAAGGAGAGAGAAAGGGCGCGAGAGAAGAGAGCGAGACGAAAAGCTTGTGTTTCCGTTGCTGATGCTGGGGCGCTGTGGAGCTCTGTCGGGAGCGAAGAACACACGGCCGACTCGGCATCGGGACCTGGAACCCTCGACGTTTGCACCTCGCCATCCTCCTCTTCTGCGGGCGCTATGTACATAGACGCACGCACACTCGCGCACTCGAATATTCACACATGCGGGATTAAGCGGATATATAGAAACACGCGAATGGTAAGTTGGTCGTTTCTCTACGTCTCTAGGACCACGAGCCCGGGATTTAGAAGCAACACACCGAGAGATATTCGTGTGCGCGCACGTTTCGAGGATCGTATCATTAGCCGTGCCTTCTACTCTTCGCTACTGCTACTTCGACTATACACATCGCGCTTCAAAACGCTTGAGAGAAAGATGGAAAAAAGGAAGAGAAATAAAAGGAGGAGAGGAGAATAAAACGAGCTGGAAGCTCCGCCGCGTCTGTATTTACAGACTTTGGAACTCGGTTTTGTCCACGAGTCCTTTACCAGGATGTTGTGGACCCCGTTTTCGATTATTCATGCCACTTGATCGTTGCACCCGATCGTTACAGCCTGGGGAAAAAGTATAATGGCCGCCGATGTACGCTTCCGCATTAATTTACATATGCTTGTGTAAGCCACTTGTAATGCAGCCTATCTATATTTGGGGAAAGCATTCGTGATATTTTTTTTTGAAGTAACGAGACCCATTGACGAGAGAATATTATTGTTACTTATTGGCTTTCGAGATTGCTCCGATGCTCAATGCGTCCACATGAAATAATGGAAATCAGAAGAGATGCTACTCAAAAGATGCCTCTGAACGTTCCGTTTCGGCGACTGTAAATTGGACCGTTTCATCGAGATGAGAATGCTCGAATAATTCAGAGCAGCCATCCGACAAATTCAAAGATCGGACAAATCCATCTGAAAAGTTTGAGCGACGTCATTAAAAATTGATCGCAACCAGGAAGGCTCATATTTTACGTTCCAAGTGCACCGAACAAGATCAAACTTTTCCATCATTAGAGCCACAAGTAGAACATCCGATAAGGATAATAACCCGAGCATTATTTTCCCAATCAATAAAGCCCTCTATTCAAGCTGATCGACGTGTCTCTATAACTCGAGAATCAATCCGTGCTCTACGTCAGCAGTCCGAACGAATCAATCACTTTCACCTCGCACGCGTTACATCACCAAACGAAATATTTATAATGATAGTTGTGAGACCTTCATCAAAGCCAGGGTGGTCGAAGGTTGATCAATACTGGGTGATCCTCGGCCTCGTCCTCGGCATTTCGAGATAGCAGAGATATATAGCTGGTGGCCGATCTCAATGCAATCCTTCTCTCTCCCACTCTCCCCCCTTCCTTCTCGATCCCGGTGGTGGCGGTAACCGTCTTTGACGCGAATGACTCGGCTCTAATCAAAACCCCGGGGCTAGACAAACAAAAATGACAATGGAGAGAGATTCGTATCGCTCGAGTCCCATGGATCGAAAACGAAGATTTACCGCTTATATAGTTAGACGTACAAACCTGTTATGAACGTTTGCTGCTGATGCGCTTTCTACATCAACCATATAAACAGATCAGCATATAGGAAGAGGAAGAGAGAGAGCGAGAGTGCCCCGAAACGGCCCACAGGTGGCTCTAATGACGTTAGACCCTAATGAGCGATACGCCAAGCTAATTGGCATTAAGCACTGACACGGGGGGGATACGTATCGTTGCTTGGTTCTTTGTTGTCTGTTCCTACACGTGGAATACCCGTTCGACGATATGACGTGTGCGGTACATTTGTGCTAGATTATAATACAGCTTACATTCAAAGATCAGGCTCGTCAAAGTCGCTGGAGAGTGATTAAGCAGTTGGGCAAAAATTCATTCCGCCTTTCTGAAGGATTCGAGATACGCGCTCAATATGTCAACCCCTTTGTGACACGAATCACAAATTAGCGTATGCTAGCAATCCACGCTCGTGCGTACATCGATATTCGGATATGGAGCTTATTTAGGTGATCGCTCCTCGAATGCGAGGAGCGTTCTCGTTTGCGGATAAAGAACTTTGGGACGGCGTGATTTCGATGCTTCTTCACTTGTAAATGAGTGAGAGGGTTTTGAAAATAAACAGGAGAAAAACGGTATAGAATTGAGTGAATGTGGATTTTTGTGCTCGATACGAATTAGGATTCTCGAGTACTCGCCACTTTATTGAGAATATTTTTAGTGGGAAGCTTCACTGAGAATTTCATCGAAAGAATTGCCTTTTGATGGAAAACACTTCAACGAAAAACGCAGTTTGTCTGTTCTAGCGCAGTGATCAGAGTTTTTTTTTCACTTCGCTCCTCTATAGCTGATTTTTTCTCGAGAAAAATGAAAATATATTCCCATCCAAAGGCATTTGATTGGCTGGGAAGGTATAAAGATTTTGCCTGAAATCGAATGAAAATCGTGTCAATCGGTGCGTTTGGAATTTGTAAAAATATGCTCGTTTCTATCGAAGGAAAGATTCCTCAGAGACGAAGCCGCATATCGATTCTTGCGGGCCAAAATGTATGCGTGCCATCGGTGAAGATTTCATTCGAATATTTGAAGATTCTCGTAGGTATCCGAAACGGGTGTCGTTACTACCTGTGGCCTGTACTACACATCGATATACGTTGTACGGTTGACTATGAGGCTCGTGGGGCAAAAGCCACGTGAGCGAAGGAAATTATTTTAACGATGACAAACGATCGCGATCTCGGCGACGATGGACCGGGCTGGAGAGAGCAAAGGAGACGGAATGATACTTTTTTCAGTCTCCTCTTTAGTCTAGTCGGAGAGCATAGCTGCAAAAAGTACCCAAAGCAAGTTCTCTCGTGTGCCGAACGGTGGAGGGAGAGACCGAAAAAAATTTAATTTTCCCGCTCCGCCCCCCCGGGGCGAGAAGGGACAAAGAGCGAGAGAGAAATACAAATTACTCGAGACCCGAATAAACGTCGTCGCCGCGGTCAGGACTGAGAACGTATCTCGAAAGAGATCGAAAAGGAACGAGATAAAGAGGCTGTGCGAGGGAGCTCGTGAGTTGAAAAGAGAGAAGCTTCGTGGGTTGGGATTTCGAGTTAAAAAACGATTTTTCTTAAACGAGATCCCATTCCGTTGAGAATGCCGCAAAGTGTTCTGTAGTTTTCTCTACCTGTTACGCACGTTCTCGATGAGCAGGCGAGGGACGAAGATCGGAGGAAAAAATCTGAAGAGCGGCTTTCGATTGGTTCGATCGTCCGGAAAATTAGATCTTTTAATATGGCGTCGCGATCCTAATTTAGTAAAGACATCATACACGACCGAGTCTTCTCACGTTGAGAAACGTTCTGGACATGATTTCATCGAGACATCGCGTCCAACCAAAAGTCCATTCCTCCAGAACGACGCTTTTCTTATTTTTTCTTCCATTCACACGCTTCTGCTTTTTTCCCATGAAATCAACACGCGAACCTCAGCGACGACGCACAGGTGAGCAAAAGTCTCAACATTCCATTTCTTCCCCTTCAGGGTGCGACCATGCACTACACCACATAAAATGTTTACATTGTCCGGGTTCATACACTCGTACATTAAACATTGTCGATTCTCCACAATATAAATGTCTCGTGTCTACCTACAACTTCATATGTTTTTTTCTCGTGAGACCGACTTTGCTTATTCGGTATAAAAACCACCTGTTTGCGGGGGCCTGAGAAAGAATTTTTTCTTCAAGATTTTTAAGCCTTCCCCATGTAAATGCAAATTTTTTAATTGTGTTATTAATTAGCATCGCTTTGAATTGTTTTTTGCACCGTCTCGTGCTGAGGATTCCAAAATCGTTTTTTTTTTTTTATTCGATGTCATTCCGCGAGTGCAGTTCCTCACGAATAATCTCATAAAAAACATAATCTTGTGATATTGAAAATATGAAGAATAAATAAATAAAAAAAAAAATGATTTAAAAATGCACGAAATTTCATGAAATTTATTTTGATCGAAAGAAGTAAGTTGTAAAAACCATTATCTTGGGATACTTAAAAAATAATGAAAAAATTGGAATTTTCATAAAATCTATTCACTCAAAAGGAATCAGATTTTCCAAGAATTTATATCGTGCTTTCAACGATAGAAAAATGTTTCCACACGGCTCCACCAAAGCTTTGTTCGTCAAGGCTCAAAGATCAGGATTTCGCGCGCCGCTTTCTCGCGGGTGCAATCAATAACGCGAACTCTCCATACACGTAATATATATGTGTGTATGACAGACGAGGTTTTCTGTACGGACCGCCCCCTTCATCGGGATGCTGGCCCATCATCTCATGTACCTCCATTTCTCTCTTTCTTTCTCTTTCTCTCTCTTTTTCACGCAGGTGTTCGTGTATCAAGCAAATGTACGCAACGAGCTCGTAGGGCTTTCGATACCGAGCCGAAGAAACACACTCGCCGACAAAGGCACACACACACACACACACATACACACAGCTGAGAGCTGTGATTCTCTCTCTCTTGAGATGCATTCGCCGCATTTGTTCTCGAAGATACTTAGATCGTAATCTTCTTGAAACATCTCACCACGATTCTCTCGATCCGCTATATGTGTGGTTCCAGCTTTTACGATCAGGATTAACGCAGCCTCCTTCACATTCAATCCTTTTTCTTTGATACGCATTTTTTCCAATTCTCACTTCAACACTGAAGTATTTAGATTCCCATCCCACGAATGTTGCAAGTAGCGATGTGTGTTTGAAATATGGATCAATCTTCTCGGATCGTTGAATCTCGTCGCAAGACTCAAGTTCAGTATCGTAATATTCAATATTCTTATAATTCATTGGAATGAAATGCTTGAGCTCTCGTTTTAAAATTTATTCAATGCAATGCACTGCGTGGAATGAATTTCGAAATGTTTGGAGGATTCTCAACAGCCTTTTGGTATTCTGCGATGATTTTTTCTTAAGGTCGTTCATGCACGGAACGATTTTCTTAAGAAAGTCTTGAAATTTACGTAGAGTTTAAATGGATAGTCGACTGACACACATATCAAATTTTAAACAGCTCGTCTTATTGGTTATTTAGAGAAACGTTTTTAAATATGAAGAAAAATACACAGGGTTATAGAGACTGTACGTAAAAAATCGTTTATCTTTCCATATAACAAATGAACGCTTCTTACGAAGTTTACGAAAGAGTACACAATAGCAATGAAGTATATAATGAAGGTTTGGGAACAAAAATTCGAGACGATTGTCTTGCTAGTAATGAAGATATATTACCTTAAAGATTGAGCGAAAGTGGTAATGAGCACTCATATAATCTCACATTTGCTTATATTTCGGCATTTTGTCTCATCTTAGCTTGGGCCATTCTTGTCATAGTCTTCCGGCTTTTTTTATTCATACTTTTTTCTTGATCCATTTCCCTTTGCTCTCTCTCTCTCTAAAGCAATTTTTACATAAAAAACTATAGAATTTTAGCCAGAGACGAATAAAATTTCGGGATCAGTCAGTGATGGATCCCCGTTTAATTAATGGCTTGTAATTTTATTCGCTAAAAAATAAGTCGAATTTAAGTATTTAAAATTTTAAATTTAATAACTCTGACCTTAATTTGGAGTGATAATATCTTTAATTAGGAAGTAAAAATTGACCGAATTTAGACACCCGTAAAATACGATCCTTTCGAGGACCCTCGCGTACTTTTGTATTGTTACAATACGATTCGGTATCGAGTACGATGTACGCGGGATAATAGGCCGTATCGAGAAGCGTGATGAAGATTCCCAAGACTTTGGACTCTCATTAGGCGTGTTGTTTTTCTCAGCACCCTCGTTCATGTTCGCCCTTGCATCTGTAGGTACTAATTACACTCGCGGCAGCTCCTCGTCTTCTCTCACTCTTTCTCTTTTTCCTGTACACACTGTGTTCGTCTTTGTTTCGAGTTCTATAGCTTGCTGATTGTATAATGCTTAGTGTTTAAGTGTATTGTGCACGGGATGCATTCTCTCGATGGATCTCGTTCAATTTGGGCCTCTCGCGAGAGCGCGCAGCGCGCTGTGCCGGCCAGAGAACAGAGAGAGAAAGAAATAAAGCTCCGTGATCGGCTAATTAATTATTTTTCGACTTCGCACGCTCGCGGCTAATGCACGAAACGTACGATTCGACACTCCGACCGGTACACACGAGAATTCCTTTTACGTATATCTGTAGATACGGTCAATTACGATCCAATTGCCATTTAAGGTATTCGAGGGCAGGATGAAAATTCACGAGCTTTCTCGACTGTGTTATGCTCAACGATTATTCTGAGATTATACTTTGTCTCAACGGATAAAAAGTATCCATTTGCGTCGTGTCGATATCTGCTTAATTTATACTTCATTTCGTCGTCGAACGATATATTTCGAAGCGAATAAAATATCATTAAGATTCTCTAGATTCGGGAAACTTTGACAAAAACATGGTTTTTGATAATCCCCATTTTCCTCAACCTGCTTCCTCATTTTGATAAAAAAAATGTACATTCACTGCTCTCATTCGATGACCTCGAATCCAACTCATCTTCAGGGTTTCAGCGAAACATGAAAAACGTTTGATCGACGATACAAATGATTAGAAGGTTTAGCTCGTTCGGAATTGAGCCGTTTGCCTGAAAGCAAGCTAGCGTGCTGCTTAATTTCATGAGATATTTTGACACGATCGAGCTCATTGTTCTCCATGAAAAATCTAAGCTCGTCGACGGCGCGAATACGACCTGAGATTTCCTACGAGAAAAAATAACGTGCCGGGACACCGAAAAGCAAAAGATCTGAGCGGAGAGAAAAGGATTCGAAACGAAAGGTTCCTGCTTAGTGCACCTTTCGAAATGGAGAACCTTGTTGGCCCCCGCTATATATTACACAGCGGGAGTTCCTGCGACTAGCTTTGCGCCCTCAGCGACCGATTTAACCAGCACGTTTCTCCGTCTTTCGCCGTGTTTCTATTTCTTCAACGAGGTTCTTTCTCTCTTTTCGAACGTTTGCTTAGTTTACTCGTTCGTTGAGTGAGTTTTCGATCAAGTATGGCTGTGAACTGTGCCGTACCCTCGGCGATGGTTGATTCAGCACCCCCTCTGCGGTATTCTTACAAATTAAATGAATTTTTCGACCGTTCGACATTATTCCTCGTATGAATTCTTTGAGCTCCTTTCGACCAGAGTCAATGGACCAGCCTTCTTTCTCGGATGGAGATGTTCGGAGCTCGCTCCAACACAACGCTGCGGATATTTGTGTCTGTATTCGGATACGAGGGAGGACGGGGCTCGGACCATTAGTAAAAGCGTTGTTCCAAAAGGTCTTCTGCTGTATTTTTATTCGAACATATATTTTTTTTTTAGTGTCTTCGGCGCTCTCTCATAATCTTGTAGCTCGTAATCGAGCTGTGCTCGTTCGTGGAGCCTTCAACTCCGCCGACACAATGACAGCTTATTTTTTCTCGCGTCGTAAAGAGCACGCATTGACGAGAATGATTTCCTTAATTAGGAGTAGACGCTGCTGCGGAGAGATCGACGGAAGATGAGAGATAATTGGAAACAAGGAGTTATTAAAACGGTATGGAAATCAATGAATAACGTGCGAAGAGTCGAGATACATTGATGAGCTAAACGTTTCTCCGAGAGCGTTGAAAAAGTTGGAAGAAAATGTTGGCCGTGCTGGGTACAAGTTGAATGGGCGACTCAATTTTATTGGCAAGTGAATGTCCCCTATTCGAGCACGATTCAGAGTTTGACGCCTCACTAAATAAGTCAACGTACTTTTCAGCTAACGGAAAAAAATGGCATCTCAAAATAAGTTTATCCTCGAAAAAGTTTATTCTCGACTGAAACAAAGCAGCTGCTCGAATGAGACGTTTGAAAAAAATACTGCGCCCTCGTTTCTGGAGCTCCAAATTGTTTTTGAATCGCATACACACGAAAAAAATGAGTATGAGAAGTGAAAAAAAAAGCATCGTCGATGGCTCCAAATTTATCGATTCATTCTGCTCTCGATCAGTCCCTACTGTCGTCGCGCTTGTCTCCATATACTTATTTATTGGATGCTTATCGTTCATTTTTTCCGCCTCGTATATATTCTTTTTTCATTTTATTTTTTCTCGTAATGTCCAACGAAAGTTTCTCTCTCTCTCTCTCTCGGTCACTCTCTCCCTCCTTTTTTAAAGCAGGAATCAGAGCTCTCTCACGTTGGGCTACCGAGCGCGAGGCTCACATACATAATCCTTCGACATTCTCGTGAGTTTTATCTCTCGTGGAGACTCGGGCGTTCGGCTATCTGTCTCTCGACTAGCCGACGTGGATTTACGATCTTTTCGTATGTGCGAGAGCAGTAGCCAGGGCGTAGAGAAAACGCATCGCTCTATACACATTAATATATATGTATACACACAAACATATTGCTCTCCCGTCCAGAATCTATACCAGGATTCTGCGTCGGTCTCTTTCGCTTCTAGCTGCTTACGTCCTTCACGAAATCATTCTAATTTTCATGTCTTTTCGCCTTTTTTTTCGACAAAACGAAAAGCAAAAATGACCAAGTCGACGCTCTTTGACACCGGACATCGAATCTCAATGCTTCGAGAGCCATCGGAGCGGACGCTTCGTTAAGGAAGAGCTACCCAGTTACCTAACTAGTCATAAAATCATTAGACCATCGTTTGACCTGAGTAGTTCAACGTCGCTTTACGTTTTCATGTGGAAGCGTTTATGTGTGCTCGAAAACAAATGTCAATGACAGTTCATTAGTTGCGTGGAATATACATCAGTTCTCGAGAAAAAGACTTTGCGTTCATACGGAAATATGCATGGAAATACAAGAGTACTTCTCAATTTTTTTGTAAATTTATTATATTGATAGTCATTCCTACTCATATCCTTTCAGCAAAAAAGTTTGCACATACATGCCGATGCATACATTCAAATTTCAAATTACGCGCACACAACCTCGAATATGAGAGGTTGCAACATTTCTAGTGACGGTCTCAAGAGAAACGAGTGTTCTGCCTTAATAATTACTCCTGTCACGAGTCACCTTCGATAAATTTTGAGCCGGATAAATGATTGGAAATGTTCCATCTCTCTACTGTTCAAATTTTGTTCCATCCTACCCATCAATAACGAAGATATGAGGAAAAATGTGCAACTACTTCACGATTGCTTATAAGAGTTAACGTTGCTCCTCGAGGCAGAAAAGAAATTACAGATATTTCGCGTTACAACCCAGCACCCCGGACCTCAAACATTTGTACGAATGACTTTTACATCATGATTCAAAAATCTGTAAAGTTTCATATTTTTCTGTCCACCAATACTATTTATTCCTGCTTAACTTCCTAAGTGTCAGAATCGTGCTCGTGACGTGTCAATTATTAATGTCAATCTCACTGGAGGCCGATGGTACAGGATCTTGGGAGTGTCGCGTGTCTGCCTCCGTGCGCGGTTGCACACCATGGTGGGAAGGACGATATGGAAGGAAAGAAAAAAAATAAAAGGGTCTCCCTTGATAAGGCGTTCGGATGAACCAGCCGGTGGCGACGGTACGATAAGCAATTTGTAACGTTGTGGGTTTAAGGTAATGCGAAACTGATACGGGTGCAAGAGAGATAATGTGAAAATGTTTTTTATGCTGTTTTTCAGGAAGAGGAGCTGTGGACCCGAGATATCACTAGCGAAAGGAGGCATTCGAAAATATGGAGAGAGCAGCGCAGGAATGGATTGCGGGACGATCAGGAAAATGTTACTACAATTTGATCGCTGGTTTCGTCGTTGCTTGACAGCTCGAAGAAAACTATTACGAAAAGCTGATGAAACTTCGATCCCACTGGGAAGTATGCACTGATAGAAAATAATTATCCTGCCCTGACTTTCTCGAGCCTTGGAAAGCATCGTCGTGCATTTTCACATGTATTTTAGTTCGTCATCTAGACTGCTCCAGATATGCAGGACATTTTCGAACACGAGCACGAGAAGGGTTAGACAGATAGGAATATGATTACAAAAAAATCACTCGACTCATGGACACGGCCGGAGGTGCAGATAAGGGAAGAGGGAGGGAGCGAGCGAAGGAGAGGATGAGAGAAGAGGGAAGGAAGGAAACGAGAAACGAGGAAGGAAGCTGATGATGTTTGTGCATCGTGACGCGAAAGCCCTCTCGATCGCTTTTTTCCTCGATTCTGACGTTTCTCGTATGCTCGATATACTCCAATATAAGCCACGTACATATGCACGTGTGTGTACAGCTTCAGATGTGCGCTGGAGTGTCAGCCATCTAATATCCCCTAATCTCTCTTTCTATAGAGCTTGTGTAACTCATGTACGCTATTTAGATAAGCCATTATCGTTTACAAACGAGCCTCAAACTCGGTTTCTAATCTCTGCTGCCTCTTGTTCACGTTGTAGTTTCTCGTCTCCGTTCCTCTCTGGGGCCAGCTCGAGGTAACATCGTTTTCTCGCCTCTCCTCTCTCGCTCTATGCCTCATCTCCCTCACTTCCACGTTATATTGAGAGCGAAACGGACCATTCGTATTTTCCTAATCTCGATCTCCACCCGTCTCTCCATTAGCTTAACTCGCTTATTCCCATGCTCGTCACATATGCACGAATCCATTTCTTCACGTCGTTCAGACAGCATTTTTCAGGAAGAGACGAAATTAGTGGCGTGAATTTGCACATGTACACGCGGCTACGTATCCAAGTATGTTGCAATCGCCGGTCTGGCGATTTTCCATTCCCATACGAATGCTTCAGCAGAATAAACTTGAACGTGGATATCGATTTGCTAGTAAAGTGATTAGTTAACAATGATCGATGTTTCGGTAGACCAATAAGTTTGTCTCCATCGGGAACGATTTTATTGCAAAAAAAATCGAAGCGAAAATTGAATTTATCTTTTGTATCCTACTGTTCCAGCTTCTCCCTGTTCGAATGATGATTTCGTTGTTTGAATTTTCGTAATGTGCACTCATTTGTGAACAATCGTGTGAATTGGCTGATAGATCCAAGTCGATCGGGCTTTTGGTTCGACTGCTGGTAACGTAAAACGAAAATTATATAATAAGAAAAATAGTAACCGTGCTGTTTGGAATTTCTGCGCTTAGTCGATGCCATTCGCTGTACGCGTACAGCGAACTATGGTGAGAGGATATTACAGCAAACTTGCCACTTGCGGAGTGATCGATGAGTGGCTGCATTGTTCCGAACACATGCATTAATTTTCCTGATTGAGTCTCGATTTCGTGGGTATCGCCGTAACGCCATTCCTCGATATACGCAAACGTGCGATAATAGCCTCTAAAATTATATTATTTTTGTCGAGGTTCGCTATCTCCGGTGCTCCAGAATGTAATAATTGAAGGGGACATTCGTAGCTAATAATGGCGCGGCCCGATGTATGTCGATCGATGAAGTAACGTGTCAAAGCAGCTCCGATGAAATATCTATGAGCGTGGATTAATTATGAGGACATGTGTTCATAAATATTGTGCATTTTGTGCTAATATCCTGGGCCGAGAAGCTTAAACCGACGAATGCACAGCGAACTGTCAGGTCGATCAGAGCGAGAGAGCTCGAAACGGTGGGATTGAGAGATCGCGCACTTTTTTCAGAGCGTTTAGTCAACGGGAAAACGGATAATTTATTAAAAGACATTCTCGTAGTCGTTTGCGACACGGGCACGTAACATCGTGAACGAGAATCCTTTCGGATAATAATCTCTCGCTGTCAGGCTTAGCCAGCGTCGAATAGAGAAACGCCAATAGTAAATGAATCGTCGGCGAGTGAGGTTACATTATTAAAAATGAGCTCGTAATAATATCGAGAGCCGGTAGACAAATTGGACCACCCTGCGGTGCCCTCTCCCTTCCCCCCTTTTACCCCCTCCGGTGAAAAGATGACCGCAGCACCGTTGGACTTCAGGCTCGTCTCGTGCCTCAACAAGAGAAAGAAATCGAAGACGAAACTAATATGACTACCAAAGCTCATGGGAAAGAGGAGATATGAACGCAGATATGATAATGATGACGATGTCAAAGTATTCGGCTATTCATGACAAGAACCCTTAAGAATCTCATTCCGTCGACTCTCCATTTTTCTTAATTTCGTTACACTGGAAAGACGTGGCGCCAATCACCCCATGTCGGTTTTTTGGTTTTTATTGAAGGTAGATCATGCCCGTAGGATCGTATTTTAATGGGTTTCTGAATTCGGTCGATTTTTACTTCATGATTAAAGATATTACCACTCTAAGTTAATGTCAGAGTTGTTAATTCGAAATTGTAAATAAATTTGTCCCACTTTTTTTTTTTAGCTAGTGAAATTATAAGCCATAATTTATCAGGGATCCATTACTGATTGAATCCGAAATTTCCTTCGTTCCTGGCGATAATACTCTAGTTTTTCATGTAAAAAATTGCTTTAGAGAGTCCAAAGGGAAAACACAATGGGAAATGGATCAAGAAAAAAGTATCAATAAAAAGACAAAAGGCTCTGACATGATTGGGCCAAGCCAAGAAGAAACAAAATGCCGAGATAAGCAAATGTCAAGTTACGAGTGCTCATTTCACCAATTTCGTTCAATCTTTAAGGTAATATATTTTTATTTCTAGTAAGACAATCGTCTCGAATTTTTCTCCAGTCCTTCCTCATATACTTCACTGTCATTGTGTATTTTTTTATAAACTTTGTAAAAAGCGTTCATTGGTTATATGGAAGGATAAACGATTTTTTACGTACAGTTTCGATAACCTTGTGTATTTTTGTTCATATTTAAGCACGTTTATCTCAATAACCAATAAGACGAAACTTTAAAAATTTATACGCGTGTTAGTCGACTAGCCATTTGAATTCGGTGCAAATTTTAAGACTTTCCTAAGAAAATATTTTCGTGCATGAACTACCTTAAATTTAATCGTTCCAATAGCGTTTGTTTACTCTCACTGTATTAGAAAAAAAAAAAACAAAATTTCCAGTTCAATTGGACCAGTTCTTTCAACCGTGTTTCCTTTTTACTGAAACCTTTTCTTCGACCAAAACCGGTGATAAAAAGCTCCGAAATTAATGAACGTCGTTTAAAGTCATTTTTATGCGAAATTATGGAAATTTTTGTGCATTGAAAAAGTGCCGAATTGGCACCGCAAGCCAAGGAAAAATGGATGCGAGGGGGGCCCTCCGTTGATTGTGCGAGAAATTCAATGCATCAAAAAACTTCAAATTAAGTATTTTCTTATATCGGAAAAAACTACTGCGTCAAAATCAAATGAATTTGAACCATCAATATAATTACTATTCATAGAAACTTGAAAATGTTGTTTGGGCCTTTTACATTCCTTCTTCCTCTCAATCTTCCTCTTCCCTTTCCCCATTCGATGCTGGTCGTGTGTCATAAAACGGATAAATTTCTACAGCAAAATACAGAAAAATTTGGGCCCCGGCACTGAGGTGATGAGTTTTGGGCCGAGGTCGAATGTTTTTCGTTCTTTTTTTCCCATCCGAGTTAACGAGGACTCTTCATCAACTGCCACCTTATATTTGAGTACGTAGAAAATAGGAAGATATTAGGGTACAAAGATTAATATGATGTTTCGCCGTTCGACGTTTTTGATTACCGAACGCGAGAGGCGTCAGTGGATCACAGAAAGTTTGTTTTTTATCGTCTCGGTAGAAATTTCAACTCGACGGAATGTTTTTTTTTTTTTCTTCAAAATTCCAAGTTCTTTTTCGGCGATACAGCAGACACGAGGCTCTACATACACTCGCATCGAACGTATTCCACCTACGCCAGTGTCTGTGTGTGGACATAAATAAGGTTTAGGAACCCGGGCCACCGTTTTTTTTGTCGTTTTTTCCCCTCCGATGCTTAAAGCCTCAGCTCTGGGTCAGTCCAAAGTCGGACGCGAAGGTTCAAACTAATCATAATGAGGGCTCCCGTCGTAACTGCTGTCGAGAATTCATTAGCGCTCTTCCGATAAAATTTCCCTGGAAATTTCAATCGCCTTTTCTGTTGCGTACGCTCCCCCCGACGATTGGAACTGAAAAACATCGTTTTAGAACTGTTTTTCAGGCTGAATTTCATTTTATCGCTCTTTTCACGAAACAGAAATTTTTATTGAGCAAATCACTGGAACAGTGATGAATTGCTTCATTCATTTTCCAGGATTGCTGCAAACCACGATCAAAGTTGAAGTTCACAGCTTTTCACGTGCAGCTACCAAAGTTTTGATATTTTTCACGTTTCTTAAGGTTGATCCTCTGCGACAGCCCCAACCAAAAGTTATGTACTGTCTGCATATTAAAAGGCTTGATAATTCGTTCGGATCGTAATCAATAACTTTGTAAAGACCCTACATATACGTACTCGGTGCCAGCAGATATTGTACAAATATCATTTGCTTTCGTAAAATTTATTCTAAAAGTATTTTTGATCCGACATCGTGAGTAAATTTTTTGACGGAACTATCCAGGTTACGCTTCAACACACCAGAAAAGGTTGTCTATACAGACGACATTCGCTTGTTTGCTTGCAAAATATATCGTATGCAGCCTAAACCTTCGTACTTCTCGGGACTGTATCTGTCAAATTAGATGGTCAATCATCTTGATTTTTTTTCACAATATCTGTGATATCCTGCTCTAGCTCCTCCTCGTTTTTTATAAACTTCCTAATTTTAGTACTAGCGGTAGAATTAATAATGTGCCGTTTGCTTATGCATGGTCCATATGTTACGTGTTAATTGAGTCAACTTCAATTACATATATCTCGGGTTCGGGATGGTGAAACTTGTTAAAATTTTATAGAGGTGTTGTTCATATGTTAAACAATACGTATGCCAAATTTAAATAATTTCCTAATTTAACTGTCTCGTGGAGGAACCACCTTAATCAATTCCCAGTGAATCAGAGCTCTCACTTAGTTCGCATTAGTAAGAAAAAAGTGTTTGTGTCCCGACAGATGTTTTTCGATTCACGAGTTTCAGCATATTCTAATAGAACAGTAAACAATCCCACGAAGCACTTAGACTTTGTGTTACACAGTTCCTAAGTGCCGGAAAAATGGGACTGAACAGAACTTTTAAGCAAACGTGTATTGACCCGTGATATTTGCTCTGTTCATTCGGTCGAATCACGCAGCGAATCAAGCGCTCGGACTCTTACGATCGTTAGAGTGCCTCAAGATATTCCGCAATTGTGCACTTTGAATACTGCCCGATGACGATTCACGGGTTCTCACTAATTTTAATTATTTTTCAAATCGTCGAAAAATCTCAGGATTTACCGATGTCTCGACATCTTGCGGCTGTTTTATGAATCTTCCACCAAAATTTTCGATCTATTTTATCGACATGCCAGCAAGAAGTAACGACGAGACGTCAGTGAACTGCGACCGGTAACAGTTTCTTTGTTGATACATCAAAGCCCTGTTTTATCGACGCGAGGGAAGGAAATTTTACTCCAGTAAATTCGAGGAGTTACCGAGCAACATAAGTCGAAATAAAGTTCTGAATTGATCGAACTGAGGGCGCGATTCATCGATCAGTGTTGTTGAAACAGCAGAGAAAATTTGGTGCTAATTAAAATTTTTTATTAGAAACTGTCAAAAAATTTTCTTTCTGTGTCTGAATTCAAGAATAATTTGTTTTTTTTTTCAACGTTAATAAAATAATTTCGTTTTTGGTTAACTTGAATGGATTCTGTATTTTTTTACTGCAAAAATAACGGATCAAAAGGGCTCGTACTGTCGTGGAACATGCAAGTATCCAACGTCGTCTAATAATATAATAAATTCAACGAATTTCAGTCACGCTTTATATATGCCTGGCAAATATAGCGACTCGTTGAAGACTCGCGGCGGCATCTTGATGCTATCCAGAGCACGGTCGCCTTTTCTTTCGGCGTATTAAAGATTAGAAGATTCATCGAAAAAAAAGATAAAAAAAAACGCCGATCGGTCGAGCATCGAACCACCAAAATGTCCCTCGGCCTTTTGGCTTCTAATATTCTATCCATTATGGTGACCGCAGAGACCGCGTGTTTCCATTTACCGCGAAAGGAATTCACGGTATTTTTATTGATCGAGAATTATTCTTTCCACGAGAGTTATTAAGGTAGTTCATGCACGAAACGATTTTCTTAAGAAAGTCTTGAAATTTACACAGAGTTTATATGCGAGTAGTCGACTGGCACGCAAGTCAAATTTTAAAGGGTTCGTCTTATTGGTTATTGAGATAAATGTGCTTAAATATGAAGAAAAATACACATGAACGCGTCTAACGAAATTTAGCCTTCTGTATTTTTATTAATACTTTTTTCTTGATCCATTCCCAGGGACGAGTGAAATTTCGGGTTCAGTCAGTGATGGATCCCCGTTCAATTAATGGCTTGCAATTTCATTCATCAAAAACATAAGTTTAAAAAATGTATTTACTATTTTGAATGAATAATTCTGAAATTAATTTAGAGTGATAATATCCTTAATTAGGAAGTAAAAATCGACCCAATTTAGATACCCATAAAATACGATCCTTCGGACATGATCTATCTTGCATTCGAGGAACATGATAAAACTTTTTTTTTCATCAAAATTCACAGAATAGTTTGTCGTATCCCAGGCTGCAGAAACTGTCAAAAATAATTGGCAAATGTATCGATTGACAAAGTGAATAGAATCCTTCATTTTTATTCATTTAAAGCTCCGTTTATTTCTTTCCCCAATTTCCTAGTTACAAGTTGAAGGAAAGAGCACTGGCAAGGACTTTTGTTGCTCGTGAATGTTGAACAATCCAAGTTCGAAGTTTCGTCAAGTGCACAAGATTACTTGGCGCCTAATAATTTTGAAAAAAGAGCAGAAAAAAATCGTCGCCCAATGTTTCTGGCAAATGTTAGACGGGGGAAGGTTTTGGCTCGAGAATGAGTAGCGCGTCACACAACGAGAGAAGAAAGTAAGATGCGAGTGTGTGACCAAAGGGACGTTCCTTCGTCTAGACAACCAGATCCGAGCAATTGTCTGGGGCACTCGTGAGAAATACACTGATGAAATACGAAGTCCGAGGAGACACCGTCGCGAGACCCCACTTTATAAGTGCAGAAATGCCGTAATTTCGGACAAAGCCTCCGTCGACGACGACAACATTCACGAGGAGTCAAGACGCCTCCTTGCACTCGAGGACCCCCTGTCAGAAGTCTCAACAACGAACGGAAACCTATAATACCTCAAGTGCTCCATATCTGTGCTGGAAATGATTTCGAGTTTTTGTTCATTTATAAAAAATACAAAAAACAATCTCGTTTGGTAAACGAACAAATTCCAATAGACATTTTGCTACAATTCGTTTGATTTTTCTACACAGAAATTTACATACCGTCGACCATCAACGAAACAATAAATCGTGGATGACATCGCCTCGAAATCTGAGAAAAAATATGAAAAATTTACTACCGATCATATTCCAGCGTGCATTCTTCAAATTTTTACGACTTTCTTCACGCTGTCACAGTCCCTTTTTCCAAATTTCTTTCTTCCAGGGGTGAGCCAAAAAATATGTGCAGCACACTCGAGTCGTTCCACTCTTTTATGACGAGTTTTTCCCTCTTCTTTATCATTTTCTTTTTTAATATAAAAACCTACAAATTGCCAACAACTCGTTGGTACTTGTTGAAACTACGAAAATTTTAATAACTCCAACAGCGTTGTTTTCTCCAAACCCAACTGTGGAATCTATTCGAAGGAAACGACTCCGGATCTTTCGCGTTATTCATGCTCCGGAATGGACGATACTCAACTTCGGTCCATCTGGTCGAGCGATTTTTTCAGTCTTGCGCAACATAAATGGCACGATCCCGGAAGCTCTTCCGGCCTAATGGCAAGGACGAAATGATCGCCATATTGTGGGAGCGATGCCAAAGACGCGATTACATCGGCCGGAGAATGAGCGAAAAATTGTTCCGATTTGGAGCCACGTGAAAGCGTTGGCGGGATGGAAAAAGGGCAGCATGTCCTTTGGTAAAGACGCTCGTCCTCCATGGGCGGTATCTGACCCCCCACGAGTACCAGAACAAAATATACGTCTATATGCACGAGTGCGAACAGCGAGCTCTGGCACAGGGGATTTTCTATAAAGCTTCGAATGGTTACAGTTCGGGAAGCCCCCCCCTGAACAAGACCGTGTAAGCGCCTCTTACAAAGGACCCTTTTGTGCCCGGTGTCGGTGCCACGATGCCTCGGGGAACGTGTATGCTCGCGACTCACGCTCGTCTTGCAACTGGACACCACATTGCGAGGATTTTTTTCCCCTCCGCGCTATACACGGACGATCGGCGTCGATTTGCCTCGTGTCGTCATTTTACGGATGAGTTAGTGCAGGTATACGTTTTTTTTTGACAACCGCCAACGAGCGCCGAGAAAGTTCGACAAACGTCTCTGATACGTTTTCATTTCTACTTGAGTCTTTCGAAACTCGTTTTATGACTTTTATTCCAAACTTGTGAAATCAAATGTGATCTTGGGCTATGCGCTGAGAAGAGAAGTTTGCTGCCTCAACGAACGTTCTTGTTGGCTCCGAAAATTGCAGGACAGAAATCCAATGTTTTATTTCGAGAAAACTTTCGTTGGTCCAGCAATATTTTTTGTCGTGATGAGAAAATATTTTGTTTCTCGAAGTGAGTGTCTGCAGGGCAATTCAGTTTGGGCTAACGAGGCTGTTTTGGTCGCGACGCGATTTTTTCATCGAGTAAAATCTTCACTGAATCAATGAATTCATTTTCTCAGTCTGACCAAAAGTTAAAAACATTTGGAAAAGCATGAATTTTGATTTCAAATATTCTATATTTGCACGAAATCCAAAGTTGTTTGGCACAATAAAAAATTATCTTTGCTGACACGTTGCTAGAGATATTAGAGAAAGAATTTACAAATTTAAAAAATTTCCATCTGCCAGTCCGAAAACTAATGTTAGAGCACGCACCAACGCAAAAGTTTACGAAAAACGTTTTTTTTTCTTCTTTTCGAGTTCTTTCAGGGAGAATAACAAAACAACGAGCATTCGGGAACCATTAGTGTATATAAACACTTTTGATAAATACGTTTTTCTTTCCTGAACACAGCAAAATGCCTCATGCCCCACGCCAGCTTTTCTCCAGCACTTTCTTCTAGACTGTTTATTTTTATTTTTTTTCTCCATTTTATCTGAAAAGTTCGCCAACGATTTCTCTGTGACTTGTCGCAGTATATCACGACGATGACCGCAGCATCTCGAGACGCGTCCCGACGGCTTTCCCACAGTTAAGAAGGCGCCTACTATCTCTTGGCGCCTGTGTACGACTCGAGCTTGCAGCTCGCATGCATGCGTGCCCTCGTACACCGACGCCTCCTTCGTACAACGTACGATGGATCCGTATACAAGATGCCCCCCTGGTCGGAGGATACAAAAAGAGAGAAACCATTTCTCCGTTATGAGGAGCATTCGCTCCCGACGCACTGACGAGAAACTTCGTACTGCGAAATGTAAACACTCGATTCGCTAAACGTTTTAGTTATTCAATAACCGATTCACGTTGACTTCCGAATTACTACTTTGGACGCCACGAACTCGAACTTATAAAGTAATAAAATTGTAAAAGCAATTATTGGGCGATATGAAAATTGATTGAAAGCCACGATTTTTTCAGTTTAACTTAAGCAGGTTGTCGGAGATCGAATGCGAAATGATGCTGAATAGTTTTCAGTCAGCGGCCCTGGGTTCGTTGAATACAAAGCTTAAGGGGGGGGCCCTGCTTTAGAAAGTCAAAAAAATCGATCGTTTTCGGGAATGTCTTTAGGATAGACGGAAATAACTCACCGTAGCGAACTTTTCGGCATAGTTTCAAGAATATTTGAAAAATACAAAAAAAATTTTTAATGTGAGAAATACTTATTTGTAGATGGCTTATGCGCCAAGTCTGATTGTCGAAGAAAGCCTGTAACAAAAATTCCAACTTTTTTTCCCATTTTCATTATATCTTCCTTCCATATGAACCTATAAAAACTCGAAAAAATTGCGAGGTCCATATTTACAGCACGTTGAAGTGATATTCTTCTTCTTTAGAAGCGTTTTTTTTTTAAACTCGCTAAAAATACAAAATTTTGCTTGAAACCACCGAACAATTCGCTAGTGAGTTATTTCTGTCTATCCAAAAACATTCTCGAAAAAAATCAATTTTGTTGACTTTCTAAAGCAGGACCCCTTAATATGTGAAGATAAAATTGACAAAAGAAAGCAACAACTTTTTTGATTGATTTAAATATTTAAAGAAAATTGTTTGTTGCTCGAAATTTTGATTGAAATGAAAATAAAAGTTTGTTCATCAAATGGAAGCCAATTTAGTTGGACGAAATTCCGGTGAATTTATTTGTTCTTTTGTTTTAAATGAACTGAATCATTGGCCATTAAAAAAAATAAAAAATGAATCTGCTGTATTTTCGTCCTACTAAATGATGTTAAACTCGATAAAAACTTTCGCTGCTTTTGGTTTCTTCTTGAAAACATTTTTTTGAGCTGAGCAATAAATTCGTTTGAGGGAATAAATTGTAACAAAGCATGATTCATTCACCTTTGACGAAAGACAAACAGGTAATATCTTCTCGGTTTTATTGCAAACGTCAAATTTCAAAAATCCCACTGACGGAAGGGTACGCATGGATCAAGGGTTTTGAGCGGTTAAAAGTGTGTCTGGATAATGTCAAGGATGAAAAAGGGTGCGCTACCAACGGTGACACGAGGACTGCGGACGCGAAGAGTTCTTGTGGGAAAACGAATTGTTGTGTTTTAACTGTAACCTTATTTTACGAGACTTATGATTCTTGAACGCGTTTTGTATATATTGGATATTTTGTGGAATTTAAGTGGCGAGCGTGCCCTTTTTCGAATATTTTTCGAGCGAAGCGTGGCCAAGAAGATACCATTTTCACGCGCAAGGGATTTGTTATTAGCTCTCAAGTGAGAATGAGATTCAAAATAAACGGAAGAAAATAATATGAGCAGGAAAAAATTCTGAAAATACAATAATTGTAACAATTAATTATTCAATTATTGATCCGATCGTTGAACAATTTCGTGATAAAATCGTTTGAGGAGCCGCCACTGGAAACAATAGAAATATTCCAAAATAATAAGATTGTCCTTGCGGGCTAATATAATTATTTTTTTTGCAACGCAGAATTTATTTTTATTGTGTTAAAAAATTTTATTAACAATTAGAATTCCAATGTAATTGAAAAAAAATCAAAATTTCAATGAATTCAAGGCAATTTCAACGAGAATTTTCTCTTCCATCACTAATTTTACTCCATGAAGTCATAAACGGATGAACTAAAAAATCAATTTTTAAAAGCATCGGAAAATATGCTTCGAAACAGTCCGTTTACGATCTCTTGATTGGTCTGAACGAGCCGGGATAGGCGGTCCTTCGTCGGTTTCTACCGCCCCGAGAGTACATTCAAAGGCATGGCTGTCTGATGGCAAAAAGTATATAGCGCTTCTGCGACATCCATCGCGGTCCATGCTACAGCATATAAAAATAATCCATTAGTAATCTCGATCCATAAAATGATGTATTACGTAGAAGCAACGACTTTATCAATAAGTTCTATATTAATTTGTGAATCAGAGTTCCTGTTCAATTGAAATTAGCTGAGTTAAGGTCAAATTTTTCCCAGACAAATAAAGTGATTTGACGTTGTCATTAATTTTGATTTTAACAAAAATTTGTGGTAAATTTATACTTGCTCCGTTATATACAGTCTGGAATAACTGGAATGCTCAGCAGAATTTTCTGCAGTCACATCGTCGTTGAGCAATTCCAAAAATCTTGATAAATTTTAAATCAGAATTTTTAGCAAGTCATAATCGTTTATTTTTTTATCCCTTCTTTTGCTTACATTTAAGGAAGTTCACGCGAATAAAAAATTCCAACTTTAATAGTTGAAATTTGGAAATATGCTAGAAATATACAGCGTGCATCTATTTCAAAAATTATTATAGGATCTACTGTCTAGTTGTCGAGAAAACAATAATTAACGAAAATCACACTTTTTAAGAGTTATACATAGGCTCTCATGGCAGGCACACTTCCTATGCGACGATCTGGATTTCATGAAGGATCCTCCCAACTTTTGAGAGCCAAAAACGAAAATAAGAAAATATAATGTTATTAGCTATCAATGATGTCTTGAGAAAGCCTTGTTACCGGTGAAAATCCCTTGGGAATGGAAAAAGAAAAACACTTGTTTGAGGTTAACGAGTAATAATGACATAGACGGTGGAAGGTTTGACAACACCATGAGCCATCTGGTTCACAATATAGATATGCGTACACGAAAGTATTTAAACCGCTATCAATTGTATTAAAAATTAATCGATCTCAACAAATAAGTTACACATAATTTGAATAATTGCGAGAATAAATTTTGATCATGAAAAGAGCAAAAAACTTCAGTTGCTTTTTTAAGTCACAAGTAACTCGTAATCTTTCTTAATTTGAATATTTTTACTGGCGCACATGGGTATTTTGAACCGATGAAATATAATTATTTCATTGTTTTTTAAGTCCTTGACCTCACGTAGCCTGATATCCAAAGTCTGAAATAACCTGGCCACAGTAGACCACTCTGCTCCCTCTCCTGCGGGGGTGTGTGTTGGTAAAAATCATTGCGTTCACTAGCTGCGGTGGATCAACTCGCCCACACATCCATACGATCTTTTCACTCTCTCATGCTCTTTCTCTCTTTCACTCTCGGGTCTCGATGTCGAGAATCCGACACTTGACTTCTCTTCGACCAAGAGCAAGTCACATTAGACGTCTGCCCTCCGACCTGACCGCTCAACCATAACGATCCTCCAAAGATCCTCAAATTAGCCATCGCTGTGACATCGAGACTTACCGAGAAAGTCTCTCCCTATGTTGTGTCCGTGCTGTCAACTCTTGACATCTCGCGAATATTTTATTATTTCGTAATTTTCAACGATCAGTGATTTCCCAATTGAATTAATCGACCTTTTTCGTGAACATTCGTTACAAGGAGGATTGAGAAAAATAGAATTTTTAGTGCTACGATAAAACACCATTTGAAAAGTTCTTCCAAATATTTGAGAAAGAATTGACAGAAAAATTATTCGCGTTTTTAATAGTTGTGAGTGTTTGTTCCTCTTTCGTGAATCTTCGGTGAAGTTTCCAGCTCCCAAATTGTTGTTCGAGCAACAACGTTCATTGAAAAAAGAGTGTTTGCAAAGGGAGTTCGTACAAAGAACAGTTTCCTTTTACTGAGTACAACTCGAGTGGTAAATACATCGAAGAACAAAGAGATCGTCGCAGGATGCTTTAGGATGTTGGCCACTGCAGTTTCGTCCGCAACCCCGTTCAGTGTTCGCGATATTTTAAACGAGAATCAACAGTTCGTCGTTATGGATTGTTACGGTTCGCATCAACAAAGTCCACAAGGCTGGCACGTGCCCCAGGATTACTACGGATACAATGTCATTCCCGACAACAATTGGGACGTCGAAAAATACAAGGAACAAACGATGACAGGCTACCATAATTATGGCGACCTGGGCCACGTTCACCAACTGAGCCAAATCGTGCCACCTTATCAAGAAAATCCCATCGTCGAAGAAGGTATGTATTTCCTTACACGACTCATTTGAACATTTAACAAAAGATTTCATGTTTGCTGAAAGTTCATAGAAGCATCTTTTCACTGCTGACTTTCCATAAATTGAACTCTGTTTTTCTAGCTATCGCGATTCGACGCACCATGAACTATTTTTTGAACGTGGATTTTGCTTTGCAGGAAATGTTGTGACGTCCAGCAAAACGGAACTCAGAAAAAGTCAGTCTGGAAAGAGAACGAAACGAAAGCCTCGAGTCCTATTTTCGCAGGTGAGTTGTCAAGCAGCAATGACAGCTTCTTTCCACTTTCTTTTCATAAACGGTACATTGTTGTTTGAGAAAATTTACGTAGTTTAGGATGTTTGAACGATCGTACGTTACCGACGGTCAAAATGGTGCGCAAATGCTTCGATTTTCTGAGACGGAACGTTCGAGTGGTCAAAAGTCTTTGTACAATTGGCATTTGTTTTGATTCTTTATTACACGATTGGAGTGACTCTGCGTCACTCCTTGTGAGTCTCAAAACTTTGATTTTGAAAGTAAAAAAGTTTGTGGCCGTAAAACGAAGCGATTCGTCAACGTTTATTTCTTTTTTTGCGTAGTCTCAAGTGTACGAACTGGAGCAGCGTTTCAAGCAGCAGCGTTACCTGAGTGCACCGGAGCGTGAGATGCTCGCCCAATCGTTGAAGCTCACGAGTACCCAGGTGAAGATTTGGTTCCAAAATCGGCGTTACAAAAACAAGCGCGCCCGTATCGAGGACGCGGAGAAGCTCCAAGCTCAGAATTCGAAGCATCCGTCACTGAAGAAAATCCCAGTGCCGGTTTTAATCAAAGACGGTAAGCCGAACGTCCAAGAGAGTTGCAACACTCCTTACTGGTCGAACTTCCGTCCGGAACTGAACGTCCCGATGCAAGCAGATTTCCGCGTCAACGAGATTCGTCCGAGCCCGGAATATCGACCGAATCCGGCAGAAATCCGAGTTGAACCTAGCCCCGAGTACAGGAACGAAATGAACCCCGATTCCTGCTCACGCTCGATGTTGAACGTCGAAAATCGCCAAATTTTGTCGCCCCACGATTATCGCTCCAATTTTCCAGCCGGAATCCGTTCGACCGTTCAGAATATCGATTCGAGATCGATCAAAGCAGAATTCAGGCCCGACTTTCCGGGCGAAATGCCGGGCTTTCCTGACGACGTCAAAAACGTTGTGACGAGTCCTGAAGACCAGAAAGCAATTTCGAACGACAATCGAACCGTCATGGACATTTCCAACGGTGAATTCAACTTCGGTAATTACATGAACGCGACGAACTATCAAATGCCTTATGTGAATTACGTCGAGCCGATTACAACGATGGATCAGAGTCTCCAGAGACTTTGGTAATTTTATTCAACCATTATCACTTTCGTTGTAATCATTTTGTAAAATACTTCAACATTTTTTTATACGATTTTCATCAAAATAATCTATGTGATAAATGGTGTTATTAGAGCGCAATGAACAATACCAAAAATCGACCAAAGCAAGTATTTTTAGGATTTTTTAGACAATTTAGGCCTTCGCACTTATAGTATTTTGAGTAAACGTTACAAAACGCATTACAAGGCAGTGCGCTTCGTACTGCTCGAATGGTATAGTGGAGGAACCCAAAGAAGCAATCACGAGCGCAAGCAGCTGCTTTTCCGTTTCTCGTTTTTCGACGCATCGCATTATTTTTCCTCACGATTTTCTTACGGCGGAAATCATTTCGAGTGTCTTTTTATGGAAACGTCATTTTGAGAGAAAAAAATCGTAGCCTCGACTGGCGCAACGAAAAGTTTTCACCACTTGAGATTTTCGCCGCGTTCCACTGACTGCTTCAGAGACCGGATAAGCCGACGAGAATGTCGTCAACTTCCCACCAAGCTTAAGGGATGATTTCCATTTTCGAGACTCAATCTCCGACTCCATTTCTATCTTATTAATGTTTCACCTTCACAAGATAAACTCCAACGAAAAATCGTTCATTTTTAAGGTAACTACTGTACTGCATACTCGTCAAATGGGTGCTAAATTTTCAAAATAGATATGCATAAAAGCATATTTTATTAACGTAAAACGATATTAAAAACAATAGTTTTACAAAATTATGAACTGATGAATGCAAATTTCCACGATGACCCATCTTCACTGGTATTTTTCAGAGAATTATCTGCCATTTTTTGACTGATTTTATTGCACCAAGTCTCATTTTGTTCCTCGAATGATCCTCTACGAATTCATCTTGTAGATTTAAAAAAATTCATTTCTTCAGAAATTATTAATGAAAATGTTTTTTCGCATTATGGACAATTAGATGCAACAGTAAAATAATCAAGTTAAAAAAAAACTACATGATGGATTTGTAGAAAATCAGTTAAGAAACAAATTGAGAAGTGGTGCAATAAAATCGGTCAAAAAATGCAGATGATTCTTCGAAAAATACCAGTGAAAATGTGTCATCGTGGAGATTTGCATTTATGGATTGATAATTTTGAAAAACTATCGTTTTCAATATTTTTACATATTAATAAGATATGCTGCAGTACAAATTCACTAACACTAAATTTAATCGGTACGTTGAACTTAGTCTGCAAGCGTTTTGAAAATTAAGCACTCATTTGACCAGCATGCATTCCACTGTTTTCACCAAATGACGACGACATTAAAAATCATCAACAATTTTTTCACGTTAAAAGGCAACGAAATAGTGCGATAATTACATCGTAAAATTTGACTGTCAAAGTACTAAAACGTTGAAAGTATTTCAATAAATTTTGAATCAAGGCCCAAATCAATGAGCCGGAAATTCACGAAAATCATCGATTGCAAAACCCTTAATTCAGCACTCCGAGGAATCAACGAGGCAGAATCACGTTAAAGTCGAACCTTACCGAAAAGGGATGGTCGCTGCTCGGTCTAAAATTATGACATGATGAAAAATAGCAAAAATGAATTTATAAATAGGTGAGCCCGGAGAGATTGAGTCGAGCCCAAGGGTGCTTTTAGGTTATCGCGCGCGAGCACGACGGGTCATCTGGCAGTCAAGTGGTCGACCCGAGCCTTCGCACAGCACATATTAAAACGTATATGCCTGTATAGAGCGCCGGAGACCATAATATATGAAGTAAAAGCTGGCTGACTCGTCGAGGTCTCGCACGATCGCGCTTATGGCGCTACCGAAGCTATAAAAGGCCCATGGGAACAAGCTGATAAGAGTGCCAGTTATGATTCTCGAACGGGGATCGAGCATGAGCGCGAGTCACACATGCCGAGTCAAAGGGCTGGCTCTGGCCTTACTAACTTTCTCTTCTCAAGTAGTCCACCTGTAGCGCACAAAACGATCTCGACTAATCACGAGAGACCGCCTTACCGGATAAGGGATGACTCTGGTCCAGCGTCAGCGTGGGAAGTTGACGAGAACCACGAGCTCGTGAAAATTTATAAAACCATCCGCGAATCGTTGTGAGTTATTACGGTACTCGTCAAAGCAATTTCAAAAATAAACGTTTCAATTCATGTCTCATTGATGGGATTAAAGAAAAGCCTTTGGAGGCTTTTTGGGAGGACAAACTCATCAGCCACGCATCTTCTCGTAAGACGCTTCACAAAAATAACTTTCTTTTGAACAAACTATTCGAGTTTCTCGTCAGGCTGTTGGTGGAAAATGACTTTTTATTGAAAAATCGATTTTCCTATTCCGTTCCCTCGCACTTACTTCTGTGTACATTTTTATTGCGAATATTCTCATAATTTGAAGGTTCGAGATCGTGTTAGTTTCGAAAATACGTAAATTACGTTCATAACTTTGTATTTGTTTATCGAATAGTGACAGCACGTGCAAAACAAAATGGTCGTGGGTACTTAAAATTGTTGTACAAAATTTGTAGTTTTTAAGGAAAATAAAGTATCGATCGTACTCAACCAAAGTGTGTTTTCTTCCGGAGCCTGGAAAATCCCGAATGCCTGAGTCGAATTCCAGATCTTTGATCTTCGTTTCACGTCACGACAATAATTCTTTATTATGTTATGGAATCACTTCGGATCTTGGAATGACCATGATTTCTCGTTGTTTGCTATGAATATCCACGAGGTCTTCATTGAATCGGTGTACATTTCTAAATGACTCCTCGTTTGCTGAAGAGAACTCCATTACGCAGTGGCCTTTATATTCGCATAATCAATCACTGCAGCTTCAACATTGTAATTTGATCCTTATTTGACTGTCTGAGAGGGGCAACAGCAGAAGCCACCGTGGATGACTCGTAGGGAGGACCAAAAGGAAGGTAAAATCGTCTGGCCAAACATGCTCGTGCCGCAAGTCCCAGCGGGACACTAGGATACGCACGCGTGCCTTTAAAATATACACATGAGTCTTCGTGTTCTTCGGTGCCCACATGTCGCGGTGGTCACATAAAAAGCGTTAATTGACCTGTTTATTTATTTTTTCTTCGAACTCATAATCGTTTATCTTTTTCAATAACCTTTTCGATTGATGACAGTTTCGTTTGATGTTTCAAATTAATCGTACAAAAACAATTTTTTCGTTCCGCATAAATATCGAGATTTTTCTTGTGGAAAAGCTTTTTTAGAGAAATGGGAAATGAAATTTTTCATCGATCGTATGAAAATTGTCGATTCATTGCAACTGAATTCGAAGAAATCTTAGAGATGCATATTTGGAATTCCTTTTTTGATTTTTGGTGATTCAATTTGAGCAGTAAATCAGCCAAATAAATTTGTCGTTATCGATCAGAGTTGCTTCTGTTCAAATTTATCATTGGAGAGTTGATTAGTTATCATGCACTTTTATGAAAATAAAAAAAATTAAGGAAACAGTGAAGTTAGTTGAGCTGCTTCGTCACACGTATTTTTTTCAAAATGACTCGATCAGTGGATTTTGAGTTGGAACGCCATCTAACCACGAGTGACGACACCAGGATCATAAAAAAATTCAGAGGGCAAGGAGCTGCTTCTCAAATGAACTCTCTCAAGGGAAGAAATGGCTGTCGATAGAGATGGAAACTTGAGAAGATTTCTTGTACCGACCGAAGATCAGAATGAAAGTGAATTTTGACCGGTTTTGAAGAGAAGTTACAAGGCACATTACTCACTGTTGGATAGTGGGAGCAGTCAGAAGATCTGTTTGATTCAATGGAAATAAAAAAATTCGAAAGAAATTTCTCTTTCTCTCTCTCTCTCTCTTTTGATTATCAACTTTCCCTATCAATAACCCCTGCAGCGGCTCGACTTTGTGCAATTAAAAATAATTGACACCTTCGCAACTTCAGTTGCGATTCAATTGAGACAAACATACAAAAGAACTATTCGTCACATTGAGGAATGAAAATAACGACACAGCGTTATAAGTTTCCAATGAATAGTCAACTATACATCTTTTTTTATCTTTCAGGAACGTGGAGACCGGTCTTTTAAGGAGGTTCAAGCGTATCTTATGGAAGAATTCTTTTCCAATTTTACAAAATGAAAATTTTCAAAATCTTTTGGCGGAATATGCCGATAATTCACCGTCTCGAAATTGAGATATTTATTATTGGAGTTTGCAATTTTTCGAAAGCTTCCACAAGAGCCCATGTTTAACATGTCATTTTCAAATTTTTTACACATAATTAAGCGCTGTTCAACAAGATTCACGCAAATTTTCAATTCATTAACTTGGAATAATAAAATCTAACATATTTTTCGTATAGTATCCTACATATATCGCTTGAACCTCCTTAAAGAGTTTATAAAATTGAATAAAAATGCATCATCAACAAAGTCTTTTGCAATACCTTCAGAAGACTTTCGTAAGTTAGAATAACACCGAGTCGAATTTATATCGAGTCTGGGTCAATGTTAACAATTCCGAAATTAAAAAAACAAAAAGTCAACATGTGGGTGGAAGAAGCCAAGGTTCGTGCAGCTAAGATTGCTGTCATTAGTTGAAAATGTTTTTGTCTACAGGCCTTAGGAAAGCGCGCAGAGTGATGGGATTTATAAATATGTGAATGAACTCGGAATTGATAAACTAATCGTTATTTTTCGAACAAGGAACATGAAAAGAAAAACTGCACGCTTTTCCGGGGGGATTTTGAGGCTGAACCGGATTTGTGGATACACATTTTTTCTTAATTATTTCAACAACCGACTCAGGATAATCGTAGTTTTAAGGCCCACTTGAAGTCCGTTTTCATGAAAGAGTGCCCAAAAACAAAAAAAAAGCAAAGATGCTTTCTTCGAATGATTCTGAAAGAAAATGAAGCTCGCCAAAAAATTCAACAATAACATTAAAAAGTGTTTAAATAAAGTTTGCTAAAATTTTAGCATAATTGCTCGCTCATTTGTGTTACAATAAAATGTACCAGAGGTCGAGAGCTAAGGAAGAAGAATTAAAAGACGAGGATATAAAATAGTGAATGAACGAGCGTATACGAATTTTGTAGTGTGTGGCGCGAGGCCTCGTGCACAGGGTTATATACAAGCACTAATATTACATCTCCGGACTGACAGACGTGCGGACTTTAAAACCCAAGACTAACAAACAGTTAGCAGTCATCCGGTCTTCTTGTTTTTATATTCTTATATGCGTATGTGCGGAGATGCACGAGAGAGAAAGAGCTGATCTTGGTCTTCTTCCCACTCGTAAGAACCTCAACGATCCCTCTCCTTTTATATGTATCCAATATGAACTCTGGTGAAACGTTATTCCTCTGGTTACTTTATTCCACACCCGTCAAATAGTACCCGACTCGCAGAAGTTTCTCTTGTTTCTTTCCTACGCTGCACGAAACTTTGCACGAAAACGACACCCACGTAAAGCAGCAGACTTGGAATGCAGCTGGTTTTCCTTTGTATTGAGGCGATTCTTCGATTTCGAATACGTATTTGTGCATGCCTTTTCCAAAATTCTTCGTCGTCCGAGCCTCGGTTGAAGCAATTTGAGAGTTTTGATCGAAACTGCAAATGACATTGACAATGAGTAACCGCTGAAAATTGAAGATCGTGACGAAGTAATTTGCCACGTAACCTGAAAACGAAGTGGCTGATTGGGCTCGAGAAATGCAAATACCGTTGCTAAAAATGTCAGCCCCTGATCAGCAGCGTTGAGTTCAATCGATTTCGAGATACATCCTATCGCTGGTAATTCTTTTGTGATTGGGGAAAAACGAAGAATATCCGAGTTGAAAAATTGGAAGGGAAGGAAAGCCGAAGAAAGAGGCACTGAGTGGTGAAACGTCGGGATGAAGGGGGGTATATATAAGCACGGATAGCATAGACGGTGGCACGAAAAGCTTCGCCGTTATATCCTCGTGTTCGCTGTCTGAGGGTAGTTGCAATAAGGTATAATTTTCCGCGCCAATTAAGGTCTTTAAGAATTGCGACCAATTGAGCGGTAGGGCTCAGACCTTAGCAGTGCTTCTCGAGAAAAAGAGGGGAACCAAAGTTGTACAGGGAATGCCCCTATAATTTATTATTGATTAGATCGAATTGAGAAAAAAGGACATTGCGCCCACAATTTAGTCTCTGGTTATAAGCTCTTCTCCTCGCGATTTTGATATCTTGAAAGCTTCGCCAGAACTTTGCAATAATTTAAGGGAAACAACGATTATTTAGTTGGTACTGAAATGTTTAATTTTTTTTATTTTTCCCAGGAAAAAGTTATCTGAAAACGCAATTATTTCGAAAATTGAAAAACTTCATTCTCCTAAATTAAGGCCTTATATACACTTGTGGCGGAAAAATTGAAAATTTTTTTATTACACATTCTTTAAGTACAATGTCCGAAGAATATTATCACCAAATTTCATAAAGATCGGAACATTAGATTCGTAGCTATGGGTGTTTCAACCGTCCGCCCGGTGTGCGTGGTCGTCTATAATACTTGAATCTTCAAACGCGATTATCTCAGAACCGTCTTTTTTTAAAAATACTTCCGCGGTGGACACGATTACTAAAAAACTATTAATCCGATCCATACGAAATTTATACCACCTATTTATTATAATAATAGCTAGAGCCTGGACAAAGAATTTCGTATTTTGTTGAAAAAAAAATTGCAATAAAAAAAATCGAGAATTTAGCACCTCAAGAAACGAATTTTTTGTTAAAACTGTTGCCATTTTTTTTTAAATCAAAATTTTTACAAATCCTTCGTCCAGGCCTAAGTTATTATTATATAATAAATAAGTGATAAAAATCTGGTGTGGATCGGATTTACAGTTTTTTAGTTATCGTGTCCATCGCAATTGATGCTCAAAAAAAGATGCTACTGGAATACAGCTGGAGTTGCGCCACTTTGAGAAATTTTTTGATGAAAAAAATTATACAAGTACATGAACATATGCGTTAATGAATGACGTTCACAGTTTTTCAATAAACATTTATTTTCTTGTCTAAACAAAAAAAACATCAAGAAAATCACGTTTTTTGCCCGCTTCGAGTGTAAGGCCTTAAATCACGGTAGATTCGATGAATCGAAAAATGAATGTTGTTGTTAAAAAATTGAATTTTCATTAAAGATTTGATGGAACTTCAATTTTATTTTCAAGGATTTTGATAAGGCCTCTAATTTTTTCTGCATTTGAAAATGCTCATCCGTATAAGCACTTTGCGAAATAACGTAAGAATCCGAGTCGAAGATCAACGATCGCAAAGACAGACGGAAGGGATTTTAGTGCGAGAATGATTCGCCCATCGATATCTCTGGAGCGTGCGAGGCTCTATCATCGCGTCAAGTGAAGCGTGAGTCGCTCCCGGGCTTCTGTGGTTCACACTTAATTAAACCGGCACGGGAAAAGCCCAGAGACTAACACGTGGCACGGACAATACTGCTGCAAGTCTTTAGCGACGATTGTTATGTAAAGCATACTCCTATATACATAGGCGAGGCAACAGAATCGTTTCTCCGATACAAGAGTAACATTGTGACAGGGAAACAACGAGAGAGAGAGCGAGAGAAACTAGCGCGCCAAGTAGAGTTTTACGTGAGCCATTTGCACTTCTCACGATTTTATGCTTGGCCGGAACGAGAGAAGAGTAACTTTCAAAAATCGTTAGCAGCGATTCAACAAAGTTTCTTAACAGACTTCGCTATCTTCCGTATAGATATTTATCACGTACCAATTCACGTACGAATGATGGTCCGTTAACGCAAAAATTGACTCGAGTAAAGCTCGATATGAGAGAAATTAACTCCCGACAAATAGCATTTCATTTTCCAGAAGGTTATAAATTTTGTGTTGAAAAAGTTTGATTCAACAGCAACGAATAACTGAACCATTTGAAAAAATCGAAATTACAAAGTCTTAGAGAAAAAAATGTATATTTTCCCGAGCAGAGGGAAGAGAAAAAGTTGTCATTGATTCCGAAAGTAGCTTTTTTTTTTATTCCACCACTTTTTGCTCTTCGTTTTCTATTGATGGCGAGCAAAGAATTCAGCACGTGAACAAGCACCAGAAATATAAATATCCTGTGAACGTTAAGATTTTCATATCGATTCTAAGAACGAGAAAAAAGGAGTTGTCGTGAAGACGTCAAGAGATCGAAAAGCTACGAAGCTTTTACGTCACTCACATCACGAAAGGAGAGAAAGAGGCACGACGTCGTTCACGTATATATACTTGGGAGAAGCTCGGGCTAGGCAGACTTCCGGCCTCGAAAAAGTCGTCGATTCTTGTGCATCCCTCTCTGCCTCTTGCTTTCTCGCTCTTTCTCCAAGTTAAACGTCGAGGCGCCCGGGAAAGAGTACACGAAGAGTCGCGAAAGCTCTCGGGCGAAGTAGAGACTCGTCATCGCCACCACTGCCACTGTGGCTGTATACAGATATACGTGCAAATGTATCTTAGGATACGAAGGGGCTTTCAAGCTCTCGTGGTGAGAGTTGAGCAACGATTGGCCGAGGTGGAAAAGCAAAACGCTGGGAAATCTCGTCGATTGGACGTGGGGGCGAGGCTGGTGGAGAGAGACCAGTAACTTCCGTGACGCTTGAGCTTAACGCGTTGGACGAGAACGAGCGGATGGTAAGCTCCACCTACGTCCCGGAGAACATTGCTCTTGAAGGGTGAAACGAAAATTGTTTTTCATGCTTTAAAAAATAATAACAAAATCTCATAGCGGATCGAGTTGACTGAATTTTCATTTCGAGTTTCAGCCAAACAGATCAACTTCGCGAATAAACCGAGCCAGAGACGAGGGAGTTTAGAAGACGAAGAAATCACAGGAGCGATCATCGAATCATTGGAAAAATTGACGGATCACTTCTCGTGGGAACAGTTATTTTCATCGAAAAATTTTTCAAACAAAACAAAGTTAGAGAAAAAGTCGAAAGTAAGTGAAATCAACGACGTCAGTCATCAGGAAAGCTGTCAAAGGTTGGACAAAACGAAAAAATCCAGTCACCAAGGACGACTGAATATTATCGCCAAATTGAGTCACCGTGATCGACCGTGAGGGATGAAAAAGGCACAAAGGGTTGATTTGACATGATTTTCTAACAGCCTCGTAGTCGATGACGAGATGAAAGGGTGGGGAGAACTTGCGACTCTGCTTCCGTTCGAGGGGGCTCGAGGAGAGCCACAGAGTACCGAAGTGAGTGGTGTGTGCCTGGACCGAGAGTCGGATGGGGGCAGGACGAAGTTTTTTCTCTCTTCCCGGTAGCCGAGAGTACTCCGGTCCACATTGGTGGGAGAGAGCTCGGAGTGGCGCACTAATTCGAAAAATAAGTCTCCCCGTCCCCCTTCCCCCTTCTCTAAGCCACGCGAGAAGCACACTTGACCGAAGCACACTCCGCCGGAAGGGTGCACAGTGCGGTCGAGTGTTCAATAAGGCGATTAATAAAAATCCGTGCATCGTCACAACGCGCATTTGTCATCGCTCCTCGAAACTTCGAATTCTAATGTGCTTTCGTGTCGTCTTTTCCTCCGTCTAATTAACTTTCTACTTCTTTCCCAAGTGTGCCAAAAACTGAAAAGTGATAAAAAAAACTTTGGACTCGGAAGCTCTGAGGTTTTCCAGTTCGGGAAAAAGACTCCCTCGGTACTAGGATTTGTACAATGTTCTTTGTTGGGTGCACGGAAATTGGGCAGCCGGGCTACAGGCCGAGTGTTTAAGGACTAATTAATGACGCGTTAATACCTTAAGAATAAAAGTTCCCCGGCCAAAGGCGACGTTTCGATCATTGAACCAGAGCTCCGAGGAAAGTTCATTCATTGACAGATGCGAGTGACAGTTTGTCTTCGCAGATACCGGGACTGAGAATGGAAGACACAGCAGCGAGCAAAATGGAAAGCGCCGATTCCCCGAAGAGTTCACAGCCCGGTCAACCGACGCCATTCAGCATCGAGGACATACTGAGCAGATCGGATTCGCAAGTGGAGCACATGGAGAGCCAGAATGACGAGGAGACCAGAAACGTTTCGGTATCCTTGCGGAGATGTCACATGGACAACAATTACGAGAGATTACAGTGCGGCTCGAACCTCGATAACAATCATCGGTACTCCAATCGCGCAGTGTCTTATTCGCGGTTACCGGTTTCACCCGATTGCCAATTAAATGTCGCCCGGGAACTGGACATTTTGAGGCGGAATCTAACGCAAGCGAATCTTTCGGGTTTCGGCAATCTTCAGCATGTCATGCCGTCGTCGAGCTTCAAAGGTCTCGAGACACTTGGCAGCTTGGCTGCTTATCATCAGGAGGTGAAAGAAGCGAGGGCATCGGCACAGAGACAGCAGGACGAAGCTTTGGACATGAGCAAGAGCAAGTACCTCGGTGAGTACGGTTTCAGTTCGTCATGTCAGTGTGGACGTGATTTTATGTGGACAAATTTGCGTTTCCTGGCGATCTTTCAACCTAAATGTTGGACAAAAACAATTTCATCGTTCGCCATATCAACGATCTTTGTTAAAAACGTTAATTCATTATTATAACGAAACGTGAGAAGTTTCTGAATCCAGAAACGAATGAAGTTGGTCTCCATCGTTCTCTAGCTCGTTGCTCTGACGAAGATCCCTGGAAAAATGGGAATCCACTTTTCACGACTGTGATAAAATTCAGGAGTTGCCGGCTAATTTTAATCCAGATTCCGCGCTCGATTTTTCATTTCCTGGATTCACGTTGGTGGTCCGCAGTTCCTGTTTTTTGAGGAAGGCCGGATTAGACGAGATCGAGGCCAGGCTCGATCCTTAAGGACAGAGACGAGATCTTCTTCGAGAGTTTTCAAAGTTAACCCGAGCCCAGATAACGTAATTGAATGTAATTTTAGTAGCATAAGTGGCACTCGAGTCACGGGCAGACGTCACGAGTGCCTTTACGCCACTCAACTTCTTGCACTTGTTTCTCCGTTCGTTTACCGCCGGCCATATAAACCGTGCGGCCTCTCTCCTCGCTCAAGCGTCTCTGCTATACTTTTTCTCCCCCATCCTTTATTCAACCCCGAAGTATTAAGCGATCACTAGAATTCATAAGAGAATCGTAACCTGATACGAGGGAACTTAAAAAGTGGGCAATCCGCCGGACGAGTCGTCGCCAGGAATTCGTCCGGATCGATGAAGCTTCAGCTAGAAACAAACTAGCATCAGGACTTGAGAGTCATTAATTTGACCTTCCGATGCTCTCGGTGCAGTTCAACTTCATTTAGATCAGTTGACAAATTCCTTTCGAAAGAACGCTCACGACAATCTTGACGCAAAAAATGGTGGAGTCCGTCGATTTTTGGGGCAAGAGGCATCCGACGATGGCCTGGCGAGAGAAATAACCTAACACGACCTCGGGTATTCAATACGTATCGAATAACAGTGTCAACTAAAACTAAAACGCACTCTCGCACTTTCGGCGGGGAGCAAACGTTTCTGACCCTTGTTAGTAAACACTTTGGACCGCAAGCCGAACGAAATCAATCATGAAATCGCGCTATTTGAGAATTGTTTTATTTACTTGACGGGGCTCATTCTGTTGGGACGTGAATTCCACTCTTTGGGATTCATATTCTGGTGCAGAGCATCAATACGGTTTCTCGATATTTTTTATTTCGTTTGTCAAGATGATCACACGTTGAAATGAATTTCCTGAGAAAGTTTTGTTCGCCATTTTATTTCGGTTTGATTGCATTTATTTGAGGGCGCTATCGAACCTACAACGAATTTAGTCAGAGACGAATGAAAATTTCTTCAGCCCCATCGAGAAATAAAAGCTGAAAAAATATAGTGATCATTTTTTGAATATTTGCAAGTGTGTTGTCAAGAATAGAAAATGTTTAAGCAACGTTGGAGACCGGACGCGTTAGATGAGCCAAGTCATCAACTCTTGACGTTGAAAGTGATCAAATATAGATCTCTCGAAATGTTCACGCGAACGTTGGGCTTCGCACATCCGTCCTCATTAGACGGAATAAATCCAGTATCGCAAAAAGATTACTAAACGGATCGGAGCATCGTTTGTACCGAGAGCTCGCTAAAAGTGATTTTCTGTTTCTCAATAACGGAGAGCATGGGACCGATTTTGAAGTCTTTTCCCCAGCAGGGAGCAACGAAAATCAGCTAATTCTTCGTAGCGATTCATAAATAAATTTTTTTTCAAGAATTCATTTCATTGGAGCTTTGAGAACATGATGATTCCGATTAAAGAATCGACGGATTTGGAGACTAACGATGCGAGCAAAACTGGGGCTCGAACTTCCCTCAGAATCTTCATGAACGCGCATCATCTTCGTTTTATGAGAAGCTTACTAATGTTATAGCACAATAAATTGAGCGAAGCTTTTGCGGCGTTATACGAGCCTAATTTTTCAGCGCGTAAGCCGCTGAACCAGGCAACGTATACCTGCTGCTGCTGGTTAAAGCAAAGGGGGAAATTACCAAGTATAGGGGAGGAGTAAACACATGTCGGGCTAACCGTGGCACGTGTTGATGTTTCAACGAGACATCAAAAGCCGAAGGAATATCATAGTCCATAATCCGCTCCAGTTAAAATCTCTCCGCATCTTTGCCGAGCCTTTTTCTCTCTTTCGGCCTCTTCGATTCGATCGCGAAAGCTTTTTTCCACCCCAGTTTCTGAAGCTTTCACTCAAAATCCATATTCCGCTCGTGTCTTGAAATAGCAGAACAGAAATCGGTCATTTACGTTGATAATGGCGTGCTGACTGTACGTGGAATCGGAATGAAGTGCAATTTCCTTTCGCTTTGCAGATGACATCGAGGACGACATGTTCGAGTCCCAGGGTCACGGGCAGTCACTCCAAGCCAGAAAAAAACGAAGCAGAGCCGCTTTTTCACACGCCCAGGTCTACGAGCTGGAAAGGAGATTCGCTGCGCAAAAATATCTGTCGGGGCCCGAAAGAGCTGATCTGGCTAGGGGCTTGAAACTCACAGAGACCCAAGTGAAAATTTGGTTTCAAAATCGAAGGTGAGATACGCAGGGTCGTTAGATTTAACCTCGCTAGAAAAATGACGATTGCTGCCACACTAAAAAGATTTTATGGATTTCAATGATCATTTTTTTAAAAAGTGCTTTCATTGACGTCTTACATGCGTCCAGCAGTGCCTAAAACGGGCTGAAAGAAAAACAGTTTTTAGAAAAAATAGCAATAAAAATTAATAAAAATAATTTTCACACATTGTTCATTAGTATTTAAACTTTGTAAAAAGATTTGATTCATTTTTTTTCAAAATTTACGACATAAAAATCACGTTTTTCGAGGTACTATGAAAAAAAAAGTTGCTCCACGGTCTGCATCGTTTCTTCTTGAGATGTTGATAGATTTGCAAAACGTAAAAAAATTCTTGTAAAATAAAGTTGTAATTATAGTCTGTCGAGCCGGATTTTTGAAACTCGAAAAATTTAGCGATTTACGGTAGTTTAAAAAAATGTGCATTTTGTGTCATAAATGTCACACTTTAATGTTTATAAAATTTTTTAATCGCAATATAAAAAATCCAACTCGATAGACCATAAAGAAAAAGGAGTTTTGAGAAAAACGCATTTAAAGTTTCGAGTGCGCATCGGGCCATCTCGTTGGGCGGTCACACGTTTTCCATAACAACTTTCGATCAACAAAAAATTTTTGCAATAGACTGTAAAAAAAATCGCTTTTTTGAAAATTCTAGACGTAAATGAGGCCTTAAAAAGTATAAAAATAATAATTTGCATAACTTTAAGCCCAAATCAAGTAACAATTACAACAATTTTCTCTGTGAAAAGTTGAAGCAATCGATTCTCAAGATTGTGATCGATTATTCGATTAATCATTCGCGAAATTCCACGAAAAAAACATGCCCCAGAAATCTTTGCTTATTTTTTCCGTCCATGAAATGAATTTTCACCTGAGTCTATTCTCCAAATGCTTAGGTACAAAACAAAGCGTCGCCAGCAACAAGAGCTGGGTGCCCTGGTGAGTTCTAACTCTGGAAGGCGAGTAGCGGTACGAGTGCTCGTGCATCCGGACGAACATTTGAGAGGATTGCCGTTGCGAGGAGGCGGGGGGCAGCTTCCGGGTCAGATCTCCTGTCCGCAGATTCATCCGAGCGCAAACAAAGCGCTGAATGGTTTCCCGTACTACTGTCTGCCCTATCATCCCTTACTCTGTCCACCCCTTCATGGCACGCAGATTCAGGTGCAGCCCTCGATACCGACGGAAATAAGCGACCAGGTACCGCGTGATACGCAAATCATGAAAATAAATGGCGAAAAGTAGGAAAATATTTAATTTTGTTGGCGTCATGAGGATCCAGATAGAGTTGAACAACCGTGCACGTGAGTGAAGAGCAAAGAAAAACGAATGGTGCACACAATTTTTTAGATAATTCTTCAAATAGTTAATGAAATAAATGAATAAATAACGACACTTGGAAATCACCAAAGAGGTACGAATATGAAATATCTTCGATTGTAATCGTATTTATTATAGTCTAATTTATATACAATATTATATTATAAGAAAATGAAAAAGCGTTATTACATTAAGGAGGATTGTGATTGTATATTAGGGTGTAAATAAATGTATAAACTGTCAGAATTGCGATAATTCCGGTATTTTTTATACCTCCAGGATCCCCCTTCGCGTAGTCGTAACACGAATTTATGACGAATCGTTTACCGCGTTGTCGACCAGCCGAAATCACGCCGGATCCCGAATCCTGAATATCGACAATGAATGCTCGTTCGAGCGTTCGAAAATTCAAGCTGAAATTTTGTAGATTCCAGATTTCTCGTGCATTATAGATTGAGTGGCCTTATTCACGCTACTTTGAGCTTGTGTTCACATGTTTTCTCGTTTTCGATCCCGCTCCCGATGATACGAGGGTTTGGAGAATTTTTAAATCAATGCTGGGATCGAAAATGGAACAAACACGTGAAAATTCAATGAGAAATCGACGAATCTGTTGGCCCAGGGGAGCCTCTTTAAGTTCTGGAAGTCCAGAATTTGGCAACGTTTGTAAGTCCATTGACACGTAATAAAAAAAAAATAATAAAAAGAAATATATATATTAGAAACGAAAAACATTTTAATGAGGTCAAGATTTATGGACTCTTGTGCTCGGATTTTCGAAAACGCCCAAGTCAAGTTGGCCGTACGAAAAACATGAGACGTCAGTGACTTCTTTCGTCTTTTTCACTTTCCGACGCGAAGAGGCCTCGAAAAACTTTGGTTTACTGTTTATTGTTTCATTCGTGCGAGGTCCCCGAGGCAAGCAGTGCCGCAGACGATGCAAAGAGTTCCGTTTCTCTGTATTTCGTTTTTATTTTATTTTTATTGTTTTTTTGTTTTTTTTACGAAAAAATCAAGCCCAAGTTCATATAGAGCCGCGAAAGGCGTTATTTTTTTCCCCTAAGTGTTTTAATAGTTCAAACTGGGTGGGCCCGGCAGACATCGGATATGTTTATTCAGGATCGAAAGTTTTTCTGGCTTTCTGGCCAGCACAAACGGCACCAACTCCGCGCCAGCTTTGACCCTCGGATAAGACAGAAAAAACCTGCCAACATCCTCGACACTCCTCTGTTGTAAACAAAAGAGTTACATTGCCATCCAAGATACGAATCCATTCACGACTTTGACGCACTTAAATACTGGTGCCATCGAATGGCCCCCTCGAACCTGACATTGCCGATGATTCTATTAAATCGAAAGCAAACTTCTTTCTAGTTGAATAACTTCGCAACGAATCCACCGATTTCATGATCGCTTTGTAATCGCTAAAACTGATTCTGCATTGGATGAAACGCATTTCATAACTGTAAGTTTCTTCGCAGAGCCACTATACGCTAAGAGGAAGGAAACGAAACAATCGTTCAATCCTAAATAAACAACCCGACGACCTCAATAATTACTAACACCATTAAATTCCTTCACAGGAAACAGATGAAGCCTGATATTATTTTAGAGGCAGAGATAAGAGGCGAACTGGTGACGATCAAGATAACGATGATGATCGTCTTCGCTGGCGCTTCTGCAGTCCATTATAGACCTGTTTACAGAAATATCTAAACATTCGCAAAGCCATAATTCTTGTTGAGCCCAGACAGCGATGGCACCACGTTGCAGCATCAGTTGCTGTGAAGTATCACGAGTTATTGGCATTAACGACTGCTCTTCTCAACAATATATTACTTGTGGCTTCTGACCGGGAAAACTTTGTTGCTTACTGCTCTTTACTGCTTCTTCGAGATATGAAAAAACATATTTATGTTATCAAGTTGATTCAGAGGTTCGAGTGATTTTGAAAACGAGATGAATCGTTACGAGGAGTCCGCACAAATTGAAAGAAAAACGTGGAAAATCGAGCTGATTTTGGATTCGTGTCAATTCTCGATACTCTCTTTGTAGCGAGGGAATACTTGAGTAATTTGTGAATTAGCCTGCCACGTTTTATTGAAATGAAAATAAAAGACTCGAGTAAATGAGAGATTGGAAAGTCGAGACTCATCATCGAGTCGGTAGTCGCCGTTTCAACGAAACTCCGCATCGTCTCTCGACGGACTTGGTCTTCGTTGCTCATTCCCGAAACAGAAAGGAACAATTTGCCGCTCAATCAGGCGACGAAAGCTAATTTTCATTAGCTGTTAACTGCGCGCTCCGCGCGACCAGGCCCGACCCTCGATCTGCCACTCGTTTCGTATCTGCACCCCTCACTTTCTCCTTTCCTTTTCTACCGGCTTATAGCTGAGAACAGCATTGGTTGCTTCTCATGAGAATTGCTACGAGTGCATCGAGAAAATGTGGCGGACAAGTGTGTCGATGAAAGAAAAAATAAACTGTCAGACATTTTTTTGGGATATTTTCATCCTCGTTGTTTCCATTCACATAGAAAAGAGATGCATGGAAAAGAAACATAATAATTTCCATAAATCGATATTCCATTTTCTCTTCAATATCGCAAATTGCTTTCTATGAAATTTATGGAGAGTAAAAGTTCGTTGCAGTTCTGAAGCATTTAGCAACAAAGAGCCTAAAAATGCGATGCAGAAATATGAAAAAAGCCCAGCAAATTCTTTTTTCACGTGCATAGCTCATTCACGCGACTGTAACTATTACCGATTTCACACGAGTCATTTAAGGACAAAAAAACCGTGGATTTTTGCGAACTCGCTGCGCTCTTTCTCTGTCTCTCTCTGTCTCTCTCACGTTTCATCTCTCTTACAATCGTCGCGAGTCGTGAACGCGTATGAATTTGAAAGTATAATACGGAACAGAGCAGGACGCGATATTCATTCTGGGATGGACGACTATACTTACAGAACGTTTGCGGATGATCGCGTACTGTGAATAGGCTCATATGCCAGATATGGATAACGTTTAATGGCCATTCTAATCGTTTGATCCAATGATTGCGATCGAACTCCGGCTCCATTGATGGAGACGAAATATATATCATTTTCAAAACGCCTGTTCCATTGACCCAAGAACCATTTTCATGTCGATTGAACTGCTGAATGACAATTTTGTCGATCCAATTATTTGCACATTTGGAATTTGGACCTCCGAGGTTGAAACCGAATAAAGAGGCGAGCGAATCCGAGCGAAATAATGGGAGGGCCAACTTTCAAATTGCCAGATCTTCTTGCCCGTAGATTGTATAATTGGCGGGTGGCAGGCTCTTAATTATGAAAACTCACCATTGTGAAGGAGTTACTTCAATGAACTTGAAAGTCTGGAAAAATAATCCTGGCCCTTGTTCCGCCACAGTCTCTTTCTTTAGTAAACACATTTTATTGCCTCGTTGACTCGGCCGTCGCTTCTTTCGTCTGAGAGAACATCTTGGTCCTGTTTTCCCGAGGAAAACGACCGAATAAAAGATCACCGAGTCCCCTTTAACTTCATTCAATATAGCCCGTGTGACGAGTCTCGGGTCGCCCTGGCAACGAGCTCGCGATTGAGTCGCGTGTCACGAGAAGTCGAGAATCGCACTGGTCTACATATATACATATAGAGGATAATACCGGAGTGTGTATACAGATATATATTAGGGGCTTATGCACACTTGTGATGGGCGAAAAAAACGAAAATTTTTTTATTACTTATTCTTCAAGTGCAATGTCTGAAGAATATTCTCACGAAATTTCATAAAGATCGAGGTATTGAATCTTTAAACGCGATTATCTCAGAATCGTCTTTTCTGAAAAATACCTTCGCGGTGGACACGATAACTAAAAAACCATTAATCCGATCCATAGGAAATTTGTACCACTTATTGATTGTAATAATAGCTAGGGCCTGGACAAAGAATTTCGTATTTTGTTGAAAAAAAAATTGCAACAAAAAAAATCGAAAATTTAGCACCTCAAGAAACGAATTTTTTGTTAAAATTGTCGCCATTTTTTTTTAAATCAAAATTTTCACAAATCCTTCGTCCAGGCCTGTTATTATTATATAATAAATAAGTGATAAAAATCTGGTGTGGATCGGATTTACAGTTTTTTAGTTATCGTGTTCACCGCAATTGATGCTCAAAAAAAGGTACTACTGGAATACAGCTGGAGTTGCGCCACTTTGATAAATTTTTTGATGAAAAAAATTGTACAAGTATATGAACATATATGTTAATGAATGTCGTTCACAGTTTTTCAATAAACATTCATTTTCTTGCTGAAAAAAAAGAAAATCGCGTTTTTTCGTCCGTTGCAACAGGCCTTAAAGTAGTTATGCAGCGTCCTAAACACTGTGTTCAAAATTTTACAAGGATTTGAGGCCCAGAGCCCTGGATTGAAAAGTTCTGGCTCGTTTCTTTCCTGGGACATAATTCTCGATTGATCAACCAACAAGTAGCCAAGTGCGTGAACAAAATTTGAACTAGAATTAATTTCAAGAGAATTTTTTCATTATGCAATTCGTAAAAGACCTCCAATACGTTTATAGAGTCAAAGTTTTTGTCACAGTGAGCGTATATTGGCCACATTTTCTCCAGTTACCTTTGCATTTAAGCGGCCATATCGAGCATATCGACGAGGCGTTTAGTTTCATGAAAAAGGAGTGGAGTTCTGGTCCACGTAATGGTCGATAGAGCGATAAACTCCGAACGAGAAAAATAAGAAGGAAGAACGATGGAAGAAAGCGATGAGGATGGCAAGGCGGGTAATGGGTTGATCCGCGTGAAGAACCCGCAAGGATTCTAAGGGCAAGTGGTGGTAGTGCCGGTACGTTCAAAGGGGTGTGAGTTCCTGAAGGAAGATAACTCGTTGGAAGCTCGCGGAGAAAATCTCAAACTTGGAACCGGCAATTCAGATCTCCCCACGAACTATGTGCTGGCGCCTTGGCTAGGAAAACGTAGGAAATAAAAAAAAAAAAATAAAAATTGAAACTGTAAGGAGTGGCAGGAGAAATCGACGAACAAAATGCACGTATTTTCTCTTGTTCGGTTTTCGGTCTTAGAAACATTCAAATGGAAAAACAGAAAATAAAAAAAAAAGCAGGGAAAGGGAGTCTCGGAAAAAACGGACTCAAAATCTTCCCTTGATTCACGTGTTCCACAGAATTTTCCACCTTGAAATAAGCCTTCAAATGCTGGAAGATTATTACTTCGCTCACTTTTTCAATACAACTTTTTCTACCATAAAAGCCGATAAAGTATCGTCAAATTATCTCGGGCACGAGAGAAAAATAGTTCAAGAAGACCAACAGAAAGAAAAACGTTTTTCCGTCTCTTCTCCCGTCGTGGTTTCCCCCCTCAAAGAGGCAATTTAGTGATTTCACCGCGTCGAAAGGAAAATTGTCGAACTACCGGGGCCAATCAACAGCGTTTCATACGAAGACGCTCTCTCGCGAGAGAGTCGCGACGTGGCGAAGTAGTTGGCGAAAATTCTTCTCCCAACCGCTATTTCTTTGACGACTCAGGGTCGAACACGAGAATTCGATTGGCGAATGTGCTTTTCGAGGAAAAATAGAGACCACGAGAAAAATAAAATTTCGTGTAAAAACTCATCTTCGATTTTCTCGCTGCTATGAAAATTTTGATTGAAACATAAAAACAAAGATTCGCCACCAGATGAGATACAGACACCGATCGAGGCCCAAACGAACGTGAATTTTTAGTCGAATAAACCAATAAAAGCCTGTCATTTCATCAATAGGAATTGTAATTCCACAATACCAACGTGATCTAATTCATATTTGGCTCAATTAATCACACTATCCTTAGCAAAATGGTGGCAAGAGTACCCTCAATTCTCCAACGAGACCACAGTTTTGCTTGAGAATAGATCGTTTCACGAAGATCATTATTATTTTCCTCTTCAATCTCCACTAATGCTTTTCGTGCTGGCATACATTTCCATACACACCGAGATTGAAGCTTGTGCTCGAGAATCTGGCGATTCTCCAACTCCGCCAGAGCATCACGTATTATGTACCTCTCTGGCGAAAACTCTCGATAGAAAAGCTCACGGTGCTTTTTGACCCTATTCACGGATCCTGCGTGTGTTCTCATCGAGTACGACTCTTAGTAACACCACTGCAAACGATCTTGCGTAAGACGACACTTTGTTTTCGAGGATTTTCAAACGGGGTTTCATCCAATTTGGTCTGGGGAGCTGAATCATTCAACTTGTTCAGGTTAATCCGAATCTTTGGGAATCAGTGTTTATTGAGTAGAAAATCGGAAGCAAGGCTGCGTCACTTCACCATTGTTATTTGTTTCATAAAAATGTGGAATCAACTGAAAAATATCAAAATTTTCTTCTGAAACTGTCCAACAAAGACGTCGAAGTCCGAAGCATTGTTTTTCAGTGAATCCGTCATGCTGAGTGTGAAAACTAAAAAGAATTGGAAAAAGTCTTATTTTCGAGAGAAAAACTCGGAGTGTTTTTGCAGCGAGAGTATCCAAAGCATTTCGAATGATTAATCTCCATTTCTTAATATAATATGTAAAGACGCTGATGCTGGAAAGATCTTCGAGTGCGTGTGCGCGTACTCCTTTGAGTGCCACTTCAAATTTATTCCAGCCAAAAAAAGTGAACTATCTCTTTCGTAAGGGGCTCACTGGGGCTCTCAAAGAAGTGGAGGAAACATATGCTCTGTGGCGAAATGCTATGGCAAAGTATTTTTCCCTGTCCCCTTAGCTTCGTGTGTACAAGTTCACTTTTATGAGGGATCCAGATTTAATTGTATTTGGATAATCAGGAAGCAATTCCCAGCAGAATGGATTTAACAGTTGCAGCAACGATGATTCGTGAACGATGGAATATGACTGGATGAAGGTAGTGAACTTTGGGAAGTGAATTTCGTTGCAGATTTCTTAAATGGAGAGTAACATTTTGTTTGCCTCTGGAAGAAAAAACGGTTGCCAGATGGCTGGAACAAATGCACACTCGGAGAACTTAATCCGTTCGAATAATCGCGACCTCTCGTATCCTCAATTATTTCGTTAAACGTTGAAATAACGAGAATCTATAAATATCACTTAAATTACCGAAAGAGAGAGAGAGAGAGAGAGAGAGAGAAGAGGAAAGGGTCTGCGGCAGTGAGCAGCGTTTTAGCGGCCATTTTGGAAAAATAAACGACGTATAGAACCAGATGACTGACTCGCAAACTAGCGAGCAGGAAACTCGTCGTTGGAGTGACAGCCGTTCCTACCGATTGTTATTCAATTTACATTTACGTTTCGGTTTTCGTTCCGATAGTATACACGGTCGTTGAACGCTTTTCAACTCCCTTTTCTCTCGCTCCTTCTCTCTCACTCTCCCGAGAATTCTTACTTCTTTTTTATCGCCTTGAAGTCTTCTTTATAGTGTCTTTCCTTCGGCAATCGCTGTATTAGCCAAGAAGCACATTGGACAAAAAGCAGCGTGAAAGCATGCGTATTCGTGGGTGGTTTCACTGAACAGAGCTTCATCTGTCTATTAATTGTTACTCGTGTCAAGTTATTTTCGACGATTCTAATAGGCCAATATCTTGATAATGGCAGAAACATAAATTTGCACAAATGGTTAACGTGCATCTGCGATATTTCGTTACAAAATTTTAGCAAAATGCTAGATTCTTAATGGATTTTAATGGTCAAAGAAGATTTTGACGTTTTCATAAAATTTTTATTCGACATGCTCCATGAATTTCCACGTCCCATCCAGTGAGAATCTGCTCGCATTTGAATTCGTGCACGCCAGCGTATCAACGGTCCATAAATTGGTGCACAAGAATAAATGAAAGTTCCTATTTATCGGCGGCGATAAAAAATTCTGCAGACTTTTACCGCGCAGCGGTACATTGCCATGGCGAAGAATGAGAGTACAAAAGTGAGCCTCGGTCGATAAATTAGATCGGTCACTCGAAGAGGCGTTTTATGGAGCACGTTTGAGTTTATCCCCGGCAGATGTCGGGCTCAACGTTCTTCCGAGTGTTAATTTTCTCTGGGTGAAACGAATTGTAATGGCCCATAAATCCCGGTTGATTTTTGTTGCCAACGAAGCGGCTATTTTTTTCCATCATTTTTGCACGAGCCTGGTGTGTATAATCGAATAATTGCCTTTCCTGGCTCGTAATTAGGCCACCAGAGAGCTTCGTTGTGCTCTTCCATTTTTGTATTTTTATAAATCCTCCGCATAAAAAGCCGGCGACCATTTTGGTAGGATGAAATCCCACGAAGAAGCTTAATCCAGTTTCTCAATGACTTTGCATCGTGCTCTACCCATTCAAAATGGATTACGTGAAAATTCCGCCATTTTGAGGAACCCGAATGGTATTTGAACAGGTGGAAATTCGTGAACGAATCCAGAGGCTTAGTAGGTCGAGGGAATAAGGTGACAGACGGGCAGAGCTTATCTGATCGATCGTTCAACACCTCGGGATCGTCTCACGCCGCCCATCACCACCGACCCGTCACTCAGAACTTAACGTCGGCAGGACTTTTTGAAGAAAAGGGCGCGAAGTCGCTCACGCGCGGCTCCGCGTCTCCTAATCGTCGCTCACCTTTTCTTTGAGACCCAAAAAAAGACGGAGCGATAGACGTCTTGCGAAAGATTTGTTAAAACGCGGCCGTAGGCCAGATCGCCGTTTCAGCTGGTGGTCGGAAGAAGCTCAGGTAGATTTTGCGGATAAGATCGCGTTAGATCGCAATATTACGGCGATGATCCGCATAGCGCTGCAGTGTCTTAAGAACCGGGTTTAATTGAGCAGCGAGAAAATAAGTGGAATTAGAATTCCGGCAATTATTTTATTAAGAGGGTCTCTCGAGCTGTCGGCGTTCGGAGACGTGGCTACATTTGATGGAAAGCGCGGGGGTTGGACCCGGTCAAACCCTCCCCGCGGGAAAGCCAATTAAGATAAAGTCTTGATCGAAGACAAGGGCTTGCGAGAACGCCTTATTTCGGTGATCACTATTCTTGCGTTCGAGATCAAAGTCGCAGCAATCGACGAATTACCGCCGGTGGAAATCAACGTTTTGTGAATTCAGCCCACCACGAGTCCCGTCCAATCCTGCGACAGGCCGAACATAGAATGGTTTCCATTTCCACAGAATTCAGGGGTTAGATCATTTCTGTTAAAGCGGTTTCGTAGAGGTTGGCTAATCGTTTAGCCACAAGTGCCAGAAAGTAGCTTTCTCACCTCGCTCCACTTATCGCCTTTTGTAAGCGGACAACTTGCACAAAAGATTATACACGAAGATCGGCACGAAGGATGTCTTAAAGGAGAGAACGTTAATTTTCCTAATAGATTAAGTAACCAATACGAATGAATGTGTGCTCGAGTCTGCGTCCGTGTTTGTTCATTCTCGTGTGTTTATACGTGCGTGCGTGTGTGTCGCGCGCGCGCTTTAAGCTGCGAGGGCAGCACGCTGGGTTCGTTCGATTGCTTACATTGCTGCTTTTGCTCGTGGCAAGTGAGGGGATCGCGCGCCATTGTTTCACAAACAAAAGAGCGCGCGAGACGGGCGAGCCCAGGCGCGCGGGCGCGAGTCATGGCGGCGGCTTTCTTTGAACGCCCCTCGGCCAATCGGTGAACGGCTTTAGAACGATCGGTACGAAAGAACCCCGCAGCCTGAGCGAGGCTCTCGTGATTGAGATTTTCTGCCAGCATCCGAGCCGCAATCGGCGAATCTCACGAGCCAAACATGACATCGTATCTCACTTTTTCTCTCCACTTTTTTATCGATCATTTTCATTTGCTTGGCTAGCTCAATTTGTTCGTGCGTTGCACACTTTCGTTCGTAGCGAATAAAATTAGCGAAGGACGAACCTTTCGCGTGAGTCTTGAGTGCGTTTCCTCACGAAATTTCAACTGAAATTCCACAACCGGAAGTTCATTCGAAGCCAGAAACCGGGCTGCCATGCAGCACCGATAAGTTCGGCGCATCGACGCCGAAGTAACCTCCGATTATCTTTCCGAAGAAATGCTGCAACATCTGTGGGCAGACTCAAGATGTGGTAATTGATTTCATCAAGCATGACGAACGAATCAATAACTTTGGGACATTAAGCGCTGTCCTGTTATTCTGAAAAGGACGTTGAATGCCTACGAAGCTCGTATATAACTTTCTTAATTAAAAATTCTCTCAATCGATTACCAGAAGAATTAATAACGCGAAGTTTGATCGGCAGGGGAGCGATGATGACCAGTTCTTGGAGCACGCCCTCTACGGTGGCCCTGGCGAGACGTAACCTGAGTTATACCAAACTGTATCCCGCGCTCTTCTCGTATCTTCATTTTTTAACACACTCCTTCCCACTTTATATCTCGTAGCTGAGGGGACTCGGTTGCAAGAAATAAACATGGCGGCGAGCGGATGAAGAACACTGCGCGCGGGAAGCGAGACGGAGCTTCATATTCCGGGGATCATGATTAATCAATTAGCGATCCAAGGCAGCCTCGAAAGGATCGACGTCGAGGTCCGGCGCGAGGAATAAAAGTGCGGCCAAAGAAGCCGCCGTATTCGTGACGATGCCAGAACGACGATATAACTTTTCCCACCCCACTAAACCACGGATTATCAAACCTTATTCCAGGATACAAATAGAGAAAGAGGGAGCGAGAGCGAGTCAGGGGGGGGGGGGGGGAGAAAACGAATCTAAAGTTCGATTCCTCCGTTTAGTGGACGCCCAAGGATTGTTTGCCCTCGATCAATCGGACAACGAGGTTCGTTAAATCTGACCGGTAAATAATATCATTTTGCTACAATGCTGAACGATTTTGCTTCGTATTTGGATCGAGTAGAAATCTAGCTGGAAGAATTAAAAAAACATGTTGATCGAGGACTGATCATATAGTGGCGCCGACTGACGAGATTAATTTGATTAATTGCTTTTAAAATATTCGAAACAATCGCAAACGACAGTGGCGCGACTTCATTGAAATCGTTGCGATTTATTTCCGTTGGGAGTTTCTATAGTACAAATTAATTTTCTGATAAACGGATTTCTCGACAGGAATGACGAAATTTAAGGCACCGCGCGCCGGTGCTGCTGAACGGTCGATGTTTAATTATCACCCGACCGAGTTATAAAGAAAAAGTCGATAAATGCGCTCGTTCAAACGAATCGATGAATTCTTGCTAAACAAACGTCCATTTAAAATGATTCACGATCGAGTGATTCTCCAATTCTCGCCACCATATTATATATATATATACGAGACACCTAAATAACCGCGGTGCGTCACTAAAAAGTAAATTGAGTCCTTTCGGAGAGTCATTATCCATCGCGAATGGGCTCATCGTCGGAGAATCGCCAGAATGAAAAAGAAAAGAAAAACAACAAATAAAATGAATCGATCGAAGTCTTTGTCTCGGTTGATGGGTTTGATGGTTTTTAGACGCTTCTTGGAAAGATGCGAGGCCACCGGATGAATATTACGGTACACATAAAAAAATTAAAAAATAATAAAATAAAAAAAAAAACAAAACAAAACATTTATATTGCCAGTAATTTAGAGAATGGGCCTTCGTCCTTTCAAATTATTGAAACTTTTATATTTTCAATCTTAAATTTATCTCGCTCAGAGGAATTCGAGTCCAAGAGTATTCACGCATTTTTTCAGACTACGAAAAAATTTATTTACAGCTCTTTTAGATGGATTTAAAGTCTAATTAGATGGATTTACGTAGGAATATCTGCGAAGTTTTCTGAACGAATTCGTCAATCGTTAATTTCGCGAAAAATCACAATAAGCGGCGAGAGTCCGAAGCAGAAATTTATTTTTAATATTTGTCATTTTGTTTCTCAACTAAGTTGCCTGCACTTTCGTAAAACAAAATTTCCAATGCGTCCCCCGTTTGCGAAAGAAAGATGGCGCCTCCGCGGGGAGAAGCCTTAAGAAGGTGAAGAACGGTCCTGTACAGTGGCTCAGAGCCTTGGCGGCTTCGCGTCTCGAAGCAAGGTAACAAAACCTCCAAAAAACAGGGTAATTAAAGCAAAGGATGCCGACAACGGCGCGTAATAAAAGCGGCAAAGTTTCCACCGTGAGGGTTGCGCATTACGGGATGATATAGTAATAAAATAAAAAGCTTTGATGGAGTATCGTACATGGGTTTGGAGTGGAAGAGGAGTAAGATAAGAGGAGCGACAGCAAAATCCAAGCAAGTAACCTGTTTCCCCCCTGGGCCCGCGTCGTCCCCTTATTGGCTCTTGAGAATAGCTGGACGAGCGTTGTTTCGTTACGCCGCGGTATTTTTGTTCCGATGTGTAAAGAAAAATCGAAGGGTATTGTGTCGTGACGCAGAGACACGCGATCTCGGAGTTTAAAATAGCAAAATCGTATTCGATATTTTGACACAATTTTTAATGATTTCCCCACACTTTCCGAGACTACTCACAAATCAGGTTTGAAGCGGCTAATAATATTACAATTGATTAGAGATACTCGACTATTCCATTAACCAATCGATGATGTAACGGGATTCGACGAAGCAATCAAAGCGTCGTTGCTACCGTATTCGCTGTATCAGAAACGATATTATTGATTAAGGAAAGAAACAAGAAACTGAAATTATCATTCATCGACGTCGCTGACAACGAGTATAATCAACACTTCGTGAAAGTTTTGTACAAAACGAGAATATTGTAGATACATAAAGTTACGAGGTTAAATTAGTAGTGATAGAGAGTTGGCGTAACACGCGCTGATGATTCTTTCTTCTATCTACAAATATATAAACGTATTTATATATACATACTTTGTAGATAAATATATGTATATAAAGGATAGGAAACTCGGAGTTGTATAGCAGCTGCCGGATGAGTCGGCGGCTCTGTTGAAGATACGGCGGATTACGCGCGGTTAATGTTGTCGTTTTTTTTTTATGTTTTCATTATTTTTTTTTTTTTTTTTTTTTTTTTTTCATTTTCGTCATCATCGACTACTTCTTCTTCGCTCTTTTACCAGGTATAAGGATGGAATCGAATTATTGGGTGATCGATTGAGTGTCACCGTTGTGTGTGCGTGTAAAGTATGCTTAAATATGTGTATATTTTGCCAGGTCGACTTGCTCGTCGTCGTCGTCGTTGTCCTCTCTGACGAGAAAGGGTTCAACGTTCGGGCAGGAGAAAAGATACGAGAAACTTGTCTCTCTCGCCGATCGTACTCTGGTGGGCTCATTGGCGGGCGCTGAAAAGCATCGAGACGGCAATTAAACCGTTAAGCCTCTCACTCGAAACGACCAACATTTTATAAGTCATTAGGCAAATTACCATTTTTATTCTCATCTGTCTCGTTCCTCTTTTTATTTTATCTTCGTTTTTTTTTTTTCTTAATTCTTCTCCTGAACTACGGGAAAGGTCGGCTTTGCGTCGCATTATATCGGAGCTGTGCTAACGAGTCACGAAAACACTAGCTTAATATTGTTTACCGTCTTTCTTTCTTTCCGTATTATATTCATTTACCGTTTCACGTCACGCAAGTTTTCGTGCAATCGAAATAGACCATGGTGACCAAAATTCTGAAATGGGAATCTCGTCATGCACGATCCTTGCTGCTCTCCGCAGCAATGGAATACGTACGAGGATAATTGTACTTAAACTCACGCTGGTAATCAAGGGTCGACTTATTGAATTTCGGAGCTGAAACGATCCTCGCCGAACACACGGTTATCGAATATTTTCGTTTTAGTGAATCGAACTCTCGACTCTTATCAAAAACAAGTCTGTCTCGTTGTCCGTTGATCAGAGAACGGATTCTATTGATCAAGTTATTGTCGAAAACAAATGACAAAGTGCATTCTGCAACGATTTTAAGGTAGCTCATGCACGATACGATTTTCTTAAGAAAGTCTTGAAATTTGGACAGAGCTTAAGCATGGCTAGTCGACTGACACGCATATCAAATTTTAAAGGGTTCATCTTATTGGTTATTGAGATAAATGTGTTTAAATGTGAAGCAAAATACACGGGATTATAGGGAGTTTGCTGGGTAAAAAATCGTTTATCTTTCCGTATAAAGAACGAACGCTTCTTACGAAGTTTATGACAACGTACACAACAACACTGAGGTGTGTAATGAATTTTGGGAAAAAATTCAAGACGATTGTCTTACCAGTAATGATGATATACTACCTTAAAGATTGAACGAAATTGGTAATCAGTACTCGTGTGACCTCGCATTTGCTTATTTCGACATTTTGTTTCTTCTTGGCTTGAGCCATTCCTGTCACAGCCTTTTGTCTTTTTGTGAACACTTTTTTCTCGATCCACGTCTTTTTGTATTTTCCCTTCGCGCTTTCTAATGCGATTTTTTACATAAAAGACTAGGATTTTCGTCAGGGACGAATGAGATTTCGGGTTCAGTCAGTGATGGATTCCCGATTAATTAATGACTTGTGATTTCATTCGTCAAAAGATAAGTTGAAAAAATTTCTTTACAATTTCGAATTAATGACTTTGACATTAATTTGAAGTGGTTATATCTTTAATTAGGAAGTAAAAATCGGTCCAATTTAGACACCCATAAAATACGATCCTTCGGGCATAATCTACCTTAAATCATCGTCCTCTAGATTAGACGGTGACTGAGGATAAATATTGTGAGGATTTGATCAATCGAGCTCTGATATGTTTTTTTAAAAAAGGACTTTAAAAAGTCATCGGTCTGTTCTAAAAGATTATAATCCTCGAGTAAGCTCAGGACTTGCATATAAATATGGTCTTCAGATAAATGTGTGTTTTATTTCTCACGAAATACGTCCCTGGTCCCTATTAAAGCCCTGCTAGTGTTTTGAAGCTTAATAGAGGTTTCTGAGTCCTCTGCATCAAAGGTATAACATCTTCCAGGCGGCATTCTTCTTCCACTTCTCTTCCTCTTTTTTCATTCTCCATTCCCTTATTTCTTTATATTTCAGGTATTTCTGTTCTAGTCGAAAAATTATATTCTAAGGCGTTTTGATGCAAAATAATTGCTGGGACGTCATACTCGTTCGTTATATGGAGGTCTCAAATTCGTTGCAGATGGTTGAGTCCAGGTTGAGGAAAGGGATCTATTAAGAGTGAATTAAAAAAAAAAAGATTTATAACCTTAGTCGATGGCCTCTCCATAAGGGGAAGAAATTCGGCTGATCATTGCTTCACTTTCTATCGATTATTGAGCACACCCAAAAATGTATTTTGCCTATTAAAACTCGTGAATAATCCGAAACATTTGATGAAATGCTATGAAAGAAGTTTGCTGGAAAAAATGTGAGATCCTCCTCAGGTTGGGTTTTGGCATTCCCAGCATGCGCAGTTTTTTCTCACCGTTTATTGAGGACTCTTTTTCTCTGCAGTGCTTCTGTAAGATCTACCACATCGACGATGGAAGAGAGTCATCCCTTTAAAATGTTCCGGGTTATTTCGGCTAGGCGAGAGCTGATCGAAGAAGAAGCAATTTTTCATCTCGTCGAAGTGAGACAAGAAGAAGAAACGAGGGAGCACGATGATCGGGAAAGGGAAACCGCGCGGCGGCTGCCGAACGTTCCTCGTCAAGTCGGCAAAGGTGTTGCCTTGATCTATCGACTTCTTCTCGCGCTTCTCAGTCCGTCTTCTTCCTACTCCCTTTTTCGATCTCTTTCTTTACCTTACAATCTCGTTCCCTCGTCTCTCGGGAGAAGTAGCTGATTGAGACGGATCTGTGGATCCGGTCGGCTGCCCAAACGCCGAAGCCAATTCCTCCGACTATACTCATCTCTCTCTCTCTTCGTCGGCTCTGTCTGCGTATTCTCTTACCCGTTGCCCTCTCACTCGTTCAATCTCCACGCATGAAACACTGCGTAGTTATATTTTTGGAAGAGAAAAAAAATTCTTCAACTCGCTACCTGTTCAGAAGGACAAAGATCGAGGGAGAAAGATGCGCGGCGAGCGGAGCGGGCCAGGGAGGCAAGGAGGGCTCTAGGCCAGCGATCGCGTGAATAGAATTAATTAATAACGAGATGTATGCGTCAAGATAGCAAAAGTGTATCTCCCAAGCCATTAGCTAACGGTACGAAAGGCTAACGAGATTCGTATATTCTTTATTTTTTTCGATATTCGTGAGATGCAAAGTGCTTTATCGGGGGTTCATTGCCAATTATTATAAAACGACGATATAACGGCTATCTACACGTATAATGTGGTGCTGTATGAGTAATAAAATTGCTTGTCGACGTGCATAAGATACTTGGAGAAACGAACGGAGTAAGAGGCCACGAAATTTTTCACCGATTGCTCAAGATCGATTCGTCACGGTCAATGAATCGTTGGTCCATATTCCCTCGACCGATTGGATGAGGAGGGGGAAGGACGATCCGCAAAATGATGAAAATGAGTGTAATCGGTAAAGCGCGGCTGCTGTGGCTTGTGGCTTCATTATCGTTCTGGCCGAGGGCAGCAAGTGATCGCGGAACGTGCACATCTGTTTTGCTCGGTAGCACATTCTGCTCCGGCTTTCCAAAGCTTTGATCGATTACAGAAGTTCGTATTGAATGGTGGCATAGAAATTTTCGTGGTTTTCTCATGCTTCAAAAGCGTGAGGTTAACATTTATTTGACGTTTACACAACGAGAGCTTTCAGTTTGATTCTCAGCAGACACTGAATTTCAGGGAAATTACTGCATCCCATCGGCGAACGCTCCCGGATGTGTTACGTCGGATTTCCGCCAGAAGTTGTGCTGGGATAAGTACGGTTTAGATAGCATGTCCAATTTGCTGCTCGCAGCGAATGCTCGAGAATCAGAATTTCGGCGTCGGCGGTCTCGGAAGATTATTTTCTTAAAATGATTGATGAAATATAGCTACGGATGGACGGGAGGTCGCGCAGGGCCAAGACCCGCTGTCCAATTAATACTGTTGCAGTTAAGCGAAAGCGAGAAAGCGCGGGGGCCGAGGGGGACGCGGTTTCGTGAGCAAGACAAGAGGGCATACGCTGAAATGGCAAAAGCTCCGGAATCCGCACACAAAATACCACGAAAGACGGAGCATTTGAGACGACGAGTACACACGACAACGTCGACGTCAACTGCGGCCTGCTTTGAGCCGGAGAGCGCCGTTTTGCGACGCTTCACGGCGCGTATCGAGCCCGACAGACGACGACAACGCGCGAATCTCCAACTACATACACCCTGCGAGCGGCCCCGCGAACTCTGCTACTTGATCCTCATTTTTCTTCTTCCTTTTCTATCATTTTCGCTTTCATTTACTCTCTCTCTCTCTTTCCCTTCCGAAACCAGCGAATCTCTTTTTTTTACGACCGAACTAGAGATTTTCGTAAGCGTGCTCGATCGCGCTGAAATGTATGCACTTACGATTGAAAAGTTTGGTTACAACGGAAGACAGGTGAGAAAATATGGGCGGAGATAAAATGCTAGAATGAGTGAAATTTCGAACGGTGATAATCTCGAGTTTATAAACTTCGAATAGATAATGTGGAGACAGATCAATTCGACTAGAGCTTTGAACGACGAAAATAAATAAAGTAGAAACTTCAAGTTTCGAAGCACGTTTATATCGAAAATAGAGTGTAACAATCGCCCATAGAACGGCGACGAAAATATCGTTTTTCCGAAAATTCGACTATCACACTCTTTCGATTCATAAATTACTACTATCAGCAAAACTGTAAATATTCACAATTTCGAAAATATAATAAGAAAAGAGAAAATATTACTGAGGTTGAAATACCGAAATACCAAAAAGTCGAACGGTCAAAATGGCGAAACGCTAGAAACTCGACCGATCAAAATAAAGAAATGCAGCGGAGCTCAAAATACACGCGTTTCACTAACTCACTTACTCAGACCGGTGATCTGCTCCAATTTCAAACATCGCCATTTTGCCTTTGGCCTTTTCGAACCATCGTTATTCTGCGTATCTAAGTTTTATAGGCTCGAAAAATTCACTTTCGATTTTTTGCCATACTCTATATTCTGCTCTGCTTATAAAATAACTGCTCTCCATTTTGAACTCGAAAATATGAATTTTTAAAAACTGCATTCTAAATGAAAACTTTCGAAATATATATTTTCGAGTAAATACAAATTCAAAAAAGAAATATTCGATTAAACACGTGATCTGTTAAATAGTCGATCGGAAATAAGAATTTCGAATCGCTTATTTATCTCCGATCTGATATTAAAACTTAAAAAATTTCGAAATATCGACCGTTCTATAATTTGGTTGTTTGACATATTGAACCCTAGCCGAAAATATAACAGCCCGAGTCGACTGTAATTAACCGCAGCAAGAGAAAATTGCGACCAATGACCGGTGTTGCTTGATATTCGATGACAAGACCTCGAAGTTCGTTGCAATTGCGTGACGAAAAGAACCGGTGAGATGTTGGGTGAGAAAACGAAAAGAATGGAAAACCTCTTAGGCCAAACCACAAGTTCTAAGTGAATGGTTACCGTACTGATTTTCGTGTGGAACGCGGCTCCGGTAGCACGGTTCAATCCTCCTAATTGCTACGACAAACTGCTCTATCTTAGTGAGAACATGGCAGAAGAATTTGGGGAAGCTGGGCTTTTCGTGCGGCAGCGGGTGAGATATTTCTCACAACGTACTACAAGTTTGATGAGATCGGCTGGAATGTCCGTTTTCAATGTTTGGATAAGGATCGAGTGACTCAATCTGACGAGACCGAGAATTCCACGATCGTTCGATCTTCACTGGTTGCTGAGCTCGTCCTCCCCTTTGGTGTAGGAATCCACTGATGTGTTTTCATGTGATATCGATTACGGATCGAGCACATTGGGTACCTGGAAAGATCGGTAGCCCACGGCTCATTAACATGCTTCCCAATGGATCGACGCGGTCACCGGCTTAGTAAAACACGGCAGATTAACGTCATCCTGAAATTCGACATGACAGCTAGACGATAAGCGGAACTTGGTGTGAGCAGATCCGTTCGTATTTCGACTGTCCACGGACCTCCGTTGCTAAGAGGTTTTCCTCGTATGATTATGAGCCAGAATTAATGAAAAATGAAGCGCCGATGCGCTTAATCTTTCTTAATACGAGGTTGGCAGCAAAAAAGATCGAACTGATTGAATAGCGGATCGATATTGGCTCGCGAGACTATCGCATGATCGCAGGCCAGCTCGTCGATTTTCCCTTTTCTGTCTCCTTGGATCCTCTTGATCCTTGCTGGTTAATTCTGTCTACGCAGTGTACCGTGCACGCCTTGATGGTCACTCATTCTCTCCTTTACTCTGTTATAGTTCCTTCCTTCCTTTTACAGCAAGCCTCACGCTCTCTTTCGTATAACTCACGAGGCGGCTTCTCGCTCTCACCTTTATCGATGCCTCCGCTCAACCCTTTCGCTCTTTAAGGCGGCGTTCGCAAGTGCGACGCCGTTTTACCTTTTTATGGAGATCCGCGAGTTCCAATACAAGACAGAATTTCAATGGAAGATTCACACCTAAATTTCATGGCAACAGAAAGGCTTCGATGAATCGATTTTCCAATGAAACGGATCATCATTCGGATCTTTGATCAATTTTTTATTTTTCATGTGAAATTTCCTACGACTTTCTATCTTCCAGTGAACAATTTGGTAATGCGAATCAAATTTGTCAAGCGAAATATTCCACAAAAATGTGCCAACAATCGCGCGATTAAAAAATTGAATAAATCGAACCATTTCGTTGTGAAGGCACCTTCAGTTTGTGCCGCTTCGTCGTCTCTTTCCGCCTCGAAATTTCATGACGAGCTCTCTCTCTTTTCTTCTCGAGGTAGGGGCCCGCAAGCGCGGGCGCATGGCACGTATAATTTTCAGAAGTCTCACCATCTTCGTCTTTCATTTGTACCGCTCGTTCCTGGCGGCGGCTTGGTTGCCTTCTACTCCTTCTTCTCGAGCAACCACCACCACCACCACCACCACCATCAGCATCGCCACCTCTTTCCTCCTCGTTCTCCGGCCTTCTTCTTCTTCTACTTCTCGAAGGTGTCTTTCTCCTTCTTTCTCACGGGTCGGGGCTCTTTCTCGCTTGCACGGTCGTACGGCGGCGCGGATGAAGGAGAGCGGCACCCTTTGAAGTCCAGTTGGGAGCCAATTACACGAGTCACACAGGGCCGCAGCTCTCTCGGGCGAGCGGCCTCTCGCGCGCCCGTACCTCGAAAATATTACGGCGCGCGCGCTTATCGATTAAAACCGAGAAATATTGTAGGTCTCCTAGCTCGTTTTCTACGACGAGCTCGTAGGTACAAAAAGTGCCAAATAGGCGACACCTCGTCGAGGAAAATCCGTCAAAAGTATACGTCTTTTGGAGGATGCTGGTAAGCAGGCGAGCATGCAACCCTTCCCGGTGCCCTGCGTTCCGAATCCTCGAAGACTCTTCGACGCGAAATTATCCACCGAGATCTCGTTTTATGCGGAAGATGACCGGCATTAAATTATACTTTTCGGATAATCCGGGTCATGTGGAGGAGAATGGATCGTCGGTTATCCCTTCCCTGTACATCTCGTCGCCGTACAGACACTACCTGCGACTAAGCGGAAGTTGATTAACGACTGATGGCTCTGCTTCTTCTTTCTCGCACGCTCGCCCGGTGTGTCGTTGATGCGAGAATCGTCACGATCGGAACGTCGATTCGACGCGATAACATCCAGTCACGTATAGTAGAAAATCAAGTATTTATTGTGTTTAGCCTTGTGACGATAGTTGGCCAGCGTTTCAGTCTCCTTTTCGTGCGCGTGTTTCCTGTTACGTAATCACAATTGTTTGGAAATTGAAAAATTTATGAATATCGTTTCCCTCATTTGTCGGTATTTCGTTAGGCCGGCAGCGCTTGATAATTTTCCTGAAGTGTAGCTATTTCAGATGCCATTGTTCGGAGCGAGCGCGATTGTATTGTCGTAAGTAATCGCAGAAAGCTGGGGCCCCGCTGTCGTTTCTTGTTTTAAACACTTGGCGTCGTAATGTCAAGTTTCGTGAGTACTTTCATCACTCCTCGGGCGACAAAGTGTCGTTTCAGGGGAAAAGTACACGTCGCTTTGCACGATCCGTAATTTCGATGACGCGTACCAGGAAGTTACATCGATATCTCGTGGCTCGAAGCTCTCGACGTTTTGTGGTGTTGAAACGAGAGCGACGGGTGTATCGAGAAGGCTGTTCCTGGTGGAACTCGCAAGCGGAATCGGCTTCATTATTGTCAGTAACTGTGCGCGGTAAAAAAGGAAAAAAGTACGAGCGATCTCGTGTCGAAGGGCATCAACGTGTCCCGGCGGGAGGAGGAGATGAGAAATTGCGAAAGTTGGCGTGGTTGGGCGTAACATCGCGGCGAGACAATCAGCGGGACCCATAGCGGACAGTGTTGCATCGACCAGTGGATAAATTCGATCTGAATGAAGCCTGAGAGAAAGAGAAAAAGCATTGGAAGCACGAGGAAGATCGTCGATACCGTGACACCGGTTGAATCAATAAATTCATCGGTTTCATGAACGAAGACGTACTTAACGCCAATAATCGAGTAAATTCGATATTTTCTCCCGACCTTCGTTTCGCCCACGAAGAAACGTTTCGTTCGATCGACGCTGATGCTTCAGAGTTTACAAGCCATTTCCCGGAGAGCTCGGGTTATTCGATTAAACGCAACAACCGGACGAATGTAGCGATAAATTAAGTCGAACGAAACCGAATTCTCGTATTCTATACGCGTTTTATTTGCGGTGGGTGTGACTCGCTCATTTTTTGTTGCGCTTTCTCGGGGCTCCGGACCCTCGCTCCTCCGCATCGAGCCATTGTCTCATCGCGAGGGGGATTGCTCATAGCACATTACACACCTCACTGAGTATCATGATCTATAGATATGTGCCGTATAATTGTGCGGGAGAAAAGAAAAATCAAGCACTCGTGTAGCCGCACAAAACGAGAGAAAAGGATCGAGGAAGATGGAAAGCTACAAAGCCAGATACATCGTACCTATCACGGATGTCGGATGCCTCGCACCTCGTGCTTTCGCACCGGACCTTCGTCTCGCCTCATCCTCCTCCATGTGCGGGTCCATCGCACAGGGGTTGAAGGGGAAAAGGAAGGAAGCAAGGAAGGACCACCCACCCAACCTATACTTAGCGAGGTGTCGGCAAATTGAGCTATAGATGCCCTGGGTAATACGACAGGTAAGCAAGAGCGAGAGGGAGAAAGAGGGCACCACAGGGATCGTCGATACCATCCGGCGCGAAGATTATTAGAGGGGGGCCCCCCGGGACTCTCGGACTCTTCGGACTCCCCGGTGGTGAGGCCGATATCCGAGCCCTCGATGCATGTTCCAGCCTCCTTTTCCCTTTTGAACCCGTGGGGACTACTAATTTCTCACCACCTGGTCCATTCTCTTGGCTCTGAAGCTCGTGCCCATCCGGATAAGTCCTTCAACCGATCGTTCCATTCGCATCGTTTATTTTCCTCCTCGTGTTTCTAGCATTTTTTATTTCTTTCGAGGCAGCGTCCCGCGCGACGTCGAAAGCATCCGATCCAATATCTCATTTTAAAAGTCTTCTAAATGAGGCTGCTTCTCGATTTATTGGAATGCCCTTGATGCCTCGTGGGTTAGTTGTCCGTAGCACTTTTCATTCGTGGTCAGGGGATCGGCTAATTCTCCGCATAGAAGACGTTTCTGTCATGTGTCTTGTTTTCGAGCTTTTACCGTTTAACCGAAATGCCGGAATGGCCATTTTGTCAAGACGTCTTCTCGTCGCATTGTTTTGAACAGATGTCCGGCTAATTATCTTCACACTCTTCTTCCGCACCATCAACATTACCGGTAGTCACATCCCCTCATTCTGTCATCAGGTCGCACGGTTACGAGGAAAGTGAAAGGCCCGCCCAGCGTTATCTTGGAAAAAATCTGAATGATCCTCGGTGCCCTCATTCGTAGAGCAACACAGGCTTCTTTTCCTGCCGGGTTGGACGAACCGAAGTGTAATAATTTGTGGCAATGGACGTGGGTCGGAGTTGGTGAGAAAACCTGCTGGCAGGACCGCCCTTGCGCGCCACTTCAATGCGCCTTAACACCCTCGACAAGTGTTACCTAATTAACCGGGACAAAAGAAGCCGGAGAAGACGAAGGCGAAGATCCCTCGAGATATTATTGTAAGCCTTCATCAGAGTTCCAAGCACAGTCAGATATCGATCCGTCGCTGGGCTCCAGCTTTTGATTTAATCTGTCCTATCACAGATGCGAGCCTTTCTCAATGGGATCCTCACGGAAATTGGCTAATATTTAAAAAATCAAAAGTGTCGCCTCGTCCTATGGGAACTTGGAAGCACAACAGCCAGGAAACTGTACGCCTCTTGTTTCCAGTGTTCATTTTCGTCGTAGAAACTGGCAGAAAGTCTCTCCACGAAAGACAGTCGGCCTGCTGAAATCGGTGAAAAGATTATGCGGCTGCGGTGTCGGGGCAGATAAGCTCAGCAGTCTCTCTCCCAAGACCACAAGACTTTTCCGGGGTACATAACCATCTCATCATCGACGTTTGTATGATAATAACTAAGGTGTGGAGAAATAAGAGATGTCCGCGCTCGCTCGTCCTCGCAATGACGACGAAGACGCAGAAGAAGAATAAGAAGAAGTAGAAAAAGAGGCACCCATAGCACTGAGGAATAAAAAAGAAAGTGAGAGAAAGAGTTGAACGAGAGAAGAAACTCTAAGCGACTGCTGAAGCGGGATGGAAGAGGACGAGGGAACGAGATGAGAGACGTGAAACTGAACGGGAGATAAAGACGAGGCGATCGCCTCGAGGTTGAGAGAACGAGAAGAGCGCTCTTTCGAAGAGCGCACCACACTGCGCGGTTCTTTTGAGGCCTTTGTCGGGTCTCGCGGCGCTTCGCGATTTGCAACTAAAATCATCCCCCGTGACCCCGCTCTTTGCGACTGTGCCTGTGCTCTTTCTCTCTCCCGCTTCGTGATTTGCTGCGAATTTATTAAAATGACGTCGCCAGAGTTGTCGTGTCGTCAACGATACTTTCCTTACGCGCTCATACATACCGCGGTGGGTGGGTCACACGCATCCCGCAATTTTATTCCCGCTCAACGATCGTTCCTCGCGTTGAATACGTAGCACCGATTACAACCAGCATACACACCGCATTATTCGATGTAATGAGAATAAAATACTGAGCTCTTTCATCATTCTCGGACCGCTACGGAGCTCGAGCGGTTCTCTAATGCTGCAATTCGTTGAACGACTCTTTTGCATTTTTCAGTCGGAATCCTAAGCGACTGCCCGACGAGTGTTCAGCTTGAGTGCCATTGGGATCTCTTAATCATCGAAGCACCCCTCGCTTTGCAACGACCTCGAATCGAACTCGTAAAAATCTGAAAAAAAAATCGGTGGAATCTAATGTCACGATGCCCTTTGCCATCGCTGAACGCAAAGTCTGTCTCCGTTGGAGCGACATGCGCAGATATGAATCTCGTCTCTGGGAATACACGAGCATCGCAATACGAATAATATAGGTGAGAGAAAGATATGATTCCCGTCTCTGTGTCTAATGTACAAGAGCACAAGATGGTGCTTCAGAGCCAGAGGGAAAGGGACAGGGAGTACAACATTCGCGCGAGCGATCGCTTCGCTCGCAGAGGAGGAAACGAGAGGAAGAGAGAGCGCAGGAGTGGAGGATCGTCTAAAGTACCAAGGGATAAAAGAAGAGAGGAAAGGAGTGTTGGTGGGTATATAGGAAAGACCACCCCGTGGTTCGTCGGCTCGTTTGATCTTCTCCCACCATTGCCAAGACTCCTTTCTTACCCTCTCTCTTTCTCTCTCCTCTTAGCTGCGCCATCCCTCTCCGACGTTTCTTCCGTGCCTCTCTCGCTCTCTCTCTCTCCTTCGAGTATGCATCGGTCTCTCTATCAAGCGTGTTCGGAGCCATCTCGCCCAAGCTCACCTCGTCCACTTCCTCCGCGGTTCCATCGTTCCTTGCAACTTGTCCTTCTCGCCCGGCGTCCCTCTCTCCCGAGGGAATCTTCTCTGCGTGTAGCTCGTAGATTTCTCGGGCGAGCGACCGGCAGCAATGGCCAGGAGCTTGTATATTCCGCTGTACGAATCCTAACCGCGTGCTCGCGCGATCACCTGCGGAAAGAGATGGCAGAACATCCTCCGCAGAGCAACGGAGAAGCGAGAGAGGAGCCGGAGGAGGCGTTCGTGGACACGTCGAAATCACACCTTCGACAACAACGCCGGACACATATACACCGATGGCGCTTTCGCTAATAATCCAACAGTCTCTGCGGACTTCCCTTTCCCTCCAGCGAAGCCGACTCGTGTGTCCCTTCTCCCTTTTTCTTCACGTCACGACTGCTCTTCGCCTTTATTTTACTCGCCCCTCGCACGCGGAGACCGAAATCCCCATTTCCTCAACTACTTCTCTCCACCCTCTCATTCGCGAGCAACCAAGGCACCTTGTGAACCTCGCCTTCGTTTCTCAGGATTCTCGATACCGCGAATATGGAGACACCTTTCATTCGGCGGACCACCAGAGGCTGCTGCTGCTGCTGCTGCTGCTTTCATTCCTTTTTACGTACCGCCAATATTTTTATTCCCACTTTTTCAACATCCTTTCTACTTTTTTCCTGGGAACGGAGGTGAAATAATCGCACAACGGGGAACGGTGTATGGGGACAATAAAATGTCGGGTAATTCGTCCGAATCGTTGCGCTGAATTTTGTAAAAGTGTACTTTTTATCGTTTTATCAAGTTTTTCGAACGTTCGCTACCTGTCATTACCACCGATACGATCAGCCTCTTCTCTAATAGTGCAAAAAGGTCATTGGTTTCGAAATTTCTAAAGGAGCTTCGCCAACGATTTCCCAGATTTTCGATCGCCCCGAAACTGCATGAAGTTTGAGCGATCGCGTGATAGAATTTTATGCTAATGAGCGTATTTCCGATATTTCGAAAGTATATATTTTTGCAGGTATTAGGGCATGCAATTTCGATAATAGAGTAGTTTTGTGAATAATTTATTTTAAACCGTTCGTTATTTTATTTCAGTGTTTTATTTTCCAAATTAGACTCGTTTGACGTTTCTCACATTACACACATGAGCAGGCTCTGATTTTTTCAACTCCCTACCAAGTTTCTGGGGAATGGTGGATTGAGAGGAACGAGAATAAAGATGAAGAACAAGAGTCGTGCCAATGTGAAGGCGAGAAAAACACAATGCGTGCATGTCAAAAAAGGAAATTCTATATACACTCGACACGAATATGTGCCGAAGAAAGAACGCACAGACACTTCTCTCACTCGAACCTCTTTTATATAAGGTTCGAGGGGTAGTTCTAGTGTCTACCTGCTGGGCGTTATTCGAAGGCGCTACTTAATTATCCTGGAGTCTCTAATCTGCACATTCGCCCGCCACATCGGCCAACACACACGCCACACGTCCACTTCACAACGCTCAAAAATATACATGTAGCATGCGGTGTTCAATGCCAAATCTTCCAAATTTTAGCTGTGATTGTTACAACTGTTTTGGTACACCGGACCCCGGGAACACAATCGCATTTTTTCACAATCGGTGTTCCGATATGATTTGGGTGTGATCACGAATAATTAAAGCTCTGTGAATTGAGCTTTTTTCTACGTGCGTTCATGCATTCACAGAAATGTTTTGATGGTGAAGACATTCATGACGAAATTAATGGAAAAATGTTAATGATTTTGAAAGTGATTTTAGATTTTATAACGAGGTCCAAAATTATCTTTAATTTGAACCCCTTTTCGGTGTTGCCATTCGTCCAAGTAAATGTCGAATTCCGATTTTTTACGAAACACGGAAATCCTGGAAAATCTTGGAGACATAAAATGATGGAATTTATGACGGTCGGCGTGGAAACGAATGTTTGGTCGAGGTAGCATGGAATCGCCTGTGTATGCGAAGGGCGAAAGGTAACGTCGATCGGTGTGCCTAAGCAGCGTCCCTAAACAGAAATCTTCGTGAATTCGAGCGTTCTGAATGAGGGAACTTAGATCGTGCGGAGGATGGCAGACGGCCGGACGTTGCGAATTCAGACTCGAGCATTTCGAACGTTCGAAAGGATTCTATGGACTCTTTTCGAAATACTTTTTATTCTCTCCTGCGATCTACGAAACGGAAGAGAGAAATTGAGCGCGAGGGGGGGGGGGGGGGGGGCAGCGAGGAAGCAAGAAGATGATCGGGAGAGATTGAAGAGAGGATAAGAAAACGTCGGTTCCTATTGGATGGAAAGGGGAAATTCAATTGGACCACACACTACGAGATAACAACTGCATTAGAAATGGCGAGCGTATAACTCAAGCGAATTCTCTTAGGCGAGAAAAACATCGGTTTTGAGACCGAAGGTTTGGGACCGGATGTCAGGAACAGTAGTTCAGTTCTCCGTTTCAACTTTGAGTTACTCACAAATCTGCAATTTTTGAAATGACTTATAAGCGAGTGAAAAGTCCCAGCTGACGATTTATATATTTTTGACGTAGTTTTCCTTGCGTCCGCGGTATCGTCTCATCCATCTCAATCTTTTAAAATGCCTAAATTAATTTCTTCATGCAGTCCCGTGATATTGTGAATGAAAAAAATGCCTCTCTAATTACAAAACACACACACACACACAATAAAAGCACTTGCTGAGATGTTTTTCACTAGGAACATCGAAATACCGAATAAATTTTCGTGCTTTTGTCGTTAACAGCGTCCGTGGGCTGAAACGAACCATGTCTAATTATCGTGTAGCCTCCATCATGGCCGACAGGACGCCAAGCGGTCACGTGATCCCTCCATAATTTCGGTGTACGAGTGAGAAACTTGTTATTTATTCCCCGATGCGCGCGGGGGCGTCACGTATTTAACGGGAGTGATATAAATTTTTTTGAGAAACTGGAATGCCGAAAAGAAACGGTGAAAGAAACGTCAAGGCTTATGCTCGCTGCGGGGACCACCTTTGAGGCCGATCCTCAACCCGAATAAATCCGAACGTGAAGCTTATACGCCGGCTTTCAACACCTCTAAGCTCATTATAACAGACATCGATAAACAGCAAACAAATGGTAGGGACCCACGTTCCATTGCGCTGCGGGTAGCTCAAACTTTTCTTCTTGGCACATTACACCATGTGAACCCGCGTCGAGGTAGGTTTATGATGCTTCATTTTTTCATTTTCGTATTCTACACTCGCTTAATTCTGTTCACACAGGCGGAAACTTGGCTCCGGCGATTGACTCGTGTCTGACACTCGAATCAGTTTGGAATGACGAACGGAACGGTGACTGCATTCATTACTTTCCTATATTTCTACATTTTGGGGTAAACCAATTAATCGTTCAGTTCCTCGTATGATTAAAATTTTCAGCTATTTCGGTGGCCAAGATATTTAAAGTTCGAAGATACATCAATCCGCGTTGTGCACGAGTCTGTGACCCGAAAAGTCTTCCTGCTGCGAATACTCACCATCGTTTCTTCAATGCTTTCAGATAAAGCTCCAGATCAATGGGAAATTGGGAGAGAGTGGGGTAATTCCGGAAGCAAGGTAAATACGGACACAGCAACATTTTTATATTCCGAAACCCCCACTTTTACGCACTTGAACTCATGGGATTTTTGTCTATACATTTAATTGATGAAACTGCGGGATAAACGGTTTCAATATCGTTAAAAAGATTAATTTAATATCCTTATTTCATATAAGAATCATTAACGCAGTTGGAACTTGAGCTTACCCCACTGTTTTTTTAATAATTAATTTGTGAAATTTTGGCAGTTTGGGATAATTTCGAACTGCTTTTTTGGAGGAATTCCGGACGTTCTGCTCTTACCCCATATCGATTGATTTTTTTCAAATTTCAGTAACGTTGCGAATGAAGGAAAATACCAACGTAGTGCATAAATGTAGCAGTGAACGATGCGAAAACAAAAATATTATTTCTCTTTTGAAAAATATGAAAATTCACCATCCGAAGACTGGATTATGTGAATCGAGTGTGAAGTTTGGCCTCTCAAAGTTGCACAAGCGGAAGTACGAGTCGAGAATTTTTCTGCGACTTGTGTAGCAATATTTAATGGCAATCTAGATTTACCCCGAGGGCCGTCCGGAATCACCCCGGAGGTTCAGGGTAAATCCGAATTTACGGAGTGTTTTTTTTTACTATAAATATCTAACAATTTTCTTTATCTGTTAGTTAAAATTTACATCGGAAATCGTAAACAAGATATCAAAGAGTAAAATACATCGAAAATTTATTTTGTAATTTCCTCATGTGATTGGTTATTGATAAACATCCCCTTAAGGGGTCGCAGACCCAGCTACACTAGAAGCTCAATGATGTTCCGGAAGCGATTTGAACAGTGTGATGCTGTACAGGAATGAAAATTCTGAGAATGACAGTGAATTTCAAAAAAATCATATTCTCATTCCTTTATTCAGAGATTCTGTAAAATTTTCCCAACAGCCCAGTAAAAGTTCCCTGCAATAAAACAACTTGTTCAATGCACAACCTCCTCACTGAAAGGCGCGTCACGGGGCTAGCGTCCAACAGGAAAGGAGTAAACCCAAAGACATTTTGTTATCCATGTCCATTTCGAATTGTCAAAGAGCGCTCTACGCAACGAAATAAAAATCGTCAACGCGCATACCGATCGCGTACATCGACAGGACATTTAGTCGCGCACGCGAAGGACCGTGCGCGCAGAGTTCCGGGCGTCGGTTGATCTATAGCGCGGCTTGTGTCCGAGCAAGGTTCAGGATAACCGAGGTGAGAGCGAGAGTGTAGGGGATCTCCTCACGGAGAGAGAGCTCTGTAATCAGGAGCCGCGAGCCGCTGGCAGGTCCGGGCTCTTTCTCCAACCACTCTTAGTTTGTGCTCGAGAGGGGCCTCTTCAGTGGGTCCCGCGGGGCCTCATTGCCATTAACCTATGCGCCGGATCTCCCACCTTTCGTAACCCAGCACCCCACCTTATCCTCCGAACGTGACGTCATAGCGTGCGGCAGGGCGAATGGTGGCTGATGATGGTACGATCAACGAGCCTCCTTGCAACAGGAACGTGTGCCCCGATAATCGAAAAACGCGTAATACACCTTATTACTGGAACTATGTATTAACGACGAGATGCAAGAAATAAAAAAAAATAAAATTGAATTAAAAAAAGAAGAGCAGGGGAAAGAGAGGGCCGAGGCGATCAATTAATTAGTAATCGATTCCAAGTATGAGCTATTTGCGAGCTGTTATGCATTTCGTAGCATCGAGTTCTCATCTGTTTTTCAATAACAAAAAATATAAGCCTCCTTATCGGAATGCAGTAATAACTGATCGATTCGTTAATAAAAAAATGATCGAACAACCACATTTTTCACGCGAGAGCTTCTGCGATGTCGTTATTATACACGAGATTGTTATTGAGTTTTCGATGATAATTGTTGGAAGCAACTTATTCACTTTTTGACACGAGATTAATAATTCGTCAAGGATATGATTCATTGGTGGGAATTAATTAATTAAGTAGTGGGCTTCTCGGAAGGCTGATGATGGAGAATGTGACTTGGGGAATTTTTTTAAGCTTCTCTCATATACGTTTAACAGGTATCCGACATTTCTCTTTACGACACAATAATTTGGCTTCTCGAGTGTTAAGTAGACGTTGAATCCATCAAACGCGGAGGGTCAATCAGCCACTTCGCATGTGTGTGTGTGTGTGTGTGTGTGTGTGTGTGTGTGTGTGTGTGTATGTGTGTGAACCACGCTCTGTATTCATACGTGTGTTCGTGCGTTACACGCTCGCGCCATTACCGCAGCATGAGGTCAGCACGAGATCCTTTCCCGCGGATAAACGGGAATATAAGTTTTTATTTCGCCGAAATACCTTAACTAATATCGCGAACGTGAATTCTCTCGTCGTTTCTGCGCGAGATATACCCTGTTGCCTGAATCCCAATTGCTGAATTTAATGAAAACGATAAAATCATCCTCTCCACTTGAACCCCTCGAATGGGATGGTTGACGAAAACTTTATTATGCAACTCTCTCGTTATGTCGAGCGGCTTATTGATATCACAAGCTCCGAGAATAGAGGCAAAACTCGTTTTGAATATTCTCATTCTTTCACCAAATGACAGTTATCACGAGAAAAACTACGGGAAATGAGAAGCAATGAAGTCAGTTTCATTCTACTGTTGCATATGTTTTTTACGTGTGTGCCTGCCACATTATAAAATAGAAACGTTAATTTGGCTAGTTTATGTAATCCTCTCATGGGAAATGGTATGTGAGAACGGAAAGCTCTTTTTTTATTGCAATTTCGTGACAGCTCGAAGATGACTCAGAAAAAAATTTTCTTTCAAAAATGATATGAATAATTCGCTATATTTTTGGTAACGTAAAGTTTTGAAAAATCATGAGCATTTGCCGGGGGCGATCCGTTCCATCGTGGACGTTGAACACTCCACAGCTTTATCTATGACAAAAAATTCATTCGACGTAGAAACGATAAAAGCAGCTCTCCGTTTCGTATCTCTGGCCGCACCCCGCAAAAAATTGAAGGGTTTCTTAAACGTTATTTATCTATTTTTTATCCATCCAGTGTGCAAAGGGCTCGTCTCGAACAGTCAAAAGTACAAGGATGCGTCCTTCTGCGATCTCTGGAGCGTTTTCCGTAGTTCCGCAGGGTCGTATAGCGTTCGGCACTTTGCCAAACCACACCATTAAATCTACCGCGTAATAATAATAAAAATCGAACTGTAAGGGCGGCGAATTCCAAGCTTTGTGCCCTGCTGCACTCTTCCCTTGTGACCCCAACGCGTTCACTGCTCTCAAACCATTTCCCAAATCTTGTCTCGTGCTCTCCGAGCATCAGTGAACACGTATAGAGACAGGTATACGACATTCCACGGACATGGCTATTCCTCGCCATCGAACTCGACCCCGTCATCGTGTGTTCGAGAGATTCGAGCGATCTGGCAATAAAATTGAATTAATTCGTCACGCGAATTCGTTCCTGCAGCGTTAATCAAGCTGGTTTACAGTACATTTGGCTCTTTTTTCCAAATCCTTCGACTATTCCGAGAAAAAAAATTCTAAACAATATTATTTCGAAGCTCAACGAAGCATTATTTTTAGTTTATTTTTCTCTCAATCATTTTAATTCCATTGGGAATCAATTGGAATTGAATTCTTATTCTCGCGAGGAACTTTCATCAGTTCCTCGTTGAGCGAGATGAAAAATTAGTCGGAAGGATTTAGCCCCGAGAATAAATATTTTTGGAAAATTGATCGTCATCGATAAAGCAAAATATATTTTATTAAAAGCAATGACTGGTATTGTGACGCGCGGGCGCGAACAATCCCGAGATTTGTATCTCGTTTCGCCTTCTCTCCAACAGCTCCGTCCCTCTCGCTCTGACGCTCCCGCGAGTTATTGGGTGTATCGGATATATCGAGAAAATTGACGGTGGTCATCATCGCCATTATGAATTCTTTATTTGGCCGTAGCGGCGCCTCAATTACAGGGCGGCATGGGCTACCTTGCTTACTGCTTCATATATGGGCCCGTGACCGTAAGGGATACGTCTGTATAGCGATGGCTACGAACTACCGTTCGAGCTGCTCGAACTCGAACAAATGCAGAAGATCTCCAGTGATTTTTAATCAAGTATTTCATACTTGTTCTAACTCCAAAATGAGAAAAATCATTCTCGCGTTACGAAGCGAACGTGATTTTGTGCCTGTTTCGACCTTAATTTTTTTCCAAACTGCGCTGTACGGATTCGTAGCTCGCAAAATTGAGAAAAAAAAATTCAATCAAGGGGGAATATATCAGTGTGACAAAAGTGCTTCGTCACAAAAGAGCTTCTGTATGGTCCAGGGATAGCAGGACTAATCGGTAAGAACTTGTTTTGGATTCATATTTAAGTTACATCATTCAATTTTATCCTATCAAAAATTTACCTGGTTCACAGCGAAATTCTGTCAAATTTTGTCCAATCGACTTCAATCAAAAAGGATTCCCTTCAATTGTTTACTTTTTTATTAACAATTTACTGCAAATTTTTGTGCAAAATTCCATTTTTTTTTTTTAAATCGCTATCATTATTTTCCTAATCAAAATTTTCAAATGTCCTACGATGAATACACAAAATTTCAAATAATTCGATCAAGCCGTTTAAAAAAAAAAAAAAAAAGTCCCAAAAAATACCTCATTTTTCAACCTGTCACACTGATATTTCCCCTTAAGAGTGAAAAATATTCGAGAAGAGTTTGCGTCACTATCCACCGGTTCACATTGAAATAGTATTTGTAAGCCCGCAGTCAGAGAATTTCACGAAATGAAAAATATCTTTCGTTAAATCCTGCATGAATTCATAAATAAAAGTAGCGAAGTGTGCTTGGTGAATGAGGCTGATGAAGTAATTAAAATAACTCCCACGAGCTCAAAAGCCCTTTTTTCGTTGGGTTTTCTCCGTCTCTTTCAGTTAATGGATCGATGCATCGATAGGTTCTCGTATTACCATACAAATTATGTGTAATGCAACGTATAATTAGCATGATTGATTAATACGGCGCAATTTGCGATGGAAATTCGCGAGATACACTTCGCAATACCAATGTACACACACGGGCGTATAAATCTGAGTGTAAACGCTTATTGTGGCGAGATTCGAGAGCGCGCCGCGCGCGTTGAGCGAGCCTTTCCAGTCACGGTGTGAGAGACACACGGACGTTGAGAGGATTTATGGGAGCGCGCCGTCGATTAGCGCCGAGATTCGATAAAAGGATACTTGTCGGAGCAGAAACCAAGAGAAGAAAAGCACCGATGAATCAGCGCCAAGTTCAAGAAATTTTACGAGAAACTATATACCGCTCTCGAGATGAATTGAAAAATCAAAAGAATTTCGATTTTCCCAAATTTTATCAAAAGCGACGACCTTTCCTTCGCTGCGTGCAATGTCTAAGAGTACGGATCAGTCGAGTAACCTCCTCACTTGGAATTTTCGAAACCGAAATTCTTTGATACAGTTTGACCGGCGATTAAAAAAGGCTCCGTCAGCCTACGCAGCAGGACGATGGCAAAGATCGACTGACAGCGGCTTTTTATAGCGCCTGATTCATTTTTATACCGACTGATCCATCATCTCAATGCAAAAGTTGTCATTTTCTCGTATCGCGATTGTTGAAACGGTTCCAGGAATTCATCGAATTCGAAAAAAAACTCGCACGACCGTCAGGAATAATTGTATATATCGAGAGATTGAAAATGATTGTTTTACGTGTGCGCGCAGGGGCGAGGACAACGGTCTGATACATACATGCGTGCTTAACGCAAAAGCATCGACGCCTATTGAGCTCGAGAGCGAGACTGAATTATTTCACGAATATATACGCGTTAATGCCATCCGGACGTGTTAGTTTCGTGTTATGTCCGGCTATTCGTGACGTTATGACGAGTGCCAGAACACGGGAATGTGTACACGAGGTAATGGAAAAGGGATACGGTAGAATACACACAACTCGATAAATTGCGGCGCAGTTAAAGATCGAGAGCAAGTAAAGGCATCAAACAGATTCCCGGAAGTCGTTATTAAAATGCATATTTCCATGTGTATGTGCATAAATCCTCGTGAGTACACACGGATGGGAGTGCGTGCTATTTTGATCGATGTGCATTTATTTTTGCCTCGAAAATCATTTCGATTCGGGCCCCTTCCGGTTTCCAGGGTTTCGTCATTGCGTTTCCGCAAAGTTATCGCCCCGCGCGTTCGACTTATTACGGTCTTTCTTCGTATCTTCGACTCGTGAACGGCGCTCCATTCGCGTAATTCGCTTTCTTCGTTAATGTCACCGTGTATTTACCCGAGACCTTCCGCTCCCTTAGCCAGAAGCCGCGACGTCGAATTTTCTCGAAATTCCAATTATTCAGCGCAAAATTCTGTGAGAACGAGAAAAAAACGACCCTCGCGAGCTTTACGAGTTTTTCGAAAGGGACCCCTCGCCTTCGCTCGACTTCGATTGCAACGATGATTTTTTCCGTGTAACCGCGTACGCTGTTTCTATCGATCGGTTCTTCATCCCATTGCTGCTCATTTGCTTCTTTCTTCCGTTGAACTTTTTCAGGATTCGCTTACAGCCGCCGCAGTGAAAACCGAAAAAATTGAAAAAGTCGCGAGTTGTCCGAAGTTACTCCGCTCCCGTTTGGAGTATTTTTCATTTCTTTTCATTCGAAAAATCGCATTTTCGGAGCGACTCGAAGATGATGCGACGAGAAAAAAAGTGATCACAAAAAACGCCAAAAATGAATCTTCACGCATTTGGCTCGATTTGAAGCGAATTTAATAACAAAAAAATTGCCCCTGCGAGAGAAAACAATTGGAGAATTATTAAAAAAAACCTTGCTTTGCCGTTGGGGGACGATAATTGTCGATCGTGTCTATACTCATGGATCGTGATGTCACGAATAATAAAGCGTTACTGACATGGTTGCACGTGTACCCTCGGTAACAAAACTGAACACATTGAAGCGATAAGAAAAAAGTTGACTTATCTGCTCGTTATTGACATAGCGCGCGGCGCTTTTGTGAATTCTCAAAACCGAGAACCCACGTGGCGATTCTTTCCGACCAGAGATTCAGTGGAAAACCGAGATAAAATGTTTGCTTTCATTAGAAAAGAATGATTGATTCCCATCGCGATGTTCCGGACGAGCGTTTTGAAGTACCATTAATTATGAATCGAAGCAGAAGCGAGAGTGAGAAAAAAGGTGGCAGCTTTGCCATCGCGTCTCCCTGCCGAAATCGTGTTTGTCTGCATACACGACGATCATTGAAGCTCCTTCGCAATCAATCAACGTTTCGAATTCAGCTCGGTTTAGCAATCGATATTTTTTCACGATAAAGTTGACGCTGGCGCCTTTTCCAGGGATGCGGTAATATCCGTACATGTTTTGTATTTTTTCTTGAATGTTTTTCCATGCCTGAATAATAGTGAATCATAAACTTTTACAACTGAAAACCGGCTTTTTTCAAAAAGTGCACGTAGATTCGAACGTTCGATCGAGATAATGAAGGAAAGTAACTTCAAAGAGGTCGATTAAAACTTCTTAATTACACTGAAAAAATACATTTGCTGACTCAACCAAACTTTCGTTTGATCAATCAGTCGTTGACGAACGAAATTAAGATCAGTACTCTAAACAAAAATTTAGTTGCTTCGAACACTTCGAAGCAACTAAATTTCGAAGGTTATAGGTTATCGAACATTTAATGAAGAATTAAAACTTCAAAAATCGTAAATTTTATACCAGAGTTTATGGAGATTCCATATTCACCACATTTTTATTCAATAATCCATATACTAAATAATTCTAAATTCCTCATACAAACTGTCTACAGATAGAAAAAAATGTAAGAAATCAGAGGCAAAAGCTTTTTCTAAACAGCGACTTCTCAGTCGAAATTTCGAGTGCCCCGATTTGCGTCACCAAAAAATATACGATCATGCGAAAGGAACGTTGAATGGACAAAAGTTTTGTGGAATAACCAACAATTTTGATTTGCTCACTGCAATTTGTTGATTCCCAAGGACTGCATTCAACAGAACTGTGCAATTTCAATTTTGTGTCTCGTTTTGATCGATGTTAAATTGGGATGGCGATGTAAGGTGAATGAGAATCGGGCGACATGAAAAGTTCATTATTTATATATCCATTTATTTCGGATAACTATACACTTTGCTAAAGGTTTTGTTTTTTCACAAAAATGTACTCAACCACATTCAGCTCTCACAGTCATTCGAATACTAGATCAGGCGAGAAAATTTTTCATCGAGTGTAAGACAGTTTGTAATAGTATTTGAAATTTGTCCAATTATCCCAATTATTCGAACAGCACGATGAAAAAGAGACTCACGAGGAAAAATATCTCGGCGTTCTTAATACAAAATCGTAAAGCTCCCTAATTAAAACTGACAATTAGGATATATTGCAGTGTCCCATTCTATCGTTTATAACACATGTTTTTTTTTCTCCGTTTTTTTTTAACCTTTTATCACGTACAACGACGACTTTTTCTATGTATATATTGTTTTCAATAATCAGCATATTACAGGAAAATTTATTTTCATTCTCGCTCTCGGAATCTTCATCGCAATTGACGAATTATTTACAAACGTATTTACAAGGATGAAACGACTCGACTATTTCGTCATTCGTCATTCATCAGAAACTAATAATTAAATTATAGTTATCAATAATTTATTATCGTCGTTTTTTAATAATATACCGATCATATCGTTCTTTCGATTAATTCTTTGATCTCTCGATAAATCGCATTCGTGCTCGCAAATTCGGTAAATAAATACATTATAATACATGTGGCTACGAAATTGGGCGAAAGCACGGTATCCACGGAATTATTTTCTCTCTCAATTTTCCCGAGTTTTGACAGAGTAATTATTCATTTGAATTTTCCTCTAGCACGATCAGCAATCGGAGGAATATTATTTGGGTGGATGGCGATAAATCGAGATCGACAAATAATATCGAATTTTATCGGTCACTTGACACATTCGCTGGCTGCATATAAATCACCGGCAATATTTCCACGGGTCGTTATCTTTTCTCTTTTATCGTAGCGCGAGGCGATTTTTTACGAAGAATTTTTCGCCCTGTCAAATTATCGCTGGAACAAGAAATATTCGTTCGTACGAAACGTTTGAAAGTTTTTTCTCGTATCGCGAGGGGACAAAAGTGTTTTCGCTTTTCCTCTTTTTCTAAGAACCTAAGACTTTTCGTCAATGGAAGTGGGCAGCGGCCTTTTTTTAAGGATACCGAGATCCTGAACGTTCTCGAGAAAAGTTTTATGGTGTTGAGCAACGAGAAGCGGATTCACCGTCTGTACATCCTTCTTGAGCTCCTCCATGTCCCTCTTCAGTTTCGCTCGGCGATTTTGGAACCACGTTATCACTTGAGCGTTACTCAGGCCCAATTGTGCCGCTATTTCGTCACGATCTGCTGGGCTCAGATATTTCTGGTAGAGAAAACGTTTCTCGAGCTCGAATATCTGCTGGTTCGTAAAGGCCGTTCGACTTTTGCGCTTCTTTTTTGGCTGCTGACGATTGTTGAAGAGGTTCAGGTGGTTGGCTTGTTCTGTAACGACAAAAAGGAGCAAACAAATATTTCATTAGTCACACTCGATAAGTACAACGTTTTTGTTTCAATAAAATTACATTCCTATCCACTTCCAATTCCAAACCACTCAAAATTACTCTCCATTTTACAAAATATTTCTCCACCTCGTCACCAAATCTTCCATTAATCCACAAAAGATCGATTCGCAATCGCTCGAAAAACCACAAGAAAACGCGCTTCCTGTCTATTCACAACCAAGAACAACGATCGCGAGATAAAACGTGAAAAGTGCTAGCTGTCAAATACTGCGAAATATCGACAACAATAAAAAGGATACATAAAGGTACGAGGAGCGTTAAAAAGTGTCGGAAAACCCATGGAACTTTGAGAAGAGTGATCGTAAAGGGTTGAATCCCACACACGTGATGTTCCCACTATGGCGCTCGAGTATGAGCATTCATAGTTACAGATGTCGAAGCGCCTATATGTTTTACATTTATATTTATATGTATAGCGTGGCCTTGTGATGCTCGACGGGAGCAACAAATCATATGCATTTCTCTCGGTGGTTCTTTTGGTATAACCGCGAGTTATACCCAGAAGAGAGAACGAGAGATTGTAGGAATTTCTCCATAAAAGTCGTATTACGCGTTCGTTCCGGACCCATCACGAAATTCCGTGCTGTGGAAGCTCTCCGGCTTGTATATATACACAGATAAACCCATACGCACGAGGGTGCTCAAGAGTTGCAGGACTCTTTACATCCACAACTGTAATATTTGCGTTTGTATGTGTATATATTCGAGGGAGCTAGTAGCGCAGGAGGTCGGTTATATAATATCTCACGCTCCTACATCCGATCCCTTCGTCTCGCCGTGCGCAACCCCACTTTTGCGAAACGATTCTCCTCCGCTTCGGCTCGTCTCCCTGTTAGGCTTTCAGCCTGTGCGATCTTCTCTCCTGGCGTAGGATATGCTCGCTCCTGAGAACATCGTTTCTGCAAACTCTCCAAGCCCAGCGCCGGGATAATCAATCTAATTACGCGATTTGTTCGATACATTTTCTCATGATTCACGTGATTGAGGGGGGCGGCTTCCGTGAGTCGTGTTGTCCTCAAAAAATTTCAAGAGTGCAAACGTCATTGCTGTCTCGTGAGGATCGATAAAAGAGTAAAAAGCACTTGGCCTTTTAGGAATTTAACGATCTATTAAATATGTAAGTGAAGGAAGAATTGAGAGGTGTCAGGATTAAAATAAGTGGGCGAGAGAGTGGAGAATCTTAACAGAAACTGTAGTATAAATACGAAGCGTTCTACAGCAAAATGCTAACTGGCAAAGCTACGGTATATCTATAGAGAGAGGAGCAAGAGTCTTACGGACAAAGTAGCGGAGTCGTTGGTGGATCAAAGGCCGCCGCCATCGGTCACACCTGCGCAACCCAAGTACAATCCTAACCAAAAATTCAACCCGTTTCTCTCATTCTGCTTCTCCTCTTCCATCAAAACACGCGGATGAAAAGGTGGAGTGACAGAGAAAGAGGGGCCGGGAGAAAGGAAGAGCGTTGAACGCCCCCCCGGTGTGTGTCATCGCTCAAACACCCGGATCATCGAAAAGTCATCCGACTCAAAGACTCTTGTTTACGTCAGGTGCATTAACCCTTTGTCGTTGATACGCTTGCTTTCGTCTCTTTCGAGTGGTCCCCCCTCCATCTCTTTTTTTCGTCAGATAATTAACAACATTACGAGACGAAGTGCGAAATGAAAGTTTCGGATCGAGACAATGAGTTTTATCCAATAAAAAGAGTGGCTTTGAATGGGACGAGTCGAGTAATGAGAACAGCAATCGAGATAATGGATTAAAATAGTTCTCAAATGAGATCGACGTGAATGCTTTCTCGAATAGAGTCGATAGGGGGTTTTTTTAAATAAATACACTCTTTCGTGGGAAAGCTTTTGGCCTCGTTGATCCATTTGAAACGAGAGGGAGAGAGAAAGAGATTCCCAACCGTTCTATATATATCCATGGTCTCGTAATATAATAAGGATAACGATTCGGGACGAAAAGTTATATTATGTGTGTGCATGTATTGTGTATATGCATATACGTATGGATGTATGTATAAACATCCATATGTACGAGGTCCGACTATATCGGATGATTAAGGAGACGGCGTATCGGATTTTGATGTTCATCTTTTTTCTTCTCTCTCCTCGCTCTCTCTCTCTTTTCTCTCTTTCTCCCTTAGTGTGATGGTTTTTTTACTCGTCGTTCTTTCTTTCGCAATACAATGGCGCATAATCGAAGACGCTTATTGCCGCAGGCTGCTCAAAGGATGAATGTGATCCTTCCTTTGATTCTTTCTTATCCCTCGTTATCTATTCGCAATCGGTGAAAAAATGAAGGTTTTGTATAAACGAATGAACAGGCGATTAAGCAAGGGAGTCAATCGTCCAATCGATTCGGGCATTTTTCACGAGTCCCAATCCGCAGCGATTGCCTGAATTTCTCATTAATAGTTTACCGGAAATTAAACGGATGCCGAAGAAATTTTAGAGCTTGCGTTTAAAACACGGGAAAAATAGCAGTAAAATCTACATAAATTTCAGCTGCAGGAGGCCCGCGTATCATAATCGCTCTGCCGAAGGCGCGAAACCTCTACTCGTGTTGTAGGCGTCCTCCTCGTCGACGATCACCAGTAAAAAATGAAATAGAAAAATGGGAATGAGAGAGAGGAGGAAAAGGCCTCTCGCCGAAGCTGCAAACGCGAGTTTACGCGAGCCAAACTACACAGCATCCCCCGCGAGGCATGGCAAAACGAGGCAGAGAGATCATTGGCAACATTGGCAGGAAAAGAGAGAAAGAGGGAACGAGAGGCCTAAGAAAAAGCCAGCAGCCAAGTGCAAGGGAGACAGAGAGGCGCTGAGATATTAGTTTCTGCGGTCGACTCTCCGTGGAGATTTAATTCGTTTGATGTTCACGAATTCGCCGCTTCTTCTTCTTCCTCCTCCTCCTCCTCCTCTTCTCCTTTGCTATCTTCGTTTTCTTCTTCTCCTCGTCTTTCTCACTATTCCGTGCTTCATCTGTCCTGGACCCATCACCTTAGCGTTCCTCATTCGCAATAAACGTGATCGTTTTCTCGCTTTTTTCATTCTCGAAACAAAAGTTTTTCTCTACTTTCCTATTTTATTTGACGTTTTTTCAAATATTAGTGAATAAGAATTTAAAAAAAAATACTTTTCTGATTCGTTATGCAAACAAAAATTTCAATAGTTTCTTCTTCTTCGTTAAATACCTTTTGGGCAATCGGGAAATCTCCGCTTTTAATCATCGTTATTGCACTTGGAACATAATGATTATTGTTACGAATGATTGGAGCGCTCGCGTGTCCGCAGCCATTTTTGTTCCGTTCGAACGAATCTCCGCGATGGCGTATCCAATCGACTGAGTCGAATGGCTGGTGCGAATTTGGACCAGTGTTTTTTGTCTCATTCGAAAAATCGCGTCGAAATAGTCCGGTTGAGGGTAGAAATTTACACCGCAGTGTGAAAGTCTGCGTGCATAAGTTTCATCGCAATCGTCAAAATCGATCAATTATTTCAGTCCCTTTTTCCAAAATCCATATTCCGATGGATTTTCATCAGATTCTCATTCGCCACGGAAAGTTAAACTTGAAGATTCGGACCTCATCGCGGTGTCCGAACCCCAAAAAATTGGTTAATTCCGATCCGAGTCCGGGCAAATTCATCTTACGCTTCAGACGTTTTATTCATCGGGGAACGGGGGCCAATTGAACATGCTGAAGAAATCTTTTGAACTCTTCCGTTAGCGGTTTTTTGTTGTCTCCGTTTCTTTCTCTCTCTTTCGCGAACAGAAGCCACTGGAACTCGTAGTTAATTCGATATAACGGGTGAAACGGTACGAATCGAAGCGTGCGATCGGCGAATGGTGTACGAGGAACACGCGGACGATAATGATGGTGTCGACAGGATCGTTACAGCTGGATTCATCTGATTAAAAAAACTTTTTCGCCGATCCCCCGCCATCTCCCTCGCTTTCTTTCGGCCAAATACATGTGGCTATGGAAAAAGACATTTTGGTCCAAGACTCGTATCTTCGTGAAGCTGGGGAGCGGACGGCGGAGTTTCAATTCCGTGAAGCGATACTCAAAAATATCTTCGAGGCCGTTATCTCGACGTCAAACTTAGCTAATTCATCTCGACAAATCGCTCTTGACAGAGAAAACATTTTATTCTCGTTCCGTCAAAATAAAAACTCGGTTATCAACGATTTTACGATTTCTCAAAGTCTCTTTGATCACTCACGAGCCGAAGGCGGTTTATCTTGTGCAAAAATACACAAAAAACTGATAAAACGAGAATTGGCTCGTGGAGAGTGATAATAAAACGTAGGAACGGTGGAAAAATGGTGGTCCGATCGAATGGCGAAGTGCTCCTCCAATTAGAGCGCTCCATCGATAATTAGTAAGGAAAGTGGAAGAAAATATATTTATATAGGATCGGAGGTCTGCGAGGGCGCGTGAAAGATTGCGTAAACGTGATCGAGAGGGAGCAAGCAATTTCGTCGAGTCTCTTCACCGGGAGACAGTCATTTGTCTCCCACTGCGAGACTCTCTTTTTTCTCCTATTCATCGGCAAGAAGCGTGTGTTGTTCCTCCTGACTTTGGTTACGCGTTTGGGAGTGTCTCCCTCTTCGGTTTGCGGACACACACTGTGAAATTACCTCGAAAAAGGTCCGCGAGGGGGCGCCCTCTCTTTTGCCCACACACATGTCAACGATATATTTTCAGGCTGGGCCACAAATCGTTTAGCGGGTAATTTTGAAATTGGAACACTTATTTAGTCGTTTAGACCCAAGGGCATACCACAGCTTCGCGTCAATCTTTCTCCCGGTTCCCTCTCGTCTTCTCTTTCTCCATCTTTTCTTCATTCTCTTTCTTCCCTGTTCGCCGGACGCCCTCTTTTCAGTATCTGTGGACACTCGAAGATTAATCGTGCTCCGATTTTCATTTGGCTCGCTGATACTTCGCGCCCAGTGGATGCAAAAGACGTTATTTTGTCTCTGCGAAGCGCGCGAGGAAGCAAACAATTTTTTTCGCACCCTCGTATCGTATTCCCAACAAAATGTTTCATCTCAATTTTTCGCGTCGGCATATCACCGTGAATAAGTTGCGCGATGAACGCTTCGTCTGAGTTACCGCCGCAGAAGAATCCTGCACCCAAACATTCCGCTCCGTCACTACAATTTTTCTGTCTCAACGTTTTGTTTGAATAAGTTGTGAAAAATAATGTTCATAAACTGCGCGCCACGCGGTAGCTGATTCGACCATTTTTATCGCCGCATCGGACCTCCTTAACAACGCTTTTCCTCTTTCTCGCTCTTCGTTGTTCCGAGCGTTCTAACCGGTTTTTCTAAACAAACATAATATAATGTTTGTCAAATTGTTCAAAAATAAAAATTCAACCGAACTTACACCAGGTGATTTTGACTAAAATACTTATCTTATTTCAATCAATAAATGCTGCTTTCTAATGTATTTTCATTATCCTTTAATCAAGTTTCTGACAAAGCGATTTAAATAAATTGAGTCGTTGGTTGCATCCAACTGCTTGTAATCAAATGAGCTCTGGAATGGAATGTAATATTACAATGGTATGAGGTATCCATTGAAAATAATTTTATAATGAATACATACTATGAAAATTGCAATTCATATGTGGTTGTTTTAACATTGAAAGACCATTTTATTCCTTTTAGCTGTACTTTTCAGGGGCTTTAAAAGACGAAAAATCATCTCATTACGACTAAATATGTCGGTTTTTTCCTACGTGCCTGTCATGCAGTTTCGAATAAGTGTATGGAATTTTACAAGTTATTAAGGATTACACATTTTCCAATATGTCATATATGTTGGTTACATATAGGGCATTTCCAAGCACAAAAATTATAATCCGACCAGGAATATTGTCAGTGAACTTCCCACGACACTTGAAAGCTGTATTCAGACGTATTGGAGGCCAATGAGAATACTGATAAAACGACAACAATAAAACTTACAAAATTCGGTATTATACGCACACGGATTTTATTTATTAAGAAACATATACTTTGTACTTTGTGCGTCACGTGACTATAGAACTTGGAGCAATGAGTACAGGCATAAAAAAAGATGGGCTGAAGGGGATAGCCATAGATCGATATTGCTGCAATGTCATATAATGTTAGATCCACCTTAGTAACTATGTGCTAACGTATGCAAACAACCTCTCGTCAAATGACCCACCTGCGAACTCTCTCTGGGTACAGACCAACTCGAATATTACATGTACGTAAATTTATATGTTCCTATACATGCTTCCATATACTTTTTACCTTCGTTTTATTCCGTATATGGATTACGTGACGGTTAAGTATGCAGTCGAGAATATTATTGTACGTGAACGCTATAGACAGTTGGGATGATCAGAGAATCGCTAATCAGGCGATCCTCGTCGATGCGTAGAGCTCTCTTTTGATGCCTTTATTGGCAATATGAATGAATTGTTACCGATTTTTCGAAAGGCTGAAGCGTTTTTGAGGAAAGTTACTTTTCAACGAATCACAATTTGTCTGTATTTTGCTCAATTTATATGCTTTCGATTTAATTTTACGTTTATCTCTTCTTCTTCCGCTTTTATTTCTTCCTTTTTTCTCCTACATTGAATTTCCTGAATTGCGTAATTCATTCGAACAACGCTAATGCGAGAGAACAGAGAACTCGCACGCTTCCTGGACGGGGATTAACGAGCACGAGGTGCGAAATTTGGGTGACGTTGAAAAATAACCGAACGGCATATAGTTAACGAGCACACTTGGTGATAATAGAATTGCTCAATTTCTTTTTGTCCTGCGAGCAGAATACCACGTAACCTGGCCATTTCGCGAGGAACCTCGGAGCGGATTATTCCCTGTTATTTTCACAATGAAGAGAGAAAAATTAATTTACGGACTCGTAGATATGCGATCTTTCGTAATTTTTCGCTTTTTTCGTGCTTACGCCCGTCGAGAGCTGGAAAAGAGGTCGCTAATGCGCTTTTTCGCACGCACAGTTTACAACGAATCATTAAGATTCGTCTTTGGGAGTGAAGTAACGAGGAAGCGCTTGTGCCATGTCGAAAAATTGGGAACGGACGGTACCTTGAGAAATTGAGGCACAAGAAAAAAGATAAATTCCAGAGAAATTTCGTGAAGCTTTTCTGCAGCGCGACTATTCACAAACTGCACGTAATAAAAATTGTTAAAAATATAAGTCGAACGATTCTGACGAATGAATTGAAAAACTTTTTTCAAAATTTTGGAAAAAGGCGAATATTTGTGGCCCCGACATTGCTCGAAATCCTTACCAGCAATATTTCCGAACCGAATGAATTCTTTTCACACTTTTGCACATTTTCGAGTTCAAAAGCTTAAGAAAATGAAACAGCGAGCGAGAAGAACGCGCAGAATTAGTTTGCGGTCCTCCAAAGCATCATTGATTCACGACGAATACATTTGTTCGTGAAGGATACTCGACAAATTCGTGTCTTCTCACATCACCTGAAAAAAATGTCGAGAGCAAAGCTTCTGGATGTTCGCAGCCATATTTTTTTCGCGCTCCGTCTTCTCCTCTCAGTCTTTCTCCCAATCAAGCCCCGGTTCATTCTTTCGTATAAATACACATTGCTAACACTCACGAGACTCTCCATCTCCCAGTGAAAGCAAAGTAAGATCGCTAAATTGAATCGCACGAGAGCTGAGAGATAAAAAAATGGTAGGAAGAGCGAGACACCTCGAGAGAGATTAACCTCCGCGTTGCAGGGCGAGAGGGAGCGGATTTGATCGCCTTTCTTTTTCTCTTACGTGTGTATATATCTCGTCAGCATTTCGTACGCGAGATTCGTCTTCATTAGGACACCCTGGCGAGAGTTCCTCGGGCTAAATCTACATGCAGCTTCTCTCTCTCTCTCTCTCTCTCTTTCCCTTGCACTTTTCTCGCTCTCAGTTGAACATCCAGCTCCCCTAATTCATATACCACCTGGCAGCACTGGATTATACGTTCTTTGCTAACCAAGAAATCAAAAGATAAAAAGAAAAATTGACTGAGTTGCTCGCTGAGGTGTGTTGGACCGTGATACAATGTAGATATTTATATACATTCGTGTTCGTCTATATTTATATTTATATACGCATGAGTACTCGAAAAGCGCTGCTTTCGATGCTCGAGATATGGGCGGCTGATGAAAGGATGGGGTTAACCTTGTCCGATGGTGTTCCTCCTTCAAATACTCTCTGAATGCACTCTCGTATGCGCGCCAGATTCGAGATATCGCACTTTCCCCTTTGGGTGGTCCGACTAACATTCAGCAGAGCCGCTACAACACTCTCGTCTTCGAGGAGCGATGAGAATGTCTTCCGATTATTTTTAATTCCATCATTTGACGTTTTTCGTCGATGGGACCAACGGTTCAATGCCGTTCACATTTCTGGCGTCATTTTCCAGTTTCTTGATTTTATTAATTTTCGGATTCAACGAATCTTCCTTGGCTCTAACAAACATTGAGATGCGACGAAACAAATTTTTTTTAATCCTCATCACGGATGTGGAATTTTGTAACTGCGACTGGCGGTAATTTTTCATTGGAAAAATTGAAATTCCAACGTACTGGAATTGAATAAAATTTTAATGAAACACAATGCATCAAACTGCCCTTCTCAGTTGCTGCTACAGCATTCTTCCATTTTTACGTATCCCCGTTTTGACCTGTTTGCGCGTCCATCTGACACCTGACCAAGGAGCTTGGCCATCGTGAAATAAAGGGAGGGAGAGTATAAGTAATACACGAAATATACACGAAAATTAACGTATGTGTTCACACGGCGCGTCTGCCACTGCTGCTCTCTTCCTGACAGCTTGGCTGTTACACCTGTTCTTGGAGAAGCCGGAGGCCTCGTGTCCCTTGCGCACGCAATCCCTTCCACGTGTATATATATACGTATATCAATACGTTTTATCGAAATTTCGAGCGAAATTAAGAGCTCCGATATCGCGAGACGGGAGATCACCGAATTCATGTAATAACGAGCTCCCCAATATTTTTCCTCGAAAAATAACATGCCATTTTCGTCAGATAACTTCTAATTATCCGGTGCTCCATTCGAGCACCATTTTCTCAAATAATCTGAGTCGTTACGTCAGAAATATTAGGTAAAATAATTGAATGCCCATTTACAATTAAACGCGAAATCGCCCTTCGAAATTTCGAGGCTCTCGAAGATGGCCGCAAGGGGCGAGAAATTTTCTTTGGTTGGTTCATTCGAAGCTCGAGTGTCCCGCCAGCGTTTTTTCACTCCGAGCATCAATGAAAATATTTCAAAGAATAAAAATCGTTGACACTGGACACGAGGAGCAATTATCGTCGTAAAACAGCCGTCAGTTTCGAATAAAATCGTTCAATCGAGTCACTTACGAGATAATAATTCGTTTAATTAAAGTCTGCAAATTACACATGCACGACGTAAGAGTTTATCGGAATGAGATACGCGAGTGCGAAGCCGAATGACGGAAAGAATTTGATTGATTCGTAACAGAAAAAGGTCAATTAAGCTTCGATTAGAGTCAAAAGAGGTGGGAAGAACGTGAAATTCTTGAGACTTTATGAAACACTTCGATACGCTCTTTTAGCCGCTCTCACTCGTTGCGGAATGAAAATTTCACGAGACTTCTCCGAGAGTACGGGCGGGCCGTATTAAGCTCGAGGATAACTTTCGTCGCGGTTCTGCGCGCTCCCTATTAGTCCTCCGCTCCGTTTTCTTTTTTTTTTCATCCGTTTTTGTTTCTCTTCTTCTCGGTCTTTATATCTCTGTTGTCTTATTTCCTCCTACTTTTTAAAACTCTTTTTGCGTACACCTTTTTTGTCGTACGACTCGCATTTCTCTCTTCCTCTTCCTCTCGCCCTTCTTGGTCTCATTCTCGTGTTTTTTTTCCGCGGCTACCGAGAGAGTTGGACCGCTCTCTTATCTTCTCGCTCTCCCGAGTCTCGTCCTTTTATTCTTGCTGCATTTCTGCTTATTTTCTCGCTCTCTCTCTCTCTCTCTCTCTCTCTCTGCCCTTTGCTTGGCTCCTTTGCGACTATAATGTGCGAGCACATCGTTGCAGCGTCACGGCAGAACGTCTATTTCCGGCCTTCGCTTTCTCTCTTCATCAGTTTCTCATCTCTCCTCCTCGCCCCTCTCGCCGCCCCCTTTTCTTTCCCCTCTTTTCCTCTTTCGGTACATTACACGCATCTTCCTTTCCCTCTTTCCCCCGGCGCTCTCTTCCTCGCTTTGAAATCGTGTGCGAGTCGAGTTGATTGTAGATACGCTCCGCGTCAGTCCACGTGCCGCTGATTAGTGTAATTAGACAGGATGAAAGAGCGCGAGGAGAGACAAAGGAAAAATACTGCGGAGACCTCCGCTCGCATCCATCCTCAAAACGATTCATGTGCTTAATGTCAGTGAAATGATTTTTCTTGGCTCCGCGCTCAATCTATTAGTCGATTCAACTTTATCCGAGCTAATTGACATTCCTCGATTACTTTTCTACCTCTTTTTCATCACGGAATCCTCAAAAAAAACTTCACAATTCCTCTGGCAAGTTGAACAATCACAAAAACTGTCTTGTGGCCTTGAAAACTTGAATTCTAATGTTCTAATACCGCTTCGCGTACTTGAGGGGAGGAAAATAATCGGGGGAAATACAAAGTACAGAAACAACGTGTTTCGAGAAAGAAATCCGGGCGTATTCACACTAATAGGTTTCTCGTCAGCTCCGCGACGTTATCTATCGCTTCATTACAAGCCACGTAACCTTCCCTTGTCTCTGTCCGACTGGCTGCACTCGCATTATGCAGAATACGTGGATACTCCCTGCTCGTATACGTGTATAGATCCGTTAGTGCATTTTGCTCGTTTTAACGGTGAGACGGTTTATTATGCGAAGAATGTCGACACCAATTTATTATCGCGCACACTTCGTACTCACGCATGAACATATGCGCTCGTGTTAGCGCCCCTAGATCCACCTCCGGAGTATTTAAATACTGGAATTGCTAGCTGTCAATTATTTTATTATTCCCTGTATATACGAGAGTTCAATGTAAATGAGTGGCGAATATCGCGGGGCTTTCATTTTCTCCCCTTTATCCGACGTCCATTGCTGCAAAGTATTTAACAAAAGTGAGAAGAATCGCATCGATTGGGAAGCTCAACGAAACGCTCATTCAGACGAATGGAAAACTTTTTTCTCTTCTAGAATCGAATTTCAAGGAGGGTTATGAATATTGAAAGAAAAAAGTGTAAGAAAAACCAGACCTGACAAACACAAATTTTCTCACAGAGTAATTCTTATTCGTTTGTAAACACATGGCACGCGTGACAGTCGTCCACCCCACATAGCGTAAGCGGAATTGCTTTACAAATGCCTTCGTTGAAATGAAACTCTCTCGGGTGAGTTTAGAGTTTGGAGAAGAGATAAATAAAAATTTGGTGAATGCGAGGAAATGAGAGAGGAAAAATCATTTCACGCCGTCCGTGTCATTACGATGAAGATTTCTCGCAGTATTTAATTTCGTTGGGTTGCACATTAAGAGACTTTAGGACGCAGGAGCAACGACACATAAGATGGGCATTTAGGGATGCGACGTCAACGTCAAAACCGATGGGACGTCATCTTTGGGTCATTAGTCACGACGTCGTCACTTCTGCAACTGGAAGCCACAACAGACACTTTTCTCTTTCTCTTATTTCTCCTTCCCCTGTCCTCCCACTGCTTCACTTCTTCCCTTTTTCTCCCATTTACGTATTTCCTTGTACCCGATTCGACCTCGAGTGACCCTAGTAGTGCTTCAAAATAAATGGGCACTGGCCGAAGGATTTCTTCCGCAATATCGTGTTGCGCTCCAGCATCCATGAAACTTTTCTCAGCACACATTTTTCTCTATCCTTTTTCCTCGAATATTCATCCCGAGAGATCACTTTCGTCCGTGACACCAAATCTTGTTGCCTCTCGAGGATATAAATGCGTTGGCACTGTCGAAAGGTAGCCGAGCGACCCAGGAAAATGATGGCTTTATAGAGCCTTGGTACGGGTTCGCATTACACTCACTTCCTGTCCTGCCTCGATATTTCGCTCCCCGGAGTCCTCGCTTCGACGAAAATCCAACATTTTTATACAGAAAACATAGCAGATTGGCTTTCCACGGAACGGGGATGAGAAAAACAGAAATCGAAACGCGCTTCAATTTTATAAAAAATTATAATTCCGGAGCTTCAGTTCAAAACTTCGATGCATGATTTCCCAAAATCTGCGAACTCCTAATTTTCATTCCACCGATTCCCCGTCCGCAACCCCCAATTTCCGCACCAGTCGTTCATGTGCTCCACGGCCCAAAAATTTTCCAATGAAGAGCGTGAAATACTGGAGGAAAACGGCAGGTCCGAGGGTGCGAAGCGAAAAAAAAAATAGGAAAAAGAGCTGACGAGGAGGTTCGACTTGACCAGAAGCGAGGGCGCGAGTTCCTGGCTCTTTCCATCGCGCTCATTGTTACTTCCCAGTTGCCACGAGTCTGCAGTACATCGAGACTCATAAATAATTGGAGAGTCTTTATAGACAAATGACAGAGTGCATGGTACGAAACCAAGTTCTTGGGTGGTTTGTAAGGACGAGTTGTCTGCGTCCCTCCTCAAAGAGGTCCCTGTGAACTGCAACGGAGCTCAGTGCAATACATATATACATGTGGCGCACGACTCCGGGACGGCCAAAGTTACGTATTAATTACACGAAACATTCGGCCCGGAAAATTGATGCCCCGGAGCGCCAATCGGCGTCCCTCTTTTTTCACAGGCAAACGGTGCCACGTAAGCCCCACCTGTTTCGTTTCAACAGAGGAAGAAAATGAAGATCCTCTTTGTTCTCCAACCTCCCCGTTCGGTGTGTGGTAGCGGCTCAAATCCATCACCGTTTTTCCAGTTTCACGGGTCCTAAAAAGCTCCGAAACACTAGCTAGCAGCTTCATACGTGTCAGGGCTCGGCTTAACTTTTCTCTCGTTTTAATTAATTTTAATGAGCATTCGCCCCTTCGTGAAGCTTCCCAAAGATCCGAGATATTAGTTACTAAATTATTACGTCACGTATCAGCTCCCAGCTGCCCTATGAGAGTCACAAAAACCAGTCGAACTTTTATAACTTCATATATACTAATGACTAACTATTTGATGCCTTCATTCGTGATTTAACGATCTTTTCAAACGGTACCTGTTCCGTAAACTTTTTGTGGCTTCTACCATGTAAACCGGTAACTCTCAAACTTTATATCATTCGATATTTTGCTTCAATTTTACCTCAAGATTCGCGGCCACGAATACGTTTTGAGGAAATTCAATAATTTTATAAATATTCATACTCCAGGCTAAGAAACTGTGCGCAGGAGAGTGAGAGATCTGAAGAACTGAGAGGGGGGGGGGGGGGGGGAAGGTCGTGGAAAAAGTGACGCAACGAGAATGGAATCGCTTCGTTGAACCGCGATAATAAAATGTTTCCCGAAACTATAACCAATCGAGTGAAATTCGTAGGAAATAGTTTTCATAAAAATGTATATTTTTCTTCCACCGTAGTTTCTTTTGCTTTATCCATCATCGTTAGGTCCTACGATTTTTCTCGTGCGCCGTCGCCGTCCCCGCTCTGAGAAAGAACGAGGACGACGAATTGATTGAAATTCTTCCTCGAGTTCGAACGCAACGATCGCACTTGTGAGTGACCAAAAACGGGAGAGAAATATGCGTCAGAATGGCTCTCGTTGGGGAAAAAGAGCGTAGGATGATAGTCAGTCGTTTTCAAAAACTTCGCTTGTAAGACGGAGAATGAGCCAGAGAGACTAGAGAGCGCGGGAAGAAAGAAAGAAAAAACGATGTAGAGGCCAAGAAAATACGAATAGCGTGAAAAAGTGTGTGCATCGAGAATCGATTGTTCGGGCGAGACGGGACGATTTTTAATTTCCTGTTCGATGGTCATGGGACCTCAAGATTCTCTTTGAAGTATTCCGATCCTCGCACGATATATCTATAGATAAACATTTATTCATCGTGGCATATACTTGTATGGGTACAAATGGATACATACAAATATAATCGTCTGCCACGTCCACCCTGTCGTCACCTCATTATTCACTTTTATTTCGAATTCATAAATAATAAACTCGAATAGTTGGCTGTATCGCGTTCTTTTTAACTCGGATATACACCGCAGTGAATTACCGGTGAAAGTCACTTTGCTTCATAATCCATTTGTAAAGCAATCCGAGGAACAACATAGACCATTCGTAATTTGCACTTCAACGAGTCGATCTCGTGTACAAAGCGAGAATATATTTGTCGAAAGATGCGACGTTTTAAGTGGGATTCTCGCTGTCTATACTTATAACCGATGCCAAGTGTGTGTGCGCGCGCGCACTGAAATCCGTGTTTTCTCTTCTGCTTTGATGTAGACGTCCGGCTGGCATATTAGTGTAGCAAGTACAGAATTTACGCCAGTAACGATGCGATGTTTCACTTCGCAAAAGTGCTAAATAAATTGAGGCGGCTCAACGTTATGTTACTAAGCTTGGAAGGCTGCTTAATATCCACTCACGATTTTGGTACTTTGCGCTCCGCCTGGTGCTCATTTCCACCGAGTGCGATTGGGCTTATCGGTCCTTTGGATCTGTCATTCATTAGGAAAATTCATGAAACTCGATACGATATCTGGTGGGAGCTGCGCGGACGACAACGGAGATCCGGAGAGAAGCGAGAAAAGAGAGAAAAAGCCGAGCAAATATGTTGCAGCAGCGGACTTAAAGGCGTAAATCCAGCCGTGTACGGGCGTTAAACGACGCAAAAGACGCAGCGCAGTCTAATTAGCGAGAGCGGAGGCGCGATCGTTACTTATTTTCGTAAATTCGCCCCGAGAGGCTAATCACCCGGGGCAATTAATTATAAATGTCTTCGTTTAGAGAAATGCCGCCAACGAGCGAATGAATAAAACTCAACGAGCCACAGGAATAAGGTATTCGAACACGTGTACGAGAAGTCTCATTTATACGGTTGGAACAGAAACTGTCTTGCTGAGAAATATTCATCCTCGATAAATGCTTCGGAAAAACAGACGAGGGCATGATTTTCTTCGTGGCTTTCGTACACGAAATCGTTTTCTTTCTTTTTGAGATTAAAACTCTGCAAGGTGTCGGGGAGAATGGCAGGGGATTAGTTTCTGGGAAAATCGGTTCTGGAGCTCGATTCTCCGGCGCATGAGAATTTCTATGTACAAATAGTTCGATACCCTCACAAAGAAACGTGTCTTTGACGCTGTTACATATAAATATAGCCGAAACTACGTCAGGACAGCTGTATTAACAGACGGAGCATTAGTCAAATTTGATATGATGTACGACTCGCTTAACTTTCTGCTCCAAATATTAGCAACAAAGCCACGAATCTATCGAATAGAAAAGTATCTATACACCCAGAAAAGAAACTTGCTCGTTCAACAAAATTTTTTGTTGGGTTAACGAATCGTGGCAAAGAAACGAAGTTCATACAAACAAAAACTTCTTAGAAACTTAAATGTTGGCTCAAAGCATCACGAATGAAGGGAAGTTTCATTGAACCCAAAAAATTCGATTTGTTTTTCTCTCCTCCTATTTAATTTTCGAAAATCTGTAAAAGTACTCAACTTGCAGTCGTCTGCCATAGAAATATAACAGTGAGGCGAAAAACCGATGTACTTTCTCAGCCACGTAACTCGTCACCGAAAGCATATTCGAGTAGTATCGTGCTAAAAGTTTTTCCTCCAAACGGTATATAACATTGTACGTGTCGTTTATTTCAAGCCTGAAAAAATAAATTGCTTCGATCCAAATAACAACGTGTCAATATTGTAACTGAAATTTCTTTATGAATCGTTAACTTTCTCACTTTTCTCCCTTCTCTTCCCCTCTATGTCCGTTTGTCTCTTTCCCCCCCCCCCCTCTTTCTCTCTCTCTCTCTCTCTCTCTAATTCCTTTATGTATTTGCAGAATAGATACGACCGCGATAGAGTGATTCTCGTCTATATTGCTGGTGTGATGCCTGCTGGGGAGAGAGCCTCGATTAATAAATGAAAAGTACTCGATGTGGATTGATCGTTAAAACTCGATGAACTCTATACACTCGTTCCTGTCCTCTTTGCCTAAAATCTATAGATGTTTCACGATAGTGTACGTTGCTAATCAAAAACTTCTATAAACATCCATATTTTTCCACACGTTCGTACATCATATACGAATACGAATTGACTTGTGGATATACGTGTCTCTGTACATTGTCAAAAGTTGTATACGCGGAGCACACTTGTTGAAGAAAAAGCACAGAACACTGTAGTGTGTTCTATCCCGAGGCTACGTCGTCCTAACGCCCCGAGTATTATTTGCCAATGACGCTGTGAGCATGAAAAAGTTGGATAGATACACAGGAAAAAACCAGGCCAAGTTAGGGACTTTGAAATTATTAAACGTTCTTTATTCGGCCGAGCACACTGCCAACTGACATCGATGCATATTGCAGGCATCGTAAGTCCGTACTAGCAGTGACACTCCAACGTCAACCCTCCGATATAATTGCCTAATTGAAATACGTCTCGATCCTTCAATTTTCAACACTGTATAAAGCTCTTATAATGCGTGTAATGAAACAGCACGTGCATACGTACACCGGCCCGATTTCAGTTTATAGAACAGTCTACGATATTTTATTCACGAGGTGAAATAACCCAATGCGAAAGGAAAGGAAAAGAAGAAAAAAAGGTAAAAACGGTAGAGAACTCTTCGTCATTACTAATGATTTTCGCCACCTGTATACGCAACGTTACCGGATCAAATGTGCTTCTTTCTTTTGTGTATATTTTTTTCTTACGAAGCCCGACACCGTTTCGCCTTTCCGAGCAGGGACCATTTTTGGGGGAATATTTCCAGGGGAAGAATGTTTCGGGTTTCGTATACGATGCTCTTAGATTCGGATTAACGCTTCAATAATAAAATTAATCCTCGGGGCAACGATTGATCAGATTTACCGGAATTCGATTGACGAAGATCGAGGTCTCCTTTTACTCCGTCGTCACTACCGTCGCACTGCGGACGAGATTTTTTTACGATTTCACCTCCTCGAACGTTCCAAGACACTACAGAAATTTAAGCGTTTGGTTAATTGATTTTTTGCTTCCATTAGGGGACAGTAACAACGATAAAGTGCTACTGAAATAACATACGTGCGAATGCAAGAGAGGGATCGGGATGCATAGACAATAACGATTTCCGAGCGTGACGATTTTAATTTCAAGCCTATCCGGGCGACTCATCCACGCCCGATTAAATTTACCTAACTCTCGCCCGAAGGGTCTTCCTCGTAGGATCGAAATATATATACCGGCAGGTGCCCCCGATTTCCGGCAGAGTAAGCACAATTCTGCTTCTCGATGACGCGCTACATCGCCCGTGCAGAATAACGCGCGTTAACGCGTGTCCGATCGTTTTCTCGATCGTTCTTCATTGCGCATCGACCCCGGCGCCTCTGGCATCAAACCCGAGTTGCGATCCTCGCCAGGGGCAAATGTAAGGATCGCGCATTCAAAGCGCTCGGAATTTTGATGAATTTCGCTTCGCAGGTGACGTGGAAAGCGAAACTAAAGCAACTCTGGAAAACACTTGGGTTCGTTCACTTTTTTATTCTCGGGGTTTAATGTACCGATTATAAAGAAAAAGAAAAACAGAAAAATCGATGGATTTTATGACTGAGGATAATCGTTTTTCTAAAGTCGCGCGTGTTACCGCTCTTTTCTGAGATTTTCTCGGCTCTTTCAACACAATTCGTTATCATGAATCCAGAAAAACTATTTTTTGTCGCCCGCTGAGGTTGGAAGTTTCATCGAAGCATTGAAAATTCATCAATTTTACGAAATTATGAGAAACAAGAGTGAGATTCGTAAAGTTGACGCGACCGTTGACGGAAATGTTGTTCGTGCGTTCTCCAAAGATCGATACCGCCGACCGAAAGCTGTGATATTCGGTGGTCAATTCACCGCCGCGGCCGGAGGTCCGTATCGGCCAAGCTCAATCTAACTTTCCCCATTTATGATTGTACTTCGTCCCTAGTTTCGTCTCTCAATTCGATCATTTATTCACAACGATAATCAGACATGCAAATGCACGAGCGACTAGAGACTTGTTGTAGGCATATAATTGAGCGTTGGTAACAAACTTGCCGACGAAACTTCCACGGTACTTTAAATCCACGAATTTAATTTGTGGTCTAATGTAAAAGAAATTATTGGCGAACGGACGGAAAGCAAAAAATAAAATGAATAACGAAGTTTGTTTTTCGAAGAGCATTAAACGCAAATATTTCATTGGGTTTCAGCAGTGGTACTTAATAATTTGTCAACCCCTGTAGTCTGATCATTTTTGACCAAAAGGTTCGTAATCCCTGGAATTCGGACTTCCACTGTTCTAACCGAAAAAACCTTTTCCCTGCACCATAGCTTTTGGCTTTTTCTCCTTATTTTCATAACCTTTAAATTGTTTTCCTTCCCTAGACAGTTGGAAAAATGTTGCCCATTAATTTTCTCCTCACAGTTGCTTTACATTTTTCACCAGAGCATGGAAATAAGAAATTTCTGCAGCGTCGCTTTTTTCATGACGCACGATAATGCGCTCGCATTCGTTTTATGCAAGAGGACAACTTGGAGCGTGAACAATGAAAAGAGAATGAGAGATCAGAGGCGCGGAGAGAAAGAAAATCTCGCGCGTTTTCGCGATGAGAATTTGCGTGAACACAAATCTCTCGTCGGTTCAAGGGGAATGTGGTAAACGGCTTAATTCCATCGAGCTCGCGAGGAATGTTAGTTGAAATGGTGCGAGCTCCAGCGCTGGGGTCATATTACCTATAGCTATACACAGTATAAACCAAAAGACCATCCCTATATGTATAAGATGCAAGCCATGTACGCGGGTGTACGCACCAGGAGTCCACGAGTAATTTGCAGGAGCGAGTCAGTAAACGCGGGTTGGAGGGAGACGAAAAAAATAAGGGAATATAAAATAAGCCGTTGGAAAAACATTCATTCGATGGGTAAAATTATATTTGAGAGCGTTCAAGATTGATAGCAAAAATTGGATTCAAATTTAAGATAATGTCGAGTGAAAACGCGTTATTAAGGTAGATATTGCCCGAAGGATCGTATTTTATTGGTGTCCAAATTGGATCGACTTTTACTCCTTAATTAAAGATATAATCACTTTAAATTAATGTCAGAGCCATTAATTCGAAATTGTAAATAAATTTTTTCGATTTATCTTTTGGCGAATGAAATTACAAGCCATTGATCAGTTGGGCACCGATCACTGACTGAACCCCACATTTCAATCGTCCCTGGCGAAAATATTATAGTGTTTTATGGAAAAATCGCTTTAGAGAGGGCAAAAAGGGAAAACACAAAATTAAATGAATTGAGAAAAAAGTATTAATAAAAAGACAGAAAGTTGTGACAGGAATGGCCCAAGCCAAGAAGAAATGCCGAAATAAGCAAATGTGAGGTTATACGAATGCTCATTATCAATTTCGTTCAATCTTTAAGGTAATATATCTTTATTAATAGTAAGACAATCGTCTCAAGAATTTTTTCCCAAACTTTCACTGCATACTTCATTGTTTTGTGTACTTTTTTAATAAACTTAGTAAGAAGTGTTCAATCGTTATATGAAAAGAAAAACGATTTTTTACGCATAGTCCTTAAAACCCTGTGTATTTTTCTTCATATTTAAACACTTTTATCTCAAGGACCAATAAGACGAGCTCTTTAGAATTTGATACGCGTGTCAGTCGACTACTCATTCAAATTCTGTGTGAATTTCGAGATTTTATTGAGAAAATCGTTTCATACATGATGCATGCATACCTTAATTATTTTTGCTCGAAAGTGAATTCGAAAAAAATATTTTGGGGGTGAGAACGAATGAACGACTTATAATATGATATTTTCTGATTATGGAAACCCGAACGTTTTGATTACTTTTCGTCAGTTGGAGAGAAAGACTCGACTCCTGGGTTCCCACGATGTCTAGTTCTTTCGGTCAGTTTGTTCGTATTCGCGCATTCCTTTCATTTGAAAAATTGAGACGAGAGTCCAAGAAATTCGTTGATAAAAGGAAGAACACATGGTTTGAGTATTGGCGATACGAACGACGTGAAATATGGAGTGTTATTTTACAGTTTGTGAAGAGCCGGAGAGGGACTTTTCAAAAAACGCTTTCGTCTCGCTAGTTAGGCTAATTATTTCCTCATTCAGAGTCGTGGGATCGATGCGCGTGAGGAGAATATTGTATTGGCAAGAAACTCGTGATTTATGACATTGTTTTTAGGTTTGCTTCGTGCACGCGGAGAGTTTGAAACCGTGAAAAAAAACAATCTCAGCTAAATTGGTTGTTCATTTCTATGAAAATCAAATGGAAAAAACGACTCGAACCATTAAATTCTTTCTTCTTCATGGGAAAGGTGCAATGGCAAAAAAAATCGAAACTGTGTTTTCACCCACGTGCCTTTATACAACGTATAGAAACAGACTCTGTCGAAGATAAGTAGCTCAAAAGGCACCGCCCGTGTTGAGCTATCTTTCGATGATTCGAAGCAGAAGCCCTCCCAGCACGATAAAACGTGCCCTGAAAACTCTCCGGGACCCAACCAATCGCTTTTTGTTTCGCTTTTCAATTTTTTTTTCTCTCTCAACGTTGAACGATCGAAGCACAATGTTCAACGATCCACCGACAGTTCGATTATTCGCAAGTCGATAAGAATGAGGAAATCGATCGAAACTCAACAATTCCATCGAAAAATTGCATTAAATGAACAAACTGCTATAATCATTTGAAAAACTCATGAAATTAATGAAAGAATCGTCGAATACCATTTCGTTATTATACGAGAATCAATTCCAAATTTTCCTTTTCAATAAAAATCATTGGAAAAACTATCATTTGTTTTGGTTTCTTTGACTCAACGTTTTTCTAAGCTCGAAACGCGTTGGAGTTCGTTACAATTCGATGTTTATTTAACAGCCCGCTTAAGCGCTTGTCACATCCATAAACGAGTATCAGTCTCGATTTTTTAGTGCAGGGAATGCTCGGCGAATAGGTTGACAATAATAGAAGATGCCAGAGCCGCTGTGTCAACAGATTGCGGGCTTAATCGGCCATGAAGAGAGCAAATCGTTTTGTGTAAGCGATTATCCAAGCTTATTGTCTCTGGCAGAATGAGAGAGGGCGGAGCGTCCGTGTTGGCCTGGTGAATGAGCGGAATCATTGTGCACCCTCGGCTCACCCTTGTTCGTGCCCCAAGAGCAGGAGGGTTGTGAAGGAGCAGAACATCCGAATGCCTGAATCTACGAGCGGTGTTTTCACACCCTCAGAATTCTCGTAGTTTTTCAATTCTCGTTTTTTAATGATAGCCAAAGTAAACCGTTGAATTTTAAGTACACAAAAAGCTTGATCTTCTCATTCGTTAGCTGCCTCCCTCAAGATTTTCATGTTTTTCAGAAGCTCCGGAGACTGCGTGAAAACTGAATTCAACGCGATGATGCTGGGCCATCAATGTCCGAAGCCGATAAAAGAGAATCGACGCCAAATTTGCGACGGTGAAAGAAGAAAGAGACAAAACACACGGAGATGAGGGCGCATAAACGTTTTGATTCCGGGCACAATGGTGATCGCTTTTTGGAGATAAATGGACCGATTCATGGGCCGCGAAACTCAGCTTCGATAGTTCGTAAGAGCTTCGGAAAAAGTGGGAGAGCCAAAGATGGAAAAGCTTTCGAGCGAAAGATTCGCGGTAAATAAAATTCCAGCTATGCCGACACATTTTCTCGGGTGCTTTCATGCGACAGGGCCGTGAAAGAAAAACGAGGAGCGATAACAGCCAAACTGATTTTTCCATCAAATTTTCCTCTCATTTATTGCCCCATTTACAGCGATTCGATGAAAAAAATCGTGCCGCTCGGGATGAGAATTTTTTAATGAGATTGAGTGACGCTTCGCTGCTGTCATGTCGCAGATTTTTACGAAGTGTAACTCCCTCGCTTTGAGCCTACATCTCGAGCTTTCTTGTCCCAAGTTTTTTTTTCACTTTCGTTCGAGCATAAACGTCTGTAGACAGCACCTTGCGTTTTTCTTCGTTCCGTTCTTCGTTCTTCGCATACCCAGAATGTCTTTTTCCCTTTTGTCTCTAATTTTCGCATGAACCTGGACGCGCGATCGATATCCCGTCAGGCCACTTTCGCGTGCAAATTCTCAACGAAGCCGGACGACGTCTGAAACTTCTTGTCGACACTTAGCGTCAGTCTACGAATGTGCAAACTCCAGCGCGAGCACTTTGATGCGAGTCGACTTGTTCGTAACTAGCGTTAAACAGAATCCTTTATAGTCAAATAGTGACTTTATGTGCGCGAAAGAATGCCCGAGAAATCTTAACGTTGTGCTTGCACTTTCGAAAGGTTTCCGGTTCGGTAAAAAGATAACTTAGGAGATATGAGCACGAAAAATCGTAGTCGAAGGTTTTTTAGTTCACCGTGCCTCCGAGGAGTTGTCTGATGAACGGAAATTGTAAGAAAGGCAAGTGTTTCGATGTTCAGAACCCTTGAAATTCGTCTCGAGGAAGGTTCCATCAAGCGACAGAACTTTTATGCTTTTGAGGATACACAACAACAGAAATTTCATGCTGTAAAAAAGCTCGCACGTCATCACTTACGGGCTGACTTTCTACCGGGGTTGAAGTTAGGAGAAGGAATCTCGTAAAGGATGTGACATAAATGGAGGGCTGGAAGTTGCGTGTGTAAACTCGACCAATGACGAAGCAGAGCGTGGTTGGTAAACTCGAGGACGAGAAGGGCATAAAGCTCGGAACGAGCGCCAGGAAGAGAAAGAGGGAGGGAAGAGCAAAAGTGATTTCACGGGAGGATATCCTGGAAAAGTCAGACGAGAGAGGGGATCCGCACCACCATTTGTCACCAGTCCGCTGGCTTTCCCATTTTCCGTCCGATTTGCCGCGAGCACGGCGTTGAACCATCGCTCGCACCCCCTCGTCGCTTTTCCACTTGATCCTCCCTCCCAGCCTGTTTGAAAGTCCACCAAAGCTGCGAAATACTTCAGCATTGCTGGGCTCTCGAGTCGACTACACGGCTTTGCCGTTTTATCCCTATTTCATCCCCTTCCTTCAATTTACTCCGACCTTCTGACTGGTGTCGCTGCTAAATTTCTTTGGTACAACGAAAACCTCATTTTCTCGTCTCAGAATCAGACGAGCAGAGTATTTAGTGTGTATCCTTAAGCCCGAATGTACGATATTTTTTATAAATTTATACTTCACTCGTAGCTTCGATAAACATATTCACCTTCCAGTACAGAAATAATGTCAACGTTGATGAAAAATTAACTGTCAATGCTGTGAAGTCTCACCATCGATTTCGAAGTCTTTGAAATCCTTTTCTCCTTCGCAACATCAATCTCAATATTTCTATTACTGTGGAATAATAAATTCAAGTAAAAAACACCGATCGAATGTATTTTATTGGAACAAGAACATTTTTTAGTATCGATAGAGAAAATCATGTTTTGACATACGCGCGTTTATGTCACGACTGTGTGACCTCTTTTATCTTTCTCGCTATTTCTCTCTTTTATAAAACAACTGAAATTCCTTTTCGTCTCTGATCGTAACGTTTTCTCCATACTTCATACATTGATATATATTTGACCTTTCTACCTTATTATATCCTCTGTACCATCCGTAATTTCGGGACATTCAAGTTTTCGAAGAGTTTATCAAAAATACTATTTCATTCAAGCAAGTTCGTCTGCCATATTCGAAAGATGAAATCACAGAAAAGGACTCTCTCACGACTTTCCAACTCGAGCTAATTGAGCCTCACCCGAGATACCGTGAAAACTAAAATACGATTATTCAAAAAAGCACAAAATAAAAATAAAAAATATTACGTGAAAAGCAAAACTTCTTTGAAATTTGAATCTGCATCTAGTCCTGTGATTATAAGTTAGTATTTTAACGAGTACCCTCGTTTCGTTCAAATCATTTGGTGCAGGCTGTGATTTTTTCCGAGCTAACACCATCCACTCATTATAAAATAATGTGCAGACATAGTTATATCGCAGGGAACTTATTTATGAAGGATTTTCCTTCGTATCCTGCCTCTCATTGATATCTAAAGGGGTATATCTATGTTCGTAGGGAATAAGGAATGCGTATACATAATTTTAATGCTCTTCCGCAGCTCTTCTCTTCGGCATATTACGAAAATAATGTCTGTAAAGTCTTCGTACTGTCGAGGCTGGATACGCATACGAAGCACGTGCATTTACACAGGCACAGACACACGACGTTATAACGATCACCGACCTTTGATACACAGGGATAAAGTATACGAGAGCCCGGAGAAATACGCGAACAGCAACCCCCAATAGCGTAGTAAATGGGGAAATAAGTATACTTGTACAAAATATACTGCTACAATGTGTCCAACACGCTTTGCTCGTAATGAGGATCGTGTGTGCCTGTGCATCCCCTTCCTCCTCTTCTCTCCTATTTTCTTCTCTAACTTCGCTGTTAGGTACATTATCCCTGGAGTTTTGGATAAGCAGAGCTACGGAGATTGAATGAAAACAATGTTCAATCTCGAACCACAGTGAGCAGGGTTTCGCTCGTGTCTGCCTCCTTTTAGAAATTGAGCTGGTTCTGCAGCCATGAAATTCCAAATGAGCTTCGAATGTAGTGAGTTCAGTCGTGAGTATGGTTAAAATTGAATTTCATTTTTGGATTTTTTAAATTCCTTCATTTCATTTATTTTTACTTCATTTTTGATTGAATTAATTTTTGTTCGGCTGTTGGATCAGGAATATGAACTTTGATTTTGATTTTGAGAATTGGAATATAGCAGCTCTTCGTACTAATATTATTTTTAGGATAATTTGTTCAATGTAATGGCATTGAATAATGGCACCAAAAATGTTTTCGTGCTCTGCCAATAACCATTCTCAATGCTCTTTTCTGTGGCTATCCTCTCGCTCTAATCCCGACGAGGGTGTAACTCGATGCAACTCTGCCCTCGTACGAGTTCGATATCTCTCGTTACCGTTGTAATACAGCTCCGGTGATATGCTCAGGGCTCGTTAACCTCGTACACTAAACTTTCTCATCAGGAGAATCGGTGGCTGGGCTGCTCCATATCGTTCGCTGTGGCGTTATTAAATTTACGATACATCGAGCGTGTGCAGCTCGACGTGTGCGTTTCCGGAGCTGTACACGTGTCTGTGTGTTCCAAAACCTCGTGATGGAGAAAACCTCCCCATTACTGAGTTTGGCTTTCGTTACCAAACATATTTAAATAAACTTCGAACGAGGAATCACGTGTTGCAATGATTGGGTTATTTATCTCGATTTTTTTTCATAATAGCAACTATGATTGTTTTACTTTTCATATTTTATCGAATTTCAGAGAATTTCGTGAGCGCGAAATTCAGGAAAAGCTATTAACTCCTTCGATGGCAAGAGATTTTTCACGCCAACTATCGAAAACGCTGAAAAAAATAAAGAAGAAAAGATTACCACGAAAATTGGTTGCCGAGAGTTTTTGAGGTCGCTCATTACGAATCTGCACTCAAAATGAAGCAATTCAAAATGCCGGACCAAAATGCACAAATTGATCTGACGCCAAATGGCAAGAATGCCACTGACGAGCTTAATATCAACTCGATTCCTGCATATTTCCGAATCATCTCGTCACTGCGAAAAAAATCTGAATTAATTTCACAAACATTTTCGTTTTCTCACTCTTCTTCGATTTCTTATCGCCTTTGATTCTGTCAGATAAACGACTAGAGTTAATCAAGGCCGATGATACTTCTCACCATAGGAGCCGAAATAGATCTTGTTTATCTCTCGACCTTAAACGGTAGAAAGGTAACAAAAGAAACGTATTTTTCGTGACTCGCAATTCACATACACACGAAGTATCGAGTCAATTAGCAAGCTAAAAAGGAAAGAACTTTCGATCTCAGCGAATAGGTATAGGCAGGCCTGAGAATCGAATATCTTTTATAATGCATTTGGGCTTATACATCGCTATAAACCGCGCGGTTTTTTGACTCTCTCTCCATCTCTTTCGCTCTCAGGCTTCCCTTCTGTCGCTGTTTAACTCTCCTTTTCTGTTTGTGTCTTTCTCGAATGTCTTTCGCGCCGGTCTTCGCGCGCGAATTGGCTCATCGGTGAGGCTAATTGGGCAATTATATACGAATCTTGCCTGACGATCACGCGGGCGGTTCACTTTCGCAGCGGTCTAAACGACCGTAAATATTCGTCGAAGTCGAAAGAGAAAAAGACGGATACTGAGAGAGAGAGAGAGAGAGACGAAGAAAAGCTCGTGTTCCCGGCGCGTTGTAAAATCGCTCATCACATAATCCAACAGGCAGACGGCAATGGGATTCGTAGGATCGGGTAATGCCACGGAGCTCTGCTGGGCATGAATAGAATGTTCATGGAATCAAATTTTCAAAATTAATTTCACCAAAATCCGCGTTTCTCTATATTCCCAAATACAGTTTGAGTAACTCGTTAATTTCTATTCCCCCACAAACACCTTTCCTTCGAGATATTTCGTCTGGTTTCCCCCCTTTTAGCTAAAATTCATTTTTCATTTATTTGTAAGGTGAATTTTTCAAAATTCATGAAATCTGCTGAATTTTATGAAACCTAAATGTATGAAAAATGTAAATTTATGAAATCCGAATGTGCACGTTTTGGTGGAATCGTTAAAATTGGGAGTTCGGTTTCCATCGACAGAGCTCTTACAGCGAACGTCGGAAGCGAGTATAATAATGTCGTTGCAGCAAACTGCTTCCGATCTCCGGCACGACGATTCCAAAGTCCACAGACGTGCACACTGGTCGTCCATGTGCGGAATTCACATGTATAAATTTATTAACGTACGTACAAACGGTTCGGATCAGTATTGTCGAGATGTCAAGAGTGTGGGGAGGGACTTGGAGCTCATGGTTTATAGATAGACTTAAACACAGAGCTGTAGAACTATTGTTCTATTTCCAAGGCTGTCGGTGAGGTCGGAGATTCGTTAGGTTTGCTCCGGCGCGTTGCGCGAGCGATAGGGCTTGGTGTTGGCCCGTCACTCAACTCTTTCAGCTTTACTTCTCCCCGGAGTGCCTTTCCTGCGAGTGCAACGGCGAGAGGGAGAGATCTATAACTCGAGAACTGTCATTACAGGGTACGAGTCTTTACACACGAATAGCGCACACATTAAATATTCGTTAATACACGTAGAACTGACGATCGAAAAGATACACGAAAATAGAGAAAACGATGCAGTGGCGAGTGCAAAGAGTTGGACCTCGAATTTCCTGGAGACTTTGAATTCAGGAAACGAGTGGATTCGATGAAATATTTCAGTGAATCTGGTACCGAGAGTGCTGTACAAAAATCAGCCTGAAGAACTTCTCCGTAGTTCCTTCATAATGATTCAATGACAACCTCGGAGGTCGGATCTTATGTTTTATTCTAATTTTAATCTTAAGGAGTTTCGGTACAGGCGATACAATATTGCCATGCTAACCCATGCTAAAAAAATTAAAAAATTCAAAAAGTTCAGAATTTTATAAAATTTGGTGAACATATTCTTTAGTGCCAAATTTGACTATACAAATTTTTTAAGATTTTTCTTCTACACAGTTATCGAGTAATTGATCACTAAGTTCACGTGTATAAGCATAGCGTTTCCATATATATAGTTATACATTCCGGGCATAAGAAATCTGCTTTAATGCGTAATTACTCGATAACTAAGTAGAAAAAAATTTTGAAAAAATTTGTGTTTTCGCACTTGATGTTGAAGAACATTATCACCAAATTTCATCAATTTCTTAACATTTAGACTTTTGTACCGAAACTCCTTAACTCAAATTATACTGAATAGGACAGGACCTGTGAACTCTGTTCTTTGTGCAATCCTGAATAAATTTATTTAGGTTATTATGTTAGTTCTGGAGAGAGCAACGCAAATATTAGTATTAATTGAAAATATGTATTGTACTACTTTTCAAACTTGCCTCAAGGTGCTAACCAAGGGTTAAAGTAGTTCGGCCATTCTATGACTAGTCAAGTTCGCAACTGCTGCTTTGTTTTGATTTAATTGAAGACTGAATTATTAATAAAATTAATGAACACTTACATTGAGAATATTTTTATCTCAAGAACGTAATAAAATGCTATAAAAATATATCATAAAATACAAAATTTATACTTCAACTTGACTATTTAATGATTGCCTCTAACACTTTAAATACACAAAACCTGGGGAACATTTTTATTGCACGAAAGAAAGTTTACGTCGGTGTAATGGCACCGAGAAAAAGGAATGGTCAATTCATTGAAAAAAGCGAAGCTACTAGAGGAATGAAAGCACGTGAGTCAGTCTCAAAAATAAATTTGATGAAATTCCCGCGATTCCCGACTTTGCCCGAAGTTCAATGAGCTGTTACCAGGAGTCGAACGTAATGACTGGCACCCGCTTTCGACACGTCAAAAACTGAAGTTTTTTTCATGCTTTCTTTCTTAAAAGCCCCGTAAGGTAATGTTTTTTTAAAGAAACGGAATCTGTAATGAATTTTCTTCGCGATATAAACTTTTCCGAAGCTTGAACACCGTAAAACTTTTTCACAATTATTGTAATATTATTATTGTGAGTTCTTCCATAGGGTACCGTGTTAAAAACTCAAAATTGTAAATGAATTCACTCAACATTTTAATACTAATTTAAATAAACTGAATTAAATTCGATAACGAAGTTTTAGTGGCTCGCGTCATCAAATTAGATCATGAATCCCAATAAAGTTTCACTTCGACAGTCATTTTCGCTCGGTATTGATATTTTGTTGTGGGAAAATGAGGGTGAATAGTTCTCTTGTCAGCACTCGCCAACTTCTCGTAGGCGCGTTTGCTGAGGCTGTCTAATTAGAGAATGCGAAACGTCGTTTCATGCATATATGTAGAAGAGATTGGAAATACAAAGTCACAGAGAGCCCTGTGAAACTTCACGTGACATCGATCTAAAGCAAACCTGGCGTACACGCGTAATATTCGCGTAGTTGTTTCCGTGCATTTTATATCGTAAATATCAAAGTGTATATTTTTCGTTTATACGTGTTTTTACGAAGCCTCCCATACGCGACGCTCTCCCATACAAAGGCTCGCTAATTACTCGAGAATCGATTAAGCCTTCCCCTTTCCTCCTGCCGCTTTCGGACCTCCCACTCGCTGCCATTGGGTTTCAACCTCGTCGGGGTTTCGAGCACCCTCCGCACGTCCATAACCATCATAATGTAGCGCACGAATTTTTTATTAGTTCGATAGTGTAAAGAATGTTTATTTTTCATAAATTTATCGTCTGTGATCTCTCAGATAAAATTACACGTCGTTTGTTAACGCTGTTCGTTGTTCGATCGTTCCAAAGCTATTACAACGTTTTATGCTCTTTCGGAGAGAGCACGAATTTCGTGAAACCGATGGAAAAAATATTTGTGCAGGTTTCGAGTTGCCCGGTTTATTGAATTTCGGATTCGATGGAGATTTTTTTTTCAAAAAATTGCCACTTTGAGGGAGGAAAGTTTTTGCTGCCGGTGGCAAAAATGAGGGTCGCGTCAAACCGGTTGTCCAACGGTTCAACAATTTCTAGTTCCGTTTGAGCCTACGATGCGACCTCATCCGTTTCCTAACTTACTTTCCGTAGCCTCAAACGGCGAGGTCACTCGATCGTTTTGTATTTCAAGTGAGTAGACGATCATTCTGCTAACCCCTTTTTTACGACGCCAGCTCCAATGAAAAAAAGAAGAAGAAGACGAGAGAAAAAGACTCATTTTCAGTGAAAAATCGAAACGTCGACTTTGTCTTCAGGATCCATTCGAATGCTATGCTGAAAAAGCAGGAATTTGCGGCGTAAACAAGAGTGACGAAATGGCCTTGAGGAAAAAATTGTTTGATTGATGCCGCGTTACGCGACTCCCGATTAAATATGTCTTTGATTTTGTATGTAACGTTGTAGAAAAATAGCTTGTATATAGTAATGAGGTGCGTGCTGACTCTACTTAATTTCGAGCACACGCACGTCGCTCTGCCCGACACGTTTGCTTCTATTTTATTAGATTTCTCGTGTGAGCATTGTCATATATTGTTTTCGTTCGTTTTTTTTTCGCTCCTCCGCATGTTTTTCGTCATATTTTCGTGTTTCGTGAATTTGTCAAACGCCCAAGTATATATTTAATTCATGTTGCTTGCGCACAGGTGAAAATGATCGACACGAAAAACCAGGGGCACGTGAACACGTCGAAAAGTGGGGGGAAATAAACAAGTTTTTCTATCGAGTAAGCAATAGCAAGAGCGAGGTTGATAACGAAAAAATAATGAGCCGAGGAAAAGACGATCGATCTTCGGACTCTCTTCGATAACCGCACGTGCTCGAAAGAACTTTCCTTCCTCGAAAATGTATCGTGACCAATATTGACCGGGTCGAAATTATCCCCGGCGAATATTGAAAGGAAACGAAATTCGATTATTAATATTTACTGTTCATTTCATTTATCCTCCGATCCAATCTTCGATCGTTGAGGTCTTTGGAGTGGCAAAACGGGGCGAGCGAGAACGCGGAGGTATTCGGTGTAGAAAGGCAAAAAAGGAAGTCGCACCTTTTCTGTCAAACTGACAGTTCGCGAGGCATTTATAACGGGGAATTCCTTTCCCTGCTCGGCAACCCCCTCTGCCGCGGTGCTGTTCTTCAGAAAAGATAGGAGATCGCGCGCGCGCGCCAACTCGATCGAGACGAGAGGCCGCGTTTTTTCACTTCCTCTCTCGTTTTCGTTAACACCTCACCTCCCCCTCTTTATATTCTGTTTCTTTTACTTGTCAGCAATTAGCACCGCCGTAAAGTACGTTCGTATATATAAATATGGAGGAAAGGAAAGAGAGACGCGTTCGTTTATTTGTCGGCCGGTGAGGTCGCGCGCGCGCGCGCGCGCGCGCCACCGATGCCTATCCCCGACTTTTATGTTTGATTTGCATGTGAAACGTGAGTGCCGCTCGAAGTCGTACGGCTCGCTCGAACTTTTTCTTCCCGCTTTGTCCGCGCGGATTTTTTCCAAGGATATTCGTCTGCGATTGAATTTTCTCAGCTTCGTTATCTCGTAAGAATTTCATTCGATCTCGTCATACGTTTTCCTGTCGAAAAACGTACCAGGACGCCATTTTTATTTCTGCGGATCCTCCAAATTCCCTTTATCGATGGATAATAAAAGATCTTTTCATCAGACATTTTTTTTCAACACGCAGTTGGTCCTTTTCATTCTTCCAGTATTTCCCATTATTCTCGTCCCTTCAGAATCCTCCAGCCATTCGACTTTTGGCTCGTCCATGCGGCAAACCGCAACTCTCCGTATATTTTCGGCTCTCTTTTCCTCCCTTTCTTCTATCTTCATTTTGAGTATCCACGCGCGGATACCGGCTCAAAAGGAACTCACACATACGTCGACATTTCTTTTATTACGAGAAGCGAACGGAAGTTTCAAAAATTCTAACGAAACAATGGCCAAACTCATAGCTGTGAAGCTTTTATGGCTGTAATTCTGCCATCACGCCGCGGAGCTCTCGCGTATTTCTGCGCGCTCAACAAGCGGACTCAGACCTCGCACCAGCATTCTTTTTATTCATAGTTTAAACACGCGCGTGTGGCTTCAACTAAAACGAGTGTTTTAACGATTAAACACACTTTTGAGAAACTCGGATGAAGTCTTTCAACGCGCGACGCCGGGTTTCGCACTTTAGGCTAAATTATATTGTTGTAATACTAACGTCAAACACGTTCTCACTTCTCGCTCGCCTTAACTCCTCGTATAACTTACTTCAATGTGCCACCCACTTTTCACTGGATTTAGTATTTTACGATTTATCTTTCGAACTAAATAACGCTCTCATTTTCTCGAACACAATGAGCCTCGCGCTCATTTCTCAGGGGGTAAAAGCCTATTCAAATAATTTTATGATCGTGCGATACGGTTTCATTCGACTCAGCTTCTTAATGATTCGCAGAGTGTACTTAATAAACGTAAATAAACCAAGAGCATATTGATTCATAAAACCTCAACGCTCAGCACGATTGAATCTTAACAATTTTGAAATCTAATGATGAAAAAACATCGGAATAAATGAAAGAAAGTTTGGAATATTTTTAAAAATGGTTACGCTTCCGCTGCGTTTTGAATATTCAGTCGAATTCTACTACCCCAAAAAATAAATGGCAGCGAGTTCTCATCTCCATTTTGGTAACTTCGAATCCTCCTTTTTGGCTGGAGCACAAAGTAAAAATGTACCATCTGGCTTTGTCTACTCGCATCGTTTTTTATTTTCTCGCGTTTTGCGGTATCATCTGCGGCGAAGAGGCCGCACGTTCCTGTGAGGCCAATGGAGCCACCGATTGTGGCCACGGCGGATCCTTTTGAGAAGGAAACGAAGAGACACGACAAGGATCTGCCTTCATATTTACCGGCGAATACGTAACCGCCCGTCGAATAAGAATGATAATATTCAAAGAAGAAATCCATCTGTATAGGAACGTTAGATTTTCTGTGCGATGACATTGTGTCACAAAATTTTTCAAGGTTTTGTAATGCTCGTTGAATGATCTCAGTTGTTGAAATAATTTATTTTATTCCCATTTTATGAAACCCGTTTCTTCAGTGGTTTCTTTTCTTCCAACGGAACGATCAGTTATCATTCATCAAAACTTTTAACTCAAAGGAAAAAATCGTTTAACAGAAAAAAACGTTCGTGGATTGTCCAGTTCGACAATTTCCAATTAAATGGCGAATATTTATTTAGGAGTCAAACGTTCAGGGAATGCGCTCGTACTTCCTACGCTGAATCTCCAACGAAATTGTTTTCTGCCTAGAATTTTGACTCCGCACTTGTTTAATTCGGAAAGATTGTAATTGCAACGGAGTGTCACTGACTGATGCGGGTACTACGGAGAGGGGAAATCGTGCTCGGTGGTAAATTTGGTATAGATATATGGGATGTAAAAACGATAGAGTATGGCAAATCGCAGAGGCCTCAGGGACCGTTTCTCCGGCAGGCGTAATCCGCTACAAATTTATTTCTATTTGGCGTCGAGGGTGGGCGATGATCGTAGGCCGCGTGGCGAAAGCGTACCATGATAGAGGGTGAACGGAGATCGATCAAGCAAATTTTTCATCGTCTTTTGTATCCATTTAGGTGAGAGAGGCAGAAAAAGAGAGAGAGAGAGAGAGAGAGAGAGAGAGAGAGAGAGAGAATTTGTGTACACAAAGTACAGCAGGAAAAATGTTAATTGAAGTGATATCGAAAAGACGAGAAAAAAGGTGGAGATTTAAAAAGCCAGAAATCTGGATTGGAATTCGGATTTTCTTGGCTCTCACTTTCCAAACGAATTGCTTGAAATTTATCTGCTCGGTAAATCTGCACGATTTATGACGAAGCATCGATCCTTGCTACTTTTTAACAATTTGACATAGTTCTATTGGCCTTGCATACGTAACAGCAATCGTAAAATGGAGAGAGAAGGAAAAAATTGATGAAAGAAAAGTTACATATCGAGTAGGGAGTCGCTTCACGGTGTGCCTTCCGTCCGCGTTCTCAGTTTCTCTCGTCGAAGCACACCAGGACTCGAGCAGGCTCTTCGGAACTCCGGGATACCTCTCGTACCACCGAGATGGAAAGAGAGCGAGAGAGAAAGAGAAAAAGAGAGGAAGACCGCCTCTGAACAGGGGGATCCCTCTCTCCGGTGGACAAACTGAGACCGATCGCTCGCATAAATCTCCCTCCACCATCCAATATAAATCCGTCGGGCCCGTGCTACCCGACATAAATACGACTTAGCGACCGGCGATTTACGGCTAATTGAGAATTATTTCCCGCAATAGGAGACTCGGCTGCGGCGAGAAGAGAGAAAACCTCCTCGATCGCTTTCTCTCTCCGTCTTCTCATTTTTCTATCTCGCCGAGGTCTTTTCATCCCACTCTTCCTACATCGTACCTCATCCGCTGGGACCCGATCGTTGTGGGAGTACACGAATACGTTTTCCTCTTTTTTGTAAATCGTCCAATAAGAGTGTCGCGATTTCGTTTAACCCTCAATGACGAAGCTTCATTGAATCGAGGTTTCTTCATTAGACATTCGACTTTTCATTCTACTTTTGTTTGCTCCAAGCTCCTTTCGATCGCTTTATTCTCTCTCGATCTTTCTTACAACAATTAATAATATTCACTCTTCATTGTGCTGTCCTGGCTTTCTTGACGAATTCTCAGCAGAGCGGAGGGTGATAAATAAAATTTCATATCCAACGTTCTTTACGCTCTGATATTTCGTTCTTTAGTTATCGGAATATCTTTAAGCAGGAGGCTCTGCAGGGTGCAACGCGTGTGGTCGTCGGCAAGCTGCCTCCAAAATACAAGTTGACCAGTTCACATTTCTCGGTAAAAAGATCAAACTGAAATGGCGAAAGTTTAAGGAGAAACAAATATGAGAAAGTAGAACTTTTCCTTGGTGGCACTATCGGCACTTGCCCTCAGAGGATTCGGTAAAATTTCTTTCGCCAGGATCGACACCGCCACTTGTGACAGCGGGGGACAGTCCCAGCATCTTCTAACTCGAGCAACGTAAAAAGTGCTCTCATCGAAGTGACATTTTTATTCTTGGGTGGGTGAGCGTTCGAAGCGCTTCGGTGGGCCTGCTGTTTTCGTGTTTTGTTTGCAAACTGTCACAACAACTTGACCCGGACGGAGAATCTCAACCCTCGTCGTTGTTGCTGCCGACAGCAGCACACGCCGAGAAGCTTCTTTCTTTTTTTTCTTGCTTTCTCCAAAATCTCTTTCTCTCATTTCTTTTTTAACTCCGCCTTCCTCTCTCTCTCTCTCTCTCTCTCTCGCTTCCTCTCGCAGCCTCGGCTCCTACACTCGACCCGAGATTCGAGTGGTCTCGTAGCTCGTGTCCTCCTCCTATCTCCGACCCGAGAGAACCCACGGGCCCACGAGACATTCGAGGAGCAGCAGCAGCAGCAGCATCAAAAAACGACACCACCGATCGAGTCATTCTTAACTCGGGGAAGTAATTAGTCTCAAGTATCTTTCCCTCTTTCTCCTTCTAAAGAAACTTTCCTTTATAATAGGCCGTTGAAGATGGTCTCGAGGAAAATTCAAACCTCGCGTGTGTCTGCGTGCTGGTCTTTCGTTAACTACCCTCGAAATGTTACCAAATATTTTCCTGTGACATGCAGCAGCCCCTGGACTCCCCATTTTCGAAATGAGCCCTCGCTTCCTATTGCCAGCAAGTCAGACGATGACTTTTTCTGGCTGGTTCGATCGATTCGTTGATAGGATTCGATACGACGAAATTTATTGAAGAATGGAAACTTTGCTTCCATCGAATTTATGATTAGCCCCAATTTATATGGGGCTAATTCGTTCCATCAAATTTCAACGTTCACGGAAATAATTTCCACAGCAAGCAATCAATTGTTGCAAATTCTCTGTTACGTAACGCAATTGGAAAATCTTTACAAGCAAAAAAGATAGTGCAGTTTAGAGGGTGGTGGATATTTTGTGATTGGGATCCCCATAAATCGACGAGTCTTGATTCCCTCGCAAAGTGGTGGGCAGCAAAGGAAGAAAGAGGATATCGAAGATCTACGAAGGGCTCGGAAAGAGAGGATACATGAGAATGCCGCGTAAGTATAGAGAGCATAATAATCAGAAGTAAATTGCGAATACGTGAGGCTACCGTGTGCCGTCGGCTTACTCGCTCACTGTCTCTTCCTTGTATTTTTCTTTCTTTCTACCTACCACAGCTACAGCTATATGCGTATGAATATATAAAGACATATAACCACTTATGATCGTAGTAAAAATACGAATAAAAATACACGTTTATATTTTTCTTGTAATCTAGTAAAGTTGTTTCTAGTATAACATTTTGTAAGTGCTCTCTTTTCGTATGAGTTTTATGCAGAATTACGTCAGAATATCAATGTTGATATCCAATTCGTCAAAAGGGAAATCAATAAGGTTTCTCATATTTTATTAACATTCTTTTTGGAGAACAAGTTCAAGAATTCTCATTGACTACCATTGCAGTTTGATGATCGAAGAATCGATTTGTAGCACGAGGGGATGAAAGTGAAGAGATTGTTAAATGAAAATAATTTTGTTTGGCTTCATTGACCATTAAGGTAGTTTATGCACGAAACGATTTTCTTAAGAAAGTCTTGAAATTTAGAGAGAGTTTAAATGGGCAGTGGACTGGCACCCGTATCAAATTTTAAAGGGTTCGTCTTATCGATTATTGAGATAGACATGTTTAAATATGAAGAGAAATACATAGGGTTATAGGGACTATGCGTTAAAAATCGTTTATCTTTTCATATAACGAATAAACGCTTCTTATTATGAAAAAGTACACAAAACAATGAAGTATGCAGTGAAAGTTTGGGAAAAAATTCGAGACGATTGTCTTACTGTTAATAAAGATATATTACCTTAAAGATTGAACGAAATTGGTGATGACCACTCGTATACCCTCACATTTATTTATTTCGGCATTTTGTTTCTTCATGGTTTGGCCCATTCTTGTCACAGTCTTTTATTGATATTTTTCTCTGATCCATTTTCCATTGTGCTTTCCTTTTGCCCTCTCTAAAGCGATTTTTTACATAAAAAACTGTAGTATTTTCGCCAGGGTCAAATGAAATGTGGATTTCAATCAGTGATGCATCCTCGATTAATTAATGGCTTGTAATTTCATTAACCAAAAGATAAGTTGAAAAAATGTATTTACAATTTTGAATGAATAACTCTGACATTAATTTAAAGTGATTATATCTATAATTAGGAAATAAAAATCGTTCAAATTTAGAAACCCACAAAATACGATCTACCTTAATGTTTCATTGGGTCACTAAAATAACAGAATTCCTCAAGAATATTTCCTCGTCTCGATTCACAGGTTTTCTCTAAGGGCCAAAATGGGAAGAAATGAAAATGCATTGGCGGGTGATGGCTTAGCCATAGTCGGCTATAATCTAATTTGAATCCTGGGAGGGTCTACCTGCTTCTCTCTCTTTCCCATTCGTTTTTTCTCCCGGTCTTTAGATCGCCTCCAATCTCTCCGTTCGCCGGCAATCGAGCGTAATGGAACACGTATCGAATAATATTACAAGAGCGATTCGATTCGATATCGTTCGCAATTCCTCCGCAGTGAACCGCACGTATAACGCAGGCGACTTTTGCGGCGAGACAGAAGAACGGCTGCCGTTGAGCCAGCGCCGCGTGTGAACTCCTGGTTTTCGTGTTCACGCTCTCTCGGACTTTTTTGTCCGGTTTTTTTCCGCCCGACAATTTTGTTTATTCCACTCTTCAACTTTTCTTCATTCTTATTCTTCGTTTTTTTTTTTTTATTAAACCACGTCCTACGAGCCTCCGACCGCAAGATTCTTACGAGACGACAATTGAAATTCTCTTGATTACGGGAAAAAAGAGAGTGAAACCAATCGCCTGCTCTTTCTATCAGCAGCTATTATTTTATTGCAGGCATTTTAGCCGCACGAATCAAGTCACATTTGAGCCAACATATCTTCAAAATCGAAAGACAAATTTTCCTGCGGATTGCCATAGTTTTAGCTGGCAGACATTCGTCATTACGTGGCTCATTACAGATTTAACACGGTATAATTCGATCCCTGAATCGTTAACGCTATATAAAGACGTTTGTAAAGTCCAACATCTGCAGAACCACCGGTCCATATTACACGCGATTCTTCAATGGCTCATCCCTCCCGGGCACACTCTCCACAGCCGCTGTGTAAATGACGCTCACAAAGCGATGGACAACAGACGGACATGTGACTACGAGAACTGAGACAACGCGCGTGTCGCGTCTTCACAAATTGATGTTGAATACGAAAAAACTTGCGATCAGACTGAGAGCGCATTTAGTTTTTTGTTTATTTTCGTATTTAGTATTTTAAAAACATTTTCGAATTCATTATTTTCAAAAAATTTTCGTATTTTTCAAACAACCTCAGTGACGTTGATCCGACAATGTTTTTAAAGAGGTTTCATCGAGCAGGAAAAAAATCTGTTTGTCTTCGTAGTTTAATTGTCAAAATTAGAAAAACTTGCATTTTTTATTTGTCCTTTACTGAAGCATCTTTCCGAGGCAATTAAGTTGCAATGCTAGCCGGAAGGTGACAACATCTTTGTGCTCCACAGTAAGAGACACTCAAAATTATATTTGATTTTTGTAAATTTCGTATCCGATTCAATCACTAAGATTCGAACACTATTTTCTCATTTGCTTTGCTCCTGTGTTTATGACACTTCGTTCGCATCCTAACTCGGTGCTCCAAGCAAAGAAAACTGACCAATATTTTCTTCACATTTTCCTCCAACAATGAAAGCAGAACTAACTAAGCAATTTTTTATGACCACAAAAGGGCAAGAATAAAAAATATTTCTTTCCTGCTCATAATTTCATTGTTATTTTGTCACTTTCCTAGTAAATAGCGAAGAAAAAATGCTCTTCCATTTAGTGTAAGAGTCTCGCCCAGTGCTGTATGAAGAATCGAGTGAGAATGCAAAAAACACGAGGGCTTTGCTGCACAGTGGAAATATCTCGTTTGAGGTCGACCTGACGCGTACTAAGCAGAGCATTTTTTTTTATTTTTTTTAATCAAAATATTTTTCACACATCGACGTAGGCCGTCGGAAGTCGAGCATTCTTTTCGGTGTTTCTCAAGTGCAAAGAGTCCCTGCTCAAAGATCGAGAGCAGGGTGTAAGAGAACACACGTTTTTATCACGCTATATGCAAATGGGACATATGTGAGGCGAGCCGAGGCCACGTGTAATAAATTACCCCGTGGGGGCTCATATAGGTAGGCCTAAAATTACAATCTCTCGCTGTCTTTCTCTCCCGGTACTGAGCACAACATGCACGAGTATATCTTTGTTACGTATCCTCGTTATGTCTCGTGTTCAAAGTGTTGCCGTACAAAACTCAAAAGTATCCACGAAAAAAGAGACCCCCAATTCTGCGGAGTTCGGTACGATCTTTGATGTTGAATGCACGCGGGCGTGACCCAAAAGTATAAGAAAGACACGCGTGTCCAAGGGACCGGAAGTTCCGGAGTAAATTTACATAATTTTCGTTCAAATGTGAACGAGTTGCCGGTCAATTTTTGACTTTCATCGCGTCTTCAAAATCGGATTCTTTAATTTTTTATCACAATTTTTTGAACTATCAGAATTTAAGGTGTAGGATCGTATTTTATGGGTGCCTAAATTCGGTCGATTTTTACTTCCTAATTAAAGATATAATCACTCTAAATTAATGCCAGAGTTATTCGTTCGAAATTGTAAATAAATTTTTCCAACTTATATCTCTTGGCGAATGAAATTACAAGTCCACAATTAATCGGGGATCCATCATAAACTGAACCCGAAATTTCATTCGTTTCTGGCTAAAATACTATAGTTTTTTATGTCAAAAATCGCTTTAGAGAGGGCAAAAGGAAAGCACAATGGAAAATGGATCAGAAAAAAGTATCAATAAAAAGACAGAAGACCGTGACAAGAATGGGCCAAGCCAAAAGAAGAAACAAAATGCCGGAATAAGCAAATGTGAGGTTATACGAGAGCTCTTTTCCGATTTCGTTTAATCTTTAAGGTAAAACATCTTTATTACTAGTAAGACTATCGTCTCAAATTTTTTCCCAAACTTTCACTGCATACTTCATTGTTTTGTGTACTTTTTTAATAAACTTAGTAAGAAGTGTGCAATCGTTATATGAAAAGAAAAACGATTTTTTACGCATAGTCCCGATAACCCTGTGTATTTTAGTCAATCGACAACGCATTTAAACTCTGTGTAAATTTCAAGAATTTCTTAAGAAAGTCATTTCGTGCATGAAGTACCTTAAAAAGGTGGTAATAGTTTGTTTTCAAAATACTTGACCACGGTGAAATGTCGAAGAGTAGAAGTTGGCAGAATTCAATTGAATTAAACTATAATTTGCATTCCCATGAGCAACAATTACAAATTTACTTGCATGAAAATAATGATTAATTGTATGTACGAGATTTGAAGTCACTCAGAATTTTGCTAGAAAAGTGGTAAGAGAATCGAAAATAAGTCGAGTGTTGAAATCAATGTTATTCGATCTAACAGCCTTTTTCATTGCTGCTTGATTAATTCGCCATCAGTTTGAAAAATCATTATGATTTCAGATTGCAAAGCGATTATCCTTTAAAACGCTCCGGTGAAGCAGCTCAAAGTGTTTTCTCGCTTCGCAGATTACTCTGTACAAACGATCCGCTTGTTTTTTTCGCGTTTGCGAAATGCCAGAAAATAAAAAGAGAAAAACGGAGAAAGAGAGAGGGAGAATGAGACAGTGCAGCAAAGAGCAATAACCAGCATCGCCGTAATTGCCTTAAGAGTAATTCAGCGGCGTGAATGGACAGCTCGTTTTCTTGTAATTACCAACTGTCGTAGACAATTATAATATTGTTAATAATCGGGATACCAAATTCATAGCAAATGATAAAAAAGAGACTGGAGCCTTTCAGAGTCCATCAAAAAGAAGGAAAATCACAAAAACTTGGAGCTTCTCATCGCACGCTAGCATGGAATTATATAAAACGTGAAATTCAAGAATATTCACTTTAAATAGCAACTGTTAATCGGGAATAAATTATCGTTGGAACGTTGAATGAAAACACTTTCATTTTTTTCACTTTTGTTAACCAACACCTGATGGCGTAACTGATGTTATTCGAAGTAAAAATATAATTTGCAGTTCAATGTACTCGAACCCTCCGCGTTTGCGAATAGGAAGCACGATTATATTATTGAGTGTTCAGTGTCGGTGAAGTCGGAAACTGAAATGTTCGTGATAAAATCTACTATAATCTCGAGAAATGATTTGTAAATCGTAAATTTTATAATTCATTGATGAAAACTGTTTTCCACATAAAACGAGAGTTTCATCTCAATTCCTTGTTGATCATTCAATTAACGGCTTTTCGAAGAAGACGTTTTTTTCTGAACGATTAGCCAAGAGTTTTGAGAAGGACTCTTGGCCGGCTATAAACCTTCGTGCCCCGGCGAATAAGTAGTTTGGCACATATTTGCGGAATGACATAATTGAAAAACACTCGTTTTTAAACGTGCGCGTAAGGTTCTCTTTTCTCCGTGGTCGAATGTAGAATAGATGCGCAAACAAACAGTACGCAAGATCTTAGTTCTCTGCGTAGAATAAGGCAGATCGCGTTGATGCTCATCTGCCGCTTTACGCTCAAATATTATTCTTTTATCTCCTTTTCTCTCTCGCTCGTTCTTATTTTTCTCAAATATACTTATGACTGTTTGTTCGCTCTCCGGCTAATACTGGTAGTCGTGTCGGCAGTGGCACAGCGGCGTCGGCGGTAGAATAAACTTCGACCGGGTAAGAGGTGAGTCGTAAAAAGGATTTGCGCGGACCTGTCGTAAACAATGGTCGATCACGAGCTTGCCTCGATCCTAGCAGCATATACGAGGAGCTCCTGCGACGTGTTTCTCTCGTTTTTTCCTTCTCTTTCTGTGGTTGGAAGACCCTTCGAATATCCCTTCGGAAAGGGCTCTTTTTTGTCTCCCTTCCCTCTCTGAGTGGGAGTAGAAAAGCCTCGTGAAATTTCAGACTATGCTGCTATCCCCAGATCTCTGTAAATGTTGCGAGCTCGCATGTGTTGTCGATTCTGTTCGAAACGGTTTCTAACCTCTCGAAAAGCGATACTCGCTTCCTCCAGTTTTCTCCTTCGTCTCTCTGCCTCGCTCTCCTTCCTCTTTATCCCTCTACTGTTCTCCGTTCCTCGATTTTACGATCGTCATTATACCCATCCTGAAAAATGGTATTTCCTCGCTTTTTAATCCTGGTAATCATGGCAAATTGAATTTGTGGCCCGAAAACGATGACCGCTCCTCTGTTTTTCTATTCCCGCTGGCTCAACTGCAGAACTCGCTGCCTCGTCACTGTGCAACCATCCACGAGCTGTGTCGTTGCGAAAAACTAGAGTTTTATTGTGCTCCCTCGTATTTTACCTATTTCCCAATGTCGAGCAAAAAATAAACACAATTACTTAACGATCCACTGACGGTACAGTCTCTCACGAAAGGTGCCTCATTATGGAAGAAAAGCTTTGCAGTGTTGTTTCTTTTTTTTCAAAAGCTCTATAGCTCTTGCAGTTCAGTGTCCGATCGAAGTGAATTACCAATCTAGAGACACAACAGTGTCTCGATATCAAGAATTTTATCATTCACTTGGATGTTTTTTTTTTTCGCAACGGAATCATTAATGCGAATCTCTCATCACGGAAATTTTTTAATGAAAATAATGGAGTGATTGCTGACCAGTTTTTTATGACTGGCAATATCGTGTGAAGCAAAAAATGTCGTTTCTTTTATACGTCGATTCGACTTCGTAGTATTGTTAAACTCCCTTAAAAAAAGGGAAATTTTGTTTTATGGAATAGTACGGTGCGAATAATCCCATTGGCATGGAGTGTTTCGACTGAAAAATGTCTTTCCAGGTAAATTGGATCGATTCGCAGTGGGAAAACGTTTGGAAGACAGAGTTTCGTTCCTTCTTTTTCTCGAGCGGTGCTTTCCGCTTCGTATTCTCTCGAATCCGTACTTAGGATCCATTGTATTTCCACGAAGATATAACGCGCGCGATGTCGTGAAACGAAAATAGCACCGGCGACAAACAAGAGTTGAGGTCGCGCACCGAGTGTCTTAGCACATTAATTTAATTACACAAACATCGTGCCTCGTTTTGTGCCGGCCAATTGCCATTGAAATCGCCGTAATTTTCCCATTAGACATGTGCGCTGAGAGGAAAATAGCGCGGAACAAAGGGAGAAAGATAGCGAATATGGAATGAGGGAGGGAGGCAAATAGGAAGTGAAGGAAGGAAGGCAAAACGGTGGCAACATCCGGTCAGAGAATTGCGTGGTTCGAGATGACGGGGTACCTCATCATCGCTGGGCCATCTCGCACGCATGCATTCGCGACATGTAAGCATTTTCTCTCAAATAAGCAGCCGCAAACGATACCCAAGGACACCAATATCCACGTGAAATATATTTTTTCTCGAGAAAAAGTGTTTTTCGGATATTCTTGATTGACTGCGATCTAAACAATGCGACAAGAGACCTCGCTGTTTGTTTAAAAGTCTCGCACCTGTACTCACCATCCACGTTCGTCGAATGGAAACGTCACAACGAATCTAGGACGGATCTAGTTGGAATAAAGTGCACTGGCAATTTTCGAGAATGACAATGCGAGAGAATCAGGTTGTCCAATCGTCGAGGAACCGAACGACGCACGAGGTCACCGGAGCGTCTTCTCTCACGATGCTTTACTATACTATTTGTCCCGTGTAATTAGGGTTTTCACATATGACACGGGAAAGAGACAAATAACTGCATGGGCTCTCTGTCCAACGTTTCTGTGGCTCCGCCTCTACCCTACCGCGCCCCCTATCTTCTTTTCCCTCTGCCGCTTCTTCCATTCACTTTTCAACATATCTATGTAGATGCTCTCAACTGGGCATAAGACAGAGAGATACCGGGACAAGATTATCCCTCTGCATAACTGACAGCCACTCTTTAACGCTTACGACACTTACGGAGAGGTCCCAGAATCATCATCCTGAGTATAAACCGAGTCTTCGTGAAGCAACGAGGATACACATGTAATATCCAACAGAGCGTACTTTTTGACGAGCGCCTCGTCATCTCTCAGACTCGTACTCTTCTTTTTTATCTTTCTCTTTCTCCTTCTCTCTTAAAACGCTAACCTGTCCATCTTATACGACGTTCCCCGGGCTCGTACTCCCTTTGTACATTAGTGAGACACTGCATTAAACGCTATTCCCGTACTTCACCGTGTACTAACAGTTCTTTTTTACGAGGAGGTACTTGTTACGCCGGAATTCCATGTAAAAGCTTTCAATTATAGAAAGTATGAAGAACACACAATGTAATGCGCTCATCCTCGTACGGCACTTGGAACTCGCAAAAGTCTGCTCGATTCATCAATTACTTTATCATGGAATAACTCGTTGCTTGATCATTTAAATGGGCAACGCGATTGCAATTTTATTGTAGCAACGGTCATTCCAACCGTGATATCTTCGTAAACATGTTGCAATAAAAGATGAGACGATTTATGGAAAAGATTGGAAGATTGATATCCGACGACTTACCTTGACTGTGTTCGCCAGCGTCGAATGTTTTGCTCGTCATCTGGAAAAGCGCATCGAGAGGGCTGCTCTGGCCCGTGTTTCTTTTTCCGTTTTGTCCACTCGTCGAGTTGTGCTGTTGTTGGCTCGTTTTATTTCTTTTAAACTGCTGCTGCATCGCCGGATGATGAAGTCCGGGATGGTGGAGTCCATGATGCAGGGAATGGTGATGCTGATGATGAAGATGATGGTGGGCGAGAGGATCCGGACTCCCGGAATCGGACACGGAACTTCGTCCCGACGAAGATGAACTGCTCAGAGGCGGTTCGCTCATGGAGCCTGACATCGAAGCCAAGGACATTCCCATCAAAGACAAATCCCTCGGACCCTGACTGAGACTCGAGTGGTGATGAATCTGTTGATGTTGTAATTGTTGCTGATGGTGATCGTGATGGGAGTTGTGATGGTGATGGTGGTGGTGGTGGTGGTGGTGCCTCTGGTGATTGTGATTGTTGTTGAGATGTGGTTGACTCGATTCCACAGTGTCCCAAGGCCTGACGATCTTCGCTTTTGGCCTGTGGGATAGAATATCCAAAATACTGAAGGATTTTACACCGCGCTCGTTGTTCGAGTCTCTGTCTCTTTCGTCCTCGTCGTCGGATTGTTGGATCGGTACCATTTTCAATTTTTTCAGAGGCTTGAAGTAGTCGTCCGTGGTACCGTTCGGTGAGGTTCTTATCGTGTTATCGTCGTCTTCCTCGTTGTCGGCGTCTTCGTCCCGCGTGAGCATCGTGACCTCCGCGTTCGACGAGGTTCGACTTATCTGACGTCGTCTTCTTCCGTTCCCCATGCTTCGTTCATAATCGCCATTGTCTCTCGAGTATCTTTCGTCCTCGTCGAGACAACACGGTGGACTCAGCCTTTCGCTGTACCTGTCATCGCGCGACGAACTTAATCTCTCGTCGTCCTCCTCCTGCTGGTGATTGCCAACGACGAGGGGCAACGGGCTCGGACAACCTACCGAAATCTCGTCGTCGTCGTCATCCTCTCGCGGATCTCGAGTCCTACTCAGCGAACAACGCGAACTCGTCAAACGATTTCCGGGCGAGCCCAAACAACCGGATGTCGTACCGCTCGAGGAAGCTGTCGATGGTGACATCGTGCTGTAAGCAACCTCTGTCATCTCCGTTGTACACATTCTCGCTCCGATATCCTGGAAGCGAATCTCACCTTCGGCAAGTAACATATGCGATTGCGGCTTATTTTCTTTCTCTGTAACTGCCAATTTTCTCTGTTTCGCTCATCAACCTTCTGCCCTTCCGACGCACCGTTCTGTCCTCCACTGCTACGTTTTCTTCGCGGTTAAACAACAATAATAACAACAATAATAACACTACTTGCGCAACACCAATGTCAGGCGACAATACCCCTCAACACTCCGTCATTTTCGAAGGCCGCTCAGGGGGAAATATTTGGTTTTATCGACAGCAAACGCGCGGCTTATCTCAACGTAGAATCCCTTTTTTCGCGAATGACAGATAATACCTCACAAGCACTGCACAACTGCACGCTCACCCTGGACGTGCCTTACTACCGGCGTTTCTTCATTTCAATCCTTCGAAGCGCTCTTCGTTGACCGTGCCAGGTGCACTTTTCGTCACAAAAATAGTCTCGCCGCAAGGACAAACATCAAGATTTTTCCTTCAACTTTTTGGTGCTCATTTTGACACGATGAAACACTCGCGAAACAGCACTGTAAGAACGCACCGGCAGAGATAACGCGCGCGCGCGCGTCGGCTGCTCATTCACTCATAATTCGCCAAATCCTGCGACTTTAATCACTGCAGTTGACAGCTTGAATGAATGAGTGGCTGTCACCGTTGTGCTATCACAGTTCAAAATAGCGGATAATACCGTGATAGTTTTAGTCACACTCGGAATATTGTCTCACAGCTCGGAGAGGAAAAAACTAAAGTCGTTAACACTCTTGTGAGAAACGAAGAAACGCGATATTGAGAAGGAAAGTGTTTGAAGGATTTGGAGAAAAGCACCCGCAGACCGATCCCCGGGGCGGCACGCCAGTCCTAGCCAGTGACTCAAAACGGTTTGAACCGATCCCGGTGCCAGTTACGGCCTAGCCGGGCTACGGGAGCCCGCGGAGGGGCTCGCCGAAAGGTCTCGAGCGGTAGAGGGAGGCAAGCGGCACGAGATCAAAGTGAGCGAGGGGCTGGCTCTAGCTGCTGGGAGGCGTTGCCTACACGAGGCCGACCTCCATCACCGTTGCCCTGACGCCAAAGGCCCCCACGGCAAAATGACGCTGGTTCGATGGAATTTTTACGAGACGTACTTAACGTCCCCTCGAGCTCATTCCGTTTGCTTTCCCTCATCTTCAATCTTCTCTCCTCTTCCTCCCTCATCCTTTGCCCCTCGTGATACGCTCGTAGGATTCTACACTCTTTCCTCCTTTTTTCTTCACCGCGGGTACAGGCTCTCTAACTATAGTAGCAAAAATTTCCTGTTTTTCATTCGCGCTTGCAATCGACCAGCAGACATCGCCGCGATTACGAGCCTAAGGTGGTACCCTCGAGACCTCCGCACCATGTGTGTCAGGCATGTGTCCTTCTCGAACCCTCTCTTCTCCTATCCTGGATCAGCAGCGATACGCAGACGCAGAATGCAGGTGCGGTCCAGAACGCTGCGAAAGAGATCGCACAACCGGGAATAAGATCACGGTGGTGGGTAAGCCTCGTCATGATAAAGTCTAACGAGGAACGCAGCAGGATTTTTCAAAAGGAAATTCAAATATTTTAGCCATTAAGTTTTATTAAACCCGCTTTTTTCTTCGTTATTTATCTTTCGAGAAGTTTCAAGAATGTCCACAGAAGAGGGTCTGATTAGGAAGGTTCGTTTGGCAAAAACTCTGGATTCTCAGCTGGTTAATTATTTTTTTATTCATCAAAGTATCTCGGGCTCGTTCCTGAATCTATCTGGGGAAAAAAAACTTTTCAATTTACAGTTTACATGTTAGTGCCTTTCCCAATGGTGAAAACTGCCATTTATTTTCTTCGTTGCGTTCGTCATTTAAAAGTATATCTTTTATACATCGTCAGCTTCGAAATAGATTCGCGATGCGAGCGTCATTATTTCATGCTTCATACTTCATTCATCGTTCCACTATCCATGATTTCTGGCTTTCACCACAACGGTAAATACTTACTGCATGTGCAACGACGAGGGAAAGTTCGTCATCGCACAACCTGCTCAAAGTTCGGTCACTCTTCTCATCCGCCTCCTGCTTTCCTTCGATTCTTATTATTCTTATTCGCAGTCTTTTTCATTCGACACGTAAATGAGTCGTTTGTAAATGTCAAAGTCACCTATCGGAGCAAGAATTATATCGGCACAATTAGCCCATGTGAGCATGATCAATCTTTCTTTGGATTGCATCAACAATGGATTTTTGTAATGGATTCAACACAAATTGATGTTATTGGAAGCGTTTTCTCCATTCAACTGCAATGTTTTCGGAAAGAATGAATCTGTAGTTTGATCTAAAAAGATTTTGGTCGTTCAATCACCCTTAATCTTGCGATGATCAGAATCATTCCACATTTCGTAGCAAGCTCGATCACCTCCAATGTTACAGTTTTTATGCGAAGGACGGAATTTTTAATGAATTCCACGATCCTGCAAGCTGGTTTTAGCCGTGACGAAGATCTCTGTCATCGAAGGCACAAGTGTCTCGGAGAGTTTCTGATTTAACCCATTCGGCAATAATACGAAATCACAGATGATCCTGTGGATGCGGTTGGATCGAAGCCCCGAAGCTGTCTTTTGACGGTTTTCGTGCTGGACACGATATCTCTCGACTTTTTGGCGGTGATTCGGGGGATTAGGTGTATACCTGTGCGTGATTGCATCGCAACACGAGCCATATACATTGCTGAATTCAGCCTGAAAGAGCAGGGAGAGAGAGAGAGAGAGAGAGAGAGAGCGAGAGAGAAGACGGGAGGCTGGAAGCCGGAGCGCGCGTCCCACTGATCCCTCTTCGTTTTCTCCAAGATCGGTAAAACCTTTTTAGAGTCCTTTTAGCTTCAATTTAGCGTTGTAGACGAGCTCGAGTTGAGTGGCTCGCTTTTTGTCTTCTTCTTTTTTAAGGCCGTCGGCTTCTCTATCCTAATACAAAGAGGCGCGAGCCGCGGCCAAATTATTATGATAGGTCGCCACCGGATTCCCGTCGGTTCTCTTTGATCTCGCGCAGCGTTTAGCATGATCCCCCGATACTTAGGGTGGCCCAGCTCCCCGAACCTTGTATAGTACTACTTTACTGCATATATACTGATACTAAGTACTGTTTTACGATATATACGACGACGTATTACGCTTTACCACCGGACATGGATAGGGAAGATTTTATGTAACTTGGACGTGGACATGTCCAGGGTGGGACAGAGATACGGGGAGCGATCGATCAATGAGGAATTCGTTCCGCTTATGGATCCAGCAGTGATACAGAAATCTATGCCCTTAAGCTTTATTAGGCTCGTATAGAAAACACTTGATGCGTTTTCCCACATCTTCGTTAATGCTCTCTTTCACACGGGGATGTATATACATCCGAAGCCAGGCCTCGTAACAATGAACGTTGATGGCTTACTTTATAGCCTAAATTGCATTGCGTTTCGAGGTATTAATCAATTTTTAATATCCAACCTCGTGACGTCAATAATTCTTGATGCTTGAGTGTTTTTCTTATGTTAGGCCTCGTGCGAGTATATAAAATTATTTCCCAACGATTGTTCAGCCTCATTAAATAACATTACGAGGTTGGACATAAAATAATGATTAAAATATTCATTGTTACTAACGATTTCAAAGCTTTTACGTAATTCTTATTCGATTATCGGGTACTTTATCCTGCAGCGTCTTTTTGACGCACGAGACGGCAGTTTCAACGCTGTTTGAAGAACAGAAAGACAGTTATTATTGCTCGTTGTTCAATCCGAACTTATTTATCGTTGATCATTTCAGTCGTTCGTTCTTACTCTTTTCCCTCAATGCATTGGCCTGCGTTCTGCCGTGGCCCTGAGTTTGTATCAACACTGTGCGCAAATAGATTCCTCTCTCTTATAATCGTTCCGTCTCACCCCTTCGGTGAGTCTTTTCACTGCTGGGCTTGCCGTTGCCGCCGTCCGTAACGAGCTTCAGACACGAAATACGAACGTAAAAATTCTCCGTCTCGCTTCTTCTCTCTCATCTCCTCATTCTCACCTCCCCTCTTGACATTCCTCCTTCCAATTTCAGACCTTCTTTCCTTCATTTTCGATTGCTTCGCGGAAAATTTCTGCGTGCACGCCAAATCATTCAATAAACTCGTTTCTCCTCTTATCAGTAAATGATGCACGAAAAACCTTCGCGCCTCAACCTCAAAAGTAATACCCAACAAAAAAAGAAAGTTCATGCATTTTTCAACCTCGATAAACCCGAGAGTCTCGAATTCCAATAATCCGTCAAATTTTCATAGCCTTTTCGAGCATTCTCAATCCAACTTATTTTCCACCAAATGAAAAAAAGTATTCAATCTTTGAACTTTTTTATTCTAGATTAATACACGCAAATATACTTTCACCTTTATTTATTTATAGAAGCGATTAAAATCCCCGATATATATTCAGGCCTCCATTCAAATCTCCAACTCGTCAATAAAAACACGTCAATAAAAATTTAATGTTATAAGTGGAGAGAGAGAGAGAGAGAGTAAAAAAGACGTGACAACCCGTAATCCAATCTCGTCCCGTCCAAAGAGCGAACTTGCCAACTTTTTTTTATCATCCTCTCTCTCTCTCTCTCGCTGGCTGTTAAAGCTGAGATTCATGTAAGCTGATATATTATATCCGGGGATATAATAATCCCCGGAGTATCCACACCATACGGGTCTCGCCCGCGCGAGCTGTTCCACTCGATGACGGATGCTAATGATCCGACTATAACGGCTAGGCTTCGTGGTGAGAAAGAATAGGAGGGGGGGGGGGTCGACAGCATCAATAAACATCGACTGGACGTTTAAATAAACCGCACGCTACTCGCGCACTTCTATATAATACATTTAACGTCGTTCTTTTCTGTATTGCAGGATAAAACTCGGGGCTCTCCTTATCGCATTTTTCATCGGGCATTTCACGTCTTTTATATACATATTATTCGCGATATATGCTTGTTCATGCATATACATTAATGCTGTATATATACTTATTTGTAATTGACGAGCAGCAGCGTCACGCGAAAGACACTTTTGTACATAGCACGATTATCGTACCATTCATGTAAGCTCTCACACTCATAATTTTCCTCTTGATACGTTACAGAACAAAAAAAGCCGATAATCCGGATTAAGTGGACCAATTTTCTCGTTGAATTCGATTGAAAGTTGTGAGCATCAAATTGAAAATGATCTCGCAACGCCTCAGTTTCTTCACGACTATTATTATGTTGTGCCAAATTTCGCTCTGTTTCGGGCTCGTAACATATTCACTATGATTATTCAACATTACATTTTTATTTTAATCAGCCTAGCGATGTATTTCCAGTTGATTTATCGTTGGATAAGTCATTGCGGACCGCGCAGAATGTCGATTCGAAGGAATTTGGTATTTTTTTTAACAAGGCCTTTCGAAAAAATTCACGAGGATATTGCTGCGTCTAAAGGCGTCATATTCTTCTCGGAACCCATCGAAGTAACGGGCGACAGTTGAAAGTACGCAACGATTACTCAATCAGATCGCATTTCCATTCGCTACCTGGAAATTTACATTCACAGTTGGCTGAGTTATTTTTCGATCGAAATATACGAGTTTTCCATTGGTGGAGTGCATCTTCGCATCTTCCTCTCTACTCGTATGTACCACAATACACCCACGCATGGACGGAGGTAACAGTGGAGGTTTCCATTACGAGAGCTCCGGCTTGTCACCCTCTCGTACGGTCCATAAACTTTGAATTCACGTATGCAGATTTAACAAACGCGTTTATGCGTACCGAGAGGCCTAAGAAAACTGCCTACGCACATGAATGCGAGGTAACTGCAAATTCCCACGTACGCATGTGACGTCGAACGTCGTCGTTCTGCGTTATCCCGTCTGACGTCAACTTCACCCAGCAGTTATCTCAGTCCCCTTTTCCTTCTCCATCCTCGTCGCGATCCGCGCATGCAGCAGAGAATCCTCTAAATTACAAAGCTCGTGTCTTTGGACTCGTTTGACCAAACTCGCTCGAGCTGCGAAGAAAGATCGCGCAAGTAGAGAAACTTGTCTGCAGTCAGCCACCACGCTTGCCTCCGCCGGCTTGTAACGCCGCGTAGGATGTGAGCTGTTCTCGCGAGTTTCATTCCTGGCCACGCCCACCGAGCCCCCTCATTGGTCGAGTCGTTTTCCCGCCTCCCAACCAAACGTGGAGCTCCCTAACCGCCGCACAAACGATTTATGCCCACCCCCCACTCCACCGAGCTCTTCACTTTTGCCTCTATGTGTGTGTTCCATTGGCCTGCTCGTGTGCGTTAATGTGCAGAGCAGCGGGTTGTACAGAACTCTGGTGGAACACTTGACGACGATTTTTCGTATTTTCCGCAAGACCTCCTGTGAGAAAATTTTATCACCTTGCCACAGAAAACACTGAAAAGCCGAGCATACAGCTCTCGTGGTAAAAAACGAGAGGAAAAAGAGGAGGTGTGAGTAAGAGGGAGAGAGGAAAGATGAACAGCTGTAATGCACACTTTATGCCCCGTGCACTTGTGAAATAACGAGTTTTTTTTCGATACTTTCCTCATTTTTGCTCTCCCGAAAGCTTTTATTTCTATCCGCCTCAGGAACGAGGTCGCAGCAACATTTTCCCCGAGGAATGAATTCGAACTCGGTGCAAGGTCTTTCAAAAAATTCGCTCACAGAGCCAAATTTCATCAGCCGGAGATCCCAACGTTTTTTCTAATCGTGTGTACTTGCTCCAGTGGATTCATTTTTCATAGATTTCACCCTTCGTCGCTAATGACCGCGACGAATGTGGACTCTGTATCTTTCGAATGTGGTCCACGAGTGTGTGCGCGCGGGGATACAAAGTTTCCGCATCAATGGACTCATCGAGGATGAGAAACGGCCAAATTGGCCTTCGCACCTAAATAGGTGTCGAGAAATAGGTATAGAAAGAACGCCGGGTCGTCCTCATTTTCGAAGCTGAGCACTCTGTTTCCCAGCTAGAGAGAGAGAAGAGAGGAAGATAGCGAGGGGAAGACGAAGGAGAAAAAGGGAGAGAGAAAAGTGTCTGCCTAAACTCTCTTTCTCTGCAGAGCCCTGGCCCAAGAGGCGTTCACCAAAGGGCGAACCCTCCACGGTCCTCCTTCTCCTCACCTTCATCCGCCTTCTTCGCAACGTTGGCGGTCTACGGGAAATCGATTAGCGTCGATGGACGATGAATTGACTCTCTGGTGAGGTCTCTGTGAGTACCTCGGACCTCCTAGTCGTGGTCTTCCGTTCAACTGTCCAACTTTCCTCATTCCGGATCCACCAGGATCTCGGCGACCGCGCTACTGCGGTTATTCCTGCACCTCGAGACCCCAGAGGTGCGACTCCCAATTTGAAAAAACTCTTTTCCTCGAAAGAGCCATTCCCACTGTGATTTTCGACGTGTCCAAGCGACCAGAACGCCCGCCATTTTCCGCCATCCTCCCAAACATTAAAGTCTAGTTAACTCTTGGACCAGAAAGAGTCGAAAAGGTGGAGTCCACTTGTAAAATACGTTCCACACCTTCAAGGTGTCTGAATTCCTGCCTCCAGATATTTCTTACTGTTCTCAGCATCGTCGTCTTACCATCCCTCGTTTTTGCATCCGAAATTCCGGAAAAAAAATACGATTTAGGTTGCAATATTAACAGCATGATCATTCTCCTGAATAGGGGAGACAAGGGCTGGCTGGCCAACTTTTCAAACTGTTGCTCCTAAACAAGGAACTATAAAGACGATTTCAAAAACTAAATGGTTGTCTCGAATACCTTCCTCTATTTAAGATAAAAATTTGAAGTTTTTAATTTAAAACGAAATGAGCTATTGAATCGCTTTTTTGACGAACGGTTTTTGTATCAACCGACCCCACGGTCGAGGCAAGTTAACTATGGTACTATTTTTATTTGATAATCAACTTCGTATTAGTGAAATTAATAAAAACGGATAGTTATCAATATATTATTTATTTGATGATTCGAAAAATCAATACGAAATGTTGACATAAGTAAATGTTAAGATAATTTTTCTCCATAAGTGTAAGAATGCAGAATGTTTCATGTTTTTTCTATGACACACACCTCGAGTGGGCCCATTCAGAGCGCTCATGTACGTCGACAAATGTGTCAATCAACCCCATATTAGTGTTGACCTAATTTTTTTAGCAACATAACGTTCTACCAGCAAATTATAGCGAAAATTTAGAAAAAATATTGTGCACGCAATTACAGTTCAATATATGAACTTCCATACGTCGTGGATTATCATTGTAATAATTGGAAAAAAATTCGAGGCATTGATTTATGAAAATTCTTCATTGTTTTTAAACGAAGAGTCGCTCCGACGCGTCGGGACACATGAATCAGAAAGAGGTTACAATAAACAATTATATCAATCGGGCGTGTGTTTACGTTCCGTACTTTGGTTATTGTTTAATAATCAACTAGGTCTCCCCTACCTCGCCCATTTTTCAGGCTCGTTCGCAGCAACGCGCGACTCTTTCCTCCGAAAAACAAGCTTTGAAACTTTGTCTACTTCGGATTTGAAAAGATGGAAGGAAGAAAAATACGTACAATGTTTATCAAACGAATGACAACACAAAAGTTGTCTGGTGAGAACGAAAAACACATTCCGTAGATGTCCGTTTGAAAATCGAGTCGAAATAGAGATGAGTTTATGTAGAACTAGGTATATTATACTCCATTATGTAGGACATTGTAGTATGTTAGGGTTGGCTCGTTCTCGCGGTCTCTTTTGTAGCCAACTGGCCTGGCATGGACAATGCTCAAGGATCTACTCTCTCATCGTCAAGATTTTTCACCAGTTCGACAATGAGAAGAGCCCATTCTCGTCAATGGTCTGAGTCAAATCGGACAAACGATCAGCCATTGTCGATTACCGCCGTGAGACTTTTTCTCTTTCTTTTCCTATACTTTTCGGACTTATTCTCGAGGAGGCGCGCGCCTCCGGAGAGAGCTTGAGGGGTGGAAAATGCACTTTGCCGTGGCTTTTCTTCCTCGCTTGTTAGACCCAAACTCTCATAACTCCTCAGCAGTCTTCTCGTCTTATTTCAAAAGGGTGAGAACGGATCAACCAGCTACAAATGATTCTTTACTCCTTTTCAAGGAAACAACGAAAATTCGCGCTTTTCTCAACTTTCAACGAAACAATACTATTAAGTTTCTCCGTACAAGAATCCGTGTCTCAATCGATTCGGAAGGCTTGATTTCGCACATCTTCGACTAAGGAAAACGTCACGGGGGAGCAGTGATAACCATTAAACTCTCCCACACTTCTGTGCAACGAGATCTCACTGTTCGGCCGTGGCAGGTCTCGAAATATTGCTGAAGACGATGAATTTTTAACGTCCCGCATCAATCAGAAAACCGAACTTTCTTATTTTGTTTTCGCTCCAAATATATGTTTTCTAAATTTCTCAAAACGTGTTGTTTTCTTGATTTGATATCGACAGTTTGTATAAATTCAATAAATAATGGACTTGAAAAGTATTTCGAATGCGAAAACAGTGACTCGAACACACAAACGATCGCACGCTCGGATAAAAATTTCGACAGGGCTGAGAAAGCAAAAAGTTGTTGATCAGATTCTTAAGGACGCTCTCACTCCTCGGCAAAATTGAGGCGAATCGAGATTGCGGAGGGGTTCGTTGGCAGAGGCGAGATGAAACCTCGCGTAGGTCGGATAAAGTCTCTCGTTGTCCAATGTCACTGCCCCTCTTAATGGCTGCGTACTTTTGCCACCCTCTGATATGTCGCGCGAGGGGATGAGGGCAAAAATTGCTGTTCGATCGTCCGGAAGTGATGCGACTCTCGGCTGAGGGGGTGAAACTACCCATCGAGAGAGAATCTTCGTTCTAGCGTATGTTTATACACGCGATGTTTTAGCCCGGGTGTGAAGGGCGCGCGCCAAGAGCCACGGCACCGGTGATAAATTGGACGATCGAAAAAGCCTCGCTGGAAAAATGTTCCACCAGCAGCTCAAAGCCCGATCTTTTGTCACTTTTGTTTAGTCGAATCGACGTTAAGCGTGAAGCAAGAAATTCACTTCACGCTATCCAAAAGTCAGGGCACATAACGCGTCATAAGAAAAACAAAAAAATTTACGATCCTGAACTTTTCATGAAAGTGCGATGTCACATCATACGATAGAATTCTTTCGTCTTCACTATAGCACAAACGAAAAACCAAATTTTACAGGGAAAAGAGACACTCGTACAGCCCCATCTCTCTATAGCATGGGATTAATTTTCAGGCCTTCTAAATATACACGGAAAAAACGAGGCCGAAAATTCTAGGGGGGAAGTACCAAGAATATAGTATTTGCGTACTGAATTGCAGCATTAAATCGAAGAGCAGTAATAGAAATTGTTCTATCCACCATAGTAAAAAGACCAATACTCATACCTTTTATTCAAAAGACTCAAGAGTCTTTTTCTCTATAAGCATAGTAGTAAAAATGTTTTCAGTCACTTGAAATGTTTGTATTGTAAAGTATGCTCGGGCAACCTTGAAAAAAAGCAATATGTATGGTAAAATATTTCACGTATTCAGTGTATATTCGTGTATTTATCAAAGAATTTACGATGCTGACAGTGAAAATTTGTGATTCACGATACATTTCCACTTATCAGTAAGTGCTAGTCTCACATGATGAATAACATTCCAATAGAAAACGAAATATAGATTACACGTGCATTACTTTTTGCTATCCACATAAAGCTGTTTATAAGTCCAGGGGAGAAAATATGTAAAATTCAAAAGATACTATGCTGTTTGTAATCGGCACTTAAATATTTTGAAAATTGTTGAAAAATTATATATTTCTCACTATACAAAACAAATCCTTTTTCTCCGGGTGAAAAAGAAATAATTGAACAATAAGTTGCTTGAAAAAATTCTACAATATCTTTTAAACAAAATAATTTCGAGCTCGAGTTAAACACCGAAAGAATGAACCGTCTTTTCACGTTGAATAATTACGTGAAGATGAAATGAATAAACACACTATTTAATTGAAACAAAACATTTGAAATTTCATTTGTTTTTTTATGAACGATTCGTATGCGTATTGAAACAGTTAACACCTGGAAAAAAGCTAAATTCATGATGTCTGTTTCCCTTCGTATGATGCTCAGTCACGTTCGTGTTTTTTTTTTTTTTTCACCGCTCCAGATTCGTCAGTGCTCTCTAATGATTTTTCTTCAAAATCGTTAGATCGTATTAAATCGGCGTGGAAAAAATTCTGACGTCTACATTTTTCTGTGTATTCCCGAATGGAGCAATCAGGCTTCATTGACTCTCATATTCTTCCTCGGGTATTGTTGATTATATAGAGAAACTCGTGTTCATTTGGGGAAACGAGCCTCCACGGTTCCTGCATCCGCTAAACATTTTTCTATTGATGGCGCCGCGTCGAATCGAGTGGAGCAGCGTACACAACCCCCATGCTATTCTTCGAGTATCATGTCTATATATAGCTGCGAATCGTCGGCGCGAAATCACGATTGTTGATCGATTTTTGACGCCCTGAGGACCGCAAAGGGGCTGTATCAATTTTCGTGAAGTGTCAGTACGTTTCGCGCTCATCATGGCCGGATTTTTCACCAGGAACGAACCTCTTCTCAGTTTCCCTTTCTTCCTTTCGTTCGCATCGAGGAAGAAACGCGCCGAGACTCCATAAACGTTAGACACGCTAGTCTATTGTGGTTCGTGCTTCAGAGCAGCTCACAGAGTTCGTGCATTAGGCAAAAGGATCTTCTAATATGGGCCACAAATTTTGAACAAACCCTAGTTTACAGCTGGTTTGGGAACGAGCACGGCGGCGAAAACCACGAGAAAAAGGAGCCTTCGAGACCGAAGCATGAGAATGTTTTTCCCTTGCTCAAGCACCCCTTCGCGCGACCATGCACCACCAGCGCGTGGCCTGGATCGATTCGCGATTTCTGAGAGCTGCAGCAAACCCGAATCCACTCGTTTGCCTCTTTTATCTCCCGCATGTTTTCTCTTGTTTCTTTATCATTTATCGGCTTACCAGGCCCTTGTCTATGCTGAGGAATGCGTAAATGGTTTCACACGAATCGGGCTTGAAGTTTAACGAAGAAGCCAGCTCGTCGCGATTTCCTTTCTAAAGTCGTGCAAATTCATTGATCTCCTTTCAAATACTTTTCAACCATCCCAATACCGTTATTACTTTTTCGAAAAATTTTTCAAATTTCTTTTTTTATCCAATTTTCATAACTAACGATTCCGAAACGTTTTCCGAGGACAAAATTTATTTTCTCTTTCATTCAAAGGCTCTCGTGCATCCATCGCACATGTCGCTCGAGTTTTCGCACCTCGTTGGTGTTCCAATCGGCTCGTATGTGCCGTCGTACCGAAATATATCACGTTCGAGTATTTCTCGTTCCTCAAAACGTATCCTCGTCTCCGTTTCGTTATTATTTCTCGTTCTGCGTCCCTTTCATTACAAGAAACTCTGGACTAGTGCGTTACCAGTAATTACCTATATTAAGGTGCGTTCAAGTGGAACGTACGAAGGATGATTATTAAACGTGTTGTTCGTCTGTCGCATACTTTTAGCAGAGCACGTAATGCGGTAGGATATGGCTATATCAGACGTTTGTGCCAGTTGGGTGGACGAGCGGGACGGTAATTCCGACTAAAATGCCAGCTTCGTTATGCTTTTCCGGAGTAGCCCGTTTTCGGATAATAAGCGGTGATGCCACCGATCGATAATTCATGCATGAGAGTATTAAGCATTTTACGATCGGTATGCCGATCGAGTTCGTCGCACCCCAATATCATTCGTTGCGTTTTGCAAATGACGCGAAGCTTTTGAACGTGCGCATCATCGACGACGGGCATCGATTTTTTAAAGAGTCGCGACAGCGACTCTCCCGAGCACTCGCACACGCTCTGCGTTTCGAGTGAACTTTTGGATATCTGGCTACTGCCGAAATACGTGAAAAGGAGAGAATAAGGAGAGAAGGAGACGAAAAGAAGAAGCGAAAAAGAGCGACAGCTCGAACGAGCCGAGCGTCCAGTCGGTCTCTCGTCACGCTGTGTCGATTCGCCACAGTTGTGCGACTAATGCGGGTTATTCGACGCAAATTTTCCCCTTCTCTGTCCCCACGTGTAATCTCGCCGTGCGTCTGTGTACATACACGTGTCTATATGTATATATAAATGAATATGATAGACGTAATAGACTCTTATTCGGCGGGTGAGTGTACCGGTGACTCGATATATCACTTTGCACGAGTGTGCAATCCACGCACGTATCCGACAACACACAAAAACATATGCGCATGGAAATGAGAGTGCTCGCATTTCTGTGTATGCGCCATTATTGTTAGGTCCGAAATAAGCATGCGATTTAAAGCGATGGATGAGGTAAGAGACGTCTTGTTTTTCCGCATCAGTGCAGTTACATAAATCTCGTTATTGAATGAATTCCTATAATTATTGCTTTCACGAAGAGCCCGCGGTGAGGAGAATCACAGAAATTATTGTGCGGTGAACCGAACTGGATTTTCAATCGTTCGAAATATGGAGAATTGAGGATTTTATCCAACTTGTGATCGTGCAACAATCGCGTGAGGATTCATCGGAACGATAGAATTTTCCAAGCTGACGAATTCGTGTATGGAATAATGAATATCGTGGAAAATAACACGACAATTGATGCGAGCCTCGAGTTTGTTGAACCCTAGAAACGTTTTCCTTGATCATAATAAAATATCGTACGTGACTCATTATTTCGCGGGGTATCAATATGCTTCGGGAGTCACGAAATACATGTTTTCATAAATATATTGGACACTAAGATTGGTCGCCTTCCGAGTTGAGCGATTATTGTTAAAGTTGAAAAAGCGCGTCTAAGATTTGATGAATTGAAAGTTTTCAGCTATTTTGGCACGGTGGGAATATTTTTTATTTGATATATGAGTCGTATGAGGAAAAACGTAGCAGAGACTTTTCCTCATCCGCTTGTTTGTCGAGTGGGAAGAGAGTTGCGGACAATTTTCGGCCGGAATTCATGAAAAACGGCACGATTCGTAGAAGCATTTGCGTTCGTAGGTGCCGCACGTGCGCCGTTAGAGAAACACGAACAAGGAAAAATTTCAATCGAACGTGACGCTTACTGCGGAAGGCAAAATGTGTCAATCAATTATATCGTGTCGCACGCCGTACAAGCCTCCTCGCTGAACAGCTTCAATTAATTTTCCCATGAAATAATGAGTGGAATCACGTACGAGGCAATTGAAAACCGAGGAAAAAAATGAGAGTCAGCGGAGGGTGTTCCGGTCGGCTGACACATTCGACGATCTCAGGCTCCACGGAACAAAATACGCGCGCCCGCACGCATGCCTGCGTCATTCGTGAGTCTCTTATTATTCACTTTTTCATCTCCATTCGCATCTCATTATGACTGGAAAAAATGATCTAGCGCTCCATACACGTAACCGCTAAGAGAATCGTAACGTTGCCGTATCAGTCCTCGTATACTACGTCAAAGAAAGAAACAGAAACAAAGAGAGAGAGAGAGAGAGAGAGAGAGAGAGAGAGAAAGATGACTCCGAGTTCTCATGTAGTAGCGCCGATGCCCCATGTAGCCCTCGCATTATCATGCTAATTTATTAACTCGTATTATGTGTACGTCCTTTCACCCTCCCTCCCCCCCCCCCCCACAGCTACTTTCCCTCCCTCTGTGCTTGTCAGTAATTTGTAACGCAGTGTCAGTGCACACGTCATGTGCGTCTTTGACGAACATTCTTGCTTGTGTGTGTGTGTGTGTGTGTGTGTGTGTGTGTGTGTGTGTGTGTGTGTGTGTGTGTGTGTGTGTGTGTGTGTGTGTGTGTGTGTGTGTGTGTGTGTGTGTGTGTGTGTGTGTGTGTGTGTGTGTGTGTGTGTGTGTGTGTGTGTGTGTGTGTGTGTGTGTGTGTGTGTGTGTGTGTGTGTGTGTGTGTGTGTGTGTGTCACACGTCTGTGCGAGTGTCGTCCACGCGCGATCAACCTCGTAGACACGCCACAACTATGATGATAGGTTTCCTCTATCCATCTTTTTTTATCTTCTTTCTTTCCTGTCTCTTCTCTCTCTCCGGCTCTGTCTTTGTCCTCCTCTTTCGCCGACTCTCTTCGGCTATTTCTCTCCTCACGCTTCGAAATATGTCAGCTGCAGTTCGAAAGTATCATGCACCTCGTGCATTATGCCAGTTTTGGTGGACTATGCCGAAATTATGTTTTGGTGCTTAATAGATACGCTTAGCCGCGAGCCGAACGAAGCACGAGTGCATTGCGGTTTTCGCGAGTGGAAAATATTTTGGGCGAGCGAAAGCACCCACCCCGCGCGGAGAGCGGCCCCGCACCGGAACGACAACGTATCATTTGAATTCCTGAAAGCCAGAGTTCCCATATCGACCTACGAAATAGAGACTTTTGCTGCCCTCGAACCCTTCGCGCGGCCGCAACGCGGCCCGCATAAAAACATTTTGGAACTACGCTCAGTGCGTGATGCTGAAAATTGCTCGAGCTCGAATTTTTATAACCGCGTACGATTCTCGTGACACGATACATCGTTTATGCATGTACAAATTGGTGTCAACGACCCTAGTTCCGAGTTATATGCCTCCCATACATTCGATATCGATTCTGGGCATAGACCTTTGATTCTTTCATGAGACTTTATTGGGGACAAGATAGCAAATTGCGCTCGGACACTCCAACTTTTCGATGGCTTGATTAGCTACAATATTTCTTTCGCTTTACCGCGCCGATGCAAGTCTGTTATGGTCTATTTTGTCAAAGGCCATCGATACTTGCGTGTATTCGTCGTTGCTCACGATTTACAAGCTTTAAGCTTTTAAGGGAACGAAAAACAGGAGCACACGCACGAGGAGACTTATCGGTCTTGAGGATACTTAATTTTGAAACTTCCAATCGTATTTCTCGGCCCGCATAAAAGCTCGAGGTGAATGTTTCAATTGACGAATCGTAAAGATGTAAACGTCGCTTGCAACGGCGATAAAGTGTTCTGAAATTGGAATATGTGAAACGAATAAATCTGTAAAGTATCGAGCATCCGAATGTTTGACGCTCCCTGCTTTTGATACAGAGCCGCGAATACAAAAGTATTTACGATCGAGGAAGAGAGAATAAGCGGCAAAGTGAATATCCGAGGAATTAACGTTCCGACGATAATGAAAAGTGGAAGGCTTTCGAGAAAGTGTATTGCACCACATTTTTAACGCTGAATAATTTCCTCTCGTGGGCGGTCTTCTTTCCGGCGGGGAGAATTTCCCTCGAGGAAAACTCGAGCTCATCGCGGAGTATTTTGAGCCTTATTCGAAATCCATTTGGTAGAAAAAAAGGTGACACGTATAAATCGTTAAGGGGCTGTAGAGGAACAACGATTGGAGCGAGAGCAGGCGTTTGTTGCGGAATGGAATCGAGCGTGACGTGTAAAAGGTGTTTGCTCCGTACGGGAGAAACCCAAGTCCTGTATAACGACTCGGGGAGTGTGCTTTCAGACCGGTACCAAAATCCGTACCGGAAGGCGCGCGCGGCGAAATTTTCTTTGTGCTTTAAGGGGGGAGAGCTCTCGAGAGGGGCTCGAACTTTCGTGAAATTTGGTGAAGCCTCGCGCGACCGCCAATGCGATTCGGCACGGGCCGTGTTATGTGTAAGCAGTTCCCTACCTTCCCCCTTGCCTCGATCCTCTTAACGACGAGGGAGAAAGACAGAGATGCATAATGGAGTTTCCAGCGGACGGCGTACGCGAGATCTGGTACGTATTAATCTGAGAGTGGGCTCCTAAGGGCGTAACTCTAACGCTCCAACGTTAGAACAATGAATTTTTCGAAAAATCTGTCGAAAATTTGATATTTGGATGGGGAATTTTTCAAAGATGGATCCCCGAGCGTATTGGAAGCCAAAACGGTTTCCAAAGTTTCCCAAAAAATACAGAGTAATCGAGGAAAAATAAACGGGAATCAACCCCGTTGATTACGTCGTCAAAAATCAGCCGCGGCGTTAATTAAAATTTCCATTCCAGACCACCCGGTATACCGACTTACATAGACAGAAATACACAAGCTTTTTCTCCCACTTTCAGAGCGCGTGGAACTCGGACGGAGAGCGTTCGTGCATGCTGCACCGTTTGGGAAATTCGTCACGCTAGCAAAAGAGGGCGCGCGCTCTCATGCACTGACCCAAACCGCTTGACTGTCAAGGCTCCCTGAATGGTCCCTTGATGACTTGATATTGTTGTCATTGAGCGAGAGCGCGGTCCCCTATCGAAATCCCCGACGAGACGAGAACGCGATGATCCGCCGCAGCACACGAGCCAGAGCCGCTCTTCACATTTGTCTCTTCCCATGTGACGTGCTGCATCAGGATGTTAAAGACTCGTACTAACTTAAGGCAGGATCTCTCCTCCTTTTCGACTGGTGAGCACACGATTCATCACTCTTGCCAATAAATCCGGGGGATTTTCTATCATCGATTATTATACAGCGTATGCATTTGAACAGTGTGTTACGAGGTATTACGGTACAGAATATACTGGAGGCATTCGTCGCACGATGATTTATCGATTTAACAACTTGAATGACCATTTATTCAGACACGCCGGAGGGTATATCAATTTATCGTTGAGAATGAACTTTATTCCGTTACAATATGTTGCGAGGATACGTTTTTCTATCCTTTTTTTAAATGACATAATTAACATTTCTTTGAGCTCGAGAGGTGTGGCTTTCGTGATATTTTTTGAAGTTTTTATAATCGTGACGTAGCCGATATTTGGAGGATTTCGTGTGTCTCCGAAGCGAGGCCCGTGTTCGCGCGCGGAGGCTACACTTTTTTGTCATTTATGCGGCCGCCGGAAAAAATGGTAGCCCGCGGGGCGTTCGCTTCAACGTGAATGGAAAAACTGCGCTGTACTCGCGCTCTGCATAGTCGAAAAATAAATGTTTAAACAGATGAAATTAGTGTACTACGGTTCGGAGTCGTACGAGAGCTCGACGCCGTCTCACTCTCTCATTTTCTCGCGTAAAGTTAAGTATATAAAAGCAATTCGTGTGTGGCCCGGAGATGGCCGGTTCTTCACCTCGCGAACGAGAAGTCGGTACCCTTTGATGTTTCTACCTACCGGGGCCTTCGCATGGTGGGAGTTACTTCTACCCTCCCTCTTTCCTTCCCCTCCCCCACCTCCTTTAACTCTTTCCTTCTCGTCCGCTCTCTTACTTTGTCTCTTTCTCCCGTTCTCTACTCGCGGCTTTTTCGATCACTCTCCTCTCTTCATCTCTCCTCGCTCTTTCCCGGGGCCACCTCGCGATGACTTCCTCAGTCTTTCTCCCGGCGATGCCTCCATTGCCAGCTCACATAGTCTGTGATACTAAACAGTACTCGTATTATATACATAGTGTATGAGCGAAGCGCAGAAAATGCGAGTCACTTGAAGGATAATTGACGGTGCGTATAGATTCCTCTTTTTCTTCTTAGAAATCACAGCTAAACGGCGTTCTTCATATGCCAGCTTGGAACATATAAACTCGAATGAGCGAGTAATCGAGGACCTTTCGTGACAAAAATTTCTCGCTTATCCTCGAGTTTCAACGCTCTTGGAGATCCTCACATCTGAGCCTTTCCATATTATTTATGCAGGAATATGTTGTATAACGATACGAAGGCGTCGTAAACCGAAAGAGAGAGAGAGAGAGAGAAGGCAGTCAAAAATTACCGGGAGTACACGATCCAGATTTGGATTTATTTTATTTTATTTTAACTTAAATATAATTAAATTAATTAAATAATTAAATATTTTAATTTTATTTTTAATAGTTAAAATTTATTTCAATTTATTGGATAATATTAAATAATAATAAAAAAACACTCAATATATATTTGTACAGTGTTGTGTATATTTCATTGAATAAATTATAAATATTTTTCAGTTATTTAATCACGAGATAGAATCATTAATCGGAAAGAATAAAATCGATGTGAAAGTACGTGTGAACGAAGAAATGTAGACAACGAAAATTATATATCGGTGTCGGACTATAGACTCGAATATAAATTTATAAATTCGATTATGCATATCTCCTATTTGAATTGAGAACGTTCTGAATATTATTCAACGGTGATCGTAATTATAAAATCGAATCGTATTTCTATCAAGATCGTCGACGACGCGATGACGAAAATCTCGCCGTGCTGGGGGTAACCAGAAATTCATGCTCGTTACAGTATGAAATGATCGATCGAGGAGATGAAGATTAATATAGTCGACTGACCATCGGCTAGAGCGTTTATCTGATAATAAATACACTCATTTTTACACACGACCCACATAAAACGAAAGAAACCGAATGAAATGATCATCGTCTTGAAATTATCAACGGGAACAGTTCTAGGATCATCCCTTTCAACCTGATATCTGTCTCAAGACCTAGAGACCCGGGGAAACGATTCGATTATCATCACAAGAGCCTCATAACATCGTCGTCGTCGCTCCATCTTTAACGAAAGGTTCGTCAACGGCACCCTGGATCCACGACACCGTTCCAACGTTCCAGGTCGTATCCCCACGGTTTCTCTCGCTCTCGCGACGAACAATTATTGATCTCACAATAAATTAGACAAAATTACATACACGATTACAATTAACCGTATTTTTGTAAGAATTTGAATAATCACTATTACGATATATGTGAGTGAAAAGATATTGAAATTCTGTGGACTTTAAACCCCAAACTTTTGCAATGAAAATGAATATCAATATGTTTCATTTTGTTATTTCCTGTATTTGAAATAATTTCATGTCTTTTCTCAAGCATTTCGAAATATAAAAGTATCATAATATTATTCTGGTATAAAAGTCACCGGTTACAAAAACGTAGGAATGATTCAATCGAACTGAAATAAAAATAGCATGTCAGCTTAAGTGAAACTCTGGTAACAACCCCTGCAGGAAAAATAATTTATAAATATATAAGATAAGCGGAGTTGCAGTCGTACAAGGACAAGCGGCCTCGTTAATCTCTATATACCTATATCAAGGCTGCATGTACACCTATAAGTTAATGTCGCTCGTATATGGATACATTATTTTTCCTAGTACCTTGAGCTAACTTGTTTTTCTGTATGACCGCTATTTTGGTGGAAAAATGCCGCTTTTTTTGCACATGTGTGTCATCTCCGCGAAGTACACAGTGGAGAAAGACATGGGATTGTAATATTATTATAGGTTTAATATACGAAGAGACATGCAACGTCTCGACGTCGGGTCGTAAAATAGAAAGAACTTCATTCGTGGGCTATAAAAAATATGACGCTTCTATTCGACCTCTCGAACACTTTTATATCTTTTTACCACGACTGTACTAAAATTCAGGACTTGTTTAGTTCGAATGTTAAAACCTCATTCATAGTCTGCTTTGATTGAGTAAACTGAGCGAATGAAATGTTCACGTCACTTTGGTTCTTCAAATGAGTTTCGTTCGCTCAACGGACAAGTGAATGTCGGTCAAGCAAATTTTTCATGATAGACAACGAACTTTATTCGCTCGCCACGATTTACTTTAGAGAGAAACTTTACTTGGGAGATCGCTGAACCTACACAATAGCCACGGACTCATTGATGTCGATAAACGATTTTAACGGATTTCTGAAATAAATCTAGCTGTTTGAACGTTCCCTGAAGCAAAGCCAGGAACTTCACTCTTCGAAGATCATTTCCAAACGTTCATAAACCGGCTCGAAAACGATGTTTTTTTATCTAAACTAACATTCATCGAAACTCGTTTATTGTTATTCTCCAATAAATTGTGATGAATTTTCATATTCAATGAAATTCATATGAATCATTATCTGGTCATAAAACCAACGTCTTTTTCCTCCGTACGAACCAATAGAATTCTCAAAGTGAAATATCAGCACGATCGATCTCACTGTGCAGTTACAGGTTCCGTTATGCTGTTTATATGCATAGAAAAAAATGAATTTTGTGCCCTTTGCAGTTCCAGGCCAATGACAATTGGTTTACAGTGAGCTCGTTTTTAACTTTCTTTTCTCTCGTTCGAAATTAACTGCACCCTCTTTTCGCTCCGACATTTTCCCTCTCTACTGTGCGATCAATTTTTTTTTTCCACCGTCGTTCATTTCTCTCGATAGAGACTATGATGCAGTCTCAACGGTGTTCACGAATGGGCAAACAAACACACGTACATCGACGACAAAGTTGGATCGATATCTCGTTTTCGCGCATTAGTCATTATCGAGCTTGTGTAAACCGGTATTTTGCTTATCTCGTTAAGAATGCAGGAAGGAAAAACGGTAAGAAGGACCCTCGTTCCAATCTTTATCCCGGCATGCATCAACAACATTGTAAACTGAATGCGTACGAGTCACGACACTTACGCGGATACGCGAGCTTCATAATACAGAGCGCAAGTTTTCGCAAGCTTGAAAATGAGTCTTGGATCCTTTGGAGCGTATAAAAGTATACTATCGAGATGCGAAAGTCGTACGCGTTGCCTCGGGAATCCCGAGTGCCAATATTACAGTCATCAAAGTTCCAATCCCGCTACGCCACACGCTGCTTTTGTTCTTTGCTCCATGCATTTTGAGCGAGCACATCATTTCGAAATTAGTGTACCCTGTAATTTCATCGTTGTTTTTCTCCCAGTATTGAAACTCTCTTTAGAGTCCAAACGATGGAGGGAGGATCAATAACGAGTCTCTTCAATTTTCGTTGTCGCTTGAAATGCTCTGTTCCCTGAATTATTGAGCTCGTGCTCTTCTGCATTCGGGATTAAAATCCGAAAAACTCGAGTCAGCAAATACCATAAACTTGCACATTGTACGCTCGCCCCCATCGCATCTCCCTCGCTCCGCGCAACGACTTTTTTCACCTCTATTCTAATTACCCTTGGAATTATTACAAACGAAAAAATGTTTTAAGTGGAGAAAAAATAAAGAAGCCAGAAGATAGTGGAGAAAAGCGTCGAGTCCTAGACCGCGAGGCTGCGAATATGCACTACGCGAGGATACAGTTGCAATCCCGTGAGGGAGTAGCAGCTCCGGAGAACCAAGTCATCGAGCAAAGCGAGCGGATAATTGGAAGATGATACACCACGTCGCTCGGCGGGCGCGCCAGGCGGCGGTAATTGCTTGTGTAATTCTTAATTTCACGTCACGCCGGGAAACCTCCAGGCACATAACGCGCTCTGCAAAACATACGTATGTGCACAAAAATACTGATACTCGCCGCGAAAGAGTCAATTTCCTCGAGTGTATACAATTTTGTGAGATTTTATCAGCAGTAAGACAATCCCTTTACGAGATTACTTTTGAGAAAGTTTGGTCAGAAAAATTCTCGAGGAAAAATAACCTTTTCGAAAAGCTCTCGAACGTTATTTGTTTTTTTGATCGTTGAAACGTCGCCATCATTTTTTTCGGATCAACCCACCAACTTTCTTGTCGTTACAATCAACGGAAATCAGTGCAATTTTATCGCAAGCAAGTTGAATTTAAAAACTCGGCAGCTTCAACGTTTTGTTCGTTTCCGAGCGTGTAAACTATTTTTTCTACTCGTCTTCGTAATCTTGAAGGATTTTGCTCTCATGCGATAACGGGAGCTGCGAACCGACGTTGTCTGATCGTTTTAGCGCGTGCTGCCGAGCTCGGAAGCTAATCAATCGTTGGAAATCTGTTTTGTAATTACGTAACGGTACGCGTATGCTCGAGAGAGCATGTAATAGTCGCTCTCAACGAGTGAGCATCTCGTTTGTCCAATTACTCCAGTGTACAGATTACACGTACAATTAGTAAGAACAAAATTGTAAAAATTTTCCAACTATTAGGAATACTAATCATGTTGCACTTGCATTTTTACTGCTGCAACAAATGATCGTGTGATCGTAAGATCGATTGAAGCTGCCATTAAAATGGGAACAACCGAGACGTTTCATCGATTAGTGTGGAATTTTATTATTAGCAGGATCGCAAGAATTCTGTGGGAAAGTCAATCTTCGATTGACGAGATGAGAACGCGCATAATCCGACATCGGCTGGCATGCCAGCAAGAGAAATCTGGCAATAACAATTATTATCCGCGATATGAATGAAAAAATAAAGCCCGGTAGTAGTTTTAACGTCGTTGCTCGATGGCGTTGTCCGATCCCGAGACATTTCCGCGCATTTTCTCGCGGATAATGACTCGTGCGACCCGCCCCCACCGCTATCAGAATCTCCACTATTCCTTAATCGTTCCTGTCTCTCTCCTGCATTCCTCGATCCATCTCCCTCCGCGGGTTTTCTCGCACAATGCTGTTGATCGCTCTCCCACAATCCCCAACCAGAATATCCGGAAACCCGTTTGGAACACGACGAACTCGTCCGTTGGTCTTCGTAATGACATTTTCTAATCTTAATTATCATGCAAGTCAGATTTCTTACGAAGCTTTTAATAGTTTCAGCGAAAGTTTCAAATTCATTTAACAATCGTGTGTGTCTGTTCAATTTCGTAACGAAAATTCTAAACTCAGAGCTGAAAATCGTTCCACAATTTATGCTCTTCGAATGAAACCAAAATTTCTTTATCGCTGCTTAATTCGTCGAATTCGGTGCTTTCTAGAAGATTGGAAACAGCATAATTATTGTTCGAGAATAGCTCTCACGACGTAATGAACAACGGGCGTATATTTTTCGCGAAGAATTAATTGCACACCCCTTTCTTTAATTCTCGAAGCATGCTGACTCCGAAGGATACAGTTGAGAGGAGTGCGGGAGGGGCGCGAAGTTTTTCGTCATTAGAACGATATTATAGCCCGAGCTCGCTCGCGGAAACCTCGAACAATTTACATGCGGGGAGGCGGGATAAACTATAATAGCATAGGAAGGCTCAGGTGGCAAAAGCCTCTCCGAGTCGGCAATCCGAAGATTCCCTGAAGCAGAGGACTCTCATTCTGCATCTTGCTCGCTCTTAGCTGTGCGGAACGTGGCAAAAGCGTCCATCTGCACTACCAACATTTTCAATATTTCCGCTCTCTCTCTTTTCCTCTTTCTCTCATTCTTGCTTGTCTTTGAAAAGAACGGACTCAGTCTCGGAGTTACGGTATTTCGTTGATTGCCTCGGATTCGCATCAACGCCGTGCGCGTCCAGAATGTATACACTCGACTGTATGCCATGCTATAACCACCGTAGAGTGGGATTCCCATAATGTCCTCTATATCTCAGTAGTACTAATACACCGAGTACATAGTAATGCGAGATTATGAATTTCCGAGCCAATCCTGGAATGATCCGACCGCCTATTCGACATTTGAATATCGTTTCAGCTATTTTAATTGTCACGCGAATAAACTTACGGTTCGTAATATTGCCCGCTTAACTTTCTCGTGACGCTTCGACTTTTGTGGGTTTCGCAAAATTACTCTTTGCCATTTAATGCATCGTGGTCACAATATTTTAATTACTACATCAATATTAACTCGTTTGAAAAAAAACCTGCTCTTCCTGGATTCCAAAAATATTGTCTGTGATTATCGCAACTTTCGATACTCGTAACGCTTCATATGAATTGCCGCTGCGTCAATATATCCCGACAATAATAACCCAAACAAAAATAACCTGGTAAATATATTCTTAGGTTGTACGCAAGTCCGCGCAAATAATCGGTAATCGAAGACTCTCCGTACACCGTAACAATATCTAGAGACGCGAAGTATTAAAAAGAAGAATTTTTTAGGCGCAGAGCACGTCAAGATCGGCCGTGTATCTTTATTCGAGATTGGTCGATTTTATCTTACTCGTGAGCAGGTTGAAGTGGCCGCCATTTGTTGGGGATTTGTCGGATGAAAAAAATGACAGTCGCATATGATAATGTGATTTATACGCTTCCTATGATGGGAATTTTTTTACAATTCTCTTGTTTTGATACTAGTACTTTTTTTTTGCACAAGCATCAACTTCGCGAAATAATTTGCTCCACTTTTATTTCTGTGTACAATATTTTGATATTGTACACAGATAAAATAATACACAGGGATAAAATAACTAGGATATTATTGCCTGGTTACTAGTGCATGGAATATTTTTTTTATAAGAATATTATCTTTTAAAAGATAAGATTATAAGAAGATAACCTTTTTCATAAGAATAAGTATAAACTGAACTGAACATTGACTTAAGCTTCGAACGAAGTTCAGGTAAATTGTTAAGCAAAACTTTCAGAACCGTTGAAATTCGAACTTCAATTTTATTTAATAGAATTTCTTAGAATATAGAAAAGCTCTGAGAACAATGGGCGAACGATTCAGACCCATGCAAACACGATTGTCTGCAGTCACTCTATTCAGACGAAGTTGAATCGAGTGAAAAGGTCAAACACATTTTCACCGAATTGTGCAGAAAGATGGTATGCGGAAAAAAAACACGAGGTTTCAGTGAAATTTTCTTATCCCCTTAAACTAAAGTTTTCTTCCCGTTCGATATTCGCTTGGATATTATCACTGTTTATCTATAAGAAACGGAATAATCGTGCAATTTTGATGTACATTTATTCTTGATGGGATTGGTTGGAACGAAGTTGAGTCGGGAGAGTCAAGTATATTTTCGCTCATTTGAATTTAGCAGGTGTATGCGTTTCCGTAGTTCGTGTGAAAAAGGAATTTGGCCAATACGATTTGGACGAATTTGACTCTATTCTCTCTAATGATCCTTCTCGCTCGATGGGACTGCGCGATCCTCTTCACTTGGGACAAAGTGTGTGGCAGCACCGCGCGAGCCAGTCTCGAAGTAATTTGCCTTCTACCTCATTCGAGATTCTATTTGCAGTTCAAATTTTATTGTATCCCGTCACGAAAGTAGCCGGGGAGTTCGTTGATGCGAGGGAAACCACTCGCGGGCGAACTTCGGCTCTGGAAGCCAGAGCTGACGATCGAATATACGGACGAGTGGAATTATTCGAAGCGATACAAAACCACGAGAAAATCTCCCTTGACGTAAATTTTCAAGTTTTTTACATTCGAAATCACTTTTGTTTGAGTAACTATAAAAATCAGGAATATATTTATCATTCAGCTTTGAAATTCATCGTTCAACATTTTTAAGACCTTTAATTCCACCTAAGCGAGGTGAGAGTAGAACTTAGTTCGGGTCTGTTAATTATACGATCGTTCAAATTGAGGAAACTAATACAAGCGTCAATTACGACCGGAAACGGTCGTCCACAGAGAGGTTTCGATCCACGAAAAAATATTTCATTACTTTTTAACGGCTTAATGAAATCATGACGTCAATAACGCATTAACCCTGAAGAAAAGAAATTTATAACTCGAAATTTTCAACTCGGAATCGTGGACAAATAATTTATTGCCTCCAGAAGTTTTTTGTCACAACTTGAGCAACGTCTACTCGTGTTTGCGTCCCGTAAGATAATCTCCGACGGAATGGAGCTTCATTGACAGCTGACTCGTTTTTATAAACTGAGACGAAGCAGAGTTTATGAGGTCAAATTGAAAATTATCCTATGACGTAGAAATGTTAAATGAAGTCGTATAAAACTCGTTGCCATCCTCGAAGGAATCTTGTGTCAACAGTTCCTGTTTTTCAACATTGATCGTTCGTTGAACATTGACGATTGATTCCGAATAAAATGAATTTTTTTTCCAATTATAGTTTTTGTCACGAATAGCGAAGGCTCTCGATTGGAAAATTAATGAGGATAAACGTATAAAGCCACGTGATGATGCTATTACAAAACCCAATCAGCGAAGAGATGACGAGCACAAATTCAACGAGTGTTTACAGGAAAGTGGATCTTTGGGCAATAAAAACCGAGGTTTTACATCTATCAATTTTTTTCGTTCGTTCGGATTTGTTATTTCAATGATTGGAAAGAGGGAGAAGAAAGACAGTCGTGAAGCGAAAATTGCTATTCGCAGTGAACTGTAACAACCGTCAACCGCGCTGAAGGTTCTTAGTATGCAAAAACCGAGGACCGTCGAACTGCAAATGAGTTCTCTGCAGCTTCTTCAGGATCCGCAGTCGTGTTAAATATTTCATTCCCAGTTTCTCGTCGCACGTGTAAGACTCCCTGACTAGAATTGAAGAACAAAACGAGAGAATCCGATGCAATTCTGGTTAAAATAACACATGCACGATCGTAGAATTATTAGCTGCTGCTGGAAATAGAAACGTGATGAACACCGAGGGATGATAAAATCTGCACAAAATGTGTATTCACTATTTTCGTGACACGTGCAAAGATCTTTCCATTTCAGTGAAAAATTTTGATTTTTCTGTAATCGCAGTGATTTTCCAGTTATCCTGCTCGTCGATAACCATCCAACACGAATGTCATCTCTCATCGAACACTGCTCGACTCCCATAAAATGTTCTCGTTCAAAATTAAATGAAAGAATATATACTCGATCGAACATTTCCCTCGCAGCCACACACCTTCATGAAAACTTTTCCACGCTAACGACTGCTCTTTTTCATATGCAAATAAATTCCATACATTAGTGTCCAGGGGTCTCAGTCAACTACCCCCGTCGTAGCAGCGTCTCGAATTCGTTGCGGAATACAGAGCTCATCGATAAACAACGAGCTCTATACGAACTTCGGTTATCACTGAATTAGTATTTTTCCATAGTATATTTCCCATCAGTCACTTCCAATGTCAAACGTACGTCATCGTTCGATGACAGTGAGAGAAACACCCACTATTATTTGGTGACGATGAGAAAATCAGATCGATGTCCATCAGCCAGAATTCGGCAGCATGAGTCTTGAGACAGAAAGCGCAGAGGACTGTGGTTTAGAGCCACGGAAGTATGATTTGAAACCATGAGTTCTTTATGAAAATTTGAAAAAACTAAGAATGGCTTGAATGTTGGAACGAATCGTGTCGTTTTGGCGATAGTTTCGCGAACAATGAAAAGGATGTCGATCGTCGGGCATATTTTGTTGACAAGCTCGGCTCAACATCAATCAGCCTGGACGGATCGATGGCAATTTGTCGATGCCTCTATAATCAGCGTCCCCTGCTCAATCTTCGAGTTCAGGCTCTTTATTAATGCATAGCTCGAGACCGCGAACTACGGCCAATAGATTTTCGCTAGTAGAGGCCGCAACAGCAACTGCGATGAAACAATTACTTTTTTTTGTCATTGGAAAAAGTTGGATAATTGCCGGTGTATCGCTCGCGGTGGCGGGTGCTGTATACGCGAGTCGAATAAATGTGAAGTTTTCTCGGCGTCAAATACAGGAGAGGAGGGAAGCCGCGATATCAACTTTAGCAGTGGGGTGATCACCGGACACTGGCAGCTCGTACTGGGCCGTTTGAATACCGTACAACTGTCATTCAATGTCTCGTCGCGGAGCGCTCGTCCTCGCAACAAAAGCTTCGAAGAAGATTGTCCATGGCGAAAGGGAAAATGACACAAGCTGTAGATGCGCGCACGCACACGCGAATGCCTTGCGAAAAGGATCGAGTGGATGGAAAATAGTATAGTAGAGACTTGGGTAAGTGGAGCTTGCCAGTAGCAAAGTAGACTTTTACGTAGCTCGGATATGAATCCAAGTGAGCGTTACGCAGTATGTAAGTGCATGTAACGCTGGCGTACTACATAACACCAATAGCAGTCCGTAAGGTACAGCGAACACGAGTGCAAGTGGACATACACATGCCCATATATCGGTTTCTTATCTTAAATAATGCAGCCCTGTCGCGGGTGGTCGTAGAGTTCCCGCTCTGGCCTATAGATAAAGAGGCTAACAACCCTAGTTGTTTAATGCTTCGTGGCACGCCAGCCAAGATGGCCGCCGACGGGGAGCGCCATCAAATATTCACGCCGACATACATATCGGTATATGCGCCGATGCATGTGTGGCTTTGCATCCCTGTATGAAAGAGAAGCGAATAAGGCTTAGTCGTCTCTTACGAATTGCCCGCTCGCGTACCGATCCCAAGCCGTAATAATCTCCTGAGCAATGCTCGTTCTCCGACTACAACGCGGGCGTTATCGTGCTTTTTATTTCTCCTTTTACTTATGCCACGTTTCTTTTTTAACCTCTCACCGCTATTTCCAGTCGTGCAAAATGCCAGATGCCTGTAATAGGTTCATCCGCTTGGGACTCTGCATGTTCAAGAACACGGCGCGGATTCAATTCAGCCGGCGTTGGGGTCTTCGGAGTCTTGTTCAATCGCTCCTTCCCTGCTCTCCAAGTCCGACTTTTCCTAGCAAAAGACGTCTTTCCCTATATTCTTTTGCAAACTCCATTTCTTCCTGACCAATTTGCTTAACGATGCCTCCGCACTCGAGGACATTGACGTGGCTTGCGCAGCTTTCAAAATGGCCGAGCTGCCCGATTCAGACCGCAACAGCAGGCTTGGACAATACAATGAGATTTCACGGATAACCGAAGCATTTTTAACTCATGGACCGAGGGCACAGGCATTGGGATCCGACCACTCGGGCGTTATGCTACGATCGAAGGTTCATTCGTTCAATTTTTGACATGAATTTCATTCCTTCACAAACAAATTCGATCCTGGAATATCGAAAACCATTTTTGATATCGCGTTGCATATGCTGCTTCGGAATCGTAACCTGCTGGGCCACGGCCAGGTGGCTTGATCGATTCGAGGGCTCAACCTTTGCTATGATTAAACGGAAGTTGTATCACAAGTTTCTCTCAACCGGAAACGAAGTCTCCGTAGGAAATAATAAGGTCAATGGATGTGGCTATAAAGGGTCAGAGATCACTAGCAAAAACTCTGTTGAACGATGATATTTCGTTAATGGCTTCCCCCATAAGTTATCCAAAGTAAATTAATGATAGAAATAAGAACACGCCGTGACGTATTCATTCCACATAGAACTCGATTCTCCGGCTATTGAGAAATTGAAACGGATACATAAATAAAACTGTTATATTGATTTACCGCGAATGCCATACATTGCGTGCCCATTTTGATCTGCTTCTTATAGACATTACGCACTCGCGATGAAACAACGCTCAAACTTATCGGAAAGTATCCACTCGTATGGCAACGTCACACTCGAAATGGCCAGCACCCACACTAGTGGAGTTTATTTCAGTGACAAAAACACATAGTTCTTAGCGTTCTCCTTACCTTATATAGCTGCTTTAATATGATAATCATGACTTTGGGCGTGTATATGACATGGCTGAGATTATTACGTGTGCCACTTTTGCCAGAAATAATTCTGCCCTTTAGTAGCTTCAAAATAGCTAGCGACTGGTCAAAGTTGCGTGGAGCGCGGAATAATTTAAACTTTTTAAAAAAGAAAGACGAATTTCCAGCAAGCTGCCGGGGAGCATGTGAATGTTGGGGTTGGGGAAACCGTTGTACGTGATTTGCAGAGTGTCAGCTTCGAGCGCTTCTTCTTCGCTATCGTGTGGATCGGGACGAAGTAAAAAATCCGAAATAAGCTCGTAACGAATAGGCTAAAGACTATATATTATCGATCGGCGCGCGAGACACCTTAAATCACATTTTTTGTCTGCGTCCGAAATTTAATAAAATGCACGGAGAGAATTAAGCGGTAATATTTAGAGTGTGAAATTCAATGTAAAAAATTTTATTTCTTTTCAAACGTCTTCGTTCTTCGAGGTTCATGAACAAAGCTGTCACTTCTCTTGATATCTTCTTTTTCTTCATTTCCAATTATTTTTAAAGAGAGAGTTGTTTTTTATTATTGCTTTTTGCAATGTGAACTATCGCATTTCGAATACGTTTTTCATTTCATGTATCGTTAGAAATAATCTTCAAAAGTACGGTACCTTTAACCGGATAGTTCTTTTTGTCATACTCCAGTAAAAGTTCCTACTTCGAACGATGAATATTATTGAATGTATGGGAAAATTCAATTATTTCCCCACCATAATATCACGAATTGCAGCTCGTCACTGCACCATCGTTACTGGACGGTGGTTTTTCAAATTTAATTCTTTCCGTGTGCGCATCGACGTCAAAACTGCATTCGAAAAAAAGGTGTGCGAGTACATCGTGGTTAATTTGGAAGAGTCGAGATTATGCAAATGTTTCACGTGTCAACGGGAGAAACTGAAAAGAAAGGCGCAGAAGGCTGTCTGTGGTTTTACGTCTCTGTCTCACGTTACTGCGAAAAAGTCGAGAGGGAGAGAAAAAACACGGAGACGAAACGAGAGGGGCAGAATGAAAAACATGCTCGCGTCTTCCATTGAGAAGGGAACGTCAGACGAAAAAAATATAGCTCTCTTTTCAGGAAGTTCCTATTCATTCGCGGGAAAAGAGAGCCCCGCAATTTTAATAACCACATCCTACGTAAATTGTTCGGTAAAATGGCGGATATGCGTGCACCGCATCAGGAGGAAGAGCGGCCATCATCTCACCAATTCAACGAGTACTTCAAGGCTCGGTTCGTTCTTCCTACCCCGCTTGAGGAGTTCTCATATACGGAGAACGACAATTTGCATTATGTCGCAATATCGTTAGACAGTACTTAAGGCGAAACCATCTTTTACCGGGTTCTTTCAATGGATGCGTGTACGTATCCACGTGTGTTCCTTGTCTATGTAATAAGTTACATATATGGTTCGAGGTAGTGACATATACGCGTTCAAAGTATCATTGTTACTGCGTCCATTCGAACTGAGGAAATAGTACGTCGGGTTGATACGTAAGTCATGCTCGAAATTGCAGCAACTATTGTTTATCACAATTGGCCCTTGACGTCTGGAAAATTATGTCATGTCGAAGACTAACAGCTTGACCGTCAGTCCGGAGTCGCAAACGTGGTCGCAGCACGCAGAGTTGCAAATGCTTTAAAAACCGTCTCATTAAATCAGCGCGCAGTAATTTTCGTCTGTACGAAGAGAATAACCCATATTCATTTCCGTGCTCTTCTGGCTCTTTTGCGACTCAATACAGAGCCGTTCTTTTCTTCCTTGGCTCGCCATCAGCCGAGATTTCGAGAGCCAATTACTCGCGTGTGTCCGCATCAGCATCACCGGCCCGGTCAATTGTGCGATTGAGGAAGCGAGCAAAGTGCGGAGGCAGATTATAAAAGAGCTTTCGAGGCAATGAGAACTCGGCGAATTACGCGGTCGTTGGTTAAGGCGAGCTCTGCTTTATCACCGTCTTTGGAGCGCAGATCGGACTGCGTTCAAGTCCAAAGGATCGGAGACTAAATCGGAGCCACCAAAACGTTCGGCTCGTGTTGTTGCTTCTGGTCGAGTCTCTATCCGATCACGCCGCGCAGCATACCTCCGTGCTATTCGGCAACACAAGCTCCTTCTCTCTCTCTCTCTCTCGCTCCTTCTCTTTCCCTCTCAGAGGCCCGCGCGCGCGCGGGTTCCAACGTCGTTCGAGGGCTCTTGCTCGCGAGAGCGCGGCGCTCTTTGATCTCGCGGTGGCCACGCCCCCTTTTTTCATTTTTTCACTCCTTAAAAGGCAGATGGACAAAGTGTATTGTAAAGTGGGCAGCGCGCGAGAGAGCAGGACTCCGCTGTAGGTGAAGCGCTGCCGAGCCGTGTCCAATTACAATTATTAAGGACTCCGCGGGGTTGTTGCGCGGCGGGATGAACCGCGAAAGCTACATGTACGCACAACACACGTGTGGCTCTGTGGAGGCCCACACATTTGTACTAATTCACGTTCATGTAGAGCGGATCTTATACATTCATTTACAGGTCGCCCTCGCCCCTTATTGTAGGGGTGAAAGAAAAAAGCCTCGCGCACATAGAGAATAAAACTTCCGCGAGATAAGGCAAGGAGGAAGAGTGATAGTGCGAATCTTATCGCAACGGATCGTCCGAATACTCAAAGCTAATTATTCGATTGCTTTCTCATCCTGCGCTGTAGTTTCTCTGGCGACGACTAAATGGACCAACATTGAACGAGCTTCGAAGCGATACCTTCCATAAAGATTTATCTGCATTGATCCACCTTAAGAACTTTCAGCCTCACAACTTACGAACGGATTCTCTTCATCTTACACGCTGCTCGCGTATGTGTGTCCGTCCAACGTACACAGAATGAATATCTTTTATATTATTTCTCTCTCTCTCTCTCTCTCTTTCTCGTCCTCTCTTTTTGCCGTATTGAAGTTTCTCATCGCCACAGGGTTCTCTCCCTTCGGCCTTTTCTCTCCCCCCTTTTATACAGCCGTTTTATTATTCGTTAGTCCGATGAAAATTGCCATTAATTAAGCCTCGTTTCATTGTATTATCGGAGAGATAAATGTATACATCTCTTTTCTGTCTCGTCGATCAATCACTATTTCATTAAAGGTGGAAAAAAAGGAAGGGAGAATGCGTGAATTGATCCGGAAATTGGTATTAAAAACGCGGTACAATTGATTGATCGTAGCTGATGAAGAGAAAAAAGAATAGTGGGAGGGGGAGCAGGAGTGATGATGAATGAAACGATGCGATTTTTAGGTCCTCGTGTATTATCACGCTCCGGAGATATACAACTCTGGATGAACAGCCTCAATGGAAAACGCTGTGCTCACTAAAATTACAGTTGTAATTAACAAATCGAGGGTGGAGAAGATTAGCTAACGAATTCGCTGAGGTGTGTGCCTCTCCCGCTGCTGTTCTCGTTTCGACGCCATTCAAAAAATGTTTGCTCACGCAGTTTCGAATCTCTTTCCTTGGTAATTGGCCGAGCAACGAAGCGCCGGAAGGGTGACCCAGACTCTTCCGTCCCGTGATTAATCGGCCAAGTCCACTTTGGCCCTCGCCCACTCCAATCTTCATCCCTTTTTCATGTTTTTCTTCGCGAACTTAATTCGACGAGGAGAGCCCTTCCACGTGTAGCGGCTGTCCGTCACTGCTTTCGTTGTTTTCACGCTCGCCAAATTTCTCTTATCCATTCTCCGCGGGCTCTTCTGAAGGCTCATTTAATTCGGAGAGTCAAATTCTCTTTTTTTTTCACAAGCGATTCTTTCGCGGTATTTACACAAACTTGGAATATAATTTTGGCCGAGTAGCCAATCGTGACGTCTTCGAAAATGCGTCAAACGACTCCGGAAGACTAATGAACAAAAATATTCTCGAAAGTCTTTGAAAACCAGTGGCCCATCTTTGATTTTCGCATTTCGTTATACATATCTATGGAACTATGTAATTGCTCAATTTACTTTGCAACAAAAGTGTGGCGGACGCAGAGTCAAATCAAAGTCGACCGAGCAAGAAAGAGCCCGAAGCCTCCAAGACGCTCGGGAACCGTATGATAATAGTCTATCACGTTTGAATCCATCCTCATTCGCATCATAATAAAAACCATGGCAAAGCAACAAAAACTGTCGGGAATAAGTGCCCATTATATGCACACACAGTAGGGATAAGGTTTGCGGACAATCGCGCAATTATTTTGTCAACTCGAGGGAACGATCCGCTTCGCATAAATGGTACATTTATGCCATACGTGCTTTCGTATATTTATATATGTGGATGCGTTCACAGGTAAACGTGTATATGAAATTGCCCCTCCGGGGATCTCGGACAAAGTACACACGCAAAGCAAAAAGGGATCTCTTCCCTGTATGCCGTCCGAAGAATCTCCTCCTGTTTCTCCCGCTCGTACTTTTCTCGTCTCAGAATTGCTGAGCTCAGGGGGGGCCAAAGAATCGGCGAATGTAACGTCACCACGAGGGCCCATTGTGCGGTGGAAGCCTCGAGGTGTGTGTCGGCGTGTGTGTGCGAGAGAGACCGAGAGGGAGAACATCTCTCGAGCGCTGTCTCTCGAAGAGACCTCTCTATGAGCCGTGAGCTCTCGCTCACGTTTCAAACTGTCTCGCTGCACTTTTGACATTTATGACGCGACATGATTTACGATTTATTTATGCCACGAACTCCTCTTTGTAATAATAATACCGTCCACACCGAGCAAGAAAACCAAGATGCTTCTGGGCTGCCTCTCTTACGAATAAACGACCACCATTTCGCGAGGCCCTCAAACTCTTTTTGGAGCGCGTATGGGGATACGTGATCGTGTTATGGTCTGTGCACTTTTCTCTTTGCTTCAACAAAAACTTCGAATTCCCTATGGGCAATAGAAAAATGTAAATTCAGCATCGTACGATATTCAAATATGATAATATTCCGTGAGATAATTCATCATTCGCCCTTCAAAGTTCAACAAAATGCTTCTCGAAGCCTTTCTCCAATTTCAGGAATCGAGTGATAGTGCGAATACCGTTTATGGTTCACACAAGTAATTTAAAATATTCTCAAATTTTGCCAACTTCTTGCTCGATTCATCGGCTCGTTGGATCCCAGTATCGTTGATCGTTCGAGCGCGTTATCACCTCCGCATTACAGTCCAGTGGAGAGGAAACCTGCGCGAGGACATTGCTAAAAAAATGCGAACAAAAACAATATGGTTGACAGTCAGACACGGTGGAGAGTTTCGCCGAGTCGTGAACGCGCGTCGATGTGTGTTCTTGCGAATGAAGGTAACTTATACTGTGGCAGCATTGCCACAGCCAGTCGTCAGTCAGAACATCAGAGCCTCTTCGTAATGCATTCAAGTCCCCTCCCAAGCCTCTCCCGTGAACCCGACAACGATAAAATGAGCTGCATTTTTACGATTATTGCCTTGGAGAGCTGTCACTACCGTTTGAGCTTCTCGAGATAATATGACCGCTCGCGTATCTCAAAGTGCGTAACTCCCCCTGACCCGACATTCGCTCTGTCCATACTCTGTTTCTTCTTGCGTTCAGCTCTACCTATTTTTCAATAATTTAACCTTTAACGCCTTTCTTCGCAGCTCTAACCCCACGCTGTTTTTTTTTTTTTTTTTATTGTGCCCGTATACAGGTTATTATTTTGTAGGGTAAAGTGCCACAATTTATAATCTTGCCGTACTTTTGTGATGCATTATCGATCGACTTCCAGGAACTGACACCAATTTCCTTTTTCGCGATGCCAGCCCCGTTATGGAAGCTCTGTAAAACTTGTAAAAATAACTTTGAATGCGCGCGAAGCACTGTCTGTGCTCACAGACAGTGCTTCGCAAACGGAGTCAATGAAACGACTGTTTTTCACAAGATTTACTATTTAAATTGGTCTTCTTTACAATTCATCGAATAAAGTAACACGCGAACGATTCCTGAAAAAGTGAACCTGGAATTGAAAACATAAAAATGAAAATATACAGCAAGATTAGACTACTGAAAACTTGACTTTCAACGAAGTCAAGTGTTCCGGGGTGCAAAAGTCGTTTTTGAGTATCCAATGCTTGCTTGGATTGGCTAATTTACTCAGATAATCATGCGCACCATGATTATCCTTAGCGTTCGTATCCGTAAGCGCATTATTCAGGCCGGAGCTCGTAAAGAAATCGTTTGAAAAATAACTTCATGTCTCTGCGGATGTTCGTGCACGCCGAAGATGACTTTTTCAAACCTCAACTCATCGTTTCCTTAGCGCGGATCTTGCGTGCACGCTCGATGACTGTTGCACACCGAGATGTAATACGTGCCACGTTAAGTACGTGATGATGAGTTGCGCACAAACAGCCAGCGAGTGTAGCCGCATATAAAAGCGTTACGACGCTACGCGAGTGGTTAAGTACTTGAGGCACAAGGATTCGAAGTACTCGAGCCTTGCGAATGATCTCGGTGTTCGTTGAATAAATTACTATTCTTTCAAACGATCCACCAACGGAATATTGGTCCGATTTCATTGAGAATCGACTCGGATTATTGGAGGCTGGCCTAAAATGTTTTGTCAATCATGAAGAAGGACTGAAGCATGCACTGAAAACGGAATTATATTGATCCAACAAAATTCATTTGGTCAACATTTATTTTGTCGAATGAACCATTGATTACAAATCTTTTGTTGTGTCTTTAAAAAATGGCTGAAAAAATCATTTTTTTGCTACAACTATCGACATTTGGTTGACTTCTCAGAATACTTAATCAGGATTAAGATTTTGTACGACCAAATATTCCGATTTATATTTGTTGCGTGACGATCTGGTGTTGGTGGGAAAATAAATGTCAGCACACTGAACGACCGGATCAAGACTGACGAAAACAATATGGAGATCGATGAAGACGCGCCGTGTGGCGCAAGCCCACGTCGATCGCACCCGAATTGTGTGTCCAGTACGTGCTGACGCCCGCGGGAGCGTGAGAACTAGAGCACGAAAATGCTCATTGTCTCACGTTTCCCAAATTCCCGAGCCCGCGAGCTAGCGACGCTCGCGGTAACAAAAAAGTTGTTCCATACGAAAACATATTTTGTTATGTACACAGTGATTTTTCTTAAAAACCAAAAAAATGTTTAGTCTTTCTTATTCTCAGGGACAAACAGAATATTTTTTTATTGTACGATGCTTCGTAACAAACATACAAATCTTCTGTCCGAACAGTGCAGAACAAAACTGCTAAAAAATTCAGTACAATTAGTTAACTGACTTATTTGTCATCGGTAATTATTCAGCAGAACAGAAAAATGAATTTCAAACTGCATTCAGTTCGATGAAACATTATTCGTCGTAAAGTCATATGCAATAATCAATTTGTTCATTTGATCATGAAATATGTTACAGCACAAACGGAACTTTATCGTCTGAACGACATATCGCAATAATTTGGACTGTTTCTACCGGGCAGGTGGAAAAAATGGTACTTTCGTCTGCTCGTTTGTAGATTTCACTCTTTTACATACCTTTTGCAAATTATTTCCCGGAGGTGCAAAGTATTTCCCAAATCGCAGTTCACCAGTTCAATTTCTAAGTAAAAATATTGCTGGAGCCTGAATGTCTCGCTGATACTTCTCCGGACCCAGATCCCGGAAAGCCCAACATGATTCAGAATAACCGTGTTTGGAGTAGTCGCTCAGTCTTTGTTGAACGAAGCGTCGGGCTGCTCTAATGAGCCAGGGAAAATATGTCAGATTGTAATAATAATTTATCTGTCGATTGCCAACAGTGGCGCGAGAGCCGGAAAGTCTGAAGCCAACGGAACATCGAAAGAGGTGAATTTTCGAGAAATTCGCCGCTGCTCCTGTCTCGTGTAGGTACAATAATAATACACCTGCGCAATTATACAGAGAGCTAATGGTACACGGGAGCGTTGCCGAGCCCACCGCGAAAAGCATTTAACGTAAATTGAAACGATTCACTCGAGCACCCTCGTGTTAGAAGATAATAGAAAAGGCGAGTTCCTCTCGATGTGTTCAAACACCTGCAGCTGCCATATATACTTTAACGCACATGAAGAGTTGAGCTTCCGATGTCCGATGGTTCTTGGGGTTGGCATGTGTAGCCGCCATTTTGTAGCAATGTTACGGAGGAGTTTTCTTTGTTCCAAGTGCACAGATCGATCGTATAATGGGTATATGAAAGAGGTATGTAATAATCGTTCCTCATCAGACATTGATGGCGTCGTGTAACGGTATAACGCGGTCCCGATGCGAGAATACCTGCCTCCATTCGATAATACTGCTGTTCGGGACCTTAAGCTTTACACATACCCGCGAGTTCTGCGGTAAGAAATGGAAGTCGTAGACGCTCGGGCATATTCACCTGGTGTGACTTTAGTACAAGCTCCTAGAGCGTATATGAAATTGAAAACACACTTTGAGATAGACCAAATGTCAGTGATTGTTAGTTAATTGACATTCCGTAGGGTTCTCACGTGCCACAGCTGTCGAGGAATCTCGGGCGTGGCTTTCACCCCCTGAAAAGCGAGTTTCACACCACGTTCAATGGCCCAGCTTTGACAGAGGAGCGTTTATGCTTTGGGGAAATAACGAACGACTCTAGCCGACGCCCCGTTATGGCGTTGTGTTTCCGGTCCCGCCGGTTCGATGAAGTTTTCAAAAACCTCAATGTCGCGGCTGTCGTTATTTTGTGTTGAGAAAAATACCCAATTCCGGAGCGATTTTTTGACGCAGTTGGATCGTGTGATGTGTGCAGGATTCCCTCAGGGCCAGAACTCTCATTTTGAGGAACTCCAAAAGTCGAAATAGCGAACGCGCCCATCTTAATGATCTCTTAGAAAAATTATAACACTCTCATACCAACGTTCTCCGATTCCCCGATGTAAAATTACTTCCCGCTTATAAATCACCGTTCCATCACACACCCGCATACAAATAATATTAAACGATTTAATCTTGATGCGCATTCATAAAACGCACCAGCTAGAACGGCATATATTTCTATAATAAATGTACACCCAAGTGCCTACACAATTATCGCACGAAGACAAGAAAGTGGATGAAAATGAAGAGGCGAGCAAAGAGAGAAGGTTAAAAATCCTCGACATGTGCAATTACGCCAGTCATTTACAACTTGGGCTCTCTCCTAGCGAGTCTCGTTACCGCGCTTGCGTGGCATTCAAACCTTCTCTATAGAGTCTCTGATGTCGATGTCTGGGGTAGATAAGCTCTGACATTGCCAACGTGCCCGTGGCTATAAGGTACGAATGCACAACCAGAAAATAAATGTTTTCGTATGCTTGTATGTATAGTCACATGGTGAGGAGGATGAAGGGGCGTTGAAAGGGACACTGAATGGGCAAAAGAGAGAGTGAAGGGAAGAAAGATAGTAAGAGCTTGTCGTAGGGGGGGTATCTCGAGAGAAAAAGGGTGCGGACTCTTGGAACGAGGTGCGCCAGCAGACTACGACGAGGAACTTTGTTTCTCATCGACGTTATTGTAACGATCGAGGCCAATGAGCAGCCTGGGTCTGGATGACAGAACTGCTCTGCTCGCTGCCTAGGATCGCACTCTCGTAGACGCACACATAAGTGCACACTGAAGCATCACGATCTGATTGGTAGAGATACTTTGTATGGGACTAGATGGAGAACCGTCGCTTTTACGAAGGAGCTACAGTTGGCTGCTTCCTCTAAGCGCTCGTTAAGTACGTACTTGTGGACGATCATTTTTCCCTTAATATCTATGCTCCGCGTGCGTCTCCTCCATTTTCTTTTCCGGTCCGTACGATCATAACATCGCGGAGGATAGCAAAGCTACGATACAATTTGAGAATCAATTGTAAGTTGCCAGACATGCTTGCGAGTTACGTGCATCAATGGTAATTGAAACTGTGGGAATTACTCGAATTTCATTCATCGATCATTAGACTGAGGTATTCGGTGCGTTGGAGGTTATTGAGGCGCGAGTAGTTCGAGGCCGGAAGTGATCGGACCGCAGTAACGATCCACGCCGCGCGATGCAATAATTCAATGAGTTGGAATCGACCGTGCAAGTTCTCGCTGACATCTGGACGTGGGATGAAAAAGAAGCTACGGGCTCGAGGTCCCATGGGTGATAGGGGACAGTCAACACCTTTGTTCCGGGATACTTTGCATCACGAAAGTCTTGAGCTCCCAGCAGTGGTGGGTGCGGATCAAACCGTGAGAATTTATCTTCCGCGTGATCCATTCTCGTCGTCATCGTATGCAACAGGGCGATCGTATTTCCTTTTCATCGACGTCATCGCGCTGTTAACGAACCGAGTACTGAATTTTTATAATCTGCCATAAAATAACAAAAAGGACGACACGAAGGCTCGATTCACGCGTCAGTGCGTACAACGACAGCGTAATAAAACGTTGCATCTTTTTCGCATTCACGATAATTGTAACAGGACGAAAATACTCAGTCACAACCAGCAATCTCCGTGCCGCAATCGATGTTTTCAGTACGCTTTTTTCGCTAGTCCGTGATAATTTGTACTCGCGAGTGAACTGATTCCGCTGGATGAAAGTCCCAGGGGAGAACAATGGCCCGTTTATTGTTGAAAGATGCTAACGTTGAAGGTGATAGACATCTACATACGCAGACTGGACATCACATAATGCGGGAGCAGGGCATGCGCTCGTCGCCTTTTAATAACACGCTTCCTCCTTTCCGCAACCAAAATGGCGTATCAACCGCTTCCGCTCTCTTTCGTCGAGTCACATCTCGACAGGCTGTCTTTCGACTCGTCTTCATTTTTTCTTTCCCTCTCATTCTCGCACACTCTTTTTCATTCGCAGTAACAAGCAAAGGAAAAAATAAAAAAAGGAGAGAAGACAGGCAAAGCTCACGGGGCACCTGTCGTCTCTAAATCTCGCTACTTAAGCCCGCCCGCGTCACGGTCTCCGGCCTACGGAGTGTACAACAGCGAACCTCTCTGTCTTCTCTGTATCGCGTTTAATTGGCTGCTAGCGTGCCGAGTTTGCATATACTCTTTTACTCGCATCGCTCACCCTCCACCCCCCGTTCTCGCTCTTTCTTCCTTGCTATTTATACACTATCTCTTTCTCGAGCGAAAGAGTCATTAGTCCATTACTTGGATTAAGCAGCCACATACGCGAGGGCGTTTGCAACTTCAGCGAAAGCGAAGACTTTGATCTGATGCCACGTGCTACGGGACGAATACTTTTGGGCACCGGCACGTTGCAATAAACCGGAGCGTTAAACGAACGATCTTTATTGAGGCGATGATGCGACGTATACATTCGCGTCGTGCATTGATTTTTAGTGCAAATTGTTTGCCTCGCTCATAGTCCGGAGGGATTTTCTTGGACTCGGTGATGCCTGCGAAGCGTGTGCTGACAGCTGAGGATTGATTGTGGATGAAAGTGGAGCAGTAATATATTCTTTTGTGTTTCAGAGATTTTGAATCTTATTTAAAAAGACGACGCAAATGCATCACTCCGATTGTTTATAGCGAAGCATCCAAGGTAATGTCCACTTACTGAAAAACGATCAAACGATCATCGTCACGGACATAATTTATTTCTCAAATTTTCTAGTTAGGAAAACAGAACGACGATGGGGGCTTTGGGCACTGATGGTGAATTCGTTTAAATGAGGACGTCAATCTTGGTTCCACGAATTGGCGAGAGCGTTGGCAAGCCCGATGCACAACGAGCTTTTGACATGAGCGATCTAATAAGCAACGTATTTTACGAGACTCTCTAGGCGAATCGTCCAAGACGCAATTACGCCAAGAGAAATAGCCTCTGCCAATTCGAGTTTATATAAGTTGACCAATTAACTCGATGTCTATGAACGAAGCCAAAAAAAAACAACGGCACAGATAATTGGAAAGACAGAAAAATAAATACGGCGAATGGCGAAATTTTTATGGCTGCGATCAAATCTCAGGTCCGACGTACTTGATCTCTTTAACTCGATCGCATTATACCAATTGGAGACTCGTTCAGACACATGAAAAACACGAATGAGAGTTGGCTAATGTTGTTTTAATTAAGTAGGCGGTTAGTGGAAAGAACTCGTAGCTGCAAACCTCACTTGCACTATCTTGCTCGCTTTAACTCTCTCTTCATCTTCTACTATTTCGAGAGAGGTGGCACGACATGTGCCCCTCGTATGTTCAGACGCGATGGACGATTTCGCGTGACTAATCGCCATCCTCCCGGGAGCATCTCGTCATTTTTTCTCCCATGCTCGCGAACGGACAGAGTAAGCGACGAGCTGTCTCTCCCATATACGTTTGTTTTCCCAACGCTCAGAGAGCAGTTGTTCTTCACCCCTGTTCTTGGGCCTCAAAGTACGAACCCTTTGCTGGAACATCGAGAAAGTTCGAGAAAACTGGCTAACTCGTGGGAGCATTTTGGTCCTTTGGGTGACTGTGCAACATGCTTTCCGCGGCTCGAGTTTGCCGGCCGGAATCGCGACTCATTTGGCCACTTAACACAAGAAATCATCGCTAAAAAAATTAATTAGTTCCAGCGCGTGGGCATCTGTCGGTATTTTCATTCGGGGAATTGTCATTCGTTAAGGAGAATTACTCGGCTATCAGTTTCAATTAATTCTCCAGCCCTCCGCCTCGGATCGACAGATTTTTCAAGCCATAAAACACTCTGATTTTGATTCACGAGGCTACTCATACCTGGAGCTATGAATAGAATCGGCAAGAGGGTCTTCGAGACTCGAGCAATTTCATCCGAATGGCTAAATTTATTGCTTCTCCATGAATCAAGGTTTTAATGTTTGACAATGTAAATATACGCTGCGCGGGAGTGGGGAGACGCGTACTTAATTAAACACCGGTACACCTGGACTACCACCGGGAGCGTTTGCTTGCGCAATTTCTCCTCGAATAAGTTAATAAGTGGACGTTAGTCCGGGAGAAATTATTAGCCGTCAGAAATTTATTGCTCTGCATTATACCGTGGTACGTTCCGCTCCGAAAAGGAAGAGCTCCGCTGTGAAGAGCTCAAGGAGCATCAGCCAGGATTCGAGAGCAAGGGATCATCCTTCCCTAGGAGCTTCCTGAGCAGGCGAAACGACTGTCAGCGCCATCGTGATTGATGCTTTCGAAGTTCAACGTACTCGGTGGATGAAAGAGGCAGAAAACTGCTGTCGGCAAGGCAGACATTTTGGCTTCCTGTTGTCGGTTGCGGGTAAAATTCTTCTTTAGTTACCGTCGGTAACTCATCATTTGAACATCGGGAAATGGCAGCAGCGTCATTTCCCTTCGTCGGTAAAATCATTTACCGATCGAATCGTTTCACGATTGGCCTCTTTATCATCCGAAGCATCTGTAACAGGCCCCCCCACCGGGTCTGTCGATACCATCGGGAAGCAATCCACCTCACAAGGTACACATTTATCCATTCCAGGCAATGGTTTTGCTCGACAGTCACCAAAGCAGCGATCCAAGAAGGAGACGACGGGTGTGATGGCCTTCCATCTCCAAATTTCATCATCGTCTCTCTGCTGTATCATGAAAAAAAAAATGAGAATTCAGCAAAAAAAAGCATAGCTGTAAGTAAAAACATGCAAGATTTGCATAAATGTGATCCGCGTTGTCCTCCATCGAGCTAATCACTATAATCGCCTCCAGTGAATTACATTCAGATCAAACGAGCTCATTGAGCTTAATTTCCCTGTGACAGCTCGCAGAGTCATCGATAAAGTGGGTAAAAATTGGTGGCCTTGTGTAAAGAGTCTCATTTAGGCGAACACGCACGCAGACGCTAAGTCTCGCTCGAGTCCGGTCTCTTTCTTTATCGTTGGAATGTTAAAAGGCCACCTCTTCGTCAACTTGAATTTATACGAATTAAAACGGCGCGCGGGGCCGTGGAGACTGACTCTTTTAAGATAAGACGGCTTGTTGCAAACCGGACTGTGAAGCAACAGCTCTTGTGGCTCTCATGGTCTTACCTGATCGCCTTTTCTTGTGGCTTCGTTTTTTTTCCTCTTCCTCCTCTCACTCTGTGCCTCTGGTCCTCTTTCACTCTCACGCTTGTTCACGGTCTCGAATGCCCCTTCGCATGCTGCCCCCGTGGTGGACTTTGCTTTATGCGGACACTTTATGCCCCCGATTGCGAACGACACCGGAACCCTCTCAACCCAATACTGATCGCCGGGATCCCTTTACCAATCACAAAACAACGAGCAAAACAACGTTTAATTTAGGGTTCCACGAAGCACGGGTATTTTCTCTCGGTCGGCGATAGTAGCATCACCGCGACTGCAACGGCATCACCAACAGAAACTAAAAGAATCCTTGCACCTCTGTGAAACGTTTAGTAATCCCGTTACACGCGGTCATCGTGCGCAAGAATGCTGCATTGTATTTCGCGTTCAACTCGCTGCGCACTCATTGAACCTTCGCAAAATGGTAGTGGAGGCGACTACCATCTTATGCATTAAAACCTTCCACGCACCGCGAGTCCCCGTTTTTTCCTGCACTCAGAAAAGGAGAGTTTAAATCAGCCGCAGTTCTTTTCCCCCCAATAATTCATTGAAATCCAGCTTCGAAAGTAATAGCACGTTTTTTTCACATCGAAACAAAGTTTATTCTCATATGCAGTAACAATGCGAGCCAACCCGAGCTGCGCTCGCTCGTAGCGTGCCAATTATTATTTGCCTTAGTAAAATATAAAATAAAGAAATTTAATAATCCCTACCGTACTCGAGTACGTCGATACGTACAAAAATAATGTAGGCCGCTGGTTATCGATAAGTTACCATTATAAAATCCCAGTCTATTACCAAACTATATTATCTAAGGAGAATCGTCCAATGAGAAAACGTTGGCAAGACTGTTCTCGGCTGTTTAAAGAACAAACGATTACTTCAGTTTTATATTCCGTATTTTGCTTGTTCGGATAATTATTCGCATGATTCGAGCAGACGGTGTAGCGTAGTTTATTACTGTGGCATATGAGAATACTACAGTAATAACACAGTACAACAGTATGATCCGTATATATATATATACATATATATACACGTATAAAGGTAGGAATTATACGTTCACGAGACTCTTGGATAATACACAATTGGCTACATGTACGCGGCTATATGGACAATACAATAAAAAGAATAAAATAACCATTATGTACCTACCTACCGCTCTATCTTTCGTTCTCTTTCTCTCTGTCTCTCTCTCTCTCTCTTCCGCGTTGCAGCCTTTAAAACGAAGATCTCGAAGCCTCGGTGTCCCTCTCCTTCTGTCTCTATCTTTTCGCCGACGCATTTCGATTTAAACGTTCCGTTGAAAAGGGCTGAATGCGATTTACCTTTGATTGCAGACCCATGGGGTTCAAAAGTCATCGGGGGGAGAAATGACTATCGACTTTGTATTCGTGTCTCTGTGTGTGCACATCTATAAAAATACACTCTCGAGCATAAATATAAATGCACGAATAGATACATAGGGAATCGAACGAATCGGTATTATGGATAATAATATGGCTCTGGTCGATGTCTCCGCTTAGCAACTGCACACGAAGTGGACAAAATTATCCTCCACCTTTTATCCAAACGCGGAGGTATGAACCTGAACGGTAAAATTGTGAAGAATAAAATGTGTAACGATCTCGTGGGAAATGATCTAGACGAAAGGTTTTCTTCGGACAATGACGACCTTAATATTTTGGCTACGACTATTCGGCACTCACTATTTTTCTGTATAACGAATCAGCTCCGCTTGAAATATGCACGAATCCATTTGACTGATTAGCAACATCCAGCACGTGTGTATTCCTCTTTACAAATGCAACATTATTTTATCACGATATTATCCACCTCTCGCATCTCTTACGGATGTGTGCGTTCTCGCCACGAGGCTGCATACACGTATCCGTGGTATGCATACGTGCTATACGCATCAGGGATCCTTTGCTTTTTGATACAATACCATATTCCAAGATGGCCGCGAACCTGCACTGCCTCATGGAGGCTGGCTCAGAAAAAACGATGAACGTAATAACGTAGTATCGCTAATGGCCGGGCAATTTCAGCGGATACGAATGCGCCACGCTTTCGATCCTTTACTGGTGTTTCCTCCCTTTTTTTGGCATTTTGTTTCTTTTTTTTCGCGACTCTTCCGAACTCACCTCTCGTATCTCCGCCCTGCACTGATCTTTCTACGCGCGTCTATACTATTTCATCGTATATTATACCGATCCCTTTGCCCGTATCGCATCCTATCTCTAGACTCGAACGAACCTCCACAAGATCCGGCCAAATCACAAAACTTAAGCGCTCCTAAATGGGCCTCAAGTGGCGCGCGCGCGTGCTTTTTTTATCCTATTATCCACTCCGCCTGTCTCTACTTTTCGTTCTAGCAGACTCTCTATCAGAAACAATCTCCTTTCTCCACCCCGAATATTGTCTCGATAGGATATTGTTTTCTCGAGAGGAGATGACCCGGCGACCGAAAATCCTCCTCGGACGCACATTCAAAGATGCCAATCTTCGCTAATCCGCGAAATTCGTCCCGCGGCAAAAGACAACGACTTAAATGGAGCTGAAATCTCACTCTCCGAGTGATCTAACTCTCCGTGCGGTTTTAGGGATGCTGCGGCGGGAGGCTCGGACGTGAAAAATTAAAAGTTAAAAGTCCTTGAGAAATTCGATAAAAGAAGACGCACGGTCGACTCGAATGTCGTAAACGGAATCAAGGGACGATCGAGATGCGCGATTCATGCTTTCATTGTTCTCGCATTAATGATCGGCATCGCTCATTTATTTTTCTTAACGTCACATTATTCCTTACATAATAAAAAGAAACACGACGGTATAACTGTTTTTAGCAACGCTGCAGCGTGTTTCGGTTCGCTTTTAAACTCCGCTCGGCTCGAAATAGCAGAAACTCATGAAAATAGGGCCTTGCGGTCGACGATTTAAACGTCCGAGAGTAGTCCGGACTGCTCGGAGTTCGAACGATTTTGAAAACGAGTCACTTGCTCGGACAGCCGCGCGACGTCTCGTTTATAATCACAGAAAATAAAAACCGACCGCAGATCCGGGGGAAATTGAGACGAAAGTTTTAGAACGACCGATGGGAGTGACAGATGTTCTGGAAAACGATTTAGAAAAACGAAAATTTCATCCGCGGTGGCCTTGTCTTCCGTCCCCACTTGCTTTGATCTCCTTTGGCTAAACGTCTATATAATTTGAGAAAAAGGTATTTTCACGCGCTCTCTATTTTCATAGAGTCAGCGCGGAAGTGGACTCGGGCAACCTGCTCGATCTCAAGACATCTGGGCAAGGTTCCGACAGTACGGCCGAAACTCGGGTGCGTTTTTCGTCGATCTCCTGCTAATATCCCGAAAATTGAGATCGGCCCAACAAATTTGTGTCGTCCATAATGCAACCTCCAATTATAGAAGACCGTTGATCAATCGAGACTTTTATATGTGGCCTGAGCGGTCCTCAGAAACTAATTCTTTCAACTTTTACTCCTGACCTTCTGTAGCAAAATTTTTCTATCGGTGTGAAATAAACTTATATCGAGGCGTGAATTAATATATTTTCGTCGAGGTAGGACCGATTGTAAAATTTCGTACATTTTTATGTGTAATTTTTGCCTATAAAATGAATTGATGAAACTACAGGATAAACGGTTTCAATGTTATTGAGAAAATAAATTAAATATCCTAGTTCTATGAGAGTATCTATACGATTTTTCACGAATTTCATCGTAAATATACCCAAGAAAGAAAACACCAACTTATGATATTGAGTGCACGAATAAAGCAGTGGACGATGTGAGAACAAAAAAGTTATTTTAGTCTTGAAAAATATGAAATCCACCATCCGAAGACTGGGTTATGTGAATCGAGTGTGAAGTTTGGCCTCTCAAAGTTGCACAAGCGGAAGTACGAGTCGAGAATTTGTCTGCGACATGTGTAGCAATTTTTAATGCAATCTAGATTTACCTCGAGGACCGTTTGGAATCACCCCGGAGGTTCGGGGTAAATCCGAATTTACGGAGTGTCTTTTTTTTTTTTACTAAATATCTAACAATTTTCTTTATCTGTCAGTTAAAATTTACATCGGAAATCGTAAACAAGATATCAAAGAGTAAAATTCATCGAAAATATATTTTGTAATTTCATCAAACTGTTCGCTATTTATCGCATATTTTGCCACACGGAGGAATGTATAAAAAAGCTTTGTCATTGATCCAGGAGAGTGCGAATCTCGAATGAAGGATTCGAGAACTCTCGAGATGTTGTTTCCGCTATCACAGATATTTCGTCACGCTCGTTAATGTTTCATCGAACCTGAGCGCGCGAAAACAGGTGTATGTGTTACGAAACACGCCTCAAAACGTTCGGAAATGAATTTTATATATGTCTGCTGCGTATGTGCGATCCTCTTTCGTTAGCAGTTGAACTAGTGGCCCATCTATTGCCTGCCTTGAATACTTAATGGGTTACAAATTCGCTGGATGTTCGTTCAGGATTTTCACGTTGTTCGAACATTTATAGGCTGTACGAAGCTTGGCGTATATCGTGATGCGAGCGGACACAAAAAGAAGGTACACGAAAGGCAGAATAAAAAAGGCAGGAGGGAAGGATGGAGGGGTGGGGAGAAAGATGTACGCAGAGGAGTTACAAGTATTAGTGGTTCGGTCCATCCTCACGTGGCTCTTTGTACTCGCCGCCTTACCTCCATGCAAACACGTTCGATGGTTTCAGCTCTTTTCTCATGTTGCACGCTCGCAGATTCACGTTTCGCGCTTTTACCACGCTCATAAGAAATGAGCGAGAAAAAATATTCCCTTAAACCTCCGAGTCTCGCTGCGGGTCTTATTAGAGAGCAGTTGCAATTTTTTATCGTCATTTCATGCGTCATTTTCATTCATATAGGACGCCAGGGCTTTAAAGGATTTACGTTTACACGAAAAAAACACATTTTTTCGCGAGATCTTAGCCAGGGGGAAGCGGTTTAATTACGTTACAAAAGACCTTTTTCAAGTGTTTTCTCTCGCAGGAAATGGGTTTGGGAAACAATGGATGTTGGCGCACAAATTACATCGGCTATACAATTTCCTCAATCTTCAATTATCTCATTCTCGGCCGTTTTTTTATCAGGCGAGTATCTTCCAAATTGTGGATTGAGCTGAAAAGTAGGCGTTGTGAAAAAAATGAGCTCGAAATAGGGGCGATTCTTATCAGAAGAAAATGTAATGGACGGTCCCATGTTGGTGGCTCATTCGGCCACGGGAGATAATTGCTTGACTTCAATTTTTCTTCATTTGAGCAGTGAATTTTTATACATGCCTCGAGTTAAAAACAGCCACGTCTCCGCCGTTTCGATTTCTTCAATCGCGTCCTCGTGTTTTCTGCTCAAATAAATTTCATTTCTCACATATCGCGAAATTGGCTCTGCGGTCACCGGATTCTTCTCGTAAGAGGTGCAACCACACACGCGTGCGTGTTAGTTCGCCATGCGCACTCACGCAATTGGGCTCGTTGCATCACCAGCCTCGAAGCGATATGCGCCTCCGACTCTTCGACGGTATTCATCAGTTTCGATAAATAAAAATTGCTCAATCGTATCATTACTGCAACTCCTTAACCTGCGCGTTTCTCCTCTGCCCGAGCAAATTAACTCAAGTTACAGAGACTGCCACTTACCTTTTGCCTGAGATGCCAACCAACGGGAAATATCAGGAGAAAAAACGTCCCACTGTCTCGTGTCATTTAGATTACGAACGAAGATCATTTCAATTTCCTCGCACTCACCCTTTTCCGCGTCTTCCACATACATTTGAATAATTTTCACATGCGCGAAGCTCCTTCATTTCGTGATGCCTCGCGTACAAACCCCTGCAATCATGTAATTCATCAGTTGAAATTGAAAAAAATCGAGGAATTACCATTTCATGAGATCGTCACGTTGCGTCCGTTGCTGTGGTGCTAGACTACAGTATACAATTTATAACGCATCACATTTCTCGAGCGTATGAATTAATCAGTGTCTCGTGTTTTGGCGAATCTCAAATCAAGCAACAATTTGGGTCATGCAAATTATTTAATTCCGAATTCAACGCAGTCGTGCACCGCATTTTAGCGTTGTATTCCTGTGTAGAAATGAGTAGAGGAAATACAGCAATAATGTAGATGCATTTGTCTCGCCGGCAGAAAAAACAGGAGAACGAAACATAACGAGAACGCCCCACTCTCATTCATGAATCTCTTAATACGCGGATTCCCCGCTCGCGTTCGCCCCGAAATTCTCGGCGGATTTCTATCGCGCAGACAATCAGCTCGAATCCTAAAAATTATGTTCACACGATGAAACTCGTGCGGTACAAAATTTCGTACTTTCCGCAATACCATTTTCGTCCGCGACCGTAATTCCTGATTTTTCGATTTAATGCTCCAATCCCGGAGCACGTCGTAGTGACTTTCCAATCGTCGTACGATTCGATAAATCACAGTGAAAAAGGATCGCTCGGAGCGTGCGCTTTTGTCAATCGGACGAGCAATCATTCTTCGATATCCATAAATACACGTTATGCTCACAGTTTTTGATTCATCCCGAGAGACTCTGGGTAATGGCATCCCTATAAATTCGAGTGAATAACACATTTCCGAAAAGTAATCAATCATTTGACAAGTTTATTGGGGAATTTAGAAGCAAAATCGTACCGTCTCGTCGATAGCTGCAAGTCGCGATTCAAAATTAGCTTTCATTCGAAATATAATTCAACACGATCCGGATACATAATGCATCTCACTTCCTGCTCGATTCCACGAATACCCGAGTCAAAGTTGAGCTCGAAATAATTTCGGCATAAACGAAACTCCAAAAAAAAACTCTTTTCTCGTCTTTATTATCTAGCAAATCATAAAATTTGGTAGACAACAAATACTCGGAAATGGTCGAGCAGACGAAAAAGAATTTCATTTATTTACGAAGAAAAAAAAGACCGACACGGAACCACCCACACTAATATGTACGCAGAGATTGCTGCGCGACCGCTGGAATTGCACAATGTAAGAGGAGAGAGACGAAGACTGGAATCCCGGTACAGCAATCCAATATCCATTCTCCGAACGATTCCGCGGCCAACGAGCCGCTCGTCCATTTCAGATTCGTTTACTTACCTCGTCCGTTGCTGCTCACCGCTAACAAAATCGTGTTTGTGTATGTGTCTGAGCACAGCCGTGTGCCTTTATAGCTGCGGCGATGGTGAAATAACAAAAGCGCAAGCGCGCACTTTCATCCGATTCTGTGGCCATTTAGAGCCGCGAATGCAAGTGTTTTACCGGCTACATCGAGGGACCGATCCATCTACATTTTTCCGAAGTATACATTTAGCCGACAGGATCATTCGACGTTTGAATTCGGAGTAGAGATAAACTTCTTGTCTACTGGTGCGATTGTGTATTCAATTTATTGAATAGGAAATAGGTAAGCCGCAGGATATGCGTAAAATTTCAATAACCGTGGAGGGTTTCCAAGGGAGAAAAATATCCGATGAAAATTGATTGCAGTGTCGCCATCTCGGCAACTCCAACGTTCCCATTTTCCACAATTCCAAGACCCGAGGAGTGTTGACGTCGATAGTATTTGGCTGACAACCGTACGACGAAAATTTCTCACGGGAATCCCTCGGCAAAGCCCTCTCCTCGATCGCCAAATTAGGAATTGAACTCGAGCTAAGAAATCGGTTGGGATTCGCAGAGCGAAAAGCATCCGTCTCAGAGGCCCGGAGCAGTGAGGAACGAAAGAACAGAGACAACCGTCAGCACATATATGGAAGACTCGTATTAGCTCGTTGTGGATATGTAGTTAGGAGCGCTGCTACGAGGTGAGCCCGCCAAACGAAGATTAAAACGTGGAGGAACGATTCCATTTCAGGAGATTCGGATTGGTCGGGTGAGCTTCGAACGGCATGGGCGGAGCAAACGTAATGAGTTTCTAGCTCAGTACCCAGGTCGGCTTCGTTCTACGCGGCTTGCCACGGCAAAGCGGCTGCCCGCACACACTCGATCGCTTCGTGTATTGTGCACATGCCGGACTGGATGTGTGTTCAACGGCGTATTACGGCTCGTCATTCTTACTGGCCGTACGGCTTCGAGTGTCCTGTCGTTTCGTTCAGCCCTCTTTCGTCGTTCGACACACGCTCACATGCGCCGCAGCAAATCCTCACGTAACTACTCCACGTCACATTGATATAAGTGCGATTATGCTTGAACATGAAATTCTGTGTAGTGGAGCATTAGACAAAACCTTAATCTTGTGTAGAAAATAATTGCGGGCTTGAACCGAGCACACGCACGCGGCCCAATTCTGTTTGTTCAGACTTTTGATCTCATTCAGCGATAAACAAGCATCGTGTACAGTTGAATCCTAATTATTCAGCAATTACGCATATCTCGTAATCACTGACCGCCGTCATCTCTTTCGATGGACGTTCTCTTTTAATGATGATGATGATTTTTTTCCTCGGTGTAAGCTTCGTATTAGGCGTTTAACGAGCGTGACATGTGCCAGCAGGTTGACATTAGAAGAATGGCGTCGTTAGATGCGCCTGGTGAATGTTCCGAAGCTGGAGGCACCGTGTTTTCTTGCGTGAATGTCACCCGAGCTCTTCGATTGCTTTTCGTCAACGATAATGGAGCTTTATCGCGAATCCGCATTGAACGTTTTTTGTCAAGACAATTTCAAGAATGATCCCATCAGAACTCGTTCTTTGTACATATTTACAAAGCTGCTGCATCGAGCCCTTGTGAAGCTGCTCAGGAACGCTGATGAAGATGACGAGCCCCGTGCATCGCGGGCCCGAAGAAATTCAGACGCTAGGAGGATGCGCTTTACTCGAGGATATTACCATGATGAATACTTCGATGTACATGGCCTCAATTCGGCATCGTAACTATAAAGCATGAAACAATTCTGTATCGCCGTACGTGCGTGTGCAGGTTCGAGGGAGACGGAAGAGAAAAATGCACAAAACGTCGAGAGGGGGGTCTAATCGCGTTAGCCGGAGAGCGAAATGAGCAGCTCTGGTACGAGAAAGAGAAAGAGAGACGAAGGAGGAAAGGGCGTCGCGAGTTGTGCCGGCCACAGGGCCAAAAGCGCCATCTTGCTTTCTGGTCACGTACAATCGTAAAACAAAGGAACATCAAGATAAGAGAGGGCAGGGGGCGAGAAGGACGGAGAGCGTCGGAGGAAGGATAGACAATGAGGCTGGAATATCGCGGGGAGCGCGAGCAGAATACGCGCTCACCTTAATATTTAATCCCTCATTATTGGAGCCGTGCGCTCGAGCTTTTGAGACAATTGGCAGTTTTAGTGCCCAATAACGTCTCGGGGCCGCCTGGGAGCTTCGCCGCCAGGATAAACCGTAAACATGTGTATTCGTACTTTCGTCTCGTGGTCATACTCCCAATCTAGTCCTGCCCGCTCCTTGCACCGTACACGACTCACGTGCCCCCGCCAACGAGACCGAATAAATTCTCATTCTATGAAAAAGAAAACAACTGCGGGATCAGCATTCGAGAGTTGCATGGATAACTGCATCGAATTTCTAACTACTCCGATCCCTGCATTGGAAAATTTGAGTTGCCACGAGCCATCGCGAAGTTTGGCACAGTCGGTTATTATCTCGTCACTTTCGTCTTTTAGTGAGTTTTTTCTGCATTGCAGAAATTACTTTATATAGGACAAACATCATTGCAGACATTTACGAAAGTAAAGAATCGAATTGCACGTTATAAATATAAATGAAGCGAAAAACTGGAGAGCTCGTTGGCCGACGCTCTCACCGATAGTTAACAGGCGAATGAAACATTTTTTGTCCCATATCCCCCTCGTTTTTTGCCGTCCGGAACTGGCTGAGCTCGATAAAACCGGAAGTGAAATGGCGTAAAGGAAGAGAAATACGGAGATACAAATAGAGGACCGCGGGGCGATGCTGGAAGAATCGAGGATATGAGAAGCACCAGGAGAGAGGGTGAAGAGTTACCCGACACAAATGAAATTAGAGTTGCCACCGGTCTAGGGACTCGAGTGCCCGACAATGTTCGTGGCCATTTCACTGCCGGTGGTTATCCGTTTGAGCCGTGTGTTGGAGAGAGATAAACTTACTGCCGTTGAAAAATCACTGCGTTCTGGCCAACGAAACTACCGTGGCAATGTCTCGCGAGAGTGTGAGCGAGAGCGGAAAACCAGGCAAGACATTATGATCGAGTGCGGGACATTGCGGACTGTAATGAAAACATGGCCGCCATCCGGTCGTACCTCGGATAAACCTGGCTCAACCTCTGATTCGTGTTGACTTAAATATTTGTGTTGCTCCTCGCTTGTTACAGCGCACAAATACGGACCCATTCCGATTCTATTTCCTCCGTATCTTTGCTGTGTTTCCTGCACTCTCGTGTGTATTCTGAAGCTTCGAAAAGTTTGCTCATTGTGCTCAGGTCATTTGTTTTCCCACTAGCGACGTTAACGCTCAACTCTCCGTGGTCATTTGTTTTAATCTGGTAATCAACTTTCCTCTTTACTCGTCTTATCTTCATTTCAACGACCAAACATCCGGTGGAAATATGCTTGATGGAAAGAAACATTGCCCGATCCATTTTGTACGTTTCTATACGAATCGGGGATAAAGCGGAAGATTGAGATTGAAGCGAAGAGACCTTACTTTTAGAGCGTTTAATTTCCTACGAAAATACGCCGCACTCATTTGACAATAGTTACTTTACTGTGCAAATTGTCGTCGAAACTTCAAAGCAGCTGCAAAGTTTTGATTGATAACGAATGATCATTTTTTCAGATTTGAGATTTGACAAATATTCATTACGATAAATATTTTTTCATTCGTGTATAAAATTATTTGTGTGAACATAATTATGGCGCTGAATGAGCAACTCAAAACATGAAATTTTTTCTTGAAAATATGAAACTCAATTGCTTGTTCTTCAATCACAGTTCCAAGCAAGCAACTTTCCAAACTCTTTTCAAAATATTTAAATGAACTTTTTTTTTTAGATCGCTCTAAAAAAATGTTGAACATTATTTCGATTTCTCATTACAATAGAGTCCAATAACGATTGTCAAAAATTCGTGTCTGCAGTCGATCGTAGTGAAGGTTCTTCCGCTTATTTTCGTTGAAACCGCCCTGGGAGCAGGACTCGTTTTATCAACTAGATTTTCGTTGTGAAATCATTAAATTCATGACGTTAACGAAAGTTCCGTTTATTCATCCGCCACACCGCGAATAGTAGATTTAACAAACTTTTGTTTTTTAGTCCATACATTTTTTTAGCGTCCATCGAAAATCGGAGTTGCCACAAAAGTAAATTCGCAGGGTATCATATAAAATAAGATTCTCGATGGAAAAGGTGTGCTCGCAGGCGGAGACACCCACATACAGAGTCTTCTGCACGGCTGTGAAAAATCACCAAGCACCGCGAGCCGTTCATCCATTATTAAATCGATAAAAACCATCGCTCCCCCCGTCCAAGTGCGGGCACGTATATATTTTTTCCCTTGCATTGTTAAAGTCCCTAGCCAATAGGCCTCGAGCGGTGTGGCGGTTTTGTGCGGCCTCGGAATCTCCCCGCCCACGCTATGTACACATGCGATAAGTTTGTATTGCGAGCCGATAACTTTCGGCCCTTTTTTCCGATTTTCACGATACACAGGGGGGATAAAAAGCGTGTGACTTGCCGCCTTAAGAGTGTGAGAGAATGAGAGGTACGCACACCTTAGAATTTATTTATTCTAATAGCACGAATCGCACTGGGATTGTTTGTATGCTGAAATTATTTCGAGGGTAAAAACACAGTGGCGTAATCGATCTCTTGATCAATACATAAAAACTCTCTCCAGACGTAAAGCTTTTTCGACTTTCTCCGCGAACTCGAGCAAATGAATTACCGGTCAGAACTTTACGATCACGACGAGATGGCCAATAAAATATACATCCGAAATCTCGATTAAGACACACAGAACCAATGGCGACTGGCATTGCTCCGTTGGGATTTCATCTTTTCCGGAATGGATTCGTGTGATTCGTGCCACCGTATCAACAGACCGAAATAGATACGTTCGAATCATGAAAAAAGTATAGATCAGTTCGAACGAGTCGACTAAAAAGTGAGTAGTTTTTATGTTCGTTCATTCGTCTTTTCGAGTTTTCACTTCAATATTTGGGATTCAACAACCTACGCTGTAGACCTCAACGTATTTTCCAATGTTTCTTTTCAGAATATTTTATTATCAAGTATTATTTATTATCCTAGAAAATATCGTTGGAGAATTTTTATATTGCATCTGTCGCGTTTTCCGTGGTATTCGAACTTAGACGCAAATTGTTTTTTTTATATACAAATTTCCTATCCTTCAACATAGAAACTGAAGATTCGTTTAAAGTGCGATTACATATTGAATCGAATTTGACTAAACCATTGAATCGCGTAACAGAAAGTCGTGCAATAAATAGTTCCCCGAGGAGGCGAACCGCAGGAGAATCCTGACTCCAGATACGTACGACAAAGCCGTTAGATCGATCGCGTCGAATTTTCCGGAGTCGGAAAATTAAATCGAATTTAATCACGGGTCGGAGAGCACATGTAGAAAAGAAAAGAGAAAAGAAGGATCTGTGAGGAGCGTATCCCGTAGCGCGAGTCTGGTTAACGTCGAAAGCGTAACCACTTAGCGTATTGGTGTTTGATTTATTTGTCGCAGGTTGAACTGCCGCCTAGGGAGGGTGCTCGAGCCCTGGCCTTTTTTCGTCCTCGCCTGCCATCCATTCCCTCGTTTCTGCTCGCCAGCATGCCATAGAATTAGGCCAATAGACCCTAGCGAACTCGCACGCGCACACACACACTCGTGCAGCTGACAGACTTCATCTATTGTATTTCTATTAAGTTGAGGACTCACACCCCTGCTGCGACCTCGGGTGTTCCTGTGGGATTCAGCCATATTTCCTGATTTGTCTATCCGTCCTTCCCTCTCGTTCAAATTGCTCCCTGGCATGAGCACGTAGCAAAAAAGTCTTCGGAACAACGACGGTTACACGATACACAATAGGGGTCGCGTTGTGTATGATTCAGCGATGAGTAGAGCGAGTGTTCATTCGATTTCGTAGGATATGAGATCGTTCGTTTATCGAGGAGGTGCGTGGGGCTGGGGAAAAAAGCTGAAAACAATCTCGAATCAGAAAATATGAATATTTCAAAGCGGAATGGCAGATGTCAGCGACGATACGACGATGGTTCATGGCTAGCGCTAAGATCGAAGCCAGCACTTTCGGATCGATTCATAAGCAGCTTTCTCAAGGCTAATCATGAAACTGTAATGCGGCAGGTTCTCAGGAAAACCGAATTTCGTGTGGCCATTACTTTTTTTTTGTTCTCGCCCAAGCCCCAAACCGACATCAGAATAATAGCTTATCAAGGCTTTTATTAATTATGATGTCTCGTTTCGGGCGGGGATTTTCCGCGTCCGCGTCTCGACTCGGTGAAAAATTTCCAAGCCACCGTTGTTCGCGAATTCCCGCGCGATATACACAGTCCTCGACTGGTTCGCAAGAAGAGAGGAATCGCCGGCTGGGGAATCCCGGGTCGTGGCCGTCGAGCCGTAAATTTACCGAGACGGATTAATTTCGTCGTAACTCGAGAGCACTGATTATTTATGCCTGTTCCCCGCAGAAGCTAGAGCACTTTTCGACTAACTCGCGCAACTCCGAGGCGACGTGGCGCTTGCTTTTTTACGCTACGCTTCTTACGGTTAACCATTTTTTTTTTTTTTTTTTTTTCAAGCACTCGCGAGGTCTTTTTGGCTTTGAGCCAAAAACTTGAAGAAAGAAGACGAAAAGGGGGAGCTAGAAAGTAGGGCTTTGGAAATAGATCGCAGCTGAAATTACTTTTTTAAAACGGAACTATTTTCCTTATCAAAGGCGAATTCGCTCATCGATACAATAACTCACTTGTTTCCATCGGAATGAAGAGTACGAAAAAAATTGGTTCTGGTATATTTCACTCGTTTACTTTCCGCTTCAATGAGCATGCCGTAAATTACGTTTTGAAGCAGGAAGGGAAGAAGAAGGGAATTGAGAAGATGGTAGTCCACGGTTTGATCTTTATGTGCTTAAGTCATTGCATGGTGGTTCAAACTATGTTCTGTTACGAGGAGAAAAAATCCGAGGATTGTGCGGAGCGAAAGAGCCGGAGAGATAAAAAAGCATAGGACTACATAAAATGAAGAAACTGGGGTCGTCTGGAAAGGAATGAAATTTGAGGAGGAAAAAGGCAATAATCCGACCTCGGATAAAGAAACGACGGCGAGGATAACGATCGAGAGTTCCTTTTCATAGCGCGAGACGCAGCGGGGAAATTAATTTCTCTGGAAAAGTGGAAGATCGCAAGGCGAGGTGAGGAAGTTCCTTCTCAGAATGAAATATTCTTTTATTTTTCGTTCCAGATATTATGCTTGGTTTTTCGTAGCTGTCTGAGCACAAACTAGCTGTTAATCAATCAAAAGATTGAACGCTCTCCCCGTCTGCCAGGATAACATGAGCGTATTTCAAAGAAGAACTTTCATATTTTATCAACTTGTTCAGTCTGAGAAAAATTCTATAAAATTGTTAATCGATTTTGAAGGCGCTGCTTATAACCAAATGCTCAACCGAGGATCGAAAACCTCCGATAATTTCGGAGCTTCTTCTTCGCATCTTTTGAATTCAATTCGACTAGAAGCTCATGCATACAGACCAATGAGATTCGTTCGATTGTATCGTTCACCTGTACTTTCAATCCGAAAAACGATACCTTTAAGAGGCGGTAGACGGAAGCGACTGAGAGCGTGTACAGCAAGCCATGGCGAATCGAAAAAGAATTGAAAAGGCAGGGGAGAGAAGCGAAGGAGTCTCTCGGCTCCCGGACAAAACAATACGAAAGCGTAGCAGTGTAATAAACTCGTCGGTAGACAGAATACAGATCGGAAGTCGGCCGGCTAACCGAGTTATCGCGCCCTCAAGAATACAGCTTCGAAACCCCACTGTGAACGTATATACAGTGGCAATGCGGGAACATCCGTTTACCTCCCATCTTTTTCCCTCTCCGGCTCGTTCTCCATCTTTTTCCAGCTCCCCCTGTTCCCAAAAATTCTCTCCGAGTGAATAAATGTTTCAGGTCGTATCACCAACGACGAAGTATACGAATAAACTCTCATGCGGTGAGCGGTTATACCACGCGATTCCTCTGCATGCTAAATTTGTCGATTTCGATCCTTTGCCATTGCTACAATGATCTTAAATCAAGTGGCATTTATTCGTTGATTTGGCCAGAGGAATTCATTGGCAGGAAAAAACATGTACACTTGCAAATATTCTATCTAAAGTTGTTTATTTTTTATAAATAAATATTCGATCGAAAATAGTTGATACTTTTCTTCTGATGACAACGTTTGCAGGGATGAGTTGAGAGAAGTTCCTCGGAATGGTGGAAGGAATGTGCAATCGATATAATGTTTTTGTTTTTTCTTTTTCCATGGTATTCATCAACTATTCGGTTCGGAGAACGATACATAAAGCATTGAAAAGGACGAAGATGACGAGTTTATGCGGTGGCTTATCACACTTACCTCAAATGCATTTTTATGTAACTGAATGATGCAAGTGATAAATGCGCTGGCTGGGCAAGGGTAGTTTCTTCGGTGAAGCTTCGATCTCATCCACACCTGAAGCGTGCAGACTCCGATCTACGTGCGGTATCTCACACGCAAACATACATTTTACACTCGACCTGTGGCCTTACGGAGTTGGAATCCCTCAGGGCGATCCAAGAACGTGCCTTCTGTGGACGCATGCACACACATCCCGAGCATCGTGTCACCAGAAACTATACGAAAGCGTATACACGATCACGGCATCTTCCATTCCACGGGTAGAGCATGCCACGAGTTTAAAGTTTCTTCAACGAAGAGATTCGCGAACGATAAACCACTGGGGAGACGAACTTGGCTCTTCGTTTTCTTGCCAATCCGAGTTGTTCGTAGAAAATCTCTCGAGACCACTGCCACGAGCTTATTTCGATATATAAGCTCTCGGTACTCCCGCCCAGCGAGAGAGAGAGAGAGAGAGTTTATCGTGTCAACTATTTTATTTTACCGTCCACCCATTTCGATCCTTTCCATTTTTAACTCCCATACGATGGCAGCCCAAAAGCAAATATAAACTTCAATAAACGGTGGAATTTCGGGCGCTGGTTCAACTCTCCTCAAGTGCAGTTTATTTTAGAGTTTCAGGTATTATCTTCGTTTAATTTCGATACTGAAATGAGTACGCAGGCCCTGAGGACTCGCGTCTTGGAAGGATTGCTGAAGTTCCCTGGTCCAACTACCTGAAAATTCAAAGAAAATCGATTAACCTAAATGAAGCATCTGAAAAATCATTCGTTTTAGTTAAAGTCTAAGATTCATCTAGAAATTTTGAAGTGAAAGAACGTGACGAAGGTTTTCCACGACAAGCAACGAGGACGAAATGTATCGCGTACATACGCTGTTGAAAGTCTTCGTAGGATGGTGACTGATGAAGATCGAGGAGGCTCAGAGTTCTAGAATGTTGTTCACACGAGACGAGTTGTGATTCCAGTTGGTGGAGTTCGGGGGTAAATTTGAAGCATAAGAGCACGGATCTCATATTAGATTCTCACTCGAGCCAAGGTTGAGTTTTAATGAGAGTTTAAAGCATTTATTCCAGAAAGATGTAGACGGAGAGAAACTGCACGAGTGGCGAGTACACGAGGCGAGAGCACCACTATTATATTAACAGCATGGAAAAAACAGATTTAACGTCGACCGGAGGTCGCTACTTTCACACATTATGCGTCTGGATGTAGGTTAATCCTTGCAACTCTTCGGTACGCGTTCACGGGCTGCTTACCCGCGCCCATCCGCGTGGGAGTTCGCGTCGATTCACGTAATTTGAAAGAGCACTTCGCCAGCGCGCACAAAGACCGGTAAAACACGTGTAACAGCAGAATTGATGGATAGTTACAGTAACACAACGGATCTGGCGATACGAAGATCGTGCGAACATTTTTTTCAAGCGTTTTAAGAGTCTCTTTTGAAAGCCTGTTAGATGCTCGATTTGGAAAAAAAAACTGATGAAAAACGACGAGGAAGAAAGTTCCGAGAATATGTCGCAAGAAAGAACAGTAAAACTTGCAAAAAACTTGGCACCGACGTTTGTTTGAAGAAGAAAATGGTGAGAACAGAGCCCTTATCAGATGGATCGTCAATATTTACAATTTAGAGAATAAGATAATCGCTTCCGAGAGATTAATTCACCCTTGGAAACACGCTCCTCGGGGGATTACTTTTCTATCGTTCCAACATTACTGATCATCTCGAATAACAAACAAGTCACCTGTAACCGAGACCCGTGGCATCCGAAGCCCAGCAGTCGCCCCATCCATCGCTTCTATTTTCATTCACATTTCATAGTTCCCGCGCACACTCACCCTCGTGATCGTACATCCAAGGGTGTTACGCGCCTTCAACGACACTTGCCACCGTGAAAAATAGCAATCGCCTCTCCCTCCACTCCCCGACCGATTCAATTTCACAACAAGCCAATCGAGCCATCTCAGAAGGGCCCTTCTCCGTCAGCAAATGCTCTCTGTTTCAAACAGCAAGTGAGATCACAAATATCCGCAACCCTCGATACAACCCAGATGTGAATATTATATTAATGTATAAATGAGAGCCTCAGACGTTCCAGAGAAAAAGCGATTGCACAGTTATTGGCGACAGCGAGGAGTCGATAGCAATTCAAGAGGCTCATTGGATCTAATTCTTTATTTTTGTACACTCGAATCCTTGAAATGACAGAATAACAACCATCCTTTCTATGCCTCTACTCGAAAACGGCTCTGCTTTTAGAATCTTTATTCCGAAATTCATAACGTCTTTGCGTCTACTCACGTACAATCCATGATCTTCAATATCTTCACTCACGATGAGAGAATGTTCTGAAATCATCACGAGTAGAGATACTGAGGATTAAATATCGCACCGGAGTAGATGTGTTAAGGTAGACGTTCTCTACGTAGATCCGCATTTATTAAGGAGCGGAGTTGTCATCGAAAATGGCTACCGATAGAATTGTTAATTAGCAGCAACGTATAGCTGTACTCGTCACAGCTCTACCCGATAACAACTCAGCTCTGTAAGCATGTATTTAGAGGAGAACTGTTGTTGAATAAATTTACTGAGAATAGAATTGTTGACTTGCTGCAACATAACTCGACTCTTATAAATCTACTCGATAACATTTCCACTCTAAAGATTTTTATTTTATGCGCGAATAACGTCTCTACTCTTTAACGTGTCTAGGCGGATAACACTCGTTAATAATGACAAAAGAGGAGACATATTGGATTGTATTGATTTTGCAAATTTGAGAGTAGGCCTGTTTGGAGCAGCGTTGTTTTTGAGTAAAGCCGCAAAGAAGACGGTTGTCATTCTACCCTTGAAATGAAGCAACGATCCAACGAACGACAGGGACTGATGATAATGATTGTCGAATGGCCAATAACTCGACCTCCTCTACGAGCCATATTCATAGATGCGCATCCACGTTTGACGGATATTTTATAGAGCACGCCTGGTGCAAGTGAACAAAAGAAAGGGATGAAATAGTCTCCGGGGGATAGGGACTCTGGAGCGCTCTGATCCGTTGAGAAACTGGGAGCCTGGATATCGCTTGTAAGCTATTCATACCGGTCGCACGCCCCCGGTTTATTCCCTCGGGTTTGTCGTATCGAGAATTATGAAGTTCTCCGTTAACACGCGGCAACGACGAGGTGTGTCCTGCAGTCATCGAGGTTCTCATGAGCGTTACTGCCATGTACGCAGAACGACAAACAAGATCCCAATGACCGAACTAAGCGATGAGAAAAATATCGATCGCTCTGATTCTCGTATCAGATAACACGATCTCAACTGGACCCTAGCCTCGGAGTACACTTTCCTGAGAAACTTGCTTATGACCCTTTCGTTGCCGCGATACGATCTCGCGCAATGAACAGTACAATCTCATCTCTTTTTCTATTAAGGGATCTAATTTAATTAGACGGGCAAAAAAACACTATTTTCACGAATTTATTTTGACCGGTATAAATTATAAATACGTATATAAAAAGTGTTAAGGATAAAAAATACACTCTTGAAATACAGAACAAATTTTTTAATATTTATTTTACTCAGTTTTCGAACAGAAAAATGGGAGAGATGACAGGTCCAAAAAAAGATGGGTGTGTAAATAGCTATAGCGCATATCGTACGATTTTTTATTTTTTTCAAAAATGTCAAAATGGCGGCTACTTTTCTAAAAACTCCCACTGAAAATTTCAAAATTCGTATGATATGCGCTGTAGTTTTAGTCATAAAGACTATGTGGTCAAATTTTGGTAAGAATCGATTGAATAGTTTCGGGGATTCAATCAACGAGCCGTCCAAAAACGTAATTTTGAGAACAAAGCGTTTAAACAAAGGCACCCCCGAGTGAACGTCGCTCAAAAGTACACTTAGACTGCTCAGATCTTTATAAAATTTAAGTACGATACTTTTAAATATGCAATTTCGAAAAGTGCAATAAAAAACATGGATTTTTCGGAAATTCTAATTAGGGTAGATCTCTCAAGGGAATTACGTTGAGAGTGTGGAAAAAACTTACGCGATCGATTGGTACAAATGAAGATAACGAGAATGGCGTTCATTGCTGCGAGGCCTGGGAACGAATCCTCGCATATTCCAATCCAAGATTTATATCGGTAAAATTAGATTAATCTGATATTTTCTACTAGAACATCATACTAATACAGCGACAAATGGATGTCACGTCTAATAAGTTAAGCGTGATAAATAAATTCATAAATTCGAGGCAAAAATACGATTTCATGTAGACACGAGCTAATCCATAAGGCAGGCGTTCATGCGTGCTCTCAACGTGCCTGGTAGGCTAAGTAGCAAGAGTGTAATGAGTTGACTCCATAAAACATTGAGCGCAGTCCTCGCTACTATTGGAAGGATATTAGTTGTATACTCTACATAGGTTTTCTGAACGTCAGGGGTTCGTAAAGTTACATGCATGTTTTAGTTTTACTCGTAATTTGTACCTCGCGTGATAACTGCGGTAAAATTCATGCTAATATTATGGGTGCCTATCCATGCTGTCATTTCATCGTTACCCCAAACGCCTGCTCAGTTATGCTCTGCTCAAACAGTTGCGAGAATAACTTTGTTGTTGTTCGAAGTAAAAAATTCACCGATGAGAAGCTTCGTGGAATAATGACGGATCCGAGTGAACAAATACTTTGGAGAAATATTGAAATTTGTGTAAAATATATGATTTTTAAACACGCCCACCAATCCACACATGTCGTCCCATCCTGCCAGAGGATTTCAGCACCCATCGCATTCTCGTTCGCCGGAGGGTTGGTGTACAAATACCGGGGGATGGAACAGACCGAAAAGCTTGAACCAAGGGGATTTTTTGCCACTTCCGAGAATCACTCGTGCCTCTCCTGCCTGCGAGCTTTAAAAAAGTCGCAAAGCTCTGAATAAATAATTATTTTAACGTGCAGCGAGCATGCGAACGGAGGGACCTGCTGCTGGCGAAGCTCTGTCACCACGTCTTTCGAGATTGGTCAACTCTCAACCGACTTCATTTATTCTAGTGCTCCTGATGAAAGTGGAGTTTTCTGTGTATCCTGCTGTGACGGGGGTCCGCACCGGTGAATCGGCTCTTCCTGTTCCTATGAACGCCGTTACTTTGCTTTTCGTTTACATTTTTATCAGCCGCGGTAGGAGCGGCGTATACTAAGAAGCCAACCTGTCAGTTGCCGAGCCGACATAGCTACATCACGACGTACATGAACGAAACATTTACATCCACGGGGTGCTTCCCCTTCAGTTTCTCCTCCGACCTCCCACACAGACGTACGCATTTTCATACAGTTCCTCTGCCACGTTCCGGATTCCCAGAGCAACCCAAAGGGTGTCATGAATTATTTGGATCACGGTGAAAACGCCTAAGTGACGCGGGGATTACTGACATCTAAATTGATCTTCGATCGGGGACGAGGGAGAGCTTGAGCGAATCGTCAAGGGCTTGGGAATCGCAAGCCGATTTTTCATCAGGACTCGCACCACTTCAGAAAGCCACGGCGTTACCCGTTGAGGACATTAACCAGAGGATGAACTCTCTTGCATTATTCCAAAGACTCTGAAACTCGATGTAACCATTATAGCTGGGCGAGCGCTTCACCGCGTTGAGGGGAGAAAACGACAGCGGTAGTTGGCTCCGTGTCGTTTGAAATTGAAACAGGTGCATCCGCTGAATCGACTAACTGATGATTCGAGGGTCTCATTCCGTCCGCGTGGCGGATGAGCACCGTGTTTGCATGTTACTTTCTCATCCGCTTAACTCAATTTTCCACATGCATTCCGAGCTCTTTACCATATTCCACTTGATTGTGATTTGCGAATCGCACCATTCTCCCCCTTCATTCACTCAATCACCTCGAGTCCGTATATTTTCCACGTGAATTCTCATTGGATCCTCATTGCGAATTCATTGTACGTTCCAACACGTTGCGTCTCGATTTCCAAAAATAATTCGCCATTTCCATTTGAAAGTAAACAAATACGTAAGTTCGAAGACAACGAACAACAACTTCAGTCTTTCATCTTGTTGTTCAAACCATCGGAGATTCTATCTATCCACACATTTTGGTCAATCGACGTTGGCTTGGTATCATCCGAGTAGGTTTGGACACGGCAGCAGGATGCGTGTCACGTCGCCATTCTGTTGCGGAGGGCGCGAACGTGGCCGAGATTCTGCGTGCGATTTAACGAATAAGCATACACGATTGGCTGCACAGAACTCCATTAGCTTTTACCATGAAAGAATCAAACTCATTGGTCACGAAAGCTGAGTAGGATTTCGGATCTTGTGCACCGTCGAAAGAGCTTGCGGAATCGTTAGCAATTCGGGACTGAATTTTTCATCAGTGAATACACAAATCGAAGCAAAAGTCCGAGTGTGCGTTCAATGAAAAACAATGAAAAAAATAACAATATTCTATCGATTTCGTCAACGAAACTGCACAAAGTAGTGCGCTGTTAGGAGAAAAAAGCGGCAATTTCGAGGGTGTCTTGGTTGTTTTTATTCGTGTGAACAAGAACGAGGAAAGAAGAAAAGAAACGTATACGAGCGGAGTGAAGCGGCGTGCGCAATTGCCCTCGTAAAGTCCCGCAACAATATATCGTCCAAACGAAATGAAAGATAAGATGGCCGCTTTTGTAGCTGTTCTGTGTGGCTTGTTCGTTTACACAATGGCCATAACTGCTTTTACCGAGGAATGTTCGTTCGAGCTCTCCCCTGGCGTTTTCCTCATTGGTCAACGCGCTTGAAATCGTGTATTCGTCGCCGTAACACTTGAACGCTCAAGTACGTACCTAGCCAAATCTATTACTACTCGTATTATCCTATACACAAGCATCAATACGTGCCTCATACGAACGGTATATGCATGGACTCAAGTGTAATACGTTTAGGAGCTCCGTTCGATGAGGTTGACCGACGTTGAGCACGCGGTTCGCAGGGTCTGCTTAAGAAGACGCGCCGATGGCTGGTCAGCTTCACAGTTCTGTACGAAGCTATAACTTGATAGCTATAGCCAACAGTTTCCACGTATCGTCCGCGCGAACATTACGCGGTAACAATTGTTGAGCAGTTACCGCAGCGTCTTTATGTGCAACGAGGAACGATATAGTTTTTCCGGGAAAGTACGGATCGAAGATGGTTAACGCGAGGAAAGTTTTGCAACTGGCCACGTCCAGGGGCATCTTAAATGCCTTTCTCCTAGGCTGTAATTGAAAAAACTAGGGAACAATAAAAGCCAAAGATTATCACCAGTTCCAAACGCTGTTGTTAATCAGAGCTCTGCATAGTCGATCATATTGGACCGTATTACACGAACGCGCTGGAAGTAGAAAAAACGGGTATTACCGGAGGAAGGAAACGTCGAGGGAAGAGCTGGGACGGTTTGCCAATGTGCATACTGGACGAGCGCACACATAATGGCGGCCGGATGAAATTCATGGTACCCGTCTGATCACCACCCAGCAGCAGTTCATATGATGCTGTTGCGCTTGTGTTATACTATAAACTAACTGCGGTAAGAACGCTAATATAGGAGAGTCGAGAAGGGGTCGTGCGGTTCGTTCGTCAGTCCGCTCGCGATTACGGGGGTGAAGAAGCTGCAGCGATTACGCCAGCGGGCACATTCCAGCGGTGAAATTGTTAATGCGAATCGTACGCCCGTTCGCCTCAAAGTGGTCATCTCGCATCGTTCGCGTCCTCCCATTACTCGAAAGGCCAAGAGCGTGTGTGAACGCCGTTGTGGATGTGCAGGACGCACGTGAAGGTATCAGAGGTACCGAGTTGCGATAATGCCCGTGTATGTACTCGGGTGAAAAGCTGCTAAGCTGGAGAAACGGCGGAGCGGACGACGGTGTTGCGCAGACACACACGGGATTCGGATGGACACTGTACATATCGCAAGTGGAAAGGGTGATTCCTCGATTAGTGCGTCGCGCCAAGATTGGAGTCTCTTCCCCGGCCATAGCAATCCTCGATATTCCCATCGTCGTCTCTCCACTGCTTTTCCGTGTTGCTCTCCCTCCCTCTTTCCAACCCTCTCCGATTAGCATTTCATCGGAGTGCAGAATGGTTTGATTGCTTCGCAAGCACAATTAGCCCCCATGAAAACTATCGGTACTCGGTTATCCTGCTCTCCGTGATTATATTCCGCAATTCGCCATGAGACGTTGATCATGCTTTGCAGGTATTGGATGCGATGCGATGACTCGATGTTCGCTCACATATCCACGTCCTGATTGCCATGGCTTATAATCATTTCCGCATGTAAATGGTGGTGGCCCGCAGCCTGTATGAATCTCGGGGCTCGACGAATCGAGCTGCACTCTGTTTCAATACTTTATACTGGCTTTCAAATATCGGTTGAACAACAATTTGAGAAAGGGATCGAGGAAACTAACCCACTTTGAGAATACGAGTCAAAACTGAGGCACGTCGACGCCCCCTCGCATCGACCATGCTCTAAAACAGTTAGCCCATAAAAAATTAACTGGAAATTAAATCATCTCACTGTGCATCGAGACCGATCGTGAAAGTTTCAATTTCACGGTCAATGCGCTTTGCAACAAGATAAATATGCAGATTGAATCGATCTCGTACTGTAGGTGAATGCTAACGAGGTTAGAAGATGGGATAGTATTATGAGCCGTGTATAATAGTCGGTGAGTAATGAAACAAGTAATTCGAGATCAACAAAGAAAATAACAGAGAACGTTGCTGTTTATGATTATATTTATTTTTACGGGTATTCATTCGAGTAAACGTTGACTAACGAATTCACAGTAACTCGAGCAACGGTGAATCGATGATAGGGTATTTTGAACGGTACTAAAGTTACGATTAGTTTGAGAATAAAAAGAAAAACTGAAACGAAAAAAAAAAAAAAAACCAAGAAAAGCGCATTCTCGTTCACGCACTGATTACGAATTTCATTCGATTAGTAGAACTTTGAAGTATTTGAAGATTGATCGATCTCATTAAGTACTCAGGCGCGATGTGTATCCCCGTATATTCTGAAAGTCTGTATACGAGAGTATATATCCTGCAGCCATTCCCGTATATCAAGAGTTCGCGGTGCAGTCGAGGAAAAAAGAAACGCGTTACAGAAAGGGCAGGGGAAGGATCGAGAAAGAGTCCGAAGCAAAGAGAGTCGAGCGGAGAGTATTCGCGTAATTAAGTCTCATAGCTTCCCTGGCGCGCTGTGGCTCGCGATGAGGATGAAGTAGTAGTAGAGAACGAGAGGGGGCGTGGGAAGGGGTCGCGGGGGGCGGGGGCTCGATGCTTAAGCCAGAGTACGAACGTTTTCAAAGTATAGTGCACTTCGCGATATACTCCGGACGAAGAAAGAAAAGAGAAAAGAAATGAAGAAGGAGCAAGATAAACGGAGAAGGCTAAAAAAGGTGAGAGACGGAATCCTGAAGGATGAGGTTGGAGGTTACGAAGGAAATACGAGTGTGAGAAAAGCAAAAGCTCGAATAGAACGAGCCGGAGATGGAGAAGGAGAGAAACAATGGGGGCGAGGGAGGGGAGTAACAGTCGGCGAGAAAAAAACGAATGGAATAACAAAGCCGATAAATAATACAGGCAAAAAAGGCGATCGCCTGCAACATTCTACTCAAATGTTAAATAGGTATCAATTTGCGAGTATCCAATGGTGAACGGGATGGGCGTGTCTACGGGATGTAGGATTGGTCGGAGGAGCGACGGGGGCGTGCAGACAACCCAACGCGGGCTGTTCGATGAGGCCGCGGTTCTCGAGGCAGTGGGGATAACCACCTGGTTTTCATGGAGCGAAAGAGTCCAGCTGTCCGTTTGCTTCGAGCTGATTCACTCCACCACGACGAAGCGAAGGCGTAGGGCCGCGCTGAGATTGCCGTCAAACGACGTGATTTTGAAATTTTTTCTTTCGCTCTTGGCGTGCTTATTGCGTGGGTTACCTCTCGTTTTGAAACTTTTTATGAAACGACATTGGCAGCTGGTCTCAAACAGTTTGCCAATAACGTAATTCGTCGCGATCCGCTCAGTACTCGCCCCTCCATCAGCGTAGATGACAAGAACGAGAGAGATATTTTAGTTTTGTGATTACAAGTTGGATCTCGGTGAATGGACAAGTAATTATTTCATCGAATATATAAAAGTGATAATTCCAGTGATGAACATCGTCGAGAGATCGCCACCAAACGCGCAGTGATTATTAAATTATCCACTAATTCGATTTGTGTCATTTAATTACGAGTGATTTACCAGTCGGCCATCTCGATTGTGAGTGCATGCAAATAATTATGAAGATTGAACAAATTCTTAGTGAAGTTAGAATCTGCATTAACTCCCATCGCAATACCACATGAGCCGTCATTGACCCGGAGGCTTTCTCGGAAGTTGTCAAATGTGTCATGAAAATGAACTTGAGTCAGTGTGAATACAGTTGCTGCGGTTCCACGATTCTAATCTCTGACGACCAATAAATCGCGTAGCATTGAAAAAACGGATCGGAGCCCTCGTATTTCCTACTTTTTCTCCTCGGTACGAGTTCAACGTCAAAAGTGGTTTTAAAAGAAGCAGCGAGCACGGCTGCTCATTTGCTCAGTCACAAGAGCTGCGAAGAGCTTGAAAATTCAGGCCAATTAGACGAGTGCCGGCTAACCGATCATCCGGATGATAGCATGGTGTGAGAGAAAGTGAGGGAAAAAGAGAAGGAAAGATCGTACACGCGGCAACAAGGTAGCGTATATAAGCATACATGCTATACCGATGTATTTATTTCCATCACACACGGTGAGGGCCCTACCTGGAAAAGCTGCCGCAAACGTTTATGGTCCATAAAATGGCTGACGAAAAACGATCGCCAGGCGTATCATCGGCAAAAAAATCGGGACAGCAGGGATATCCGAACGACTGTAAGAAGGTGCTCGCGGCAATATCGGGACTCGTACCCGCGGCTCCCTAATTTCGAAATTGTTGTCTGTATACGAAAGCGGTACCAGTAGGAAGAGAGGTAACCACGAACGGGTGCCGTAGGATACACTTATATCCGGCCCTCCCAAATTTCACATCCGCGATTTGTCGGCCATTGTTGATGCAACCCGGCCAGCGTATTACGGTTTTGTACGTATACCAATCAACTCTCAGCAACTAATACTTAGAATCGCCCTAAAAAACCCTGGCCCTCGGATCGCTTGGATGTTGAATTCACCTAAGAAAATACTCCGTGGCTGTGGTATTGCATATGCGATCCCTCGATGTGTCAGTGGTACGGAACCGTCATTCTCATGTCAGCGAAGTTCAGAAACTTTAGAGACGAGAACAATAGAGGCAATCGGTATATAGTCGCGTGCGCGGAGCCCTTGAAGTAATAAATCGAACGAAAGAGTTCTAGGTACTCGATAAAACGAAACTTGGAATCCTTAACATGTCGGACCGCGGGGGTGACAGTGACATAGATCCATCGGAGGAGATAAACGTCGATGACCTTGATTCGCGAAGCTGCAGTCCTCGGAATTACGTGAATTCATCGTCGACGAACAACAACGGTAACGCGAACGAGCTACCGTCGGAATGTTCAAACTCGCCACCACCAAGCGGTCACACGAAAGGACACTTGCAGAACGATGTGTCGCCGCGCAGTCATCCGTTCAGTATAAGTCGTCTGCTGGGCGAGAGCCGAGGGGATCAGGGCAACAACGCGAAGAGTCCGGCGCCATCGGATGATCTCGACAGCGACAAGGAGAGAAGAACATCGTGGACTTGGGAGGACGCTAATAACAGAAATTCGAACATCGAAGATGGAAGAAGATCGTGGGGCGTGGAGCTCGAGGAAAAAATGTCCGAGAAGGACGACGACGACACGGGAAGTACGCCGGAAATGCACTCGAACAGCTCGGTCATGCATCCCGCTGATCTTCTCGCACCGTTCCGAATGTTCCCTGGCGGATCGGGATTGATCTATACGGGTGGTGGCGTTATCAGAGTCCCGGCACACAGGCCACCGGGCACAAACGGCGGTCCCGGTGGCGGGCTTCCCGGGCAGGGAATTCTGCCACCCTGGAGCCTCCAGGCACTCCAGCATAGTCAACAGCAGGCGGCAGCAGCGGGTCTCCACAGAGCCAGTCTCCTCGCCAATCTTGCTGCTCACCCGCTCCAAGCCCATCCTCATTTGAAGGATCGTCTTGCAGGTAAGTCTCCGTTGCTTTATTCCAGTAAATATTTTCATAACTCGTTTTAATCGCACATGAGCAAGCCTCGCTTCTTCAAAGATCTTCCAATCACACTACAATAATGCTACTGCTGCTGCTGATTGCTCATGCAAATAGTGGATGCCGAACAACAATGATGGCTAAGCTGTTATTGGATAGGCTGGAATCTGATGATGGCAGATTACCGATAATGAAAATATAATTGTACCCATGCGCATTGCGTGCGCTAGCTCTGTGTTTAGCGACCATCATCCTGCCCGAAAGCAGCGTTAAACCAGCGCTTCATTTGACAATGTTACTGCAAGGCCTCTAATTGCCTTTGAAATGTGCGCCTATCATCGATCCCCATTGTTCCAACAATGAGCGCTTTCGATTTTGTATTCTGCACTTCGAAACGATAATAAGAAATAAAATCGGCGCATTTGTATCGGCACATTTCCGGAATCATGTTCGAGCATCCCGAACGCGTACAATGTACACGTGCACGAATGCTCTTCGCCTCAACTGCGATCTCATACGATGGTAGACACTCGCACAACTCCGTTGAAACGATCTCGAGATCGAACGGGGGTACGATCTACCAAGACACACGGTGTGAAGTACGCAATTAGCGTATATACTTAAATTGCAACGAAGTAAACGAAGACTCTCGCGCGGTCTTCCTCTCACTGCTCTCAGGCCTGTATCGTTTTATTTTATTTTTTTCATTTCGTACGGTTATAATAAAGCCTGGAATTACACATCGTGTGGCGTGAGCAAAATCTATTCCCTGCTCTCGGAAGGGAATACGAGAGTATAGGAGTTACAATATTACTTCTCTTTGCTGTTACTATATACTTGATAATAATTCACGTGATGATCCTCTTCGCATCAGGCCTTAAAATTTCCATCCTTCTGCTTGGTTCGTACAGCGCGGACTTTTTGCGCCGGCTAAAGGCGTATGTTGGATTGCCTCAGGCCTGGAAAGATCCATTAATAGCTGTGGGTTTAGTTTGACACGCTATTTCATATGGCAAAGAAAGTATGAGAGCTGTAAAGACGAGATGTGCGGTGCTCTCCTTATTGCTGTTTTTTATTTACTTTTACTTTGATAATCATACTGCCACATGGAAACTGTGTGCACGGGGATAACGTTGACGGAAGAACACCAGTTTATCAGGGGCAATGAGAGTTTTGTGGCTCACTGCCACTGCCACTGCATACAAATGAATATTTTTATAAGAAACTTGCCACCACTTTCTTTGCCCCGACAATTTTGCCAATCTCGTTTGATCACTAATTTGTCAGATAGTTTGTAAGCACTCGCGGTTGACAACCGCTCGCATACACAGAACGTTTTATCCGCGCTCAAGCAATTATTCGATAACGAGTTGAACACAGTGATTATCTGATTTACTGCATTTGTATTTATACGCAGATTCATATGTGACTCGATGCAGCGCAGTGCCAAGTTGATAGAGTCAATTTGTAAATGATAATCACAAAGCTCGCTACAATCGATAGAAATTAAATACGATCGAATAGCGCTCGGAGGAGATTAGTGACGATGCGATAACTTATTGGTGGTAAGAAATGTTACTGGGGAAGAAAGAAAAATTGTCGTTTTCTCGGACGTGCATAAATCGATGACACGAATGATCAACTTATCTTGAATTATACGATATTATGACCGCTGACCAGAAACGTTGAGCAATCGTTCATTTCAGCTGTAACTCAACACGGAGCAAAACCTTTCGCTCTGGCCACTTTGAAGGATTGTGCAATCCTTAGCATCGGTTCTCCTAACTCGAGTTTCTACTTGCACCAGAAGCAAACTAATACGCGAGCGATTCCTTCGCTGCAGGTCCGCCGATTTTCCTTTCTACAATGAAATTACCCGAGCGGACATAATTCGAGCAATGGAATCCGTGTCTGAGAGTAACTCTCGATGGAGATGACACCAAAACGCATCCGTAACGCGCGCAGCCTGCGAGTTTCCATTTCTTCGAAATGGCTCGCTCTTCGTCCCGATTACTTTCGATCAGGAAATACCGTAGAGTCGATTAAAACTCTCGCATGTAAGAAGAAAACAGGAACCGATAATTGACAAATTAAATTTTGCACTCCACGCACCGTTATAAAATAGCAACCACAAAAGTAATAAAGTTGCAATTTTCGAACCATCGGACTTTGAAGATGAAAGTAAATTAGGCGTCGTATTAACCTCCGATCGTAGAGGAGAGGAAGGAAATGTACAATTTCTCGTCGTTAACTAGCGCATGTTGTACACCTGTGTGCTTGAAGATGCGCTCAGAGCTCATTTAAGGGCAATCTAAAAATGCTGAACGTTAAGATCTATTTCCGGCAGCAGATGCGATGGAAAGCATACATTTATCCATCTGCAACTAAGTTTCTACGCTAATCCAGAACACAGAATTTCTTACTAGTGTAGTACATCACTTCTCGGTGGCAAATAGCACGAATGTGCCTTTTAAAATGACATTCTAGTGGCCTGCAGATCCCCCCTTCCATGTAGAAAAATGCCTCAATCGATAACGGACTCGGTTGTCGAACGTGCCATTTTTCCGTTTTCTTTTCTCTCCCTTTATTTTATAAATTCTAATATTTACTGTTAAAAACATATTAATTTTGCAACGGTGATGCTGTCGACTCGCTCAAACACCATCGTTCGTTCCGGCTATTCAGAATTCAATGCCGAAGCACACAAAGCGTGACGTTTTCCGATCAGTTTTTGCTGAGATATTGCTGTTCCAGGAAAGATCTGAAACGCGTTGTAGATCGGAATGCGCCGGACTTGGCCTGCGTCGGAATCAGTTGATTTCGCGATGAGAGCACGTCAGTAAATGAAAGACATGAAGATCCCTCGGAATCGTGGTGTTTGTGGAGAACTAGAGGAAGAGAAATGCGCGTGAAAGAGTATGCAAGAGCGAATGCCGCAGACGCGAGAGGAACGACGTATTCGAGAAGCGCATGCAGTCGACAAGAGACTCGTATTGGTGCAGTTCTCCAATGGATTTGTACACACGTATAATATAATCTGCATCACAGTGTTAGTGCTCGTACACAAGAGCACACATCTGTAAGAAGAATCGAAGAAGCGAGGAGTAGAGTATAGTCCGTTTGGTAAGTTGCCTCCGGCGAGAGATAACCATGTACCGGGAAGCAGAGAAAAAAGGCATCGCGTGACCAAAACCTGAAACAGTCCGATGGTACTGCTCTCGTCTCGCTGCAACTAACTCCATACACATCAGATGAAATTCTCTACCTATATATTAGTCGCAGTATTGGAGAGAGACTTTGGCTTGACCACGGCAAAGCAAACTGTTTATCTGTTTTTCTATCTCTCGTCTCTCCCGCCTTTCTTCCTTCCTCTCTTTCTCTATATTTCTGTATGAAAACTACGTTTTGGGATGCTCTCACAGGCGCTTACCTCAGGATTCATTTATCACACTGCTCGATCCCCAGCTACGTATGGGATGGTGACTTTGATAATCGGACTTCTGTCCTCCTGGCTAAACCAATTCAAGGTCATTCGGAGCGTCGAGTTGTGGCAAACGCAGCAGTGCGACAATTCTACATTTCGAAAAATAAGCTTCGCTTATTTTTTTTCGAGATTCCGTTCAAAATTACCTCCCCATTTGGATGATATTGGAAGCGAATCGAATGTAACTTTCGTCACAAATGCCATTAATTCTTTCCGTTAAAATCCAACATCCTAGACTCGGATCCAACCCCACAAAACGTCCGACCATCTCACTGTTTCATACACAACTAAATTATGATGAGTTATACGATATCGTGCGTGTCTGTGCGTAAGCATGGAGGGTTCTCCACATGCCGAATAATTCGTAACGGCAGAGCGAGCAAGCTTCACGCCTTTATACTAAGTAAGATGCTGTCACGCTCACTAGTATTCATAACGACGACGTGTGCAATTCTGTATTAGATAGTATGGAGTTATTCAACGTAGGTGTAAGTGCGGTAGCGGCCACGCTTCCACGCTAATTAGTAGGTGTACTACCTAATCACCTATTAGCGAAACATTGAACCGCCGGTTCTCTTTCGCTCCCTGCTCTTTCTGCCTCCTCTCATACATCGCTCACTTTTTTCGCTCGCACGGTCCGCACATACAGGCGCTGCCTGTCTTTCTCCCCACCAAATGACCTTCCTTTGCACCACTCGTACTTGTCGGAACGAAAGTAATTGTTAAAAGTGCCCATCATAATTAATCGTAGATATTATTAAATAAATACAGTTCTCAGCTGTGTTGTTCGACCAACGATTATTCGAGCTCACTGCATTTATTTAATTTCACTTAAAAAGGACCAAAAGAATTAACTGCAGAACTCGAGCATCCTTCGCTCAAAGTTTGCACTCTCATCCAATTATACGGACTCGACTCATCATCATCGTAAAATACCAATTGCACAATTCATCCTGCGGTCCAAAAATTTTGGAGATATGCTTTTTTTTTTTTTTTTTTTTTAATTGAACGAGTACAACAGTCCCCTGCGAATTGTTCTCCACAATAATATACGGTGAGGCAAAAAAATTAGGAATAGAAACTCTGCTCCCGTTTCGTCGTAAGGTATACAGAAGATGGTAAAAAAGCAACACGCCACAACGTTTTTTTCTTGTTTTTACAACGTATAGTACCGTAGATGGATAATTGGTATCAGGTATATGTATACGTATCTACGGTCAGGCTATATATTTAGGATTGTGTCGTTTCTAGCTAAACTTTTCCGAGAATATAAGAGCGTACAATTTCTACAATTCCCTTCTGTGGAGTTGTTTCTCTCTCCCTTCTCTCGGGCCTCGCACCGTTCATCGTAGATCGTAAAGTAAAGAGCACCCCGTCCGGAAGTGTTCTCTAATATGCTGCGGTCTTTCTTCGTAAAAATATGTATATAGAGAGAGAAAGAGAGAGAGAGAGAGAGAGAGAGAGAGAGAGAGAGAGAGAGAGAGAGAGAGAGAGAGAGATGTTCTCGTGTGCAAAAGAGGCCGCTGTTGGTGCTGCGAGTGTCTTATTTTTCCGGCGGATTCTCTAACACACGAGCGTGAATCGCCAACAAAACTAAACTCCCGGATGAAATCAAGCAATTGGTGTGTACGATAAAACAGGAGCAAATCGCACCGAGAATGTGAAAGAGAAATAGCCCGCTTCCCAGCAGTCAACACAACCATTTTCTTTAACTCCCTTTCAAAGAACTCAAAACTCCTTGACACGCGTTTATATATCCTTGCTAAGTTTCCTACGAACCTTTATAATATTTCTCTTATTATGTTGTATACATAAACGCTACGATTTGGCGAATGGAAAAATGTCGGCTTTCCTCCATGTGGAAATAGATCGTAATGAAGCATTTTCACGTTTTATTTGCCAAACCAATTTCTACTTCTGATGCAGATTTACTTGATTTATGGTAAAAATTGCAGAATGTTCCTCGGTTTTCTCACAGCAGACATTCCACTAGTGATATTTTCATTTTTTCGATTTTATATCGACGAAATAAGATAATGATAAGCATTATTTATTTTATGAAACCACAATACGAATTTGGTGGATGGTGAAACTTCTCAAGATGGATTGGTCGTATAGTCTTGTACAAAATTCACTTAATGCTTTAAATACCATCCTTACAGCTTCTCACGAGGAATCTGCTCTCATTATTTTCTTTCAGTATCAATAAAGATACAGTCGATTGAAAAAAATATTTGTACCTGTTCACTGCTGCAGTGATTATCAAATGAATGAGATCGAGTGGCAAGCACCGAAGGCATTTAATGCATAAATCAGCTCATACATAAATCGAGATATTTGGTCGAATACATGTGGAAAAAAAGACATAGAAATAATATCAACTTTCTAGAAAATGTTGAAAATCGACGAAGACGAAAAATAAAACTTTACTCATTATTTTGAACGCTCTCCGTGTATATCCTGCGAGCGGCTAATGAAAAAACGAATGAGCTAAAATATTGAAAGTGAGGTGTCGTGAGAGTTGAAAAAAAAAGGAATTGCATTTTGGACACGAGTGTACGGGGGAGCCAGCACATGCTTAAACTCGAGCGTTTAAGAATTCTTGAAGAAAATTGCTTTGCCGGTGGAGAGAAACGGCGAGCAGCAATATCGTTCGGCGTTTGAATCATTCGCAAGCTCATTCATTTTACGATTTTTTAAAATATCAATCATCTTAATTCATTCAAGGAACTGGAGACTCATTGCGAATGAGTTTTCGCGCGATAACAATCGTTCGAAACATTGTGAACTGTCATTAACGTTCTTTGACTTTTATTGTTTTTATATGTTCCTTTGTACCGAGCTGCACATATATTTTCCGCTGTTTCGATCAACGATCGCTAGCTCGGTTAAGAGTCTTTGCGGTGTAGCCGCCGCGCCTTTCATCAGCATCCTCGCATAATCCGCGGAGTCTTTGGATCATCGTGTTAAGCCGATCGGAGCGCGGGTACGTCGTTTCTTTCATGTCTCAAAGCCTGCTCGGTGTCCCCGCTTTTCCGTAACGGTAATCAATAGCAGCTGCGGAAGTTACCGAACAATTTAACTTTTATATCGCGGTTCGGAACTCCAACCGACGTTTTGTGGGTTAGTAATAAATTTCTGCTTTCCGATAAAACTCTACGGGACTTCGGCTCGAAAAACAACGCCGAAGAGAAAGGTTCGGAATAAAATAAAGATAAAAACGTGCAGTTCAGATGCACACAGCATGGCAGATGAAATGGAAATAAAAGAGAAAAAGTGAGGCAGAAAATCATTTCCGCCCGAGACATTAGTCGTGGGCATCGCTCCCGTACAACAATTCCATTCCGTCCTTCCGAAATTCATTTTCGTACAAACGCATCAATTTAATTTCCGACACAGGTTCAATGTTTTTTTTTTTAAATCCGCTTGAAAATCGGTCCGAAATGATGGGCCACGAGGCGAATAATGGTCTTTATACGATCAGTTTGTACCGTTTTCTTCTGCACCCTTTTTCCCCTCTCGAGCAATGTTCTCTCCCGCTACTGCTCCACCTCGCTACGAAGTACCAACAATTTCTCCTCGTCACAGTCTGCGGTATCACAACGACGTACCAATCCAACGGTAGCTCACGTCCGTACACAAAGAAATACAGACCTACACATGCCCTTAAAGTTCTTGTGTACTAATTCAGCGTGTATAAACGCAAGTTTTTCGTGCCACAAGACTCTCTCGCAGGTTGCCTACACAGCAGCACACTCTACAAACGACGAGGGGAACTGCGAAACGGCCACCTCGTCTCTCTCTGCTCACGGCTATGAAAGCGTTTCTCGGTATCCATCATCGGCCCCGGCAAAACGACTATACACATACACTCCTATGTAGCATATATTTTCTATATACCAGCGGTTGTTACTGTTCTTCGTTTTGCGTCTCTCGCGACTTTACGTGTTATTAAAGTAACGCGTGCATTTCATACATGTACCCTTTTTTGCCGAATCGCCCCTGCTCCGAAGGAAGCCATTTTGTGCTGTTAGACGTTCTACCATTTTCCTCAAGAGGCCTCACCGCCACTCGAGCATCTTGCGATCATCGGTCAATATTACCAAAAGACTCTTTCACTCTTTCCTCTTTCCCGAAATCATTATTGAGACATTCTTTCCAGAAACTTTGGCTTCGTGGCTTCGGATCCCAAATGCCGCGATTTCCAATTACAGAACCAGCACCTTTTGCTATCGTATGGGTATCGATCTAGGGGTCTTTACTGATCGGAGGAGTTCAGTGAGGTTTTCGCTCTCCTAACAAATTCTATTAGAAGTGACCATGCAGAGATATTCTAGCAACATTTTTTCTAGATAAACCAGCCCTGGAACGCGTTTGTTTTCTTATCGTAGCTCCTCCTTAATCTACCGAGTCTAAAATTCGCTTAAAATTTAAGGATCCCTTCAGCTGGCGATCACATATATTATCGGAGTGTATAAACACGCTTAGAATATCCACGTAGATCGGCGAGGCGAAGACGCGGCGTACACGTAGACCGTGTACTCGGTTTAAGCACATACGTGAAGCAGGGACAAGTATCAGAAGGAATATAGCATGCTTTAGGCAATACCTATTAGCTTTACTGTCAGTACTGCGAAATCTCTTCATTGGTCTTCGTGACGAGAACCCTCGAGAGTCTCCGGTAGCTGAAGACAACTTGAAACAGGTTCTCTTTACCGCGATTATTTCTATCTATTCCCATTCCGAAGTAAGAAAACGAGGAAACGGTGCACGCTGCTGTGGACGAGTGTATGCAAGACAGATTATGAGTAAATGATAGATACATTTGACGATTGGAGAATATCGAATAACGTTGTGTCAGGAAAACAATGGATCCACTAAAATTGCCGGACCAACTAAAAACGATCTTACAAATTATTTAGTCAGTTGACAGTTTCGACAATTTGGAATTAGACGAAAAGTAATGTTCGTGATCGAGTTATAATGGGACGTGAATTACCGATAATTCGATATTATAAATTTCATGTGTCTCGTTACACGATTTATCAATATTATGCATATTTAATCGTCCGTTATTAGACCGCAAGCAATGGCGTTGGAGTTTTGTCGCAGCAGGTCCCTCAGTTTCAGCGTCCAAGCGGATTTTCCATTACGATCCAATTAGCCATATAATTTATGCGAACAGGAACCACTGGCGGAGGCGTTGTCGATTTTTCGCACGAAACGATAATTGCTCCGGTGGAATATTCCGATGTAATTAATCTGGAGAGAAGCGACAGGGTGTGAGGCGATATAAATACGATGCTGGATACATCTATGACGTATAGCAGATGAGGAGAAAGACAAATACAGTGAACGTTTGAGGGTGGGTGTTGACTGATCGCGTTAGCACCGAGTTAGGGATTTCTCTGCTCTCGAGGATGGCAGACGTGTATAAGGTCGAGCCGTGCCGCTCGTCCATCATCACCCTACTGGTTATGCACAGTTAGCCCACACACAGTCGCACAAGCGTGTCTACGTAGCTGTGTATATATTACACACTCACAGCATCTCTCTCTCTCATTTCACTCGGAGCGTGGCATGTCGAGCTCGAGAATTACATAATTAACGTGACTTCAGTTTAATTTTGCTGCAGACAATTAGCCAGTGTGTAATCCCGTCGGTGCTGCTTCTATCCACAGATCTATTTGCAGGAACACACGTTTGTACCTATTCGTGCGAGCAGCTTTACTTATCTCGATCGAAAAGTTGGCTCGATTTTACGAGGATGTTATTTCTGCTTGGCAAATTCATTTGATCGCGATAAAAATGCGCTTATTTTCAGAGATAATTTGAATCCTGAGGCGCGCGGTGCCTCGAGGAAAAACGGGAATAATTTATTGAAGCGGGCGCTTCAGCTCAATCTGGACTTGTCTAATTTCTTTGAATTCTATCCAATCCTCTTTTTCGTGTTGGAAAAACGCTACTGGGAGTGGCATTTCCCGTGAATATCGAACCGGCTTTTCCCATCGGATGTGAAAAATCGGCGAATCCGCTCCATCGCGGCACCGGAAGCATCCCCGGGGAAGGACAAACTCTTCTGGGGTAAAACAACTGTCCAATCGTGCGTTCACCGCAACCGCTGAGCCAACCCGATCGACTCCGCGCGTCCAAACTTTTCCGCGATCCCTCCCCGAAACTTCAACTTTTTCGGGGTATTATTCACGCGATTTTTCCGAATCCCCTGGAGAAATCGTGGGATTTGCGTCGAGTCTCTTTATCTCCGGTACAACGTCACTGTGAATTTAGGGTAAAAAGCTCGAAAAAATAACAGCGATCATGAGCCGCGTATAGGAGGTGAAATACGTGTGTCGGATCGCACGATTCATATTTGGCAGCCCTAAAAGGTGGGCACGGCAGCTCGCTCGCCTTCCTTCTCTCTTCCACATCCCCATATCGAATTCATATTTCATTAATGGCATCGGTTTGTGTATAAACATACGCGCCCACGTATATTATCGACACTCCGAATCCCTTTTGCGATCGTTCGCTGCTGCCTCGTAGCGCTCCTAAAATGTTTTTTTATTCCACCGGGTATAATCAGCGACAATTCCGACATAATCGTTAACCAATTTTTTCGCGTTTGATCGATAATCCCCGCTGTCGTAAAATTAGCCAAAAAACATGCTCCCTCGTTCGGAACCTATTGGCTTATATGAATTCATGGATTTATATAGCTGCATATTACATGCAACGAAATGGACGTTTAAATATAAATGCGAATGTATTTCGCAGTGTAGATGAATGTGTTCAGATAATATACATGTGAGTCTCACTATGATGTGGCTGCTGGCAGTATTTGCAGCGCTGTTAACCTTTAAGCGTACACACGAACGTGCTCTCTCCGTCTTCGTCTCGCCCTGGTTCGAGGGAGCGAGAGAGCCGCAGTGGAAATTTGAATAAAACAGGAGATTCGGTGGTACTTGAAGCGAGATGAAAACGGGGAATCGTGCCGGGTAGGAAAGTACGCTTCGACGACGCTTTAAGCCAGCTCTCGAAGGACCCTCGTACACGCAAATATATCCCGAAAATTTACCATACGAATTTCCTGGCCTGCCAACTAAATGCCCTTGTTTTCTTAAAACGTAAAATTTAACTCCCTCGAGCTGAACTCCCCGCTTGCGCTTCCACGCGTCGAGCTTCCACCCCACGAGCTTGCAATTTGCGTTCACTTTTAAGCCCTCCGTTGCAAAACGATAATTAAAGACTCTGAGCAAACGAACATTCATACACGCGCGATAAGCGAGCTTTCGTTATGAAATTATCACGAGCTACAAGATTTTCACAGCCTCTATCAGCTCGTGCGGTAAACACCAACGATTCTTCGCTTTCCCACGGGTTTATACCTTTATCCACTGATTAATGAAAGTTCGTACGAGTCGGAGGCTCCGTTAGGGGCGAGGGCTCAACCGCGACAAAAGCATGACTAACGATCTACCTCGACTGAAAATATTCGGGAATGAGATTCAAGATTTTCTAGTCATTTTCAAACTAACTATTACTGAAGATTCTTTGGACCCCATCGAAATTGGGGCATTCAAATATCCCGTTGAACAGTGAAAAAATTGACGAAAAATTCAGTAAAACGGATATATTTTTCTTACTCGAGAATTTCGCGGGGACGAAATACGTAAAATATGGAATAACATCGTAGCAGGGTAGTCGCGGAGGGGAAGAGGGAGGCCGAGTTTTATCGGGAGCACGTGGGGTTTGTTTAATTTTATGCGATTTTTTTATCGGCGCCTCGTAATATCGATAATGTAAGCCAGCACCGGTGTGCGAAGGTTCTATGATACGATCGTTGGTGAACACGCCGATATCTCACTTTCGTTGCGCGCTATAAAAATATCTCTATATCACGTGTGTACTTAATTCGCCGTATATTGTGCGGTTCTGCACACTCTTCGCCCTCTGCGATCCTCCCCCATCCTGTTTTGTTGCTCCACTCCTATGAGAGGCTGCGCATGCTTATATCAAGTTATACTGAGTTTGAGAAATGATCGCGGTGCAAACTCGTCTCTCCTCGTACATTTCCTTTGCTTAACGCTCTATCGGCTGGCTGCCGATCGAATTCCCATGGCGATTATTCTTTATACGAGTTCACCAGTAGATATCGATATTCGAGAGAACATGTTTCAAGATTTCGCAATGCCGCAGCCAAAATAATAAGCAGAAATTTTTTATAACTTTTATTTAATTCAATTTTTTTTTTCAATTTCATTTATTTATTATTGAATTTATTATTATATTTAAAATTCAATTATTTTGATAAATTTAATAAATAAAAAATTTAGTTAATTTAATTAATTTGACATTTGAGATAGTTAAGAAACAGAGTTTTTTAATGAATTCTTACATTCCCGGGGAGTTTCATCAGAATGCAAACAAGAGTCCATTCTAAAATGATATCGTTTCAACGAATTCATCATCCGCGCTCGCGATCGTTTAAAAAAAAAAGTTGAAACTAGTGCTTCGGGAAATTTGCCCCTACAACGTGCATGCCTGCGCCGAAGCCCCTCTCGTTCTTCTCGCTTGAAAATAAATTTCATAGCAAAATGGCAAGAGTTGCAAATGCATGTATAACAACCGCAGCAACGACGATGATTCGGGATTGAAGAACCTCGAAAATTTGTATCGCTCACAATTAGAGCTCCGTTGATTCTACGGTGGCAGGTTTTTATCACGAAACAGGTTTGAAATCCACGGGGAAACGAGATCCCTTCGCATGTGTCTGATAATCGTTGAAGCCTGACGAAGGTGCGCGTATGAAAAATGGCAAAGTACAGGAGGGCTGCGCGAAGATGGTGTCTCTGGCGTCGAGTTTGTATGCACGGGGTTCCTGAGAACGCAGCGAAGCTTGAGGGTAATTTTATAGAGCAAAATGTATATGCATGCTTTCTACGAATCGTGGCTCCGAACAGCAAACTCCATGGAGAAAATGTTTTGCTTTTGCTACCCGAGCTCATATCGTGTACGTGGCTCTGTATGTGGTGAAGCAGCTATATACGTACCTCGTTCAATTACCACCAACGTTTTGTATTGGAGTTTCGCTCACGAAGCTCGCACTATTATTCTCCGGAGATACGGGCAAGTCTGCGAATCTATCCACACGTACACTCATTTAGGTTTAGGTGCTTATACAGGATCATTTACCCACTGAAAGGGCGTGATTCATGCGCACAAGTAAACGCGCTAACAGAGGCTTGTACACATTGATGTAATCTCGATATTCAATGCTGCATCGAACCGTAAAATACGAGAGCAGAAGCTCTCGAACTTCGCTGATGCCACAGCTTTGAGCTACTTTTTACCATTTTCCTTGTTTTTTTTTTTTTTTTTTTTCTTCTTTTCTTACTCGTAAAGATTTTTAGCGAGGATAAGATCTTACAAATTACACGTCCGCTCTGCCTCGACAGGTTTTCTTTGTATTCCATCTTCCGCAGGACGATCGTATATAACGATCGTCCACGTGGCGATCTCCTTTTCGACTGCAGAGTGTTTCTCAGAGTTTCCAGAAACACTTGACTCCGACAATCCCACACCCGCGTAACCGCCATGGCGCGCATACATTTTTGGAAGAGCGTCGTATTTTTCACTGCTTGTTTACTCAACGTGTACTCCAATGCGCTCGTCACTTTACGAGCAACTTTTCAACCGTAAAATCACTCGTTTTAAACATGCCGCCCTGCTCCGCAGTCGGAAAAAGAGAAATGGGGAACGGACCGACCACCGCGGAGGGAGGAAACGCTCCTCGTGCGTTGATCCAACCTCTCGTGTCAGAGCTTTGAAATATGAGTCGCGCAGCCAGAAAATACGAGGCATCCTGCTTTTCGCGATGAACACACGAGGCGAAATTCCCTCAAGTTGGACAATGAGGGTAGCGCTTCTTGCTTGTTGTTTTATTTTACTTATATGTATTCTAGATTCACTGTCACTGTGTTAATAGTTCTTTTTTATCCACATTAAGGTGGTTCCTCCACGAGACAGTTAAATTAGGAAATTATTTAAATTTGGCATACGTATCGTTTAACATATGAACAACACCTCTATAAAATTTTAACAAGTTTCACCATCCCGAACCCGAGATATGTGTAATTGAAGTTGACTCAATTAACACGTAGCATATGGACCATGCATAAGCAAACGGCACATTATTAATTCTACCGCTAGTACCAAAATTAGGAAGTTTATAAAAAACGAGGAGGAGCTAGAGCAGGATATCACAGATATTGTGAAAAAAAATCAAGATGATTGACCATCTAATTTGACAGATACAGTCCCGAGAAGTACGAAGATTTAGGCTGCATACGATATATTTTGCAAGCGAACAAGCGAATGTCGTCTGTATAGACAACCTTTTCTGGTGTGTTGAAGCGTAACCTGGATAGTTCCGTCAAAAAATTTACTCACGATGTCAGATCAAAAATACTTTTAGAATAAATTTTACGAAAGCAAATGATATTTGTACAATATCTGCTGGCACCGAGTACGTATATGTAGGGTCTTTACAAAGTTATTGATTACGATCCGAACGAATTATCAAGCCTTTTAATATGCAGACAGTACATAACTTTTGGTTGGGGCTGTCGCAGAGGATCAACCTTAAAGATCGTCTCAGCAATTGCCCAAAACTCAAGATAGAAAAACCGAAGCTTCTGGAGACTGATATTCGGTAAATTTTTTCACTTGATCCCTGTAAACGTCTCGGTGCGAATGCGGGAACACAATTTTTTGGAAAAGTACTTAAGGTAGTTCATGAATGAAACGATTTTCTTAAGAAGGTCTTGAAATTTACTCAGAATTTAAATCGGCAGTCGACTGACACGCATTTCAAATTTTAAAGGGTTCGTCTCATTGGTTATTATGAGACGAACGTGTTTGGATGTGAAAAATAATACACGCAGGGCTAAAGGGACTATGCGTAAAAAATCGTTTATCTTTCCATATGACGAATGAACGCTTCTTACGAAGTTTATGAAAAAGTACACAATAACAATGAAGTATATAACGAAGGTTTGGGAAAAAATTCAAGACTATCGTCTTACCAGTAACAAAGATATGTTACCTTAAAGATTGAACGAAATTGGTAATGAGCACATCCGCCTATTTCGGCATTTTGTTTCTTCTTGGCTCGGTGATTGATTCAAAGTAATTATGTCTTTAATTAGGAAGTAAAAATCGATCCAATTTAGACACCCATAAAATACGGTACTTCAGGCATGATCTACCTTAAAGTCACGGACACGTACAATGACTGTAAACGAATGATTTTACCTACAAGAGCGCGAAGTCATTTTTCGTAAAAGCGATCATGAAATTCAACAATCTGCTAAAACTTCGTAATTTACGTAAAAAACTATTTTTTACGAAGATTTTGAGCACAGAAAATCTTCAATCAAAGATCACAACTCACGAATGCAAATGAGTTTGAAGCGATTGAAATCTAATTTGAATAATAATGTTATCAGTGGCGAGTATTTAAAATCGAGTGCGGCCTCGGCACGTAAAATTCAAAGAGACACGTGCTCTCGTCAGCAGAGAGTGACACAACGACGAACGTGGTCATAAACGATTGTGTCTTCGACACAGTTTCGAAGAGGTGTTTTGTGGGATGATAATCTTAGAGAGAAGACAGTTGTTATATGACAGTTGGTAAAATAATACGACGATCATTCATGTTTGCTCCTAGTTTTACATTATTCCTGTAGAAGGCCAAGACAAGTGGAAGGCGCGAGTGTGTTTGTGCGGATAGACGTCGAGGCGCGGGTGCAAAATGGAGGAGCGTTAAAAGATTCTACAGGGCCCTCCACTGCCATGGCAAGAAAACCGAGCTCAACAGTCCCCATCTGTATACGTGACTCTGTCTTTCATACCTAAACCTCGCAGAAAACAATTTACTTTGAAGGCCACAATTTCCATTACAACGGGTGAGCGTGAGTGCACAAGCGAAATAATGACTTTCTCTAGCGGTGTCACAGATATTAGACGCTCTCGTCTCACTTTGGTGCGGAGAAGACAAATGTTGCATCATTGGAATCACCGTCGTCCACGACCTGACTCACTTTTAGTTGAAATACTTCTCGTTCCACCGTGCTCTCTTTCTCTTATTGCTTCTTTTTTTCTATCCTATGAACACCGACAAAGGTTATGTCTCAAGCTCAGTAGGTCACAGCGTTTTACAATAACTAGCCAGCTCCTCATTCCATCTCGCTCACAATGCCACGTTTAAACGAATGAATAAGTATATGAGCTCTTCGGTGGTTATATTACTGCGAGAACAATCTTCAATTATTCAATTCGGTATTAAATTGCGATTATTACCTTACGAAATTTCGTTTAATGGCTGAAAAAATGTCGCGGAGACTCGAAATTCCTCGATTTATTTATGATTGCATAAAATTATGGAGATTCGATGAACTTAATTGAATTCGATACTGACGGGGCGACACTTTTGTCGAGCTTCAAAATCACTTCCTCCGCAAAATTCATGCTCTTCGTTCCCTCGAACGTGACTCATTCTCTAACAAATTAATAAAAAATATGAAAAAGACTTGCGAATTCATTGTCGAAGCGTGTTACGTTACGCTTCCTGTCACTTTTCCGTGCAGCTAAATAACTCCGCAAGATTCTACAATTACTCGAATCAGATAACCAATTAACTGTTACGCTATTTTAAAAAATATATCGACTGAAACGTTCAACTCCATAATTATGCAACTGTTAACCTGAACTCATTCACGGATATGACTTCCGTGTCTACTTTTTATCGTAATATTATTTTAATCAAGCATCGTGAATCTGTTAAATAATTAACTCTATCGTGAGTTGTCGAGGTAATCTCGACAGAGTGGCCGAGATGAAAAGAGCGTTCGTGCGTCGTCGCGGCTCAATGCTCACGAGATTGTGCGCTAAGTATTATAGCATGTGAAAGTATATCTATGTATAAGATAAACAGTGAAAATCCTGAAGGGTAGTTGGCTCTAAAAATTTATCAGTTCGGAGCAAGAGAAGTGAGGCTGCTTAGCTGTCGATTTTTTTCAAATTAACACTAAATTCCAAAACCCCGAGCAGGGAGAGTGCAAAATTCTCAACATTGTTGCCTTGAAATTTCAAATTCTAATCGCAACGAAACTGCGATACCCAGTGAAGTAATTCGAAGATGAATTAAAAAATTTCTCAACAAAAATAGAATTGGCCCGGCAGCTAATAATTTTATGGAATCCATTCATCATCTCCGCCCAATTTTTCGCAATGTTTACGTAAAAAAACGCCTTGCCCCAGTTCCAGTTTCGACTACAATTAAGGCCTTGCAACTCGGTCTCGTAAATACTTATCCGTGGATCCCAGTTCGCCCGGTTCGAGCTTAATTCTCACTCCCCCGCCATGTTTTCACCCTAAGAAGTCACCCGAGAGACAAAACTTTAGCAGGACACGTATATAGATAGGAGAGTCCGGAGCATCGGATCGGCGAGCGCAGCTTTAGTTCACCGGCTTGACGGTTGTGCGGCTTTTCTCATCCCGTCGGCATCGCTCGCGCGAGTACCGCACGCCACACGGCTCGTTTATTTATACCGGCCATTTTGCGGCTCCTACGAGCTGCGCGCCATCTTGTTTTTACGACCACCCCCGTGCGCGACGTCAGCCCCTGAGGCGTTTGCTTCTCCTTCTCATACTCTCCCGCCTTTATTGCCTCGGCACCCCATCCACGCGGCGTTGAAACATGCAGATGCGATTCTCTCCCGTCGTTCGCGCTCCTCGTTCTCATCGAACGCGTCTATCTCGAAGCTCCTATTCTTTGCATCTTCGCACGAAGCTCTCATATCGCATGACGGTTCGAGTTAGAGGCTGCGACTGTTTTCCAACGGGTTAATGTTAATCGGAGAATTGTTCTCAGAGCAAAAAACAAGGGACGCGACCCTCCCGGAGCCGCTTCTTTCAGCCCTTACTTCCGTGACTGTTTCTCGTTGAGGTTCGACGTCACGACGATCCTCTGAGGCTCGTCGTCTATTTCAGGGGGACGTTTTATCGCAACGCTGGAACAAATGCCGACGGCACGGAGGAATTCATCGACTCGATTCTGACACTCCCGATGAGCAGGGGATCGTCAGGCGAAAGTTGGAGATTCGCGGACCTGGAAGAGATCCGATTCGCAATTCGACTCAATTCTTGGACGAATTCGAACATTCCGTTGATTCACAGTGGTCTGAAATTCTCTCACGCGACGAAATAGAGGAACACCTCGAGCCTCGAGCAAGCGTATCAAAAATAAGAAGCAAAGAAGAGACCGAAAGTTTCGACATTGTTGATGAGTTCTTGAAAATACTCGCGCGTCAGCCCGCGAACCTGCTAACGATTCTTTTTTGTAATATAACGGGCGAAAGTGTGTTTTCGTGCAGGATATACGAGGGGTGATCGTCGACGAGCGTCTCGGTCGCCAGAGTGTCGTTAGACACGCCAACCCCGCCCGGCGGTTTACCAACCTCGAATATATGCGGAGCCTCGCACCCGCAAGCTTCCGAAAGGGGGTGGTGGTACGAGCCGCGACGTATAACGCGAAATTACGACGGGAGCCTCGGAGGAATATATTTCATGTTTATTTTGATGGTCCTTGGCTTTTTGTCTGCGGCTCAAGTAGACCGCGAGCCACAAAAAATCAACGCGATCGAGATCTCCTCATTCGACAAAGTGTCGCGCGAAGCGTGTACGCTTACAAGGGTCACAGGAAAAAATGGTTTTTGCTCATTCGAGCGTGATCAGGCCCGTGAATCGATGAATCAATGGAGGAAGCGACGAGTGCGCGGAGCACTTAAAATGCTCCCGCAATTCCGAAAGGCTCGCGGAAACGCCAATTTTTTTATTAGCAACTTTTCGTTCTACTGCTCTCGCTCACCTCGCCGCATTATCGATTAATCCCATCAAACGATAAAAGGCGTGCTCGCACATGAGCAAACAATGCCTAACCCTTTGCCTGTCAACCGGCCATCGTGCCACTTTTTTTAGCGGCGTCGTGTTCCCCGAGTCACGCCAACTCCGGGGCACACCATCGCTGGAAAAAGCATCGAGGAGCGCTCTCATGAGGCGGTTAACCAAACAAGAGCGTCACGGGACCACAAAAACCATAAAACACATAAAAAATAGAGGAAAAGGTCGAGAAAATAAGAAATTGCGAATCACGTATTACGCCTTATGCTCGAGCGTCACGCGCTTTTTGCTTGACTTACGTCCCGCTATTCGTTCCTTTCGTTTCGTACTTATTACGGGGCCAAATGATTTCGATGAATCTTTCAGTGGCCACGAACGTCGATAGCGACACAACGAAGCAAATCGCACGATTTTTTTATCAAAACTGTAAAGTTCTTCGACAAAATAACAACCGTCCTCTTTACGGATCCAGACAAAAACGACGCTGCTCCAAACACGGCTACTCTCAAATTTGCAAAATCAATACAACCCAATATGTCTCCTCCTTTGTCATTAATAATCCGTGTTATCCGCCTAGACACGTTAAAGAGTAGAGACGTTATTCGTGCATAAAATAAAAATCTTCCGATTAGAAATGTTATCGAATAGATTTATAATAAAGTATAACTGTACACGTTTCTGCTAATTAACAACTCTATCGGTAGCCATTCTCGATGACAATTCCGCCCCTTAATAAATGCGGAGCTACGTAGCGAACGTCTATCCTCCTCAACGTATCTACTCCGGTGCGGTATTTAATCCCCCCAATATCTCTATACTCGTAGAGTGGAGTAGAGGCGTAAAGGGGGTGGTTGTTGTTCTGTTCCAAGTGCTTCATCGCTAAACTCTCGTCGAACACTCACTCGAAGGGTCCAAAAACTTGCTGTTCGAAGAACTCCGTGTGTTGAAAAATCACAGGAATTTGAATTGCGAGCTCGCATCATTGGACGATACGAGATTTCAAGAATGTTTATTCCCAAAGAATAAGCAGATTGTCATACGATTTCGAAGAAACGACGAATAATAGCAATGAATGCTGGGTGAATCATCGAGAAAGTCCAACATTTTGTTGAAGGATCAGTGGCTCATGGTCCAATGAGAATGAAGTCAGCGTGTCTGCTGGGATCCGAGCCGGTGCATGTGCAGTGTATACAAAATGGAAATGATTTTCCATCGCCCGAGCAGGCATAGAATCTCTGTTTCGCTCCCGCTCTCTCCCTCCCTCTCTTTATCTTCTTCCGTTTATAGAGAGTGGGTATATACGAAAAGTAATTACGAATGAATTATACACGAGCGAATGGGGTTACGAGCATGATAATATAACGGGCGTAATGGCCGGTACGAAGAGATTATCGTCCTAATAAGGGAGTGACGCAAGTGTTTTGCCACGAGAGAATATAGCTTGGGCAGACACGTTTTGCTGCTGCTAAAGGCTCGAACTGCGAGCGTTCAAGGAACGAAGATATATGTGCCGCGAGAAAAGCCCTCTTGTTCATTCGCCTCGGCGTTTCAGGCTTCAGTTGCGAGTACGACCACCGCTCGTATCGGTACTAAGAGCCTCAGCGAAATTATTCTCACTAAGGAGTTTCAGTTGAAACCTTCAACGAGAGGCGAAGCTGCTTACGAGGGTGCTTATGCTACCGTCTCGAAAGCGATGTGCTCCTCAGAGAAGAGGTCAAAGAGAGATCATCAACTGTTAAGGGGATGGAGCATGCGAAAGAAACACCAGAGCGCGGCGATGGCCGCGGATACGAGCGAGAGGAAATGGAAGAAAAATGAGCGTCTTAGAAAATGAAATAAACACTGAATCATCATTTTCATTTTGACAAGAAATTATTCCGTCATACTGAATCCACTGCGGAAAATCACTAGAAAATATATTTTCCGATCAATTTTTTAATTTATTTTATAAAATACTCACTTAAGGGGAGCGATCAGTCGATCCGTCCTCTTAAGCAACACAGTCAACGACGAAGTTGCGAAATTATTCGTGCCCGAGCAACGTTGATAGCCGGGCACTGGCAACCTCCGCGCGTGAAGGGGTTCGCCGGATCGTTTGCCGAAGGTGTAATGATAAAGTGAGAGGCGAGAGAGAAAGAGCTAGGAAGATGGTACAGCATGCGGTAAAAGAGATAATGGTCGATATTCACTGGATGGCTCTTTTATATCCTTTACGATAATTACACGACGTCGTTGTTCGACCCCTTGCACGTTCTGTGGGGTCTGTCGACCGTCAACTTTCATTATCTACGAATATTTTACACGGATAGCTACGCCGTATAACCGTCAATGGAGCCTTATATCCGGACTTCAAAATTTTCCTGTGAGCTAAACGATCCACTAGATTCTGAGGAGGAATCTCGTCACTATTTAAATTTTTTAATGGCCTGAGCTCCGTCGATAAGGTTTATGCGTGTGCTGCTCGCGTCGATTACGTGTTTTCATGTTTTACAGTATTATTAATTATATCATTGCTTTAGAAACGCGTGAGCAGAGATCAAGTAGATAAACATTCAACGAACAAGTGACACGCGAAAATTTTAACGAATTCAATTAAGGGGATCCTGCCTTGGAGAGTCAAAAAATCGATTGTTACAGCACGTTGAAGTGATGCTCTTCTTCTTTAAAAGCGTTTTTTTTTTTCAAACTCACTAAAAATATAAAATTTCACAATTTTTTCGGGTTTTTATAGATTCGTATGGAAGAAAAATATGTGAAAATGGAAAAAAAATTTGTAATTTTCGTTCCAGACAATAATTACGATCTCTACATTGTACGCAGCTGAGAAATTTCTACAATGAGACTTTGCGCATGTACAAATTAGTATTTCTTGGGTTAAAAAAATGTTTTTGTGCTCTTGAAATATCCTTGAAACTACACCGAATAGTTCGCTATCGTGAGTTATCTCCGTCTATCCAAAAACATTCCCGAAAACAATTGATTTTCGACTTTCTAAAGCAGGACCCCCCCTTAAGACTGCTCACGCTAGTTTCATTGAAATTGTATGAGAGCTTGAAAATCGTAAGACGAACGAATTAATCGAAACGAAATTCCAATGAATCAATGAGCGAAGCAAGGACCCGCCTGCCGTAACGTTGAACCAAGTAGATCGTATAATCATTGTGCTCCTTTTAATTCGCAGTAGCCGGAGCATTTCCGAGGCGGATCGGTCATCCTTATCAGAACAGAACGCCGCCAAAACGGAAGAAGCCGCGAACGAGTTTCACGAGGCTCCAGATAGCCGAACTTGAGAAACGTTTTCACAAACAAAAGTACCTGGCATCGGCGGAAAGAGCAGCACTCGCCAAGTCCCTGAAGATGACGGACGCTCAGGTGAAAACGTGGTTTCAAAACAGGCGTACGAAGTGGAGGTAAGATCCAATATATGTTGATTTATGAAGAAATTCAAAAATTTCTAGCACCCTTTCAATTAAGAATCGATCGTTAAAAATTGAGTGTCATTCAGAATTAACGTATATAAATCAACTCGATAAAAGAACGAAAACGACTCGAATATAATCACGCATTAACTCCAAGTGTTAACAAGCTCCTCGGAATTTCACATTACGATGGAACATCGAATATTCATAAGTTTTTAACTCGACTTGTCATTTGAGACTTAATAGTTCGTGTTTAACTACATACTTGGCACGAATACAAATCATTTTGCATGTTAAATTGTACGGCTTGTACAAACGTTTAAAAATATATGTAAATGTGGGAAGAGTATGAATTGAGGTATTGATGTACGAAAAGAAAAAAGGTATAAAATGAAAGTGTGATTGTCATGGTTGTTGCGGCACGAAAGCGAAAACGAGACAGCAATAGAGTGTATAAAACGATCGTTGCGAGCCCGACGATCGAAGCCGAACGATTAAAGAGCGAAAGAGATCGGTATGATAAAGTCAAAAAAACAACAACAACGAGCCGGCGAGCAGTCATCGTGTTTTAGGCATTTTAATAGAGATTCGCTCGTTAGCTTCGTGACGCTTTGATAAAAGCCCAAATTTACTTTTCATCAGCGACTTTTTATGGTGAAACAATCATGGGGAAGAAGATAAATCGACGAATTATCTTGAATTTACGAATGGGATAAAATGAAATGAAACTTCAATACTCTTCGTATAATTAATAACTTCTTAACATTTTAAATCTCGTATTTATTACAAAAACTTACAGCCAAAAGTAATTTATTAGAATAACGATAACGATGAGAGAAAATTTTTTAATGAAGATTTTTTTATTCACTTCAATAAATTTTTCTTCAGTTCCTTCGACTTACCTGACCGTTTCGAGAATCCAGTGAATAAAAAATCTCAGTTTACGTTTTAATTATCATTTTTACGATTGAATGTTTTCTCTTTAATTGTTTTCATTCAATCCGCATGTACTTTAAACCGGCGCGAAACTTTTCAGTTTCTCTTTCCCTCGTTCGCCGTATCGCTTCGTACCTTTTTTCAATCTCTCTCTCTCTCTCTCGACGGGCTCGCTTTTAGATAAGCTCGAACGAAAACACGTAATTTAGATAAGAAGTCGGGTCGAGGGCGGCTCGTGCTTGGCCTCTGCGGATTCCCCGCCAGGGGCGTCCGACCGGCGAGACACTGCGCTGCGGACATTCTTGAAGGATATCTTTCGACGACGACGAGACGTTTTCTCATCGCCGCCAACAGAGATTTCAAACAAGAGGAAAAAGTAAATAGATACATATTTTCGGCGGCCGGGACAGGCCACTGATCCTTTTCAACATCCGTCGCTCCTCGCTTCTATAAATACCGAATTACGCGACAGTCATTCCATCGGGAAAGTCATTTGTGCCGCTCCAACGGAGCTGATTAGGAAACATTTTTTTTGAAAGAGCCTTCTTTAAGGAGCAACTTCGATGGACTCTGAGTACGTGTCAACTGTAAAAGAGAAAACGGAAAGAAAATCGATAGCCGAAAGTCATTTTCCGCTCACCGACACCAAACGTCCTTCCTTTTTCTTTCGTCCTTCAATTCTCTGACACGATCAATTGAAATGTGATTCAGTTTATTCATTTAGAGCTACTTTTGTTCCATTTTGGTGTTTTCAATTAGACTAAAATCGTTTTGAAAGATAATTGTAAATGGAGAGAATAAAGTGGAGGCATCTGAGCAACGGTTTTTGCAGGCAATCGAAATTTATTCGTAACTGAAGAAATATTTGCTTCTGTTAAGATAGATTCGTGACGTCTACGTGATCTTTTTTTCTCTATATTTTTCGAGAATTTCAAAAGAGGAAACTTACTGTAGAATAATAGTTTTATTATTTGAGAAATTTTTATTATTAAAAAAAACGTTTGAAGAGTTCATTTTGACACGCTGTCAGTTTTGTTTACAAATTTTATAGGTTACGAAGTGAATTTACTGTCCAAAGTAGTATTGTAGTGGACAATGTAGAGGAAATAGTAGAGGAAAATGAAAACGATTAAAAAATTTACCGGAATAAAAATGCTCGTTTTGTAAAAACTGACAAAAAAACGTGGCGAAGCAAACGAACGACGAAATATGACCGAAAGGTCGAACTGACGTCACATGTAAACGTGTCTTGAATGCAGCGTTGCCGAACGCGACGGATCGATATATTTTTGCAAAATCTTGGATATAAAATGAAAAAATTCAACAATTTTTCATGCGTGTACGACTTTTCATGTGCCGGATTGATGAGTGTCAGAGAAAATTCGATATTCAATAATTCATTTGCTGCTGAACTGCATGGCAACTGGCGTCCAAATTTGGCAAACCTGTCCAGTACATTTTTGCCTACAGAAAATGTCATCGCGTAATCTTGTCTAGCGAATATTCACCCATCTACCTTAACCAATAAGTTGTGTCCCAAAGGCCCCCAAAAGGCATTCCAAATGCCCAAATTTTGAGTGGAATCTCGTTAGAGACGTGTGGTCCAATCTTCCGAGCGATATTTTAAGCAGCAAGGACGACACTCTGCCGAGTAATTGCTGCCGGCGATAGTAGACTGTTTGAAGAAATGTTTCAAGGCATTAAGAGCTGATAGCGGTGATCGGGAGTCCGGGGATGAGGGAAAAACGTGCTTGATTTTTTGTCCGAACGATACTTGGCCGGGTTGACTAGAAAAACATTATTTGAGAGTGAAATACCTGCGAGAGCCGCGCGCAGGTCTGTCGCTAATGCGTGGTGAAACTGGAGCCACCGTCTAACATCCGAACGATCAGAGAGTGTTGACGAGAAGGCCAGACGCGGTTGGTGCAAGAGCTAGGTCGCGGCTGGTGATGAGTCATCACAAAAAGAGGCTAAAACTACCTGACAAAGTGTCGTCAAACCGCGAGCATTGACGCTTCAGAACAGAAGACAAAAGCAGTCGCTTTTTCTCAAAAATTCTTTTTTATCAACTCTGTTTTTACTGCTCGCCTCAAGTCCTTTGAAACCTCTCATCCAGACATCGCGTCATTATGCTTACCCACACACTTACAAATCTCGAGAAAAACGGCCGAGCGCTCGCCGTGTAGACACGCTCGATCTTCATTAACATACCAAAAACACGTTTTATATCACGAGCGATTAAAATATTTCTTTACGAGGAAGGAATAATCTCGCGTTGAATTTATACCGCTGAAATGAATTCAACGGGTCAATAAATATTCGTCCAAAGTGAACAGCACCGAACCGATATTCACTACACTCTACACTACACTGCGATCGAATTTTCCTCATGACAAAATTAGCCAATCAATCATCGCGTTTCCCAATGGAAAAAAACCGACGATAACTTGGCAATTTTCGAATGACAATTTCGATACCAAATTAGTGCACGATCGATCCTTCATTTGTGTAGGAAATTTCCATCTGCTAATTTGTCAACTGGCTGTCTAAAAAAGGTATTTCGTCGTTATCAGAAGGAATAGTAATCATCGTTGCAATTAACACTAACCCAGAAGAAACGAAGTTTTGTGTAACGTTTTACGTACTTTTCTGTCCACCCCATTGTTTATACGGAAAGAGACACGGAGAGGCAGAACACGAGAAAGGGGCGGGAGGGAGGGGGGGGGGGGGGAGAGAGAGAACGTGTAAAATAACGAGATGACCGGTATAGGCATAGACACGGACGAGATAACTCGTCTTCAATAATTCACATACCTAACAGCTTAGCCCTGTCCTTTACATAATGTAGTCTCTGCCCCTCCCAGCGGCATCGTTTCTCCCTCGCGGTTCCGTCGTTGGCGCTTTTGTCGTTTTCCTTCGGAGGTTGGTATTGGCATTGAGGGTACCAAAGGGCGAAATCGTGGCCTGTTTTACTCGATACCGCGGAGCGTTTCATGCCTCGATGCTTTGACTCGTAACTTTTGAAGCATTGAGAGAGCAGTCGAAAACGGACGTGGTCTCGCTCTTTGGCTTTTAAACTGTCAAAAACATCCGAGGAGTTCGCCATTTGAATCGCCATCGATTTTGGGACGTGAATATGGGAAAAGGGAGACTGGGAAAGGGCAGCTCTGCGTCGAATCCTCGGGTACAAAGTGCCTCAAACTTCATCGTTTTTCTCCCCCTAAAATCACTCTACTTACGCCCTTTTTATCCTCGATCCCCGGCGATGTATATATATACAGCGCGAAAGCCAGAAAGATCCCGGTCCCCTGCCCTCCTTGCCGCTTCACTTCGCGTTGGTGTTTCTACTCGCTTCGTTAAACATTCATCAACCCCCTGTGTACCAGCACCCTCGTAAACTCGCTCCGGAACACGATTCGAGCAGCAAAAGCCTCGTGCCGCTCCGTTGCATCAACGCTTCTCGAGAAACGCACACTTTTGTACACCCGAAAATAAAGAAAAACGAGGGTAAACGGGAATGCAAGACAGCGAGAAAAGATTCGGGTACCTTCGAAGATACTTTGCGTGTTGGGGAGAAACAAAAGATGGAAGAAGATAATGAAATTTCTTGAATTTCATTTAAAAAGTACCTTAATTCGCCGGAATTCATTATAATTTGTAACATTTTTCAAGGGTCTCGATCAACTTGAGAAATATACGGTTTCGTTTGTACATTACATTTATGCACGATCTCACACGGAGAAAAGATTCTCGTAAAAACTACTATGGTGCCATAGGAGTAGGGCTCTATATCGTAATATTTATTAAGGAAGTTCACGCGAATCCAAAGGAAATCGATAATTCCAACTCCAAGAGTTGAAATTTGGTAGCATGCTAGAAATATACAGTGCGCATCTATTACCGGAATTATTATAGGATCTACTGTCTAGTTGTCGAGAAAGAAATTAACGAAAATCATCACATTTTTTGAAGCCTTATACACAGGCTCTTAAGGCAGGCACACTTCCTGTGCGACGATTTGGATTTAATAAAATATCCCAACTTCAGAGCCGAATACGAGAATAAAAAAATATAATGTTTTTAGATATCAATGATGTGTTGAGAAAGCCTTGTTACCGGTGAAAATCACTTGGAAATGGAAAAAGAAATACACTTGTTTGAGGTTAACGAGCAATAACGACACAAACAGTGGAAGGTTTGACAACAGCATGGGCCGGCTGGTTTATAAATAGAAAATAACTATTGTCACATTTTGCTTGACGATTTAGCTACGAAAGTATTTTAACCGCTATCATTGTATTAGAAATTTATCAACCTCAACAAATAAGCTACACATAATTTGAATAATTGCGAGAATAAATTTTAATCGTTTCTTTGATCATGAAAAGAGCAAAAAAGTTTAGTTGCTTTTTTGAGTCACAACGCACGATCTTCCTTAATTCTTACGAACACACATAGTCATTTTTTTATGTGCTGTGTACTGCTATAGTAAATTTCTAAACACTTTGCCGGATCATCGATGCTTGTGTTCGAGCTCCTCAAATTTTACTATGTTTAACTGTAAAAATTTCGATTGTGAAAACGATACTAACCGTGGTAAAAGAGCATTAATAATTCTACTTTAAATTTCATCATCGAGTCAACATAAATTTGACAATGTTTCCTCGGTGAACTGTGCAATTTAAAAGTTTTTATTCGGAATTGACTTTGAAATTACAATGTTTTTAGTAAAAACTTCCAAAATGGGCGATATAGAACCGTATGACGACATAATAATTCTTACTATTTTTTCTCTCCGTGCATATTTATTCAGCCATTTTTTTCAGTTATAAAAAAATGAAGAAAAAGTAATGGAAAACTAGTTAAAGTAAAAAAAGCTTGATTTAATTTGATCAGCTACGTTTATTTTTTACATGAATTAGTGAAAAATTCACACGATTTCATCCCTTTGACAAATGCTCATCCTCACAAATCTTTTCCACAAAGTTCACATGTTTTCAAATCGTTTTTTCCAACGAATTTTCCACAAGTAGCACTAATTGCTGAAACAAATGAAAATCCTCGAATAACTCGTAATCGAATATGTTCGTTTTTTCACTCGATGTCGTATTAGAGATTAAAACACTTATCGAATAATGATGATCCGAACGTTAGTCTCGTTCGTTGTGAATCACGGTATAAATATTGGATAGATTGACATTACAAATAAGAGATTGTCCACTGCCCGGATATGTCCGAAATTGAAGTGACACTCGACATAGTTTCATGACTGAAATTACTTGGGAAGTTTCACTCTAGGCTTATTTCGAGAGCGGAGAATGTCCGAACCACGATTCGATAATTGCTCGATGAAAAATTTATTCCGAGAGGAGATCGAGCGACGAGAAGCATCGAAATGCTTCTGCGACCATTCGATTATCTGCATTATCCGGATGTCTCTTCTTCCTTCCTCTCCATTTTTTCAATAGCTATATACACGCATTCGACAATTTGATCGAACTATACTCGTCCGTAACTCGATTATGAAACTTTTGTCCATCCTCGTGTTTCCCTTTTAATTTCCGCATGTTACCAAATTCACGTTCCCCGTTCCCCACGAAAACTAGAAAACTCGTTTTATCGGTTGATTATACCACATCGAAGTTGAGAATGCGAGCCTTATTCCATAATTCCTATTACGATCGCCACATAGTTTTGTCATTCGGAAGGACACAAATATCCCATAATCGTGTTAAATATAACTTCAGAGAAAACGACGGAAAATCGAATCACCGATAAAATTAGACCGCATATCCTTTTTCGAATGAAACTTTCGAAGAATGTGATTCAGTTTTCACTAGAATCACATTGATCCAGTATATTTGGGGGCGATTTCCGGTGAGAATGGAAAGCAGATTCGATCGATTTTGTTTCTCCCTTGTCACTTGGACTGCATCAGATTTTTCTGTCCACGTCGATAATTAGAAACGAATAGACAACTTTCGACTTCCAACATAAACATTCTCACTGATGAAACATTAGAAGTAGCCCGATGAATCGACGTCTCGTTTATTCGAGACGATATTTTATCAGGCAAACGCACATCCGAAGATTCGAAAATGAGAGAAGAGTGAATGAAAATCATCCTTGCAACTTTTTTCTGTGGGCGATCCCACACATAAAGAGCTCCCGGGTTCGATCCATCATTAGCAAATGCGGTTTACCTGAAAGGCCATATACGCACGCTTGTGAACCGTGCACGTATTTCTCTCTCTAATTTTGCGTGCCCTCGTCCGTTTCGCCATCCAGCCCAGTAATTGCGGCGAGCTCTGTCGCTCCTGGAATTGGACGAAATCGCAGGTGTATAATATCAAAAAGACTTTAGCTATATATAGAAATAAGTCCTTTTGATATTATACGTGTAGATTCGACGCTGGAGAACGCGAATGGAGAGAGAGAGAGAGAGAGAGACAGGCAGAGGCCAGAGCGATAGGTCGATGATTACAGCGAAGAGGAGAGGAGGTTGGAAGGAGACGGTGACGTCGAATAAAAGGATAGATGGACATTTTACACGTCGGAGTGTGAGAGGACTCGGCAAACGTTGGCGAAGAGAGGAGTGGGGGCGAAGGGGGAGAAAGCCACGAGGACTTTGGCGTTTACCGTGCGGCGGCTCGAGCTCGTTGCGGGGCTGCAAAATTTAATCGGCACAGCACCCTCAATTATTAATTACTAACCGCGTTAATTACTCGCAGAGGCGCAGAGAGCAACTTCTGTCACCGTCGCCCACTGGCGTAGCAGTTTCGCCGTTAGGATTTCGGCGGCGTGTTCACTGAAATTGGGACTTGGATGCTGGGCACTTGGGACAGCTTTTGTCAAGCATTTATTTCAATAAAAATTTTATCATTTTCCTCGGAACTGACTGCGGTTAGCGGCGAATTTCAAATTCAAAATACATTCGTTGGCGAGCCTCTACGTTATAAACAATCGGTAGTTTATTTGAGATGTATCTCCAATTTATTGCTTAGCTAATCATTTATTGCTAAAAATATAGATTTCGAGTTTACAATCGACGTACATTCGAGGCTTATATTTTATAGAAATTACTGCATTATCATGATTTTATAAATTCAATGGATCAGTCACCCTTTCTTTTGCTGACACAGGCTCATCAATACGAATTTAATGGTATTCGGATATATCATTGTTTAACTTATTTTTATGTCCTATTTTAATGACGCTCTCGGACTTTTTGACTCGGTCCGGAAGCCGGTTCTATGTCTAAATAACTTGTCAAAAATAACTTAAAAAAAATAACTTTCGTAGTAATAAATTTTGTAATAATAACTCCCGTAAGAACAGCCGCTACAATTATAATTTTATTTCCCTAATATACATCGTGTTGCTCGAATCTTTTTTAGACGATGATCATAATTCTCGTGTCGCTTACGTTTACGAGTAACGACTTATTACGAGTAACGAAATCGTTACACCCAAACGTCAGCGATACGAGGATTATTATCATCGTCCGAAAGTTATTGTTCAAAGATTCAAGGGACCAATGATTGGGTGGATTTGGAGCATCTTCGATGTGGGTTCGTAAAATAAAATCATTATTGTAGATTTAGACTCGTCACGCCGCGAGCCCGCGATGTCCTTCCGAAGATCAAATATTTCGGCACAAAAAATCATTCCAAAGAAATCTCGGATGGCCAGTCCTGGATGCTGGACAACTCGGGTTTCAATGGTGTTTCGAATCGACGCATAAGGTTTTACATTTTCGGAGGGGAGATTTGGAGCGACGAATATATTATAAATTCATCAAACGGCCCGATAGTGTTCCAGGTAACGCTACCATCTCACAACATTACGCGAAAATAAGTTTGTCGTCCTCAATGACGTTTGTAACTCATCAGAAAATAATGTTTTGGGAACCAGCTCCGGGAACACCGCCGTGTCTCTAAAATCTAGCCAGTCCCTTCGCACGTGGAGAAAAAAAGTAGCTGCGGTCCAGTAGCTTCTGTTTTAAAAGTGTACAAATACTCCCACACTCGGAGGGGCTCACTCCGACCGCGATGTTAGACACGAGAGCGTCTAATTCATTGGTGTCTAACGAGGTTTCTAATACGATTCTTAGAAACTTATGGTCAATGGACCGCATTGGGAACTGAAACGCGGCCAAGAGCTCCTCGTCGCCGCGCACACGCACGTAACCTATTTGTGCTCCCGCGCGCTTATAAAATCTCCTCTCGGAATTAGAGACGCTTCTTATTATATTACTCGAGATATCTATCATTATTGCGGCGTGCGCGTGTACCCGAGACAGTGGGAGAGATCGAGCCGACGAATCTATTACGTTTTTACGAGATAGCCTCCTTTTTTTCGTAAATCCGACTCTTAATGAGCATCAGAGAAAGAGAGAGAGAGAGAGAGAGAGAAGAAAAAAACAACGATATATTAAGAGGTCGGAGAAGAGCGAGCAAAAAAACTTGATGGTCCAGGCTCCGTGTGAAATTACAGGAAGTCCAGACTCTCATTCACCCGCGCACCGACCCAGGACGAAGCAACCTTCGACCAAATCACTTTTTTCCTCGAAAAACTTGTTCATTTCTTTTCCACTGCGGATTTTTCCGGTTCTAACGAAACGCGTTTTGCAATAAGTTTCTACCAGAGAAATTCGTTTTGTCGAATGAGAGCTTTTCGTTCCCTTCGAACGATCCCGATGGGAAAAATGAAAATGATTTTGCTGTCATCGAGGAAACGGGCGACGTGACAAATTTTGCAGCCTTAAGGTCCTAACCTCTCTACGGGGAATAAAAATATAGGGAGATCGAGATGGCGCCTGGTAATACCATAAAAAGTGCACCGCGATTTCCAACGCCCGGAACACGCACATAAAAATTCGGATCGGTAATTCGAGAAGAGACAGGACGCTGAGAACGCCACCGGTCTTTTCGTGATCCTCTCCGCTATCTCGCTCGTATTTATAAATACGCAGATACGAATGGAGGTATAGAAGGGCTGAGGGAGCGACTCTCGAAGAAGAACCAGTTTGGCCTAATGATCGGTCTTGGAAAACGTCGAAATTGGACGGAGAGACCTTTCGCGCGGGGCTCCAAAGATACGAGGGCAAATACGGAAACGAGATTGAACGACTGAGAAGTAACATTACGGGCGAACACACACGCATACATTTAGCGAACATGTGTTGAGTGTGTGCGTAGTCAATTCTCACTACTCTCGCGTATCTTCGTTTCTCGGATTTCACAGTTTCGTCAAATTTCTCTTGCTCCCGTTTCCCTTTTTTTGTGTCCTTCTCTCTTGCCTGTTATTATTCTTTTCGTCGTGTGTATATTCCCGGCGATAAGTTCCTCTGGCCGTAAGACTGGAAAGGTCGATGTCAAGAGAGCTGCAAAGAGTCCGTTTTTTCTTTCCCAAAGTAGGCGTTCGTGTTGCGAAAAATTTAATCGAAAAAAAATGAAAATCACTTTTATCATCGTTAACGCGCGTCTCTCCGCGCAACAGAAGCGGAGCTACCAATCGGAACGAATGCTCCGAACAATTTCCACCGCACTAAATATCTCTTATCGAAATCGAGGTAATTAAAATCCTCGGAGGCCTTTCGCCACGCGTGAAAATCAACCTGAAATAACAACAATGCTTCGAGCACCGGCTCCGGATAATCGGTCCATGCGCAGCAACATTTTAATTGGAACTCTCAGCGAATAATATTATCTCTAATGGAGCGAGAGATCGAGAGTCAAGTGGATCTTGCACCGCGAGGTTTAGCCTTGCAGAAATATTCGGTAGGATCAGCCCCGATGCACCTCTCGGCCACTTCGTTTCGAATGTCCCCTCCTTCGGCCCGAAATCGGTGGAGAATCCTCGATTAAATCGCGCAAAATGTTCGTTTCCTTCGCATCGACTTTCGGAGTCAGACGAAAGCCTGTAAAGAGCGTTGCGAAGCTCACTTCGCCTCCCTTTTCCTCTCTCCCTCGATCTCGGCTCGCTCGACGCGCAGGCCCGCTCTCCGGCGATGGTGGTGGATACGCCGCGGTTTCTTGCACCGAGGCGAGAAACGAGAGATAAACTTCAACGCGTCGTGATTCGCTTTCCACCTTTCTCCCTTACGCTCGGTCCATCTCGCCACGCCTCGAGCGTACCCTGCGCGGGCGCGTTACATCTTTCGCATCGGCGCAGGTGCATACGTCTCATTACCTTTTTTTCCCATGCTCGCCGGTATCGAAAAGTTATGTGTATAGGAAAATACGCAGACGCACGCTCCGTCCGTTTTCTTTTGAGCATATACTTCCCCCTCAATCTCCTGGCGACGCTGATGTCGTACATTGATAGCGGTCCATTTGCAAAGTGAAAAAAGACGGCGATCAATTCACAAAAATATGGACGAGTAAACATCTGCTTCCGCAGGTCGTTTGATTTCCTGGATGCGGGAGGACACACTGGTTTTTTATTATGAAATCGATGGAAGTTTTTTTAGATATGCAGTCCCGATGGCGGGGCTGAAGAGTTTTTGGACTACGGGGATGTTTGATCGCTCCAGTCTCTGCGATGAACGTTTTTAGCAGATTTTTGGAAAGTACTAACAGCATTTGCTGTCTCAGAAATATTTAAAAGGTAGCTTTCATCTGCTGGTTTTTTTTTGGAATATTTTGGAAGGAGACTGGGAAGCGAAGGGAAGGGATATAGAGACGTTTCTACCCTTCTCTTGAGGAAGGCACTCTCCGAGTTCTCGATAATGGAGAACGAGCATGCCACAGAATCCACACTTACACATTTGGAGGATGAAGAACAGACGTCACCCCCTGCCAAGTATCCTCAGCCTCGCGAGGCTCACTTCGTCCCTGGTCCCTTTTCTATCCGCCCCTTCAATCGAATTAACTTTATTTCGTTTGTCCTCTGTTTTCCTCCCCAACAACGACAGACGCTCTCGTCCCAAGAGCTCTTCAAGGCCTCCCCTAATTTCGTGTCTGTAAATTCCTATCTTTCTTCCCTTATTCTCGAGCCTCTGACACCTGTACACCGCACGAAACTATCTATGTATATCTCGAATCGTTTATCATGCGTACGATGTAGAGTGACACAAATTTCGTGCGTGGAACGACGAAACGTCGTAGATCGAGTCGTCGTGTCAGAGGGAAAGAAAAGAAGGGACAAATAAGCTCCGGCATCGAGTTTCAATTACAATTACATATCGCCAGTGGGATCAATTTAAACTTCATCCTACTCGGTATTCCATCGTTATTTATTCATACAGAAAATTACAATCGAGGAAAGTGGATTGACGAAAAATTTAGCAACTTTTTTTGTCACTGGTCATCGTCATATGGGTCATCGATGAGAACTTTCTCCTGGATTTCATGACTCGACTTTTTTTTCACGCTAGTTTCGTTGCATTTTGATATAAATAATTTTTGCAATAATCATTCATCTCAATTTATGAATATTAAGGAAGTTCACGCGAATCCAATGAAAATCGAAAATCCCAACTTTGAGAGATGAAATTTGGAAATATGCTAGAAATATACAACGTCCATCTATTCCCGGAATTATTATAGGATCTACCGTCTGGTTGTCGAAAAGAAAAATTAACGAAAATTACATTTTTCGGAGGCTTATACATAGGCTCTTAAGGCAGGCACACTTCCTGTGCGACGATTTGGACTTAATGAAACAGATCCTCCCAACTTTTGAGAGCCAAAAATGAAAATAAGAAAATAGAATGTTTTTAGATACCAACGATGTCTTGAGAAAGCCTTGTTACAGGTGAAAATCACTTGGAAATGGAAAAAGAAAAACACTTGTTTTAGGTTAACGAGCAAACAAATAACGACGCAAACAGTGAAAGGTTTGACAACACCATGAGACAGCTGCTTTTAAATATGGATATGCATACGTATATAAATAAAAAATGGCTGTTGTCACATTTTGCTTGATGGTTTAACTACAAAAGTATCATTGTATTAAAAATTTATCAATCTCACCAAATAAGTTACCCGTTATTTTAATAATTGGGAGAATAAATTTTATTCGTTTCTTTGATCATGAAAAGAGCAAAGAGTTCAGTTGCTTTTTTGGATCACAAGTAACGCATGATTTTCCTTAAAGTTTAAATTAATTAATATATCGTTTGAATATGACATCAATTACTGTAAAATGCCTTCGACTAAACACTTGAACATCATTTATTGACTACCTCTAAGTTGAAAGTCTTTCTATAAGTTTTTTTTTTTTTTCATAAAAGTTTTGATTGAAATATTGAAGAAAGATTTTTGAACGGTTTTTTAAAATGCTCTTGATGCATACAGCGTAGGAATAAACTAAAAAAAAAAATAGAAAATTTCGGAGATCGTTAATTTGGAATAAACAATAAAATGTGTGTCAGTGGTGACGAATTTTCACGAGTTTTAAGTGTTTTCTTTGAATAATGTTCCAGGCGACAGACAGCGGAGGAGAGAGAATCTGAGAGACAAGCGGCGAATCGTTTGATGCTTTCGCTGCAAGCGGAAGCGCTCGGAAAAGTTGGTTATCCGAGTGCGAGCCACCCATCGGCAGGTTCGGTGGCTAATTTGGAGGGTCAACAAGGCCCACCGCCCCTGGCTCACACGGTGGCCCAGTGGGCCTCGCCCTACGGACCACCGCAGCCTCTGGCTGAGCCCATTTGTTGAGGAGGATAAACGTTTCGAGAAAAAACGATATTTCATTCCTCACCTATCGAGGAAATTTCATTGAAGAAAAAAAGAGAAAGGAAAATAGTCCGAATGAATTGTTTTTTTTTTCTTTTTTTTTTTCGAAACACCGACTTTTTCAAATTCAATATTCCCTCGAGATGCATTGCATATCTCTGTAAATAAAATAAAGCGTAAAGATTCTTCTATTGTACGATAATCGTGTGCGTATGAGTGTGAAAGAAAACAAAACAAATTTACTTCGTTTCGTCCCCCCAATTTTTCCTCAGATTCATCCAAAATACTGCGAAATCATCGAAAAATGCTCGAAACTCACGTGCGAATGCGACTTTCGAAAGCGATTCAAATAGTCTCTTTTGTAAATATACGAACTACGTTATTTGATGCTTCTAAAAAGCACATAGCATAATCATAACGAAATTATGAATAATTATTCTATCGATTGATATCATTCGTCGGAAATGATGATTAAAAAAACGACACACGTGCATATACGTTTAATACTATATACAATTATACATAAATATAAATAAATGAATAAATAAATAAATAAATAAATAAATATATATATATATATATATTATATATAGAGATTAATGTATAACGAGCTATGTGATGTTACGTACCTATAAGTGTAATGTTGTATATATTATAAATATTCAGGAAACATAAAAATTATAAACGACCGTATAATCACGTTCTGATGGTAAAAAAATATTATTATTTCTCACATATAAAGTAGTACCCAAACGACAAATATAAAAATTTACATCTTTCTGAAACAGGCAACGAACGAAATCATTTTCTGTGTTGTTTGAATTCAGTTTTTCAAGATGCTATAATATCGAGATAATTGAAGTCAATGCTGGTGTGGAAGGAATATTGTAAAGGAATTAACGTTTAAAATTCTTGGAGTCTGTGAATCCAATTTTTTTTTTTTTTTTTTTCAAGGAGAGCAGCGAGCTTTTTAGATCCACTGTTTTCCAGGTCTCTTGACACTAGGATTTTTGACTCGCCAGCTCATTGAGTCGTTCTGCGAGTGAGAATCTTGGTATTTAATTAAAGAAATATTGATGGCTGGAACGGCTGAAATTTTTTTTCGATGTTTCAATCCTCGTTTATCGTGTCGGTGGGTATTATAAAGAAGTTAAAATGATCCGTGTCCCTCAATCTCTTTTTCTCTCTCTCTCTCTCTCGCTCTTATTTCTCGAATCATCCGGTAACAACATCCGGCGGGCTTTTTGTTCGAATCTTGCCCCATAATTGTTTTATTTCTTCGTAACGATTGCTAGAGTGCGTAGACGGACTTCTCGTGAGCACGGGCTCTTATATATAAATACATTTGCTACCTCGGTGAAGAGAATCATCCTTTTGCCGGATGTGGCCGCGCGTTTACTGCCGATAATTGCAGAGAGAAGAGACGCCCTTGCATCTCTCCCTCTTTCTCACTCTCTCTTTCTCCCTTCCTCGTTTTTGGTCCTGCGACCAATTATTTGGAGACAAATTAACCCCGTGAAAAAGTATAGACCTGCGAGACGCAAGGAGCCCAAAAATAGGGACAAATTCGAAGCCCGCGTTGTTGCCCAAAAATTTATCACTTTTATCACTTCACCATTTATTTCTTCTCGGGCATAAAAAATTTTATTCGTATCAAATTCTCTATCGAACTTTCGATTTTAAACGGGAATTCGATTTATCATTGGAATTTCGATTAAAATGGATTTCCAATGCTTCACTATGCCGGAAACACGATTTATGGCGATCGAATTTACTTCGAAATATAATAATTACATTCGTTTGATTGATGCGGCTAAAGTTTTCCTTTACTCAATGAATTATCAACCGGAAGAGATCGAGAGATCATGGAACCCGAAGAATAAAAGGTCGCACAATAAATAACGTTTCAAATCGATGGAAAAAAACCTGCCACATTGAAAATTTGTCGGTTCCACATGGCCGTTCGAACTTAAGCCTGTAATCTGGAAACACTGGCGCCAAGGAACCTCGCGCAGGACACGCGGTCCCCTTACAGGGTCATTCGGTTTTTTAGTTGAAAAAAACACCCGATCAACTTGCCTAGAATCCTCCTCTATTTGTGTCTCTCCTTTCTCAGGTGTTGTCATTATAGCGCCGCGTAGCCTCAGAAGCGTTGGAAAAAATCGTTGCGGTAACGACTTCGGTCAGCTTACTCCAGATTTTTCGCGTCTCTTATTCAGCCATTTAGAAAATAATCTGCGGGAGACGAACGATACGATAACCGGTTTTCGATTCGCGATAATAAGCGTTATGAGATTCCCCCTCGAACTTCTTTTTCAACGATAATTAATCGAAATTTGAAGATTCTTTCTTATTCTTATTTTTCTTATTTCTTATTTTTGAAAAAAAAAAATTTTTTTTTTTTTTACTTTTTTTCGACATCAATTTCCTCAACGTACTTCGTATTTCAAGAAAGAAAAAGTGTTCACGAGTCATCGTGGGACAATTACGAGTGCCCCGCAGCGAGATTCCTGACGCTTTGAAAGTCGCGAAAATCGTGGAGAAATTATAAGATAAAAGACGATCAAGATGGAACATCGAAATTCATCGACGCGCGATTACCAGCCTCAATAAACCCTCGTCCAACCAAACAATTTTCCGTCCTCTTCAATCCTGCCGTTGGATTAATTTCATTTCAAGAGATTCACTTGCGCAAGAGCACGAATAAACGTTTATAATTGGCGAAAAACGCAAGTAGATTCATGGGTCAGAGGCTGCCTCTGGAACGGCTAATTTATCGCGTGCTGGTGCAGCACGACAGCCACGTGAAGCTCACCGTTAGCTCACCCTTGCTGCATGCTTTATATGGGAATATAATAGAGAAACGGATCCCTCGAGAACGAGGCACACGCCCTCGGAATTAATCCTCGATCATACATCAGTGGCTCGTGTGTGCTGTGCGTATACGCTCACGCACAACTTTATTTCTTCCTCATCCCCATTCAATGATGGAGTGTACGCGTGTACAATCGCGAGCGCATACAAACACTTGGCGATCATACGAACATGACTTTCCACACGGACTGAGCAGCTCGCTCCCTCTCTTTCTCCACTGTGCAGAGTGGATTGTCGTGGCATTCCGAACTCACAGCGCGACACGCGAGCATGTGGAAAATTAACGCTTCTTGCCCCTGCGAAAATCGTTAGCCGCCCTCGGTCAATGGGCTTTCCACTGAAATGAAACTGATCGAATCGAAAGCGTATTTCGTATGTGGGGGATCTTTTCGTCAATGACTTTATCGACAATTTCGGCATTTTTAGCCTCGGTTTTAGGAAAAAAACACCTTGGGAAGGCAAATGAAAAGTGAACGGGGCAGGGTTTGGAAGGATTCTGCTCAAATGAGCTCTTTAAGGCTTCACTAGCTCGAATATTCTACAAATAAGAGATTTTAAATTAAGTAAAGTTAAAGTGCAGGCGAATAGATTGCCGAAATTTCAGGTTATCGAAAATTTACTGAAGAATTAAAATTTGAAAAATCCAGTGCCCCAACTTGCGCCACCAAAAAAGCGCTCATGCGAAAATGTGCTCATGCACCAGACTCTCTCTGCAATTCTAAAGGTGGAAGAATCCAGTTCCCGAGTGACTTTCATCATAGAAATGAAATAGACTACGGTCCTTGGAAAAGCCTATTTTGAGGAGCGCCCGCAGGAATTTGATTTCGGGTCAATCTTTGATTTCGTACAAAATTGAATTCCGGGACGGTGCCAATTACTCGTGCCCTGCCAACAAATCATGCCACTTATTTCGTGGGCTCTATGCGTCTTCGATCAGCCCGCGCACGCATGCACGTGCACCGATGTATACGTACATTTATGTAGCGTAGGCGAAAATGAAAGGGAACGAGAAAGAGAGAGAGGCGCAAATTAAAAAGTAATCCAATATTAGCTCCAGTCTGGTCTGGCGAATGTATACGACCATTACATCCTACGTGTGCTGCTCGCCCACATGCACACGCAGATATAGTTACGCGTAGTGAACACAACAACTCGGTATACACCGCAGCGAATGGTGTCCAATTTGATCCAACGATATTATTTATGATTACCGAATTGGATAACGTTCTCACGTACGATATTACGATATCGTGATATGCACTTAATGATTCGGTGTACATTGACGCGCAATAGACATTTGTACTAATAGTACTTCGATGGGAAAAGCCTGTGGGAAAAAATGGCAGCGAAGTTGCAGACTCTCGTTGAAAAATCGAGGCACGGAACGTGCGACCGTGTGTCGAAATTTTTGTATCTAATCAATTTGAAAACGCGTGAGAATATCGGCTGGAATTTCCATCGATTTTTCGAAATTTATATCCATCTGCCCCAACTATTGGACGGCTTCATTTGCCACGATTAAGCAGGTACGACGGGAAAATGTTTTTTGGGAACAGGATGATTCGGCTGATGATGAATTTCATGCACTGAGAAAAAAAAGCCATTGGAACAACGAGATGTAAAATTCGAGCAACGCCAATAAAATAACAAGGTTAAAAATGACTGCATGACCGCAAAATTGTTTTAGATCAAACCGCAGATCTATTCTCTCCGAAAAGATTGCAGTTGAACGAAGAAACTCCTCCGATAACATCAGTTGCTGTTGAATCAACAATTTTGTTTTCTCAGTGTGGAAATTTAGTTCGTTCGTTGAGTCATTATTTATTTATCTTCGGGAGGAAGAGAAAACGCTTTGCTGTTACGGCACGCGGTGACGACGCGATAATCAGCGGTTACGTTTTCATCCGCACAGGTGAAATTTCGGCGATGGATCGGCCGCACCAATTTTCAAAGCTGAACGAAACGCGCTCGACGAAACCTGCCCCGCTCGAGTCGGCGGACGAAGGACGCACGTTTCTCACAGTGCGAACAATATATACGTACATATCGACAATGTAGCTAGACGACAACTTCGTAGGAGGTCGAACGGAACGAATCAATTTTCGTGGCCCATTAGAGACACCCCGAACGAACGCATTTCGCGAAATGTCTTTCTAAGTGGTGGATCGTTCGAGCGACTAGTCATGTGTCTATTTCCTGCTCGTAAACGAAGACCGCTTCCCAGGAACTAACCAGAAATCGCGAAACCAGAACTTCACCTATTTCCGATAGTTTTGCGGTTTTTCGTCTCGCGGTTATCGCCGGGAATAAAACTTTCGGTCGTCTGCGAGTCTCGCTACTCAGGACCCGAGAATTTTTGACCTCGTTCCGACGAGACTTCCGCGCAGACGGAAACCGTCTGACCCAACACGGGATTGCGCTAATTAAGCCATTGCGTCGTTCGTCATCATAGAAAATTTGAGAATTCGTTGTAATTCAAAGTTCGGACGAAGAAACGAAAGTTTAAGTTTCCTTTTCGAAGGTGGCCGAGCGCGAAGGATGAGCTCGAAGCAAAGCACTTTCAGTTTAGCTGCGCTACGAGTCGATTCAGCTGCTGTCACTCAAGCCGCTAGAAAAAAAATCTTGAAAAAGTCTGAAAAAATCGCCAAATCACTGAAATTTTGACTTTGGAACTTCCACTTTCGCGTCCGATGCGGAGACTCAACGAGACCTGATTTTCCAGATCTTTAAACATGCACCAGGTTTATCAGACCGCAATTTTATTTCTGAGAGTTTTCAGACTCGATATTTCATGGTGAATGGAGTTTTTTAAGGTTTGTCAGGAACGAGCGATCCTCGCACTTGTAAACAGGATCATGTTTGGTGAGTAAGGACGACAAACGACAGCCGACAGACGCCCGACAATTCGAAAAAGCAATGTGGTTTATCGTGCCAGGGGACGAACGAGCGCCAAAGGAAAAGAGAAAGATATTCTCGCTCGCTCTCCTTCTTCCTCTCATTCGGCGTGAGTACCACGCCATTTAGGATGATTGCCCGATTTATGTATTTATACAGAGCGTCCGACGTTCCCATCCCGCCACCCACACTCCGCCCTTTAATCCGCCCTTTTCCTCCTGCTATCGTTCCTAATAACATTCATTTGGAAGTTTTAGGTGCCTCGACTCGGGGAGCCCTCGATGCCCCGCACATCGACGAACCGTCGAGCCATCCAAACTTTCTTGAAAAGCGGTAAAAAGTAAATTAGAAGAAGAAAAAGACGAGACCCGCTCCAACTTTTAATCGAAAATGTCAAATCCGTTTTTTCAGAGTTTCCGTTATTGATATTCATAGACTCCGACCATTCGTTATCTCTGAGAGAATAAAAAAAAACATGAATAATGTTTTTTCCCCAATCTTTTTTCATCCTCGTTTTTCTATTCTGCATTCCAGACCTCGTTGTTGAGATTCACGAATTCATTTACCTCAGTAACAGTCTCCCACCAATCCCTCATTTCCATAGTTATTTTTCACTCACCCGAAAACTCTTTTTCACTCAATTATGCAGTGAGAAAAACGTGAAAAAAACGTCGACGCATCTTCAATCTCAACGGATTTCATTCTTTTCGTAGCTTAATAAAAAACGATAAATTTTGAAGTTTAATATTGCAGCCTTAATTCGAAGAGCAGTGATAAGAATCCACCATAGTAAAAAGACCAATACCCATATCTTTTATTCAAAATACTCTTTTTCTCTATAAGCTTTGTAAAAAATGTTTTCAGTCACTCCAAATGTTTATATTGTAAAATATGCTCGGACAGCCCTGAAAAAAACTATATGGTTGGTAAAATGTCACACGTATTCAGTGTGAATTTGTGCATTTATCATAGAATTTACTACGCTGACAGTGAAAATTTGTGATTTACAATACATTTCCACTTACGAGTAATTGTTAGTCTGGCACGATGAATAACACTCGAAAACGAAACGAAATGTAGTTTTGACGTGCATCACTTTTTGCTATCCACACAAAGCTGTTTAGAATTGAAGGGACGAAAAATTGAAAAATTTAAAAAATACTCTGCTGTTGGTGATCTGTGGTTAAACACTTTAAAAACTCTTGAAAAATAATATATTTTTCAGTGTACAAAACGAATACGTTTTGTACACCGTGTGCTAAAATTCTATTCATAGAATTACGTTAGAATACGTTAGAAGGCAAGCATTTTTGCTGAACAGCGCCAGCACAATTAAGGTTGACGAAAAAATGATGCAAGAACGAGACGCCCCTCTTTGGCAACGAAAATTCGTCCCAGTATGGGGAGATGAGGAGCGTATGCTTTAATCACTTACGAGAGTTGCCACTCGTTGTTCGCTCCAACGCTCGTTTCACTCCCGAGGGAAAAATTCCACCTCAGTGAATAAATATGCCGTATAGAGATACGCGGATAAAAGAGCGTGCAAACGCCGAGATCCCAGGAGCTTAGCAAAATGAGAGTGAGTAAGATGTTAAAAGGAGGCTCTTTTTACAGGCGCAAAAACTCACGATTTTTTCCTGATCGTTTGTTGTTTCATAGCAAATACTTTCACACGATATCGTCCCTTATTCTGGAATCTCTGGTCAAATATTTTGAACATTCGTTTGCACCGTTTTTTCATCAAAACTGAACTCGCATGATGAAAATATTCAATTTTTGTATTCAAACAAACTTTCACAACATTACGAGCATTCTCTGAAGAAAAATTAAAAAATTTAAATGAGTAAAAGACACCAAAAAAAACAAACATCGCTGACCATCGATCGATAAATCAATTATAAATTTCGTAAATTACACACCTAGAGCAGGAAAATAAGGAAAGTCTCAGATCACATTTAATTGTCGGCCGAGGCTGACAAACATGCGGTCTGAGGCTTTACTTTTTCCTGCCCGAGGTGTGTATACGATTTTTCTGTCCGACGCAGGCGGAATGCGGCAACTTCGGCCCGGAGGACAGAAAATAAATATTTTGTACTCCGGTGAATAGTTCGAAAGAGAAAAATATAGTATATTACACTACAATGGTAGAAAGTTTGATACTCCCTGCATTGCGCGTCGCAATTGACACGCAGTTCAGGGCTATCAAACTTCTGCACGTGTGGTGTATACTATTTTTCTTCACAGCCGGTCGAAAGTGCGTTTCTTTCGAAATATGCATAAAAAAAAAACAAGATTAGCAACGATAATTTGTATATGAATATTAGCATTCCTTTGAGTCTGAAAATAGATCATTATTCCGAACGACAATATTCATTTTATCAATCTGGTCACTTTATTTTTGGCCTTCGCATTGATTTTATCTGGAAAATGTAATAATAAATCCGTTATTCGTTCAGATCTGTAGCAGTATGGTGCTGTTTTGATAATAATGCTTGAAAATAATATGACATTTCTACAACATTTATTTCCGAATGAATAACATAACCTTATTCGTACGATTTGCGGATGACTAGACACAACCTTTCAAAAAACACGTAGGCAATATCGATTCAAACGTCAAACGTCAAAAGTCAAAAAAATAATTACGTCAAACCTTTCGGAAAAAAGTTTTTGCTCCCGCTGAGACAAATGAAGCGCGTGCAGTTTTGACAGCGCAGAAATGTTATACCTTCGGCACTGAAATCGGTGCCGAAGGTACGCACTTTCGACCGAGGTGTGAAAAAAAATATTTGAGTAATTAAAAAAACAATTAAGTCAATTGAAATGCATTTTATCACTGCTGCACGATTATTACGAGTGATAATTTTTTTTCTCGCACAGTGCCTCACTCAGTTGAATTGCTCGCTGAAAATAATTTGCAAGGAAAATAGCATAAAATCGTGGAAATATCAGATTGTAAAATCCGACGAAATTGTTGAGCGATAAAAAGAGAGATGAAAATCGATTTAACGAAGGTTCAACGCCGACCTGTCAGCAGGACGCTATTCTGCAGGAACTTCGTTTATGAAAATTTGATATCGCTCATTGAAAAGTGATGACGAGCGAATCCTCCGCAGAAGTTAGTCACCAAATATAAATCGACATGTGCAAATTGAGATGCCTTATCAAACCAGTTTACGCCAAATTTAACGTCGCGCATAAATCCCTCGAAAAGTCTTGAGTTAATTACGAATTTTCCATAATTAAGAATAGCTCGTGCACTCATCAAAATTACCTTCGACATTTAGTCTTAATCGCTAACTTGAAAGCACTATTTCTGGATGTCTCTCGTAGAATAAATTTCAAGCCAAAAAAAGTGATGGCGCATCCTCGAGAGCAGAATTTTCCAAGCAGCTGAAAAATGTGAAACGATAAAAAAGATCGACGTCGAAGTGTTTTTCCTTTTTTTCAAGCCTCCCCCTTTCCTTTTTTCTTCTCGAGGGTCTATTTGCCCGATAGCGAAATCCTCGCAGATTTCAAAGGGACTCGAGGCAGGCTCATCATGTTGTTTTCTCGAGGCCTCTGTCGTCGAGGCTCATATACACGCGTGTATTTTCGAGCCCCGTCTCGTTCGCCTGTTATTTCTCAGGGCGAAAATCCCCGGAGAGTAGCGATGCGGAGGGTGGGAGTGGGCGAGGGTGAATTCCCGTGATCGTGCAAGTCTGACGGAACGGTTGAAGCATCGTGGACCAAGAGGCTGCGACTACTGATGCGGGAACAACGGGCCAACATCTACATTTTGTTTATACAAGAGACTCGAGGGCTACCAATCGGCGAGAAGCACATAGAGAGACGTCGAGCTCTCGAATGGTGGTCTTTCCCTCTCCTCCTTCCCAGCAGCGCGACTCGCTCGTGCTCGCTCTGCGACATCGTCGCAGTGACGCTTTAATATTTAATGCGATTAAACTCGTTTCGTCTCGGATCCGAGAAGCGGGTAATTGCTTTCTGATTAGCCAGCCAACTTCTGAGTGCATGTATCGAAGCCCTCGTGAGTGTGACGGCACACATCGGAATCATCTGCATTTTCAGCTATCCCGGTCCGTCAAGCAAACACGCGATATGCAAAAGTATCCGATCGATGATTAAAGCAAAATGGATGGTTGCACGAGCGACCGAAGAGCGTCACAAAATCGAGCAAAATATGCGCAAATGGCTCGCAGCTTTTTTTGGGTCCAACGCGCTATTTTGACTCGCGGATCATTCTCGCAGAATTTTATTCAGAGCCCCGTAGCAAGAAGCGATCGTATGCAAAATCGTTATTTCTTTAAAAGTGACGGAAGCTGCGTCTCTATTTTCGTATCGATTGTCTTCGACCTCGCATCCCGAGGACGATTCTCTCGTGGAGAACCCGACGTGTCTCGCCTCGGCGTCCGCATACACTCGAGCCCGGGAGGGTTCGATGGCACTCAGAAATGGATCCATACCGACTGTTAAGGCAGAATTATTTAAAGAATGTTTCGTCGAGTCGAACACTGCTCTTCAGCGTTCTGGGACCGAATCGATTCTCTCACTCGGAATCATTCTGTTCCTTTTATCAGTTGTAATTTGATTTGCGCTTTTCTTGTCACCCGAAAAAGAAACGAGTGACAATAAGAGAGCCACGCTTCCACGGCGAGTTTCGTGTACGTGTGTTTGTATTACGGGAGTAATCCTCGGACTCAACGGGTGTCTCTACTCGCCAAAGTTTCACTCCATCTTGCCGTTGACAGAGGAAATCCCCAGTGCTCTCAGCAACGCTGCCCGCACGGCGTCCCAAATAGCGAAGCGAAAGAGAGACAGCGCGAGAGAGGCTGATCCGTATCTATCGCGAGGCCGTTCGCCCACGTTGTCCAATTAGACCACGGCGAAAACTTAATTAACGCCGGGGTGGACGGGAGCTTGGCGGAGGAAAGCCGACGGGAGGGGGTAAGAGAAGCGAGGAGTGGGGGCTTCGTCATCCCTCGCGGCTAATCGATGAAAACCGATTGATTGTGATGACAAACCATCGCCAGATTTCTGTTATGTTGGCGACGAGTTATGGACCCTGGCTGATCGTTTCTCGCGCGGTGTCTGAAAGTAAATAATCGTTATTACTCCCAACGAAATGATCCGATTGAAGTAAATGTTGTTTCAGACTAGCTCAGAACACTGGGAATACAACTAAATCGTGTTTCAGATTAAGCTTCTTTAAATAGCTCCTTAAATAACGGTCTCCATCTTGCCGAACCAATCTACTAAATTAAAACTTGAATGAATAAATCCCAACAGCGGTGAGATTGAAATCATCTTAACTGAGCAAACTTTGTTTCTTTTGATAATATTTTTACATCGATTTGGACAACGAAGTATTTTGGACGAGGGACCAAATCTTTGGTGAATATCGATCCGAGTGGGGTCGGCGAACCCAACTAAATTTCGGTAAAGTCAAACGTTCATTTGTCGTTCATTTGACAAAGTACCAGTGAAATAGTGTTATTTCTGTTCAATTTCTCTTGCAAAGATTTTTTCTGCCTTAGGCAGCCGAGATTCCAGCGAGTATTTTATTTGAGTGACTAAGAAGTATGCGCAGGAAATTGTTTGAGTGATTCGAGCAAAATCGATTAGTTGCGATCGCCCATTTGCTTGAACTACAAGAAATTTCTGAGTTTTTGATTCAACAAAAGAATCGTTGGATCCATTATTTTCCAATTCCAATCGAACTCGGTTCCATGAAGTTTACTTCTTGTACCATGTTTATTCCAACAGACAAAAAAGTCTTCCTGGAAACGTTTACATCCATCGATAGTACTAGAGCACTGTAAAAAATGGGGAAAATTAACAAGTGCAGAAAGCCAGATCGACCAGCATTGTAATTCACTCACGAGTCCCAGGAACTCCGCTCATCTTCTCACCTCGCAGAATTAGTGGAAAATTATAAGTTGCGACGAATTAAGAAATTTTGAAAAATTCATTGAACATACAGGGAATTAATTGCATTAAATGATTTGATTTGTTTTATTTTACGCTTGCTCAATCATTATGAAACGATACAAACGAGACCACAAATTATTAACAACACAAAGAATCTAATAAAAAAATCTTACTCGAGTCATTAATTTAATTAAATTATCATTTTTGTCAGACGTTTCGATTGCTCAGTAACAAATTCAACCGGAAAATCAATGTCCTCGTATATTTTTATCCTGGCGATGAAAAAATCATAAAAATGTTAATTTTAATCATTTGGTCTACAATGAAGTCAAGGGCTTTGAGAACGAAAGAGCTTTGACGATTTTTTTCTCGAGCGTTTTATCAATGTCGATGATTCATGAGTTGCTTTGATACTAGTATCAATAATTGTCGTTGTTACTGTCGTATTCGGTGGATAACGAGCGACGGAAATGGCCGTCGGCCGGTGCGGTATCCTGCACTTTCTCTTCGTTCATGTTTCGACGACGAGCGTGAAGAAGATCGCAGGGCACGAGGTACAACTGAAAAATAAACGTTTCTATTTATCAATCGAGTCGTTTATCAAATTTTTCAGTTTTATAAGAAACTCGCGATAATCAGCAGTATTCAGTTACTAACTTATGAAATCATTTTCGATCAGCGATCTTTCGCAGATTGAAACATCAAAAATATGCACTGAGAAAAAAATTTGGTTGAAATACTCGAAAAATATTCAATTCAACTAAAATATTTAGATCCATAGGCACGACAAAATATTTGTTAAATTTCACAAAATATTTAGATCCAAATAGACAGCGATTTCGATTAACAAAATTAAGGGTTATGTGACGATGTATGGGTTACTCTAACGTCATATTTTATTGTTGCTAGAACTTTCTTTCGAGGTAAACATTTGTATAGACAATTGATTTGGTTCGTCATCGATAAAATTTTGTTAAGCTACACCAAAAAAAATCCGAATATCAAAATTAATTGTTATTTTCCACAAATTATGTTGGCTAAAGTAACGATAAATTTCAACAAATTTTGGGTTATATTGAACCGACCAGTATGATTCGATTCACTAAATATTTATCATTCTCAACAAAATCGTTTAGATACTTCAGTACTTTATATTCAAATCAATATATATTATAAAAGTGCATGTGAATTAAGTAGAAACAAACAATCGTTTCGAGTTCTGGGAACAAAAGATTTGGTTTCACTCGTTTAGTTAATTCATATAAACCAGATTGGGACGAATTAACTATTCCTTATTTATCGCAAGCGAGTGTTAGTTAGATCAAGCAACAAAAATATCAACCAAAGATATTGAGTTGTCGCAACGATTTTTTTTCTCAGTGTGCAAAAGATTTTCATTTTTTATTGAGCTACTCCCTTTCTTGCTCTCTGATCACCTCTGAGCTAATAATTTTGTGCAATAAATTATTTCTCGACGAAGATATTAATCTCATGATATTCGCTAGAAGCTTCTAATGCTGCACCTCAATTTGATACCTCCTAATATCATTATCCACATTAGCATGGTTTTCTGATAAAATGAATTATAGCGTAACCTGAATGTTAAATACAGGCCAAAAGGGATCAATATTATCGCGATTCTCCGAGGACTTGTCAGCACGTTCGCCGCAGGTTACTAACATCAGAAATGTATGTACATTTGTACAGATGCACTTCTATGTCGAGACTAATTTTAGAGGCGACGATTTGTCTGTGATAATTTACGTTCCGATACGTTCAATGATGGATCGCAACCTATCTCGTTGCTGATGTAAGTCGAAATGATTTATTTAGCTGACTGCAGCATCCATTATTCCTAATCAAACCTCGAGAGAATCGCATAAGATTGAGGCCCTATACGAAGATCTTAAAGTGACATTTTTAAACTTGGAATTTGGACGGTAAAGAAAAATTCATCGAATCAGAATTAGTTGCAAAATACTGATCGGAGTTACATTTTATTTGAGTTTTTATGAACTTTCGATAAGGAGCACACTAATTTTGTGGGAGAGAAGTGAAAACAATGTTTTTAGATATTCGGATTTGTTTCGTGGATCGAAAAAGTCGATGAAAAAGTTACTTCCGGTTTCGAGCTTCGATTTTCGTACGGATATATTGGTCTGTGTAGTAACCTGAGATTTTCCGTTGGTCTTGAGCAGTGCGACAGCCTTTTTCGTGGAGCAGCTGTCCTCGCAGCAGAAAGTCGACACTGTTTCGGTCGTGCGTAGATCGACACTGTGAGTTGGTAAATCCAAGAGTTTTGCGATCGATAATGTGGCGAAATCGTTGCTGCGTTTGCCATTCGTCCACCCTCGACTGTATTGAAAAGTTTGGCAGGCTGCGACGTTCAACACGACCGCGATCACCAGCAATCTCAAAATCGATTTTGCCATCTGCGTAACGAGACAATAAAATTGTTTTTTGTTTATTATTCGAATCAACGAAAATTTTTGTTTTACTGAAAATCGTTGCGAACAAAATAAAACTTTATTTCAACGAAAATTCGGTCGATTCACTCCCTTCATTAGCCACGCAAATATTTCGTGCTACACACAACAAACACATTTTTTAATCAAACAAAGTTTTTTGAATCAATAAATTTCATTTTGGTGGACCCACGATAATCAAGCAATCGACTTTTTGCTGGTCTAAATCGTATATGAGCACGAATAGTCGAAATTTAATGATGAAGTAATTCAAAATTCCCATTAGTGACATAAATCTGCTAAAATTTGACCAAAATTGATTTTTCTTTTCAGGCAAATATGCAGTTTGGTTCTGCCATGATTTCGTTCGTACACAGAGAAAAAAGATTCGATTTGTACAGTGTGAGAAATATATTATTTTTTAAGAATTTTCAATGCATTTAAGCACCGATTACAAACAGCATAGTACTTTTTGAATTTTACAATTTTCCGTCCCTTCAATTCTAAACAGCTTTATATCGATAGCAAAAACTGATGCACGTCAGGACTATATTTCGTATTGTTTTCGAGTGTTATTCCTCGTGTCAGATCAGCACTTACTGATAAGTGGAAATGTATTGTAAATCACAAATTTTCACTGTCAGCGTAGTAAATAATATGATAAATGCACGAATTTACACTGAATACGTGTGACATTTTACGAAACATATAGTTTTTTTCAGGGTTGCTCGAGCATACTTAATAATACAAACATTTGAAGTGACTGAAAATATTTTTTATCGTGCTTGTAGAGAAAAAGACTCTTGAGTCTTTTGAATAAAATTCTCATTACTGCTCTTCGAATTAAGGCTGCAATCCAGTATGTGTGTCCCCGAGATACTATATTCTTAGGACTTTCCTCTAGAATTTTCGGCCTCGTTCTCTTCGTGTATAATAAATAAATGCAAAATGACTGCAGAAAATTTTGCTTGTCCCGAGAGACGTCGAATTCATTCCGCAGAAATGAGTGTATTGTGCGATTAGAAAATCGATAAGAAATCGACCGGTCAATTTCCGCCTTGTCGATTTTTCTTCTTAATTAGGAGCTGACGTAACATTTCTGTCGAGCACTTGGTCTCTCTCTTTCTCGCTCTTTCTTCTGGCATTGATGATTTTACGATGCTGCTGGTTGCTGTTTAAATCTTCAGTGAGCAATGAGCGTGAACGGTGAAACAATGGAGTAACTCAGAGCCACGTCTCGGTTGACTCGTCGGTTCAACGATCCGTGAGAGTAAATGTGCATACAGAATGGCAGGACAAAAATGGCCGCGGAAAGTTGAAAGGTGCAAAATTGGTGTTTCGAGTCGTTCGAAATGGAAAATTGTATTGGAAAATCCCGAAGAAAAGCAGACTCGATCAGAGCTCGCTCCATATTAATCCGATTTCAATATTTCAGCAAAAATAAAATTGCATAAACCCTCGACAGAACGGATTTTCCTGCTTCCTCATCAACCCACGATTTTTCCCAAACTCCTTAACGAAAACAGAAAGAAATGAAATTTATGTCCGCGCTATTACGCGGAGGCGAGAAGGGTTGTTTTTTCCGTTGAAAATTTTTGGAGGGTAACCCTGGCCTCTGCCCCTCCGAAACGCTAATTTTAAGAGGCCATTAACGCTATACCCGCGCGCGTCCCTGGTCATTAAGATAAGAGTAAGTGCTACTAAGTGTCCCGGGGATAAGAGAAGGTGGAACGCGTCTCTGTCTCGCGCTGGAGACACCAGAGGGCGTATATGCTCGGATCGAAGGACCCTGGACTTTTAACTCCCTTAAGCTCTCTTCGATCTTTAAAATACACACAAACTACGAGGAACTTTATGGCTCATCGGCGGTAGCCAATATAATGCAGCTTTTCACTCTCTTTCCTCGAAGTTCGCGCAAATTCGGAGCGCTATTCCACCTCCGAATTATTCATCGTTATGCATATTTTTTCACTCGACGGAAAGTCCATGGAAATAAATCGATACAATTTAACAATTCATTCAATTTATATTCCGATTTAAAGTTTCCCGGCGGCTCTGAAAAAACGAATAAAAATTAAGCGCTCGAACAGCGCGGAACGATGGCCGGCAGTTTTCGCTCGCTGAAAATTCCCCTTTTTCGATCTCCACCGTGAAAATAACATCAACGAAGTTCGTTAGCGAAAAAAATCATTTTTTCCTCTGTCTTCAACGGTTTCCTAGCAGCAAATCCAGCAAAGTTGCGAGCTTCGAGAATCCCAGGTGAGCCAGAAATTTCGTACCGGTTTTTTGACACGAGTTCGAATCCCACCATATAAATAAATCGCGAAATTGAGTCTTATTCACATGGGCGCGCAGTTTTTATTACTCGTGGCGTTCGATCGCAGGGCCCCTCGGAAATGCATGTATAAATATGTACATAAGTCCGCACGTATGTTTTATGTATGCTATTCTCGGAAAGACGCGCCTTCCTTGCTGCGGTTTCCACCCATCAAGCGAAACGGCATAACGGCTCGACTGCATCACGAGACATTTCACCCAACTTTTCAAATCGATTTTGACTCCACGTTTTTTCCTCCCCATTTCTCGTTAACGCTGCACCCAATCGAGAATTTTTCAATTGCACGCTATTTTTTACGAGATACAAAAACGTTACGGGGAGAACGAAGGTCTGCAAAGCTGAGAAAGAATTTTACCAAATACGAGCACGATTGATATTCGCTGATAAACCAGTCAAATTTCCGATCAGTTTCAACTGAAATTCGTCGATCGGAATAAAGCTCAGCGATTGCATTTCCTTTCGCGAATGACGCAACGAAATGTCGACATTCGTGCAACGACGCTCTCAATTTATGAAGAATCGAGCATCGAGTTACGATCGACGAGTGTCGATGATATCGACAAAAGTTTATACCAAATCCCATCTGAAAGTTTATCATACTTTCCAGAGATTCCTTTGCCATTTTCTGTGGCTGATGTCGCATCTCACATTCAGGCATATTACCGCGTCCATAACTTTCTTTCCGATTCAATGCTATTATTTTTCAATCTTGACGTCTCAAGCGCTCCAAACACGTACGATGTTAATATGAATTTATATTTGTGCGATTTCTATCGCGTTGGACGTTATTCTCGTGCTCGTCGACAAGCAGCGTCGTCTTTCCTGCGATTTCGCAAAACTCTCGTAGCTTTTTAACGATCTGCTCGAGAGTTGCGGCTCGGATCGACCAACGGTCGATTTCGCACTTTCAATTTCAATCCGCGTAATCGATTGCGCGATACAACTTACGGGAATCGAGGAATTCAACTGATCGAGCTTCCAATTTGTTGGACTCGTACTCGAATTTTTGATGACTCAATTATTTTTCTTAGAACCAAAACTGGCGAGGAATTTCTCGAGAAAATCAATCTCGCCAACAAATATTGTTGACGCAGTTCATTTCCTTCTTATTTGATTTCTTTTTTTAGTTACAAATTGCGTGGAACGAGAAAATTCACTCTTCGGCATCGATCCCCTACGCAGTAGATTAGTTAATGTGTTTTTTTATGCGAGAGAAATAACGCACGAGGAGCTCAAAAGTATTGTTTCGCGATATTGATTTTCTCGTTATGCGAGTTACGATTTCAGGTCGTTTATTCGCGTTATCCAAGGAGTCTTATACAAGGTAATTCTCGCGGTCGATTGCACTATTGCGAAGTCGAATGTGCAACGTCTTTGAACGAGAATTGTGAAGTTTTCGAGAAATGCTTCGACGCGTCTACGCTCGCTCGTTGAAACAGAATATTTTGAGCGCGAAGCCGCTCGGTTCGGAATTTCTTCGTCAAAAATTGAGGAAAACGGATAAATCGAGATAAAAATGGAATTCAGTTTTTATCGACACAGTCTCGTCGTCTTGTAATTCCGTTTGAATATTCCGCAAAAGCCAATTTTTCGGATGACGTCAAATATTAAAAAGCCGAATAAATTAATCGAAAACCTTAATTTTATTTAATTTCCCTGCGTCAGCTTCGACTTTTTTAGAAAATTATAAAAAATTGTTAACTCCCGAAGGATTATTTCATCGCCATCTCTCGGCCGAGTTTACAACCCGAGGTGAGTCTCTCGGACGGGTGTTGTCCCTCGCCGGGTTCGAATTCCCGACCAACGGTCAGAACCCGTCGTTTATCTTCCGAGAAGACGAAAAACTCGGTTGGTAACGCGTTAAAGTATTTGAATAATGGCGCAGATAAAGAAACAGAAAAAACTGACAATCGGAATGATCCGCGAGGCTGATTGAACCGCTGAATCGATTGGTATTCGAAAGATCATGGACCACCGCTCCGAGCTAACGAAGTAATTCGGTTTCCTGTCACGATGAAATAATTGCGACTGAGAAACGCGTCCGGATATTAGAGGATTCCGTCACTGGTTTGTTCCACTGTGCATCAGCGCTTCCTTCAGATTCGAAGGATTAATGAAAGTCGCGGGCAAAAAAGCTCTCTTCAGATGTTGGCTAACATCGGTCCACTTATCGGATGAGACTAACGGCATAAAATATCAAAAGTGTTACATCATTTCGTCTCTCGAAGGACTCGAAGGACCGAAACAATTGATCAAGACAAATCGAGCACTCGGACATATTGAGGTAACATCTGAATCGAGCTTTTTCATGTTTTTAAGGTCCTCAATTCAATCGCCGATACTTTCAATCGCTTCCGGGTCAACCGTCAGGAAGGGCAGTCGCAGGGGCACATCTGTCCACTTTTTACAATTGATATTCACGCACGTTGGATAAGTGACACTCGATGATGCATGAGCAGAATGGAGGAACGTTGAAAAAAATATGAAATTATCCGCCCACCCGAAATTTTCATCGTCGCACCGAAAAAAAGATCGAAAACAAAGGAAACACCGGCCCGCGCGAGCACGAAACGCTTCTCGAACAATCAATGATCCGTTTTTCACGAAAAAGAGTTGTTCGATTCGCACCAACATCGAATAATTCTCAAACGAGCCCACTAGAAAAAAAACACACAAAAAATAATAAGAGACAACCGTATAAAGAAAATACGAGAATCGATCTCGATCTGCAAATATTCCTTAAGGTGGTTCCTCCGCGAGACAGTTAAATTAGGAAATCATTTAAATTTGGCATACGTATTTTTTAACATATGAACAACATCTCTACAAAATTTTAACAAGTTTCACCATCCCGAACCCGAGATATATGTAATTGAAGTTGACTCAATTAACACGTAACATATGGACCATGCATAGGCAAACGGCACATTATTAATTCTACCGCTAGTACTAAAATTAGGAAGTTTATAAAAAACGAGGAGGAGCTAGAGCAGGATATCACAGATATTGTGAAAAAAAATCAAGGTGATCGACCATCTAGTTTGACAAATATAGTCTCGAGAAGTACGAAGGTTCAGGCTGCATAGGATATATTTTGCAAGCGAACAAGCCAATGTCGTCTGTATGGGCAATCTTTTCTGTGTGTTGAAGCGTAGCCCGGATAGTTCCGTCAAAAAATTTACTCGCGACGTCAGATCAAAAATACTTTTAGAATAAATTTTACGAAAGCAAATGATATTTGTACAATATCTGCTGGCACCGAGTACGTATATGTAGGATCATTACAAAGTTATTGATTACGATCCGAACGAATTATCAACCCTTTTAATGTGCAGACGGTACATAACTTTTAATTGGGCTTGTCGTAGGGGATCGAGCTTAATAAAGCGATCACAACAGAGTTCTACCGATTGGTTGAGGCAATGAAAAAGGAACCGTTCAATGAAAATCCACAGACGTTCTGACCCACCTTACAAATTCCTTGCACCCGTCGAACGTTCTGAGCAGGAAAGCGGTGAGTTCGTAACGATGAAATAGCCGATCGACGAATCAAAGTCCGAGCAGCTTCTGGAGCAGTGACCGATTCGAGATCTCTCGACGATTCGATGTACGGACGTTTTGCAACTGTGAACATGGGCCACAAGAGCTGTTGCACGTTTAAATTCTGTGAGAGCAATGTTGCAGGTAATGGTGTCGGTCCTTTTATAAGACATCCCCCACGCATGTCTAACGATGGGAAACTCGCGGCGACCCCACTCCAGCTCTCCAGGCCAGAGGAAGCTCCTCACAAAAGCTCATTCTCTTCGTCCTTTCTGAAAGAGACTTCGAGATAAATAAGCTTGATGGCATACGATTATTGTTGTTGTCTAGTTGTTATCCCCATGCCTCCCGACACATAGTTACGACTCGCTCATCTCAGGTGGCAACGCGAATGCCACATGACACCTCGCATTTTGTTAATGCCACAGGGCAAAGGTGGCAATCAAACTCTAATTAGCATTAGTTACCCATTGTGAAAATCACGAATGAGCGAGACGCTTTTTCCAACAGAAATAACACTTACGTCGCTTTTAAAGTTATGTCATGGTTTACGGTATTCTCGAAAGCTCTCGTTGGAGCTTCCCACAATATTCGGATGAGATGACAGCGGCGCCGAGAACCACACGTTTCGTCTCGTCCCTATTTTTCTTTTAATTGTGATATGGGCACCAGAATTCGACGCGGAATTAGGGAACTCGAAATTAATCGGCGACGAAGTTGACGATCGTCGTCGCAGCTTCTGGGAGAAAACTTTGCTTTTTTGGAGTTTCCGCAATTCCGAATATAAACTTTTAATTTGCTTATTTTGCTCTGACGAAGGTTTAAACTGCTATTTTTTCCTATACGTAATTGATCGAGGAAACACTGTAAAATTTATGTTGACTCGATGATGATCTCTAAAGTAGAATTATCATGTCGTTTTGCTATGCTTAGTACTGTTTTCACAATTTTAATTTACAGTTGAGCATAGTCGAATTTGAGGAGCTCGAACACAAGCATCGATCATGCGCCAAAGTGTTTAGACATTTATTAGACAGAATTTTGTTTTGACATCACACATCAATTTTCATCGAATTCTCGCTTCACAAAAAATTATTATGTGTTTTCGTAATTCTTAATTCGTAATAATTCGTAAGAATTAATAAATATTACGATATATAAAGCATTTTTTAAATTTCTTTTCCTACGGCTATAAATCACTAAAGAGTTTTGGGTTTTTACTGTGAAATGAGAAAAATCGAGGTATAATTTCATCCATTTTTCAATAGTCGTCGAATGAAGTTTCTGTTTTGATGATATTTTTTAAATTAGAACGATCGATCGGAAAATTCGTTATAAATATTTGTGAACAAAAATAGAAAAAGCAGTTGAAATTATCGGAGGTTGAGCTTGTGTTGAAAAATGTTGAGGAATTTGTCGGAGCCCCAAAACTCAGTTGCATTCTCGAGAAAATTAGACGACCTTGAGGGAAGAAAAATGCTTGCATTCGATAATTTCCAATCAAAAGAATTGCAAGAGGATCGCCATAATGGAGTTCCTCGATGGAGATTGCGAGTGGTAGAACTGAATTCGCATGCGTTGGTACTTCGCTACAACGTCATCGATGCTGTTGTACGAATATAATTAAAAGTGTAAAAAAAGGGAGTGCAGTTTAGTGCTGGTTCATTATCGAAATTGATCCCCGTTTGGTGTTTCCGGGGTAGTTTTACGTGCGGATATTTCGATGTTAATTTGACGTGCTCATCGAATTTTCGATCGGTTGCTCGCGCGGATTTCGCGTTCGGTTGTGCACTAATGCACCGACTCAAATGAAAAATTACGCCGCCCGAAACAATATTCGAGTAAACGAGGATGAAAGGGCGACAGTGAAAGCCTGAAAGTCTCGTTCGGTAAATCGATCAGCTGGACAGAAAATACAATTTTTGCTAAATTTTTTGTATTATCCAATAACACGGATGGCACTGCAAAATTCAAACGCTTATAAGTCTAAAACGATTTGAGATACAGGGCTACCGTTTTGCGTAGATGCGTTAATCTGAGAACAAGCCCTTCATTCTCTGATAATTTTATCAGAATTTGAATAAAAATACGAATCCTACGACGTTTTGAAATTTTTAAAAAAAGGGTGTCGACGCTCCAACTTCTGCAAATTTTAAGATTTATTACTAATTTTTTGTTTATAAATAGATTATCATAATAGGAAGATTGGTACTGAATTTGGGAAATATCGGTAGAGCGGTTTAAATTTTATGATTTTTGGAATTTTACGAAAATATAGGTTTTTCGAAAAATCCGCTTTAATTTTTGGAAATTAATTTGGAAAAGTTAAAAGTCAATGAATAAGTTAAAATTTTATTTATAAAAAAATTTTAAAGTAACGAATTGCTTTCTCAAGCTTTAGCTGGACGCTTAAAGCTTCCTCTATGAGCATCGTGCATCCTGATCATCTTGAGGAAGCAATTTGCAAATTTTTTCAAAACCCGTTCGACTGAAAGTTCAATCGAGAGTTTCGCTGAAAGAACGCTCGAGAGCGATGTCTTGGATTTCATTCTTGGAAACAACGAGCACCCAATCGATATTTTTTCGTATCGTTTTAGTATTCGCCTTCAGAGCTATACCCTAATTAGAATTTTCAAAAAATCGATTTTTTTCATTGCATTTATCGAAAGTATACATATTTTAAAATATCGTACTAAAATTTTATAAAGATCTGAGCAGTCTAAGTGCACTTTTGAGCAACGTTTACTCGGCTGTCTGTGGTACCGCGTACCTGCCTTTGTTTAAACGCGTTTTTCTCAAAATATCGTTTTTGGATGGCTCGTTGATAAAATCTCCGAAACTATTCAATCGATCCTTACCAAAATTTTACCGCATGTTCCTCGAGATTGTAACTAAAGCGCATATCATACGAATTTTGAAATTTTGTAGTAGCCGCCACTTTGTCATTTTTGAAAAAATCAAAAATCGTATGGTATGCGCTGGTCATTTACCTACTGAATCTAAAACGATTTTTTTCCTTCTCAGATCATCCATTCGAGAGATTCTATCAACAGCGCACGCCCACATCTTTTTTTTGGACATGTTTTCTCTCCCATTTTTCTGAACGAAAACTATGAGTAAAATAAATATAAAAAAAATTTTTTGTCTATTTCAAGAGTGTATTTTTTAATTGTGACACTTTTCATATCCATAAGGAACGAATGTTCCTTATGAATATAAATGTAAATACTTATAAATATAAATATGAAAAGTATAAATACGGAAGTGAAAAAGGAACATTTGTTGGAGGACTTGTTTCGTATTCAACAAAGTTTTTCTTCGGTGAACAAACCTAGGCGAAAAAAAATGGAATTCTCGAATATAACAAAAATTTGGTTGATTCAGTCACTTAACTTTTTGACTCAAATAATTAATTGCTCACAACGATGAAATTATTTTCGATCCTACAAAAGTTTTGGTTGATATTTATAAGTGCATTTTTTTTAAAAAGATTCAAAATCAAAAAAAATGATCGAAGTTTTGATAAATAAAAAAAAAAAAAAATCGTTTTTACGTCTGGATTTGTTGAATCGCTAAAAAAGTTTGCACTAATTTCTCTCCTCGGAGTATTTTATGCGGAATTTCTGATGGCGTAGCTCATTCGATTTCGGTCGCTCAGTTCATCGTAGTCGAAATCTCGATAACCTCTCAAATTTTCAAGTGTACACGGCGGAGTCACCGCAATCTTCGTCTTCGGTTCGACTCCATGCTCGGATCTTCAGTAATCACTTCCAGATGCAGTGTTGCCGAGAAAATGCTCCATACACTGGTCGAACGAGTGCTAAATGTTTAAAATACATCATCGAAGAGTTTGAGGCGTCGAATAAATGAATTGGAGCTCAAGTAGGACCAAAACATCGCTTTTAATAAAAAAAAAAATAATAACCGATGGATCCAACAATCTTTTGTTCAAAAAACCCCAACCATGCCTAAGTCCGATTCGATTAAATCTCAATAATAAAATTGGAAAAACCGTAATCGTTATGATGACCAAAATAGTCACTTAACCGGAGCACTTTTTCATTGCATAAATTCTACTTGACTGCCTCCAAGTTTTGTCGATTTGGTCCAAGGTTCCTAAACTACACAGGTTGTTTCATTCCCACTTTTTCTATGACGTCACAAAGAATCCTGTGCGACAGAGACACACAAATTCCGTCTCACTCACTTTGCTCATGCGCGTTTCATGGCAATCTGTAGTAGAGCGGGTCGCAGCGTAGCAGCCGGCAGCCGCTCAATATAGGTATAACAAAGCAAATCATTATATATGATTCCAAATGGCCGAAGCGATATCGTGCCAGTTACGAGATGAAGGGACGTCGGGTTCGATTCTCAGCAGACAACATTTTTTTTTTATTTATTTCACAAATTGAATCATTCATTCTGAAAATCTATTTTTTGTTTTGATTATTTTACTGTTTATATCATCACTGTTATTAGTTATTTTAATATGTTATCTTATTTAAAGCTCAAATTTTGTGAACTTGGACGGCGGGATATTCTTATCAAGTCATTTGTGGTACATAGATATTGTTTTTGGGTTAGATTTAAAAGAAAAAATGACAATGTTCTCGTACGCTTAATAATAATATAACCAGTCAATAGATACAAATTATTTATTAACCCTACCCCTCATGACCGGGGTTTGAACGCACCCCACTCTTTTTCTGCTTATAAATCCGGTCCTACGATGCTAAACTGACTTTATCCTACACCATTTTCTTCGTTTTTTTATAACGAAAAGAATGATGTACGATAAAACTATATTCAATTGAATTTATGTATAAAAAAATCCGTCGATAATCAGTCGATAATGTCGCTTGTTAGGACGGGAGCGTAGTTTAAAGTTCGCGTGGGGTGTGCTCACACCCCAGTCATGCGTTCTAGGGTTAAATGTTATTATACAGTTTTTCGATTTAAATAATATTTTTAAATATCATCGCTCAGCACGACCGTGGTCAACATCCACAAATCATCCTTCAATGTTAATTCATATGCTTTTTTCGATGTTGCCTGTGTGGTATCTTTAAATTGATAACCACTGGGAGCCCCATAGAATGAGCGACTCTTGGATTTGGTCAGCAACTTGTTGCAACATTCATAAATCACTACGTCTAACCTCAAAGTTATCTCGTTGCGTCTGCCCCACCGAATATTTTACTTCGAATCTACGAAATTTATTCCAGTCAACACAATTTTTGTCACAGTATTGTTTTTGTCCCAAGATAACAAAATACACAGGGAGGAAAAATAGTATCAGAAACATTCATATGGATTGAAGACAAACATCTGTACTAAGTCAGTATAATATGCTACCACCGTAATCTATCTCATTATTTTCATTGTGTACGATCGCCAAAGAAAAGGCGGGAAAAGCGGGACGATTGAGCTCGTAAAAATAAATGTCTGATGCCTCGTTTTCCCAGACGGTAAACTGTCTTGGTTTATTGATCATCATATTGTAATATCGTAATGTATCAGTGACGAAGTTAAAGGTCACGTATCTCAATCGAGTTCGCACCCTAATATCTATTTTTTTACGTGGAGCGTTTCATTTTCACTGCCGGCGAAAATATCGAGAGGTCAACAAACGGAACATGAGCCAGCAGGTATACAAACTTATTAGCCGGACAATGACATAATTCACGGATGTCGATGTAGGGCGTATGTAACCCTCAAGAAATTGCTCTGTTGTTTCTCAACGTGTAAAGAAATTTGTGCGAAGTAGACAAAAACTGAAGCTGTTGGTGCACCATCAATGCTTTCATTATCTTCGGACAGTGTTCTTACCACGCGAGAGCTAAGAAAAAACACAAGAATTAAAGTTTTTCGGCACATACTCTTACGGCAAAGCAGCGAGCAGCGAGCTTCGGTAACTAAGATTACGACCACTCGGCGGCGCTGATGCAGCGTTGGAGCAACTGCGCACGTACAGTTGCGCATCCGAGGGCGCAGCTGTGAGCGCATGCCCAGTGAGACAGTGCAATCACGGCTCTCACGGCAGTGTCACGGACGCGCAGCTCTCGTCCGATACATACTACACTTCGGAGCAAAGCATGCTCTGTTCAGTGAATAATTCTCATTTCGAGACTCGTTTCGTAAACGCCCGTCAAGAGCCTTTGTGCTCTTAAAGGGATGAAAAATAATTTCGAATAGAAAACAAGTGGAAAAGCGAAATAAAAAGAGTTTTTTAAAAACCGTGAATGTCCTGGTTGTCCCCGAGTGCCCGGAGACGACGGTTGAACCAGGTGAGACTGCCAGCGACGAACAGAACGTGCGTGCGTGCGTGCAGTGCATGATCGTCGCTCTTGAGTTATCGATATGACGCGAGTTTTGAACACGCGTGAATATTCTCAGTGACCCGCGAGTGGGGAAGGGGGGTACGGAGACGCAACGGGAGAGACTAATTCCCGTGCACCGTCGAAGGAACGAAATGGCGATGGAGTCCATCAGAAAATGGTTCTACAGGCCTAAGGTAGGCTGAAAAACACTCGAGAGACAAATACGTAACAGAATACACTTTTCATTCGTACCCTTCCTTTTTTCCGAAGGCGTTCGACTCTCCGCTCATATATATCTTTATAGCATAACCCATTTCCGTGTCTCTATATACATTACTCACTCCTACATACCTATAGACAGGAACATATTTTTTACACGAGTTTCATGAATCATGAGTACGCGATCTCATTTCGTTCATAAACAGTATCTTTATGGGCAGGAACAAATATGAGCTATAAATGCCCACCTGTTTGACAAATATTCTACATTTAATTCCTCCCCCTTCCATTCTTCGACATTCTTGTCCCAAAAATCTCTTCGTCAAGATAAAAGCCAAAATGGGATTACTTAAAGATACCACGACCATGATAAATCATGGAACGATGAAAAAAAATCACACGAATTACAGCTACGAACCGCAGCCTCGAGATGACTCTTTTGTTTACGACTGTCAGTCGCGACAGGCGCTGCCACTTTTGCGCAGCCGTGTTTACGCGGCCTTCGGGCCCCGTGGCTGCTGCACAAATACGAACATGGACTTCGAAATTTGCTTCTTTTTATCTCATTTTCTTTTACTCTTTACCCAAATATTTGCTTTTCATTTTTATTTTTCGATTTCTCGTATCACGAGAAACTTGCTAAAATCCTGACTTTCGCAACGATAATATTGCGGAATTTTAGTTTGCACTCGGTGACTTTGAAGTTCGCGCAGTAGAAACTGCAAGAGAATCAAGTTCGGATTCCTTTCTGTATTTGAAAATCGACTGAATTCACAGAGTTGAAAACGATTTAAAGAAACATCGAATTAATCGCCGGAATTTAGCTATCCAAATATCTGATGATTGAATTATCTAACTAAAAAAAGAATGAACGAGGGAATATAAACTTTTTGAAAAATTAATAACCTTTGATCACGCACCACCTGCGCTGTCTCCTCGGATCTCTCGGTCGAAGTAGTATAGATATAATTTATAAAAACCTCGTACGTGTACGCAAGTGCGCGGACGATGGACGAAAACGTTCACGGTTCGCGCTGTCCTCAAACTCTCAACGATGAAAAAGGACTTCCAGGTAGAAGGAGGTTAAGAAAATGCACTTGGGAAATTCGCCTTTGTCTCGGGTGACGCATCTCCAGGAAAAATTAATACTCACGACATTTTTCAGGCTTTAAAAAACACTTGAAATATCAAATGACGTTACAACGTTGAATAATTTTTTTCAATAAACTGATAAATTTCATAGCAACTCGAACAGATTCGCGCGATTCAACGAAATCAATTCAGCTCAAGATGACATTTAAATTCCCAAATTGTGTGCGGTAAACTTTTTACTTCCGAAAACTGACTTTTCACGAACAAAAATGATTTTTCCACGCTAAAAAGTTTCACTCGGGGGGCTCGGAATTCGGTGTGAATTCTCTTGACGTTACGAGAAATACAATTATTTTAATTCCAATTATAATTGAAGGCAATATGCTATGTAATTGACCCATCTTACACTCGATCTCACAACTGGCGATGCTTGCGCCAGCTGATGCCTACGCTCATTCAGATAAATCGACCCACGTGCTTGTTTGTCCAATTATTTGAATAACACGATTTTGCAGTTGCATTGTTGGGACGCAACGGAATTTCTTTTTTTTCTGTATCAATCAAAACTTTTTGACACAACTCGTCAAATAATGAGGAAATATTATTTTCTGATAACCGAAACATCGAATTGCTGTGTTCTCACTATCGATTGTTACCGTTATTATTGTTGTTATTCGCCATGAATAATAAATCTCTAGAAAAGAAAACAGGAAAAGTCATTAAACGAATGAAATGATTTTTTCATTTGATGTTTTAATCGAAGGTTTGAAATATAGAAGAATTTTATTTTTCCTCGTGATGTATTATGGAAATATTGATTTCTCGAAAAGCATTATTAATTTTGGTTCTTCGGGACGGACGGTGTGAGATATTTTTGGGGATGAAAAAAGGCGAAAAAAAGAAGGATTTTTCATCAATCGTGTACTGAAAGGAGAAAGAGAGTTTTGTTCGGTGGGACTGTTTGTTTGTTTTGTCAATCTGCCGCGGGGATATGCCGATCGGACTTGTGTACATTGGTCTCTCTCACTCTCGCTAAATAATTCTTGCGTATCGTATCTCACTTGGAACATCGCGTTCTCTTCAGCGGGACTCGTGACGCGGGAACAAAGAATTGTGAAATGTTTTCCGTGATAACGTTCGCAAGAAATTGAACGTGTCCGACACGATTCTTTGTTGCGATGCTCGTATGAAAATAATGAGGAATGAACGGCGTGTGGGTCGAACCGTTTCGTTAATTTGATGAGCATTCGATTTCGCGCATTCGTTTCAACGCGATGTCCTTCTTTCGCTTCTCTCGTATCGAAAAAGTTCCGAAATTCCGTATCGTAGATCGTCGAGATAATATTATCAGGAATATTTCGACGTCGGTTCCATCGGTTCGATAACAAGTTGATGACTGTTTGAGGGAAAACGTAATCTGCGAAATTCCACCGCCCAATGCGTCCGAGCCATGCTCGTCCGTCGTCCTCCAGGGCAATGTGAATCGAAATTTATTTTCGAAATTTCACCGGACACGACCGCGTTGTTTTTTTCTCTCCAAAAAGCGCGATCTCATCGGCTTTCGAGATTTACGAACCGTTTCAATGGAAGCATACATTATTGATGAAACGATGAATTGAAAATGTCACAGGAAGAATAAAAAGATTGAGATCGCGGTGCGCGATTACATAATTAATCGTTCTTTGTCCAGTTCTCATTAACAGTCTCTTTCTTTCCATGCTTCGAAAAAGTCTCGTAGACGAGTAAAACAAACGAGTGTTCCTCCAGTGACCGTTAACCACAATATTTTTCTTCATTTTTGTCCTCTCCCCCCTGCGCCGCTGTCCACGTTTTCAAGGTCCCGGAACACGCTCGACTACCGAAAGCAATCGGACGAATTCTCGATAGACAATAAAGACCGTTTATTATGTCGAATGCTGCGGTAGCTCTGGCTAATAAGAAGCATTTAGATGCATCTTCGAGGCCGGACGAAAAATAACATTGATCTTCGCTGTTTGCATATCAACTGTAATCGACGTCGCTCGTTGCTTCCTTCGAAGCAACGAATTTCCTAATCGAAATCTCAATTGGTAAAAAACACGTGGAATAATAGTCCACAGGATCGGAACGATCGTGTTTTTTTCTTATTTATTTTTTTCTTTCATCGTTAATCGAATGACAAACTTCTTGTTTTCGAAGACACACGACCAAAATTATGGACATTTTTCGTTGTTTTCGTCACAACAGCGTTGGAAACTGACAAACAAATAAATTTTGTGCAGTTTTTTTACGAATAAACGTCACTCGATTTGAAGAAAAATCATGAGAATCCTATCGAAGAGGAAACGCAACGGTGCGCTTCGATTCCGACGTTTATTCGTGTCGGTTCGAGGATTTTATCTTTAGTCCCAATGTCAAATAAAAATCGATCGCATAATTAGAGGAACTTTCTCTGAGCTGAAGTTAAACTGCGTAAGAAACGAGTTTTGAAATATATTTTCAATACGTCAGGCTCAGAGAGAAATGAAATTTCTGCTTTTTATAATCGAGCTGGATATTCATTTCTAAATGGAGAGTCCTAACGCGATGAAAACGCTCAACTCGTGTGTTTCTCGCGGTGAGGCGAGAGCCTTCCCTTCTCCGTGCGGCAGCAAACGCTCCTCGTCGTCCGGGGAAAGCCGCATCGCCGTAGTAACTACGTGACGAACCGAAAGTAAAAGTGCGTGTGAACGCGCGAGGACGTGTGCGCTGTGGCCTCGGCTCTCTGTGTGCAGCCTGCTTTCCTGCAACCCCAAAACGCAATTCGGACTCTACTCTAGCACGAGAGAGCTATATAGACGCGGCGCAACAACTCGTTAAGCGTTTCGCTTTTCCCTCGTACCTGTAACCAGCGAAACGAGAAAAAGTCCTTACCGCGACGAGAAACTTTGTTTTATCGAACTCGAATTTTCTCATTACTTTTCAATCGGTTATTGAATTTCGAAGAGGCACACGAGAAAATCGTGTTTCCTTTTCGTATTCGATACCCCTTTGGAAAATCAACATCGAACTTGTGACAAAAAAAGTGCTGAACAAATTTTCCACGTCCGAATTCAACGAGCGTTTCTTTCGCTGTCTTAGTTTTACGGTTTTTCCTATAAATTTTCGTGTTTTCGAGATTTTTTAAGGGCTATGAACGTTGGAATTTTAGGTGTTTTTTGTTTCTTTTATTAATAAAAATTGGTCGGATGGTTTTACGTGAAATCTTGTACACATCTTTTACACACTCAGAAGTACTGGAAAAAATTGATTATTTTATTTTTTTAGTGGTATATTTTTGTACAACGGTGCGTTGAAAATGGCACCCCGTAAATCGGCGTTGACAGCAAAACGAAAAGAGTTTTTATCCTAGCGACTTTATTCAAATTGCATTTTGTAGGGAAAACTTATGTTTTTATTATGACGCAGTGGTTTTTCGATAACTTTTTTTTTTCTTTTATAAACAATTTTTTACTGAGAAATCCACAAAAACCGTGATTTTTTTTCTTCGAATGGTCGACATTCTGGTTTCTAAAGAATATTTCGAAAATCCCCTGCGTCATGCTACAGCTAATAGCACATATTTCAAGAATCTTTTTGGTTTTTTGTCCTGAGACGTTTCATTTTGAGATTGGCTGTCAACGCCGATTCAAGGGGTGCAATTTTCAATGGACACTGAGAAAAAAAATTACTAGAACCAATAAAATGTAGTTTTGAAGCGAAAAAATCATTTATTTCATTATTCGCCAAAACATATTAGATTGGTTCCCTCATATATTTACTTGTTTCATTTATTTCAGTCAATTTCATAAATTTTCATTTCAATAACAGTAGTTGCTTCAATCTAACAATTTTTTATCAATTATATGTAATATGTAGTTTGAATCAATAACACATTTTATGATTCAAAACATGCATGTTTTTGAAGTAAGCACTTATTCTTTTTATGAACTATGATTTTAACTATATTTTATTATTTATGTACTTTAACTATATTATGTTATCAATTGCAAAATTATTTTTCACTGCCCGTGATGGTCATCACAGTTTATGGTACATCTCTGAAACCATTTTAATCGAAGAAATCCATTAGACTACCACGACATTGTTAGATATAAACTGAAAAAGGAATTATATAAGTTGCGAGAAGTATTATTGAGATTATTTATTTGTTGAACCATGACAATCACTCTTAATTTGAAAACATATTTTCAAAGATCTGTCACTTCATTATATTAAACTCTTATTTAATAGTAACAATTAGATTAAATATTGTAATAAAAATATTTTTAGAAGCAAAATAATGATGGAAGAAAATAATTTGTTCGAAAAAAGCAATTTCGTATTGAAGTCATTTTTTGTAGATTCAAATAATCTAATGTTTTTGATGCGATAAATGTAATTAATCCGATCAATAAAAATTTAATCAAATCTATCATGCATCTAATTGATACTATTAAATAAGAGTTTAATATATAATGAAGTAATAGATCCATGAAAATATGTTTTCAAATCGACAGTGATTGTCTTGGTTCAACAAATAAATAATCGAAACAATACTTTGATTTAATAAGTAAATACATGCGTTCTCAAATTCAATAATTTTTTCTCTCAGTGCACCATTGCACCATGAAAAGAATTTTTTTTAAATTTTTCCCACTACTTCCGAGTACGAAAAAAGTACGAGTACAAGCTTTTATTTAAATCACCGAGTTGGATGTCTTCGGAAAATAAATGTCAAACTCGTGACACGAAAAAGTGTTGAGAGTTTTTTCATTCTTCCAATCGCTTGCTGCTCCTCGCTCGGCTCCTCGCGTTTTTGGGATTGTTTCAAAGCGTTTGCTAATCGAGATCCAAGATGAAATGTGAAAGAAATTTTCAAAGTTCGAATCTTTCGAAGTTTCGGTTCAAATAAAAGGAAAACTGCGTTAACGCCGGCTAGAAAATTCATTTTTTTCGGAGGAAAGTGAAAAAAAATAGCGGCCCACTTGCGACTCGATAAACAGCTTCGTGTCGAATCGCGAGTTCGAACATTATTTAATGCCGTTATTATCGTTTGTTCGAACGCGCGTGCATCGACCGTCACAACAAACGGTTGTGTAATATAATCATATCTAAAGTTACGAAACTCATTTATGAATTAATTGAGACGATGGAAAGAAGGCCGTCCAATATAACAAGACTGCGCTGACTCGGTGCGTACGAGCAGGCTTCGACTTATCAAAATCGGAACGTTTCGAGCGCGATTACTGTTCACATAAAAATGTACACACAATGAAGAGAAAACCGTTCACTGACTAAGTGGGTCATCTTTGTATACATTGACACTAATTAATTTGTATTTACGAAAGAGAGAGAATGTTTGGAGGCATGAGAGTTGTTTGAGGTCATTAGCACCGCTGCTCGTCGTTTTTTGAACCGTTAAATTCGTGATTTCTGTACTGGATAAAAAGTGGAGGCCCCCGACGAAAGTTCTCTGAAACCCCGCATCGATAAAAACTCGACGAATTGGTCAATCGCGAATCGACGGAGAGGAGCCGAAAGTGGGAAACGAGCTCGACCCAATCGAGGAGTTTGCGGAGCTCGAATGCTCCTATACGCACGAAACCGGAAGCGCTGCCATTTTGTTGCTCCATCATTATCAAACGGTACGAAGCCAGCTGGAAAATTGCAACTTTGGCCAGTACACGCGGAGGAAAATAAACGTGCGGAGGCCGAGATTCATTCGCGTTAAACGCGAACGTCGAGCTGCGCTTTTCCGTAAGAAAAATCGACGAAGATAATCCTGCAGAGAAATACGTTGGGGGGGCGACACAAGGGAGATGCTGTGGGAGAGAAACAGGGCCGCTCTGATACACGGTGAATGGAAAGGAAAGGTCGACCATGTGCAACGACGACCATTGTGCCGTGGGCTCTGCAACACGACGCTTGGAAAAATATGAGGGGGAGGAAAATCAAGGGAATGGGGACTCCGCACACATTCGGGGGATTTTCTCGCTGCTCTTGCGACGATTCCCTGTGGGGTGACTCACTCTCGACCCTCCTCATCCGCCTCTCTCTCTCCATCTCTCTTTCCTTCTCGTCTCAGCTGCGGATTCATCGCAGCCACGCAGCGGGCTCGCTGCAGCGACGATCTAACCACGAGGCTTACTTAGTTCGCTTCACTATTTACTCGCCTCCGGAGACAATTCGCTTTTATATTTTTACGCGGTTTTCAATCTCCATGCTCATTTTCTTCGGGCTCTCTGACGCAGAAACGCTCAAAAGTATCGCTCGGCTTCCGCGTCTTCGAGGATCGCATACAATCGAAACTGCCTCAGTCGAGTCAAAATATGAAGAGAAATCAATATTGGAGGTCTCTCGACGAATTTTTGTCTCCGTTTTTGGCAGGAGGGCTCCCATTCGAACGGTCGTTTCCAATGAATCAACGACGCTGAAGTTTCCAACGTTGGAGTTCAACGAAATGAACGAAAAAAACGTTTTTAATTCACCAATTTTTTATTTCACGAATCGTTGGTGCAGCTTGCAAAACTACGAATCGCAAATTTGGCAGGGAACAAAATAGGAGAATTACTGGAATTATTGGAGAGTTTTTTTCGATCATTTCGTTGGACTCCAACGTTGGAAACTTCAGCGTCATATGAATCAAAGGTCAATATGAGCGATAAAAAACCCAACAAAATTCTTCGAAGAGAACGGAAAATAGGCTTGGCGACTGAGCGAACATCGTCACGTTCGATTACATCTGTTCTCGGCCACTCGGGCTTCTGGTTAAAAGAAAAAACGAATCCGACGCGAATTTATATCGTATCGTGATCACAAAATCGATAACTGCGAGTGAATTGCTCTTTTTCCAAGCATCCAGAGATTAGCGAATAAGCGAATTGATATACGAGCGCTCGTATCGGTGTCGAGATGTTTATCGGCGGACTAAATTCGAGGGAAGCGCCATGCGAAATAACTTTTTTACGGAAACCTCCCAAGCCTCGAATTGCTCCGTGTCCACATTCCTCCTTAATTAAATATCGATTGCATTCGAATTATAAATAATCCCACGAGAATAGCTTCGCCGAAAAAGCCTGCTTCGATAGAAATTACCGGAAATCGCTTGACTCTCTTCGCACGAGAAATACGAACTCGGAATAGATCCATAGAAACGACGGCGGTGCAAAATCCATTGAACGCTAATTGACCTCGCTTACATCGATCGATCCGATTATTACTGGAGTTTTGAAAACCATTGTCTTCCTGGTAGCTTTCGAATGGTTTGAGAATACTCGGACCGTGAACGAGTTGAACTTTTTTGACGCCAATTCCGGTCGAGTGGCGTGGGGAATAAAAAAAGGTCGATCGGGACGAAAATCATTGTCTTGATTGGGAAACAGTGGGTGCGAGGCTGATGCGATTTGGTGTCAAATTTCGATCATTTGATTAAATTCTTTTCAGTCAATAATTTTTTTGTTTTAGTTTGTTTTTTTTTTTCTCTTTCTCCCAAATGTTCCAAATTTAGATTGATTTTTCACACGTTTTAACGATTGACGACGATCAAACGGGCGAAGGTCGATCCACGAATATTGGAAAGAATCGAGGAAAAATATTGTTCGCAATGGAACAGGGTCGCTGTGAAATTCTTTTGCTATTGTACGTTACACGTGTTCAACATTCTCGAACGCCCCCGTTCCTTTAGCATGGAAGTGGATTAATTAACGGCACGAGCCTCGATTGCCAGGATTATGTATCTCCGGTCGAACAACGTTGCATCAACCGAGCGAGCTTTCGTACTGATAAAATAAAATACTCGAAAAAATCAAATTGATTTCTCGTTCGTTGTACGATAAGATCGGACTCGGGTCATCGCTCGATTCGCTTCTTCACGATAAATCGCGTTTTCTAATCTTTTCGTATTTTTCATTTGCTACGAGAAATACAAAATTTCAAATTTTGTTTCCGCAGATGCTTGAAAAATAAATGATCGGAGGAAGTTTGACTTTTATAAAAATGAATTATCGAAAAGTTGACTGCAAAATTCATCGACAGTTTTCACTATTTTCATTCGACGAATCATCTCAATCAAAAAGAGCGAATTTTATTGAAGTTTTTTGTGTTAACGAAGGAAAAACGAGGTTCAAAATCGACCCTGTTTCCCTCTCTTCGATGCTCCAACGAGTCTACTCCTTAAGGACGTTCACGACTGATAATCGAAGACAAAATTTCCGTATTCTCTCGGCTTACTTCAACTGTCACTGTGTAGCGCGCGCCCCTCTCCCTACTTCGAAACTTTTAGCACAGACTCTATGCACTAATACGAATAAGGCTCTGGCGCACCCTATAAATATACACTAATACAAATATCCTTAGAGCGATGCGGAAATCTGGCAACCTTGCTTGCCTGCCACGTACTTTCAGTAGTATTCCATTTTGTATAAATTAATTTATTTGTTATTGTTGATAATTTTTCATATCTCATTTTAATATTTATAATCTCGAATGCTAAATTGAACATACATATGTATGAACAACTTATTTTTATATAAAAGTGTCATTCCCAAAAAGTCTCCAAAAATGAGAGCTAAAATGTGTAGCCATAAATGGTTAAATTGACAATTCTTTATGAGATAAATCGTTGAATATGATGAAAATAAATTCCTGCCAGTGTGCATGCGCGTGAAGTCCCTCCCCCTTGCCCTTACGTATCGTTGCCGAGCAGTGTTGCCGCTACACAACGGCGGCATCCCTTTCATGCCGTGGCAAAATCAGGCTCGCAAAATCGTCAAATTTATAGCTTTTGAATCGTTACTACGTATGAACGACACGGCTGAGCATCTCTATTTTTTTATATTTTATTCTTAATATCAATATCTATCATGATGCATTTTTTAATCAAATACTATAGAAAATTGTGACTGCTATTAATTAGAATGTCTCTCAAACTCATGATTTGCTTATACCTTGCATGTTAAATTTCCCAACTTCAACAACGAATATCTCCACTTTGGTACGGGCATGGTCTTCAAAATTTTGCAAGTACATTAAGGAAGCTATAAATAGTGTGTCATCTAAATTTTAAGAAAATCTATAGAAAATCGATTTACTCGTGAACGTCCTTAAGATAGCTCATGCTCGAAGGGTCGTATTTTACAGGTGTCTAAATTAAATCGATCTAATTAAAGATGTAATCTTTAAACGAATGTCACAGTAATTCATACGAAATTGTAAATACATTTTTTCAACTTCGTCCCTGGCCAAAATACTATAGTTTTTTATGTAAAAAATCGCAGAGAGCGCAGAGGGAAAACACAACGGGAAATGGATAAAGAAAAAAGTATGAATAAAGAGTCAGAAGGCTGTGATAGGAATGGGCCAAGCCAAGCGAAGAAACAAGACAATCGTCTCGATTTTTTTCCCAGACTTTCATTACATATACTTTATTGTTATTGTGTACTTTTTCATAAATTTTGTAAGAAGCGTATTTTTATTCATATTTAAACACATTTAAAATTTGATACCCGTGTCCGTCGACTGTCCATTTAAACTCCGTGTAAATTTCAAGATTTTCTTAAGAAACTCGTTTCTTGCATGTGCAACTACTTTAATTTTGAAGATTGAAGTACATTTGATTTGCCTCTTCGGCATAAAAATTGTCAGCAATCTCAAAATTCTTGGGATTCAATTATTCGAAAGTTTTCCCATCGTGGAAGCGTGTCTCCCAATATAACGAAAAATTCTCCAATTTGACGGTAATTTTATTTATGTAAAATATCGATAAAGCAGTGTCCCGATGGCGTATCGGGGACGAGACTTTTTATTTATTCTACACACTTGAAGAGTGCGCGAGGGGTCAACATCGCGTCAGGTCAAGAAATCGCTAGCAGTAACAAGATCAGCGATACGCTTGTCTCTTATCGGAAAAAGTTTGCTCGGCGAATCCCTCGGTTCGTACGAATTTATAAATGTAAGCATATTTTTATGATTTATGGAGCACCGTGATCTCGGGTGTTGTGAGTGCAGCAGGAGAGTAAAATAAGAAAAAAGAGGGAAGGCTTGTCTCGAGAGTGACCGGGGAGCGGAGCACGTTCGTTTCACCGATGGCGATTCGCTTATCGAGTTTTCATCACGAAACGAGAGCGGATACAAACTCAGTTGAAACTCGTTTAATAAATAATAAAGTAATTTCACGTCTCGCCCACTTTTCCTGCGGTCTTCGCTCGCATCTGTGCCGAAGTTGCGTCCGAAACTCTCCGCGATCGACACAATTATAATATGCAAATAAATGTGAAAAAAGCGTAGGAAAAACAGCAAAGCTGAGAGCAATATTCGCGTCTGCGTCTCCAAGTTTCCTCGGGATATATTAGCTCAGGCTCAAAAGTTCGAAGATCAATTAATGATCCCCTCATCCATTGAATCGAGGAAACTTTCGCGAAAACCGCGCATCAGAAAATTCATATACGCGCTGTGAAAAAGCTCGAATCGCAGGAAAAAATCGCTCCCGCATTTTCTCGGCTTCACCGTTCGGTTTCCCCACTTTTTAATACCCATAAAATCCGGCCTTTTTTCTCCCTCCTGTCGAGTTAATCACGCGGAAACGATTCGCTAAATCTTTTTATAAACATAATATATGGGTACAGCCGACTTTACCGCATAAACCCTTTTCGTATACTCCAGACAGGAGAGTTCGGACGAAACGAAGGGGTGAAATCCGACACGACATTGTCGTCGACCGCAGCTCTCCGTATTTCTATACTCGCATACGACCGGAGTGCGTCTGTGCGAAAAAAAAAACGAGTCTCGAATAACCTGGGCTTATTCAGCTTGAAATATAAAGCCACAGGTCTCGTATCAAAAGGGCCAAATGCCCAAATGCGCAGTGACCACGTGCGTGTGTGCGTGCAAAGCTTTTTCGAACGGTGAATACGCTGCTGCTTCGCACTTTGGCTTCGCGAGTATTTCGACTCGAGTGCAATCCAAGCCCGAGTTCTTCGGCAACGGCGCGTCGGAGAAGGTTATTCCTTAGATCTGCGGAGAATCAACAAAAAGGACGTTTTTGTTCTCGGGAAAGTCGATTTTCGGTCTTTCAAAAATGACTTTGTACGCCGAAATTTATTGCCTGCAACGAAAAGCAAAAGATCAACGAAATTTGGGTTTCCTCTCGCAGCGACGATGACGCACGATGAAACGGATGATTCGATCGACTGTACAACGACGGGGAAGGGTGCCAGCGCGAGGAAAGCCGCGCAACTAAAACAATACGTGAAAATCTTATCTATTATTGTTTGAACAAAGAGCGCTCGCGTGCTGCTGGAAAAAATGGCTTGAAAGCGTCGATTGGCCGCTGCTGACGTCATGCCGCCTGCTATTGGTCGGCTCTGACGTCATACCCTCATTGATACTTGATTAGCGATCGCCTATTTGTTTTCTCGGTAACTCTGTATCGGGTTATTCAGTGCTGAGAAAATTCAATGTGAAAAAGTATTTTGCTGTCGAATCGAATCTCGCGTAACTGCGATCTCCGTTGTTGTCATCAGATTCATTATAATATTGAGGCTTTTGAGACGTTGAGAGCTTCCAGACGGGAATAAACGATCGCGATTGATCGATTCGGAAAACATTCCCGTGCGACGCTAGTTGAGCTTTCGTGCGTTAGCGGATGCCGTTATTGTACGGGAAACGATGAGCACGAGAGCGGAGTTTTCGTATCGTAATTCCGCGTGCGCGATTGATGCGTCGATAAAAGTTTAAACGCTCGGTGGAGCCGAGCCGATAGACGCGCACGTATTTTAAATAGATCGGTAACGACGCCGACGAGTCTCGTCGACGTTGCACCTTTGCTACGCTGCTCCAGCGACGCTGCAGCCCGAGATATTCGAGCGGATCGACTTTCTTACGAGTATTTTATCCGCTGTGCCGAGATTCGATGCTACTGCGATTGAATTTATCGCGGGCGAGGCGAGAAATAAACAGTCAAATGATAAAAATCCACCTCGCGAGTGAACTCTGCACATTTGCGATACTGTTGCTCGATATCGACACAAAAATATCGCGATTCTCATTCGATAAAAAGTTATCGCGAAAATAAACCTCCGCTGACGTCACCAGCATTTTCACAATTTCTTTCACCCCTGCCAGCCGAGGAGGCGGCCAGCCTTGTAAAAAAAGCTGCACGTTGCAAAACGATCGCCCGTGCAGGCGACGGACGTATTACAAAGTACAGCCTTATAAACGTCGCCTTCCTCATACTCACTTCATTTTTATATCAATATAATCTGCTCTCTTGGCACGCGAATGAACCTCGTTCACTCGATAAAGCTCAATGCACGTGGACGCTCGCTCGTACTCGCATTAATATCTGTCCACATACAAAGTACGCGTGTCAACATCCGAAGAAACTCGAGCAAACGCGCGCGACCTTTATGCGATTTCATTCGAAGTGAATTCAAAATGAGCTGAACCAGTTTCGACGAAAACGACGAATCGTTCGATTTTTATTTTATAAATAACGAGCGTTTTCGTCTCGTGGAAAAAAAAACAAAAAAAAACTAAAGAAACACGACGTTTAGTCAAATAACGTGGAATCAACGAGGAAAGAAATGTCGAAAAAGCAACGATACTACGAACACGCACGAGACGTCATGGTGATTAAGAAGTTTGTTAACACGAGCGGATGCGTACCTTAATATAGATATGGATGCTTGTATATTATTTCGTACATGACTATACAGCTGCTCCTATTATTGGGGCTCTCGGGTGTACTCTCTCGCGATCATTAACGTGTCTCTAATTATCGCACCGGAGTACCAAGAGCACGAAGCCTCTTTAATTACAATTTACAATCAGACTCATTGTCGAACGAGCTCGCAGACGACGCCCCGCGCTCACTAATATCTTCAACGATATCAGCTTGAATAGCTCTAGAGATTGGAAAAATACCGGGTTCCTGTAAACTCGGGATATATTCGAATTCCCGTGTAAATACAAAGCTTGCCACACGAAATGGAACGACGATCTTCCATCGACTCGATTCACAACGCGGTTGATTCGAATTTGAGTTTTTCTTTACGACGTTCGCAGTTCTTTGTCTATTGCTCCAATTTAATTTTTTTGGTGGGATGGTACGTTTGTATTCTGTTTGGAAATTTACGGATGTGAGTATCACGAAATTTAGTTATAGCATTTCTTAAAATGTTGCCAACTCGAGAGGCTGGCGGTAGACGAACTTTCTTGAAGCTATTTTTTATCGGAGGAAGAAAATGAAAATTGACGAAAGCTCGCGAAGCCTGAAAAAATAGTAGATGGAGATAGAGAAACGGGCACTTTTCTTCTCTTTCGTTGGTCAGGAATGTCGGATTATTATTAATATATAAAACAACGAAATATCCATGGATTGTAAACTCGTAGAAATCCAAACAGAAGCGAGTTCGTCCACCTTTAAGAAAATCTACGAAACACGAATTTTCCACTTTTTGACAGCGGCTTTTAATATAAATTTTATTTTGTTTTTACGCAGAGGGACGACACGAGTCTGCTGGCTCAATTTTTCTACGCAGACGAATCGCTGAACGCAGTGGCTTGCGAGCTCGACTCTTTCGACGGTCGCCAAGAGCCTGAACGTTGTACCATCCTCGTCAATCAGCTGAGACACTGTCAGGACAAAGTTCTGACCATATGCAATCAGATAATGGATGAGCTCATACCCGAGAGTCGCGCCAATCGCGACTTCAGAGTAAAGTTTCCTGACGACGTGATGCAGGAAAATTTAGCTGGCCAATTGTGGTTTGGAGCTGAGTGTCTCGCAGCTGGTTCCTCAATTATGAATCGGGAAGCTGAGAGCTCGACGATGAGGCCTCTGGCGAAGGCCCTTACCAAATCGTTGGAGTTGGTGAGAAATCTTCTTCGAGAACATGCTCTCAAAGGTCACATGAATTTGAAGGTATTGAACTATTTTTAGTTTGGAAAAATATCCAACAAATACGCGCAGTGTGCTGATAATTAAATTTATTCGAAACATTCTGGAAATGCGATTAAAGCTGATAAGTTTTCGAGCACAATTTCTTTCGTTCAACTCTCAATTATTAAAATCCAGGAATTCAAATATACTGCTTAAACGGTCATCGATCGATCAAAAATACATGCGACCAATATTGTAGAGCGTAAAATTTTCTGTGAAAAAGTTCTCAACGACGTTTTTCTATTTTTATTACTTAGGCTTGTAAGCGGATCGAGAAAGGTCCTTAAAACGTTCTCACACGTAGTCGTCGAGAAACGGGTCGTTTTACGAGCCTCGCTAAAGACTAAACCACCAGCGTATAGAGAAAACTGATTTATGACTGTTTTATAGAAAGTTGACGCTCCACAAGTTTGGTCCTGAGAGGCATTTTTCTTTAACTTTAGCCGTTTTGGTACAGTCAACGGTTTAATGTTTTTTTTTCTATCTTCCTCAATAGAATATTTTAAAAATTAAATAATCGAATTAAAACGTTATTTTCCAGGCTCAAAACCAGCTGGAACCTTCGATTGAAAAGCTCATCGAGTCTCTGAAAATCTTTGACCGCCTTTTCGCCGATTTTGAGCTTTGCTACGTCGGCGCAATGGTTCCAGTGAAATCTACCAAGGAGTACGAGCAGCAGGAGCTTGTGTGCGTACTTTTTTCCGAAACTCTTCAACGTGCCCTCGAACGTGGTTTGCTAAGCCAGTCTGACGTCGACAATTATGAGCCAGCACTGATGTTTACTATTCCAAGGCTCGCTATTGTCGCTGGACTCTTGGCTCCTCCCGGAGGACCGTTGTGTCTCAATTCACCCGAAACCATCAGTGAAATGTTTCGACCGTTCAGGGTGAGACGTTTTTTGAGATTTTTCTCTTCGTGTACCAAAGATTGTTCTGTGAAAATTTATTCTTTCATTAACCTAACCGGATTATTTTTTTTTTCATCACTTTGCTGAATCATCAATGATTTTAAATTGCAGAATTTGCTGCTCAAAATTCGGGAGCTTCTTTGGACGCTGAACAATCGAGAGTTGTACATGCTAGAAAAGTTGTTGTGTTCAAACGAGGAGCCATCCACGGCTCCGTTATCACAATCGACAAAAACAACGTGTCAGGACATCCCGGACGTCGATGAATTCGTACACAATTTTTATACGGATTATCCAAATTGCAAAGATTTTATCGTTGATTTTTACACTATAACTAAAAATACGGGCGCGAATATGGATGAAACTGCGAACGACGCGGTTCAAATATTGGACGAGGAGAGTGGGAGAATCGAGTATTTGATCGAGAGGAGATTGCAGCCTGAGCGTGAAAAACGTACACGAGAGAGAAAGTCTCAGCGAGAAGAAGAAACGAAGAGTTCGTCCTGTAATCAAGGACAGTCGAGAACTGATGCGGATATCGAAGGCGATTCGAGAGTCTCGAATTTGCGAGAATACGGCGAGACAACGACGAGTCACTCGACATATGCATCGATAGAAAATTCGTCGCGGACGAGCGTAGCAGCATCGACAAATTGCGAGCAAGAGAGCGAATTGGAAACGTCGAGAAGAGAACACAATTACGGTTTCAATAACGCTGAAACTTTCGCAAATCTTCATACGGCTTTGGCTATCCAGGAATCCCGAGAACGCGTGATTGAGGGCATCGCTTCGATTGAACAATCTCCCGAAAACAGGACCCAATCGATCATCGAAGACATCACAAACCCTGACATATCTCAAATTCTAGGAACTCAAACCGACAGTATTGAGATTCCACAGACGCAATATCTTCTCAATCAAGTATCGCACGAAAATAACGTAACGGGCGAGACGATACACGTTGAAAATTCATTGCCCGATGTGGATTCGCAGAAATTAATATCCGAGGCCAACAAAACCCTCTCGAATCTCTTGCTAGAGGGCGAATGTCACAACAACGAGATTTCCGAGCAAACCGACTCGGGAATATGCACCGTAATATCGTCGGAGAATACGAGTCTCTACGACAAAAGTCCTGAAGAGAAAAAAACATTCGCCAATGAATTGGAAAACGAAGAATCGGAGAGTCTGGTGCGCGACGAAGATGCGCAAGAAAACACGAGCTACTCGTGTTCCAATTTCGCCTCACCTAAACGGAAAAATTCTACGATACACGAGGGCTCGTCTTGCGTTTGTAGCACAAGGGGAACGAGGAATATTACTTCTGTCGATAGTCACATGGAAATGTCGAACAATCAAACAGCTTGCAGCGACGACGTATCGAAAAACGTGGCGAGAATATCGTCCAGTTTCAACGGCACGAACGAAGAGTTCGTCGGAATCGCTTATGGAAACGGTCAAATATCAGTTTGTGACTCGAATCCTTCGACTTTTCAGATCAATTATTCAGAAAACTGGGAAAGCCTCAACCTCAACATCGACTCGACGAGGAACGACGGGAGCAAGCGCGAATTTTGGGGTGAATTCAAGTGTCAGAATTGTCCGTCCACTTCGCACCGTGACATCGCAAAGATTGGGAATAACATCGAGAGATACGCCCAAGAGAGAATCGCCGCTCGACGCGGCAAAGATGGCAAAGCGAAAAAACGTCACCAGCGCAAATTCGAAAGGAGGAACGGTAAAAAGAGCCACGAGGATGCACAGAGGAGTTTCTCATCGTGCAACGTACGAGGAACTTCTGGCGTTCGTTTTCCAACTGCGAGCAGCGAAAGTTCAAGATCCAATTCGACCGATCGTTGCTTGAATCCCAGGTTGGTTAATTTTGGTGCGAGCTTACATCCCAGCCAGAATACACGACAAATGCCAAATTTCGGTAGTCACAGCCCACAGCGAAGTCCGAGACTCTGTCATTTCGAGCCTAGAGCCGACACCAGCGGCAATTCTTCAAGACCCACCAGTTCACGTAGCCAATCTAGTAAATCCTCGAGTGCTCACAATCGTAAATTGTTGGATCATCGAAGATCACGCTCCGAACAAATAGCGAGAATGAAGAAAAATTATATTTCCACGGAAATTAAACACGAGGCGAGAAGAGTCGATGACGTCGAGGCCAAGTTTGCCGATCAATCAACCCCGAAACGCGGCTCGAACAGTCCGGATGCTCTCATGAACGACGGCCTCGGACCAAGAACGGATAAAAGTGGCCTCGCTACCGACTCACCATCTCCGCCACCGATCCCTGATAACCGCTGTACTCTTCGCTCTAATTCTCACGAGAACGAGCCACGAAGAGTACCCAAAGCAATGAAACTCGCCAATTCTACGAGGCCGGCCCCACCGAACCTCGAACTTTCACTCACCAGACGAGCCAACGTTCCTTCAAGCTCCAGCTGCTCCAGTTACTGCGATTCTAGTTCCGAAACTAGCGAATTTCAAAGCGACTGTCAAGATGATGAAGAAATTGCACTTGCCATGCAAGCTGCCGAAATTGCCAACAGAAATCAGATTAGAGCTAAATTTCGGTAAATTTGTCTTTTTAATTTATTCATATTTTTTCGATAAATACCATTAACCCGTAGACACCACACTCCCTTTGAGGTCACACACTCACCATACTGGTGCAAATTTGCACTTGGACTTTTCAGAACTTTTTGTTTCATCCATGAATGTATGGAATTAATCATACAACGAGACTTTCTAGGGATAACAATTCCTTAGCAATCGATTACAATCATTTAAAAAATTAAAAATAAAGATTTATTTTAGAAAAATGGCCAAATTGAAGAAAGGAATTTTGATATTCTAGACACTTGAAATTTTCGTGGGTGCAAATTTGCATCAGTGTGGTATCTACGGGTTAATAATAAATTCATTATTACAGAAATATTTCCGTAGAAATGCAATCGACCGATGCAAATCAAACCATTCTCTAAAAGTATTACTGAAAAGCAGCAAAGTGATCATCGAATTTTCAATTTTGTGGTTGATTCGTTAGGAAATGCAGGCCCGCGTAGTAACAATAGGAATAATGTGCTTGCAGGTCGTCCGAGGATCTCGTTCATCGACTCTTTGTCTGTATCGCCGGCGTCGCTGACCAATTGCAGACGAATTTCGCTTCGGATCTTCGAAACATTTTGAAATGTGTTTTCCTCATGAATAGTAGTCAAACTGTCGAGACGAACGAGACGAAGGACGAAGTCCCGGAAGCCCCGAGCACACCGCTCGATACTCAACCGCCTGATTCCCCGGTGACGACGGAAACGAGCGAAAATATTGAGCGACAAGACTCGTTACAAGAGGATGAGGAAGAATTTGAAGAAACTACGCCCACCAATGAGAGAAGTATGTCATTTCATTGGGCTCAATAATTTCCAATATTTCAGTATTTGACTCTGTGAAATACCGTCTTTAGCCAAAATAGTCGGAAAATGACGTATTCAAAACGAATAATGTTCGGTAAAAAGCTCGAAAAATGTAAAATTATTTATTCTCGAAATTATCATTCTGTTAATTGATTCATACGTCGATAAATGTTCGGACAGATAGGTTCTGAATGTAAGCCGAAAACAAAGATACCAGATACCACTTCCATTTAATCTGGAACAAATTTTATACAAACAGTGATGAACAAAAAAACAAAAATATGTAAGTTTCCAAAAAAAGAAAGAATATTTGAATTGTGTCCTAATATAATTCAAGAAAAAAAAAACAATTTCACCAAAGCTGAAAAGCATTTAGATATTTAGAATTTTTGTGTGAATTTTTATCGAGTGGATGCTTTCTTGATAACAAATCTCTGGACCGGTTGATGGTAAAGATGTATTTGGATGCAATAAATTAAAAATCCTTGTACCATCGACCGCATTGGCGATTCGTTAGCCAGCAGTAAAAGTTGAAAGTCATCAAAATCGTTTCAATCCTCTCAATTCATCCCAACTTTTCTACTCCCTTTTTGGTTATTTTTGACTTTTGACGACTTCTGAGACTCCCAATTATGTGTTAATTTTTTTGAATGTTAGTGATTGTCAATACCGACCAAGATGAATTAAAGTCAAATAAAAGAACACAACTATTAAATAAATTTGAGCTTGCTTATTCTTTACTTCAATTTCATATAAATAATTGCTTTTCTCTACTAATCGTGCATTTAATTATTAACAGGTTCACCGGTGACGGAATGTGGCGAGGAATGTGTCGAAAGAGCACCGGCCTGGGTTCCAGACAACGATGCACCAAGATGCATGGCTTGTCAAGCCGGATTTACAGTTGTGAGACGAAGACATCATTGTAGAAATTGCGGCAAAGTTTTTTGTGGCCGGTGTAGCAGCAACAACGTCCCGCTGCCTCGTTACGGTCACACCAAACCCGTGCGTGTGTGCAACAGGTGTTTTATTTATCAGGTCATGCCGTTCACCGTGTCACAGGTCACGCCGACCAGTTGAATATGTGTATTTGTTTTTCGTTATCTCTATTTTTTCTCGCTCGTACCGACTGTCAAAAAAGATTTGCACAATTTTCGGAGCGATTGCGCCCGAGCGAACATCGCCAAAGATAATCATCTTCCCTGTCGTTGAAAATCTTTGCAATAATTCCAGAGAAAAGATAAATATCGAGAATAGTTGTACAAAATACGATAAAATAGAGTCTCCGTTTAAGCACGAGACGTTTCGCGCACACGCTTTTTTTTAAATGCGCAAACGTCATGACCAATCGTTAAATTTGCATCAGACACTTCCTCGATTTTCACTCGTTTCGTGCTATATCGATGATTGGCAAAAATCGAATCAGAATCTATTGAGTAACGCCGACGCGTTAAACTCACTGCAGCGAGTTTATCGAAAACGTTTCTCCCAAACCCCCTTTAATTTTTTCTTCCAATCATCAATTGAGAGACGAATTCCCGTCATAGGCTGACCCAAAAAATATAATGACTGTAAATATTTTCAATCCCTGACTACGAAATTACTAAATTCTTTGAAATATTATAAATAGTAATTTAAGGACTTTTTTTGTTATTCCGTACTTTAATCGTTCGACAAGAATTAGAATCAATAAAATTTTAGTTATTCTCGGAAGATGCTTCACACATCAATGTCTGGCTACTAAATTTCTATTCAGAATTTCGTTGTTATTCGACAACAATCGTGTCTATTGGAATTTTATTTCGAGGTTACAAACCTTTTTTATAAAAATTGACAAATTCTTTGTTTTTCATAAAAAAAACTTCAAGTAAATTATCGTAAAAGTCGAGAAAATTATTCGATTTTTCGTTAATAACGTTTCGACTTCAGTTACCTTTGCAAATCAACGTCCACATTCGAAAGAGGCCGAATTTTGTTTTAAATTTCTAGTCGAATGACAAATTACCAGATTCAAATGAAACAACATTTTTATCTAAACAAAAAAGATGTGCAAAGCATTCTCGATTATCCCGGATCGGAAAAAATGTAAAAATAAGAAAGAAAACAAACATCTCGAAACATAATTTGAGAAATAGATTTCGCAGATGTATCGGAAAAAACGATGAAAAAATGGCGGCACCTACGTGCGCGTGTGTGTGTATGTGTCATTCATAAACAAATTGGCCGATTTCTTCTCTCACTGCAGCAGTGTTTTGTAAGAAATATTATACGACGTTCTCAGTGTGATTCACCAGATACACATATAAATATTATATTGTACACACATAAAGGTCGACTGTACGAATCCAATGCTTCGATCGCTCGTTTCTTCATGATCAGTGATCACACGAAATGTACATATATATATTACGATAAAAGATTTATTGATATGAAAAAAGGAGCATAAATAATGTAAGCTCACTTGTATACTTGATGACGATAAAAATTCATGACTTCTGCAAGTAGTATGATGTTTTGGAAAATTTGTGAGCACTTGAAATTACGTGCTGACATATTATTCGGGGCGCAGCGCCGTTGAATCTTCGAGAATTGGCTGGTGATCATTCAATGAGGAATCCAATTGAAAAATACAAGAAAAAAATGCGGAAATAACGGAAAATGAATAATTGTGACTTTTTAACAAAATAAATATCGGGATTCGAAGCTAGTGGCATTTGGTTAAGAAAAAAATTGGCAAATTTGATATCGAATCATTTTATTCAGACTGGAACGGTGTTGATTTTTTATCAACTATTTTATATGATTCCATTTATTTAATCAATTTCAATACGACGAGAAGTCGATTTTCAAAATATTTGTTCTCGAAGTTCTCGAAGATCGATTTACGGAACAGACGACTTGTGTAAATAAATCTCGTACATGAATTACTGCCTCAACCGGGTGATCGGCAAACCGACAGAACTTTTATTAAGACAATATTGAAGTTGACTATTAACATTAATTTTCAAAGTTGAAAATTGAAAATGGATGTTAATAATTAATATTGGTATTAAATAATTATTATTGAAGTATATAATTAATATTAATACGAGCAATTGTAATCGTCGATGGGAATGTACGGAAAAAAAACAAACAAACAAATCTCGTAGATTTTGTGCCAAATTAAGGTGACAATAAGTTTCTTCATCTACGATAAGAAAAACTCGGTTAAATCGGTCTCTCGGATCGATAGATTTTTCGTTTTCTTTTTTTTTCATACATTTTAATTGTCTAATTTTTCAAGAATCCTGAACAAATTTTTGTTAATCATCTGATCAATAAATCCTTCGTTTGGACAGTTTTCGTGACAGATTATAAAACTCGTTTTATTGCTTTTCGAGTTGCGAACAAAACTTTACGACATTGATGCGTGTGTGCATTTGCATTCAGAAGACTGTTCGATATAGATGTCCAAGTAATGTATAATATTCATTCGAACGAATAATGAAAAAACAAAAGAAATAGAAGATTTTGAAAAGCTAATATAATATCCATAATCACCAACGATCGTAGGCGAGTTTAACATTCTTCCGAGGTTCCGGACTGTTCGTCGCTTTGCGTTCTTCTCCCCTCGGTATAGGCAGGGTCGTTTGGATTGTTTTATTGATCAATTGCGTACATAAATGAAGCGTTTTATTCAGTATTTCACTCTAAATTGATAACTCGCTTGTAAAAATACGAATATTCAAGCCAATTATTTTGATTCATTGAAATTTGAGCGCTTCGCGACTCACCAAAGATCCGAAACTTTGGGTTTGCTGTAATTATCGTCACTTCCGTTCATGAAGGGCGCATCAATGAAAGTGAATTTTCTCGAGGCTTCGGCAAAACTTAAAAAAACGGAGTTTTTCGAAAATTCACCTGCACCCGAAGTGTCGCCAGCGTTGACAATAGCGGGGAGTCCAAAAATGGCTAAATTTCTCGGATTTTTGTCGAGTTGCAACGTTCGAATTTATAAAATGAATTGCAAAGTACGAAATGCGTCATTTCGAACTACGAATTTCTATTCTCGCTGGTGATTTCAGCGATAATTTCATTCCGCCAAGAGCAATTAGTGATCCCGTGAAATCGTCTGTACATATGATGAGAGAAAAAAATAATAAGAATAACAGTAGCGGCTGAATGACGCAACTTTGAAGTTTCGATAATCTTTGTTGTCGCAACGCGAAGAATGAAAGATCCGAATATCATCTCTAAGTGGTGATTAAATAGTCGAGAAAAAAGACCTAAAGTAGAAAGAGAAAAAGGAAGAGAGGAGAAAATAAATTCAAAAGTGTATTTTCGGGATATTACGGCGTACGGATAAGCATTGAAGAAGTAGGAAGTAGGAGAAAAAAGCGAAAGAAAAATAATTCTATAGAGCGACGCATTCCAAAGTCGCGCGTTACGACGGTGCGATTCGATCACGATTTTCGATTTCGGCGTCAATGTAGTGTCACGTGCTTCATGTCTTTGAATATTTGTGTACGAATTTGAGCGCGTGTGTGAAAATAAGAACGTGTAAATTTTCGACCGACTGAAATGAAGATTTGCGAGGACTCGGACTTTATTCGCTCGTCATTGGAGTGCATGTGATTTCGGAGAGATTCCATACTCGATTTTCCTCCTCGATTTTCGCCCTCGGGAGAGCGGAGAGTTCCAACATACGAAAAAGCCGTTAAAAAGGGCTTGCCACGCTCGACAGCGTGTGTCGAGTGCACGTTTCGACTCATTTTCTTCGCAGCTTCCCTGAGAGGACGAAAATTCATAAATAAATTAACTACAGCCCAGTGTGTATATTTAGCTCAAAGCTTTTACGAAAAAACGACGGAAGTGAGGATAAATTAGATGAAAACTTGACAGCGTTCGAACCAAAATAAGTGAGACGAGGTGTCTCGGCGGCCCAAATAAAAGCTTCGCGTTTTAACGAAATTTTAGAAAGAGAATTATTTTTTACATAAGCGATATGCCTTATCGTAGGGATTATCAAATGCGATAAAACAACAGGAGCATCACACTATTCGTATCGAATCGAATTACTTTATTTTATTTTTTCTTCCCAATCAGTCGCTCCCTCGCTCGATCCTCAGCCGTACAAAAACAATAAGAAACAAGTGGCATCGTTCGACAAGTCCAAGAGTTTGCATTTTGGAAATGAAGCAGCAATTTCTCCACTTTCGGTGGAAAAATTCCTTTTTCTTCTCCCTTTTCTTCTTGTGTATCTCTCTCGATGTAATAGTGAACGAGGAAACGGTGACGTGTTCATGTGGTTGGCAAAAATCAGTGCAAGCGTAGCGACACATCTCTTAAAACAATTTCACTATCATTTGCCCGAATCGCTCGTGTGCACACCGTTAATGACTCGTCAAGCTGTGAGAGTAGGGAAAAAAATGATTTCTTTCATGGTCTCAAAAACGATTTCTTCGATGATTTCTCAAATCAGTTTTTTTTAGGATGATTGAGTTTTCGAGACTTTTCCAATTGCACAGAAAAGACAATTTATTCAGAACGTGCATTTTTTTTCGAGTCGGAAAAATAAATGAGTTCTTGTACAATTTGTAACGAGTCAGAGGACACGATGCTCTCTTGTGACGTCCATGATTCGGAGAGGAAACGAATCCTGCACAGGGTAACGGACAATGTATGTAAAAAAAGAGAAATAAAATGGATTTAAGTCGTAACTGCTTCTTGAAGGGTGATTGTTCATTGATGTTCATTGATACCAGCCTCGTCGGACGATGGAATGATTGTTTATTGCATCGAACAGAAGACTGGGATCAAAACTCGTTTTTGATCCTGCATCGGAATGTTTTTTTTTTTTTTCTCAAATACGAATTGTTTAAACTGATTTGTATCGCTGATATTTTTTACCCGATTCCCATCTTCTATCCGCTTCGTTATGCTTTCGGTTATTGACTTACGACGATGTGAATGTAAATATAAATAAACAGAAGCATTTGTTATTCAGCGATCGGCGTTCCCTTTACTTCTCCATTATTATCCTCTTTTCAGATTTGCCATCAAGAAATGATAAACGAACGAATGTTCGTGAGGGAAATGTAAAATCGAGAAAATAGTTTGCGCCATTTTCTGCGACGATACTGAACGACGGTGACGATAATCGAAAATTCTGATATGTACCATAGCTCCGAAGGAAACATTTACGAATCCTGAATATCGATTTTGTACGAACGTTTCTTGGCAATGGCACGGAAATTCCTTCATCGTCATAGCTACGAGTAAACAGGACGAAATCAAAGTGAACGTACGGAAAGATTCTTAGTCAAAGGATCCGTGCATAATTACGCAAAGTGTTTAATTTAATGGAAGTTTGAAAACGCAGAAATTTCAGAAATACGCTGATCGAAAGACGTTGTTGCTCCCTTCTTTATCGTGATTGAAATTTTAATTGAGAAAACACATTCAAAATGGACATGGAAATGAACGCTGAGATGGAGCGGGTGAGATGGAATTCAAATTTATCACAATCACTTATAAGTTTTCCTAATACCCACAAATTGAACGAGCGCGTTTCCAATTAGAGATTCACTGCTTTTGGGCATTTCGAAGCGTGACTTTAAATCTCTAATCAAAAGTCCTTTATTTTGAGGAAGAAATGCCGCAGTGATCGACCGAAAAATTTTCAATTCTCACGAAACTATTTATTCAATAATCGAACCCTTTTCGTTGCGTTTTCATTTGGCCGTTTCGGTGTCAATTTTTATTGAAAAATATGAAAAATTTATAACGATGAGACAGCAATGCTTCACTCGTCGGAATCTTGAGATAAAAAAATTCCATCATTATGGAATTTCGAATATTTTCTCTTTACATTTCCCATTTCCAGTCTCTTTTCGTGTCGAGACGAGAAAAAGTAGTGATCGATTTTTCAAAAAATCAGCCATGTTCCAGGGCTACAAATGCGTTCAGCAAATTCGTTGAGTTTTCATTGAAATTCAATGAACCGCTTACTCGAATGTGGAAATAACTTTCGACGTTACAATGTTTTTTCACGAAAGTCGAGAATTGACACTGCACGAGATTCAAAAAATCAAATTTCTTTCGGTGTCAGTAGCGTTTTCAAGTTTTTCATGAATTGAAATATTTTTTCCTTTCATTCCAACTGTTTTCCGTGTTTCTATACATTTATCATACGTGACCAGACGTTTCTTCAAACGGTCCGTAAGAAATGAGAGTGTTGCCAAAAAAGTTTGATCTCCTTTACGAAGAAAGAGAGTGCGATTCGACGGCGGTGATTGCATCCGGGATGAAACAGCCGACGTTTGATATTGAATTTTCATTACGCGAACAGGAAAAAGAGCAGACGGAAACTCGATGAAAGTTTGGACTCAGCAGCCTCAGGAGTCTGGCTTGGCCCGAGTCTCCGTAAACGAATCTTTGGGATATGAAAAAAGGGCAAAATTACAGTGGTTATTCGAGCAGAAATCGTTCGATTGTTGGTACAAAAAAAATGAGTAAAGTTGGATCGTTGGTTCCGAGTCGTTTAGCGGTTGATTACAGATCCGAAAAACGACACCTCGAATGAAGAAACAGAGAAAAATGTCCCGAGAATAAGAGAAAGAGGGAAAAGAGATATCGCAGACAAATGAGACATGAAAATTTATCACTCTCAACGACCCGTTTGAGAAAGTCCAACAAGAAGTTCGAAAAAAGTAGAAAAATAGGGGGAAAAAACGAAATGAATGGGAAAAGAACAAGTGAGAAAGATCGTACTTCGTCGTTTGGAATTTTCACGAGATAAACCATTCTCAGCGTTCTCATCGTTATTTTCACTTTGCAGTTCTTTTCCACCGCATACTTCGTAACAATTCCGTTCTCGTTATCCCCGTTAACGGAACCGGAAATGGATATACGATTTTTTATTTTATTCAAGCCGAGCAAATATTCGTGAACAATGATGATAATTAGCCAGTGAAATTTCCAATATTCCCATCGCATTCTCCTGATGCATTATTTATTTCGAGGAAAATCAGTGTTGAATAAATAATTCACAAATTTATGAAAAACCCTGAATTCGGAGTTTTGACCATCGTAAAAATCGCAAACCTCGCCACTCTCAAGATTATTTTCGAAGCAAAGCAGATTAGTTTCGTCGCGTCGCAGCATCTCTGCAGCGTCACAGGGGCGCATATAAATTACACGAGAGCTTTTGATCCTCCATTAGCGATAAATAATACGCCGCGTGGTTCGTCCCAACGATACGAACAGTTGTATGTATGTAGCGTAAAGACTAAGAGCGTAGTCGGGGTAGAGATCGATGGGCAAATAAAAAAGGGTCGTCTGGAAAATTCCTGATTTTCTTGGAGAAAAATCGGGAGACGAAGAGCACTTTAGCATCGTTTTTTCCGACTTCTTTCCTTTTTCGACGGTGCTGGCTTGACGCGTGGGTCTGTCGACGAAGAGACTTCGTGAAATTCGATTGCTCCGGGATGAGACAAAAAACCCTCTTTCGGAGCTTTCAGTGACATTTTTATTGTTGTTCAAAAATAGAATCGAACGTTTCTGTGGCCCAAGATTTCTTACTCGGAAAATTCAATAATTTCGGTGTGAACCAGACCGAATTTCTTTTCACACGCACACACATACACACACACAAAATCAGGGCTTGACCGCGATGGTCGCTTCACAGCAATAAGTGAAATTCATGAAATTCGAAGCAGGACAATGAGAAATAAAAAAAATCGTCACTCCTTTGTCTCATTCGCGACCAAATGGCCGTGACGCTTGCCGAGGTAACCTACGTAATCTCGTGAGCTCGGCTGTCATTCCCATTCCCCAGGTCCATCGACATCTCACTGTGTAACCGCGACCTGTAATTAATCCACTGAAAATGTCGAATGCGGAGGATGGAAAGGAGGATAAAATTGGCGGGAGCAGGAGACGAACCGTCTTTAATCTGGATCCTGTTCTTGTAACAACGGCGTTTGAAAAACTATTTGCGATCCTAACCAAAACTGCTATTGACCTTCGCTCACATTCGTATTAGAGCTGAATGTGCTGGAGCGAATATGCTAAAATGATTTTTCCAGTGATGCGCAAACGATGCATCGGATGAAGAATTTTTTTGAGCGATTTCAAATAGTTTTTTTCATCTTATTTTTCGTCATCCGAACAGCCAATGATACGGAACAGTATTTGAGTGGCGGTGACTTAAAATTATTGCTGATTAAACTTTAAAGGAGCACTCTCCTTGATCTTAGACTCTCGAAAGCAGTGAGTTACGTTCGCGTCATTGAAACACCCGTATGTAAAAGACTAACAATAATAATTTATGTGCAGGATGAAGGGAGCGAAAGTCGCGAACCCTCGTCAGTTGGAAGCTCAGCCGGAAGTGTCTATTGCGCCCTGGAAAGAGATTACGCGAGAGTAAGTACATTGAACCCTCCTCAAAACGTGAAAGATGAATCCATCTATTCAATGAACATTTTTTATTCCAATAACGGATGGATCTATAAAAAGTAAGGGAGGAACATTTCGCCGCGTTGTATGAAAACACGAGGAGCCATTCGTCGCTCGCATAATAGCCCAACACTTGACGGCCATTCGATCGAGTTTTCGTCGGAAATTACTATCATTTCAATTAAGATTTATAACGATGAGATTTTCTATCAGAAACTCCCGATAAATGTTCAAGTTTTTATGACCGCTGCGAAGTTCTAAGCATATTTTATTTCCAATTTAACTTGAATAATTTTCATTTCATGCCAAATTACAAAGTGGGATTACGTTGTAGGAATATTTGCTTCCAGTATGAACGCGTATACGCTACGCTTTTTTTTTCGTTGCAGATAATAAATGAAATGAAGAATAACGAAGCACTGGCGAGTTACGAGACCGAGTACACGAGACTGTTCGAGTCTCTTTACGAGACTCGCAGAAACGAGGATACTCTGATGGAAAAGTGCGCGGATTTACAGGTATTTTCATTTATTAGACGTATAATCTTTTGATTGCGCATCAGTGAAGTAATGTTCTTGCGTTCGAGAGTGAGCACGATCAATAAAAGATCCATTCGACGGTATTAATGCCTTACATACACTTGCAGCGGACAAAAAAAACGTGATTTTCTTGATTTTTTTTCGACGAGAAAATTTATCGAATTTATCGAAAAACTGTGAACGACACTCATTAGTACATATGTTCGTGTACTTGTACAATTTTTTTCATCAAAAAATTTGTCAAAATGGCGCAACCCCAGCTGTCTTCCGCAGTAGCACCTTTTTTGAGCATCAGTTGCGGTGGACGTAACTAAAAAACTTTTAATCCCATCCATTCGAAATTTATACCACTTATTTATTATGATAATAGCTTGGGCCTGGACGGAGGATTTGTAAAAATATTGATTTAAAAAAAAATGGCGGCAGCTTTAACCAAAAATTCGATTTTTATGGTGCTAAATTTTCGGTTTTTTTGTTACAATTTTTTTTCCAACAAAATATGAAATCCTTCGTCCAGGCCCCAGCTATTATTGTAATAAACAAGCAGTATAAATTTCGTATGGATCGGATTAATGCTTTTTTAGTAATCATGTTCACCGCAAAGGTATTTTTTCAAAAAAGACGATTCTGAGATAATCGCGTTTAAGGATATTTGGTACAGGCTTACAATGTTGCCACGGTTGCCACGCTAAACCATGCTAAAAACATAAAAAATTTCAAAATGATCAGAATTTTATAAAATTTGGTGAACATATTCTTTAGTGCCAAATTTGACAATACAAATTTTTTAAGATTTTTCTCCTGTACAGTTATCGAGTAATTGATCACCAAAGTTTACGTGTATAAGCATAGCGTTTCCATATATATAGGTATACATTCCAGGCATAAGAAATCTGCTTTAATGCGTAATTACTCGATAACTAAGCAGAAGAAAATTTTGAAAAAGACTTTTGTATACCATACATCGTTAAAGATTGAAGCATTAGAGGGCCGCGCGCAGTACCGAGCGAATTTCGTGAGAATATTCTTCAGACATTGTACTTGAAAGAATATCGAGTATAAAAAAATGTTCGATTTTTCTGCCCAGCACAAGTGTATTAAGGCCTTAACAAACATGCATAATTAAAATTCTTCATTGCACGTGAAAAAATGGAAGATCGCTCCTTACAACATTTCGAAATTGAAAACGAGTTTCGAAAGGCCGTGTTTGAAAAATTTGTTTGACCTCTCAACAGGATCAAGTGATAGAAAAAACTCGGAGATGTTACGACCTCGAAAAAATAATAGAATCGCAAGAAGAATCGATGGATAAACTGAAGCAGGAAATAGCCGAAGCATCTCGATTAGCTGACGCAGCCCACACTCGTGAGCAGAATGCTCAAGAGGTCATAGAGAATTTACGGTTGACGATCACGAAACTCAATCACGAGCTCGATTTGAAGAACAAGCAGCTGGCAGTAGACGAGGAGTAAGTCCGGTAATTCAACTCCGATGTACTTTAATCGACGATGAAATGATGTTGCGATTGTGACAGAGACTGGGGCATGGACAAAAAAGGGTTAAATGACATTATTTTGCGCTGATATAAAAGCGGAGAATATAACAACGTTCTTTGGCTTATTATTGCGTACATAAGGCGGATTATCATTCGGCCAGAAAGCAAGCAGCGAGCTTGCGATATCGTCCCACGTTAAATTTTCTTTCGTTCCTCAACATCCGTGATCATCATTATAATAAAACTTTCGCGTCTCGGTTTCCCCTGGCACAATTGCAGTCGGTATTTCCCCGAGATTGTGGCATTCTATCGTGTTCGAGTGGTCGAATAACGAGATAAGCTCGCCCCGAGGATCATCTCTCTTTTATGATTGAAAGGGGACGCGTCTCAGCAACGCAATAAAATTTTCCAGTCGGGAAAAGCAACATGAAATCAGAATATCAGATTATCCTTAATCCGTGGAAAACTCTAGTTATTCAGCAGGTCTGATCATTGTAACGAACTTCGATGTTTATGGACTAGAAACTTTGTCGATGGAAAGAGTAGAATTATACTCGCCGAGGGAACGAATGAAACAAGAGACATTTTCTGGCGTAATGACTGTCAGCGACATTGCTAATAGGTTTTAAAAAAAAGAGCGTTTTCTTCGTGCGTTTTTTAAAGAAACTTATTCATTAGCAGACTCCGTTGTCACTGAATCGCCAATTACGTTCGTATTTTTTGCATTGTCAGATTTTTCAATACAACGGAATAAAATATCTCGGTTCACTGTCGAATTGTGAAATCCTCAATATTCATCAGTGGCAAAAATCTCGTTATAACGTTATGATCCAATTGGCTCGAAGCCTCAGGACGTTGCTGATGAAAACTCGATAATCTGTCCACTAACGATGATATTTAATTAGTTTTATGAAAGGACTCGGATCACTTGCAAATCCCTGATAACAGTGGAGCCCCGAAACAACGTCCGCAGCTTATAAATGTACGCAGCATTATTACGAAAATCTCGTTCCATTGTTCTAACTCGAACGGAAGCGAGGTTCAATTGATCGAGATTTTGGGCCGTTACGTCGCAACGTTTGCCAGTCCGTGATGGACGTATTTACCGCTTTTAGAATATCGTTAAGAACGATTAAAATTGAAGGGAATTTTGGAATATTTGAAATCTAAATCGCTCTTACAATGATGCTGCGTTTTAAACTTGCAGCACTACGGTGAACAAGCAAAAAGATGGATTGCTGAAGGAACGCGAACGCATGTTCAGCGAGCTCGAGACGCTCAAACAAAGGTTACGAAACATGACGAATTACACTGAAGAGTTGGAGAGAAAAACGAGCGAGTACGAACAACAAATGTCTGAAATGCGAGAAAATTTGGATATACAACGAAGCGAAATATCCAAGGATCAGAGGATACGAGAAAGACTGGAAAAAGAGATAAATCAGTTGGAGGAGAGCCTTAAGACGAAAGACAATCAGCTACAGGTTGAATAGTGTTTTCTGCTCTTTAGCCTCTGCCCGATGCTTCCATGAGAAGAAAAATTAATCCTTTCCCTTCGCTTTTTCACAGGGCACAGAAGCATCGAATAAATCGATATTAAACAACGTAACGAAACTCGAAAATGCTCTCAGGGAGCAAAAAACAGCGAACGAAAAACTTCAGAAAGAGGTCACCAAGTTGATGGTGAAACGAATGAATCTGCAGACTGAGTTGGACGCAGCTCACAAAAAAATGGAACAAACAGAGAGAAGCCAGAAAGACAATTATAAAGAATTCCTTTCACTGTCGAGCGAGGTAAAGAGGTAACGTTTTTATTTGTTTAAACATTAAAGTTGTTTCGCGAAGGAAAATCAATGATGATTATCGTCGAATGTCGAAAATTTCGTCGAAAACGATAAAATTTCAGAACTCGAGAAGAAAACGGGAGATTAAAGTCCGAAAGAGATGCGACGACGAAGAAAATCTTACGAAATGACAGCGTTAGACTGAAGCTCGAAACGGACGTGGAACAGGCTCGAGTGAGTCTGAGAAACGCCGAATTGGAAGTTAACAATTTACGACGTCAGGTCGACGACGAAAAAAAGGCTACGTCGGGAGTGATACGTGAAAAAGATGCTCTCGCCAAGACAATAACGGGATTGAAGGAAAAACTTCGGAGGGCACAACACAGCTTGACAGCCTTCGAAATTGGCAAACGAAAGACCGAAGCCGAACTCGAAGAGACAATGCAGGAAGCGAATGAATTGAGAAATAAGGTTGAAAGGATTGAGAAAGAACGGGACAGATTGAATCAGGAAGTAGCAGAATTAGCGCAGCAGGTCAGTCATTGCGCAAATCCTGAGGACTAAAGTTCGTAATTTGTTCATTTACAAAACAAATCCACTCCGCAAGAATAGACCAATTTTTGAAAAATAACCATTTTGAGAAACCATTTTTGTCAGTGATTCCAGTACTGAAAATACAAGCCTGCAAAATTAACTTTATACTAAAATTTTAATTTCAATTTTATTTTTATTGAAATTTCATTTTTATTCTACGTAGCGAACTTTTATTATGTTCAATTTTGATTTGAAAGACTCATTTTTTGTGAGAAAAAAAATATATTGATCAATCTCCACTGAAAAATCTCTCGCTTTTATTGCCTTCCACAAATTCTCCATGTTTGGGAATAGATAAGGGTGAACGATAAAGATACGAAAAAGGGGTCAAAGCACTCGAAAAAAGCTTTCCTCTACAGGGCTAGTAAAAGTTAGCAATAGAATGTGTCGAAGGAATACGAAAAATGCTGACTTCTTCGGGTTAGTGGACTGTTTTTGCTTTTATTTTATTTTTGTTTTTTAAATTGGGTATTTGTAGCTCAGCTATTTTCGAAGAACGTGAGTTTCGAATGTGATATTGTATCAGCACACAATCGACATTTCCTCGATAACCGATCGACGAGAGTGCTCTGCTGGAACCTTTTTTGCTACGTGACGAATTCTAATCCGTTGGCTTGTTTTCCTCTCAGTTCTTTCTTTTTCCCAAATCCCCAGGAACTTAGTTATTTCCATGGAGCATTTCATGCTTTGTATTTACGTTGCACGAACAGGTCGAAGATCACTTGGACGACATGAAGCTCAAACAAAGTGAAGTATCCGATTACAAGAAACGCATGGCCGAAGACGAAGCAAAGTTTCGACAGCAACAAAATCTCTTCGAAGCTGTCAGGGCTGAACGTAACACGTCTGGCAAAGCTCTCGTCGAAGCACGCAATGAAATTCAGGAGCTCAAAAGTAAACTCAAAATAATGAATCATCAGATTGAACAGCTGAAAGAAGACCTCAGCGTCAAAGACGCGGGCTTTGTTAAAGAGGAATTTCGTGAGTATTTTTTTTTTCTTTTTTAACCGAATGAAAATAGCATTTCAACAGATTTTCCAGATGACATTTTCTTAAGTACAAAAATAAGTACAATAAAGTAAAAAAACGAGAGTTTTATAGCAAAAACGACTGCAGCGTGCTCAAAGTAATTGATAAATTCATCGATTGTTCGGTTGGAACTCCATAATTAGTACGTAAAATACTTTGATGGCAAAATGCACTTGATTACTGAGCTTTCAACTGCAGCGTCGATGAAAAGTGATCGCATGTTTCTGGGAACATTAGTGTTTTTCATAAATAAAAAAAAAAAAGTTTAATAAGCTACTCGACGAATGGAAGTAACTTGATGTTTTTGTATAAGAGAGTTCGAAACGTCGATTTGTAACTTAGTGTTGGGAAAAGCTGAAAAAGACAAGGACAATCTACGAGCCGAAGTGCAATCTTCGCTAAAAACGATAAAGGATCTGAGGAGAGAGGTAGACGAGAGCAAGAAGACTGAAAAACGTTTGAGACAAGAGATCCACGTAGCTGACATGGAGGCTAGTCGTTTGAAAAAGGACATAGACACGGTGATGAACGAGCGTGACATTCTCGGTTCTCAGCTGGTGCGACGAAACGACGAGTTGAGTTTGCAATATGGTAAAATAAAAATTCTGAACGTTGCGTTGCAACGAGGAGAAGCTCAGTACGTTGAAAAACTCGGCGATACGAGACTGCTCAAACTCGAAGTTAAGAAACTTCGATCGGAGAAGGTGCTGCTGGAAAAGAGCATAGAAAATATGAGCGACTTGCGGCATGAAATATTTCATCTTGAACGCGAACTGACCAACGAGAGACTCAAAGTTATGGCGCTTCAGGAAGAAGTGCAGAACCCATTGAATGTCCACAGATGGCGAAAGCTCGAGGTAAAAATGTGGTGATTTCAAATGACGTTTTATTATTCGATGTCAAATTGGATTTTATGATCAGTCTATTTATATTCTTGATCAGTCATTCGATCTTCAATGTCAACTTGCCTGAGCTGCGGTCGCTACTCAAAATGTAAATTCGAAGCGCAAAACAGGAAACACACTACTTTATACACATACCGAAAACTTCAATAATTCATAGGGTGTTTAATATTTAGGGATCAGATCCAGATAGCTTTGAGCTGCTTAAGAAAATACAGATACTGCAAAAGCGTGTATTGAAGCTAAGCGCCGAGCTGATATCGAAGGAAAAGAAGATCAAAGAGTGCATGGAATTGTATACGAATTTGCGTCAGGAGATCTCGAAACGTCAGTCACCGGAAGCTGCGACTTGCTTGATGGAAACTCAAAAAGCGTTGCGCGAAAGGGGAGAAAAAATGAAGGTACGTTATGGAATCTGTAATAGTAAGAGAAAACGTTGAGATAAGATTCCATCAGTGATCCTAGCAGATGCGTCTTCATATGCGAAGACAGTAACCCGTTTTCTTTATCCATTTTCCGATACTGTTTGCTTCCCCACGAGGAAGGAGTGTCAAAGCCAAATGGATATTCATTTTATTTAGCCGTCGAGAATTTAAAGCAAAAATTTTTATCTGTAAATTTTATCATCACATTTCTTTACACTGAGAACAAATAATTATTGATTCAATAGCAATTGATGTTATTGGAAGAGTATTCTTCATTCAACTGCAATGTTTTCGGAGAGAATGAATCTGCAGTTTGATCCAAGACTATTATATTCGTTTAAGGTAGATCATGCCCGAAGAATCGTATTTTATGGGTGTCTAAATTGTGTCAATTTTTACTCCCTAATTAAAGATATAATCACTTTAAATTAATGTCAGAGTTTTATTAATCCGAAATTGTAAATTGTAATACAAAAGATTCAACCAATCTTTTGGCGAATGAAATTACAAGCCATTTATCAATAGGGGATCCATCGCTGACTGAACCCCAAATTTCATTCATCCCTGGCGAAAATACTATAGTTTTTTATGTAAAAAAACACAGAAGGAAATGGATTGAGAAAAAAGTATTAATAAAAAGACAGAAGGCTTTGGCAAGAATGGGTCAAGCCGACAAAAAACAAAATGCTGAAATAAGCTAATGCAAAGTTATACGAGATAATCGTCTCGAATTTTTTACCAAACCTTCATTATATACTTTATTGTCATCGTGTACTTTTTCATAAACTTCGTAAGAAACGTTCAATCGTTATATGAAAAAATGAACGATTTTTTACGCATAGTCTCTATAACCACGTGTATTTTTGTTCATATTTAAACACATCTATCTCAATAACCAATGAGACGAACCCTTTAAAATTTGATACGTGCGTCAGTCGACTGCCCATTTAAACTCTATGTTAATTTCAAGACTTTCTCAAGAAAATCGTTTAAATGAGAATGCCACATTTCGTTGTTCCAATGACTTTTTTTCCTCAGTGTACGATTAACTTTAATTTCATTATGATTGGAATAAAGCTGGTAACAGGAAAATCGAGTTAATTGAACTGGATCAAATCAACATTCGTAGAATTCGAGTTCATTTGCAACGCAGTAGAGATAAACAAAATTTGATCATCAACATTTCTGTCCGTAGCAGAACGAATGTGGAATCCTGAACACTGAAATATTCACGATTTCACAGGTTTCGTTCTCATACTTGATTTCATCAGGAATTTGAAATTTGCATCAACGAAAGAACTTTATTTCAAATCGTTTATCCCTGACAATGATAAAGATTAAAATCAAGAGAATGAAAAATTTGTTCAAGTGTTTTCGCGTCATTTTTCAATTGGATTTCGCTTACCATCCGATGAATTTGTTTCGATGCAGAGCCTCGTAGCTGAGCTGAACATGGTGGAGAGTCAATCGAACGAATACAAATTTGATCTCGAGAGAACGAGCCGTGAGTTGCGCGACGTCAAGTCAAAGTACTACGCACTGAAACGAAAGGAGCAGAAATCGAAGGACAACGAGAGGAGAAAAGTGCAGTCAGCTTCGGATCCGATGTTACCAGCGATTGAAGCAAATCAGAAAAAGTTTTACGGCGGTGGTTTCAGCTTAGGAGTGCTCAGGTCGCGCAACTGTTACAGCCTCGACTCGACACAAAAGTAAAAATAGAGAAAGGATGCTCATCAAAGGAGCTCTGTAAAGGCGCAGTTTTCATTCATTTTCCTATAGAAAATGTAATTTAAAAACGAGGATTAAAACGCTTTTAATACTTTCGAGAAGTACGAGCTCCAAGAAGTTTCATTAAAAATTAATTGACAGAAACCAAATGAAATTAAGTTTTTTTTTCATTTAAAGTAAACTCCGAGGAGAACAACCGGCGGAGATTGTAACGTACTGAAAGATGATGACGCCACGCGCAGTGATCTTCCAACATCGGGGGGTAAAAGTTTCAGACATGATATTATGTGGAGAAACAGGCGAAACTTACGAGAGTATTATCGTTTACTATGTTATTCATGGGGATACATATACGAAGGAAATTCAGGTAAAATTTTCACCCTCGTAGTACTCCCACAAGCCCCTGGAAAACGTGTTCCATCATTGTACAGCATGGTGCTCGAATTTTTGTGCAAATTACCATTATGGGCTTTTGTCGGCTTTTGTTATTATCGTCCCAGCGATAATTTTCTCTATTATCGTGATTCCACGTGCTCGGGGAGTGAAAAGAAGCCAAAATGGGCTTGGGACTTAAAAACGTGGGATGACGAGTGCTTCGCATTGAGAACGGAATTTATATTAGATTTTAAGGGAAATTTGTTGGATTTATACCGACGGAGAATCGTAAAAGTAGCTCGTATAAATTTTCGTCGATTTCGCGATAACCTTTGGGAGTACGCAAAGTGATACATTCCAGGATTTTCGATAGTCTGCCTCTTCTCTTTGGCAGCAGCAGCAGCAGCAGCATCTCGTACGATTCTTAATGCGGAGGAGGATTGATGAAAGCTTTTTTTACGGTTAAACCTGGTGCTCGTGTTCTCGCGATTCACCGTTTTTACAGCGTGTGGTTGATAAGAGATAAGTGTAAGTAGAATGAGAGATAAAAGTAAGTAGATTGACAGAGAATAGCTTTTTTCGATTTTCTTGTACACAAAGGCTCGAGAGAAACTCCCTTATGGGGAGAATCGAGTCGCGTTAAACTTGAAGTGACGAGCGTCCTTTGAATTTACGATTTTTCAGAAAGGCTATCGCGATAGAGTTTAAAGGCCTGGAACGTTGAGCGTTCTCCTGCGAGCGGACTCGAAATCGTGGAATCTTATCAATAGCTACATCTAATCTTTATCCTCGGCACTTTTATAATGGAATTTTGGAAATTTCACGGCCGGCTTGCTTCTCCGGCCGAATAAGGGAAAAGAGCATTTGTCATACGTACCAGACCGGAGTCGGGCTCCGTCGCGATATTTTTTTCCCCTTGGGAGTGCTCGCTTTGTATTTTCTTCGCAGTCGCATAAAACGCCTCGGGACCAATTACTTTTTTCAACCCGCAACGTTTTCGTGGCCCGATAAAAAAATGGGGTCATAAACCGAGCCCACTACGGAGCACCGACATTCTTGTGCAATTACTTTTATATTAGTTTTTTCTCGCGCCTCAACGACCTTCGTGTTCGTTAACCCTTCGCTATGCATGCAACTATTTCAGCGTCAATTTACCTGTTGGATATAGTTTACTGACTATTTAAACTTCAATGAAACACGAAAGTAGAATTTTTTCCATCTGCCACTATACGAAACGAGCTTTTCTGCGGGGATCCCACACTCGTTGTCTCCAATCCTAATCCAAGTATCGCCAAATGCGACTCAAATCACTGAAAAAATACTTCCACTCGTGAGTACACTGGCTCGGTCGGTGCTTTTAATCGAAAACGATTGTGCAGGCCACGGTTTTAATTAAAGAATTGTATTTTATGGGAGTCTGAATTGGATCGATTTTTACTTCCTAATTAAAGATATAATCACTTTAAATTAATGTCAGAATTATTCATTCGAAATGTAAATACATTTTTTCAACTTGGAACCAAAACTTGGACTAAACCCGAAATTTTATTCATCCCTGGCGAAAATACTACACTCTTTGTGTCAAAAATCGCATTAGGGAGCGCAAATGTCAAACACAATGGGATCAAGAAAAAAGTATTAATAAAAAGACAGAAGGCTGCTGTGACAGGAATGGACCGAGCCAAGAAGAAACAAAATGCCGAAATAAGCAGATGTGCTCATTACCAATTTCGTTCAATCTTTAAGGTAATATATCTTTATCACTAGTAAGACAATCGTCTCGAATTTTTTCCCAAACCTTCATTATATACTTTATTGTCATCGTGTACTTTTTCATAAACTTCGTAAGGAGCGTTCAATCGTTATATAATAAAATGAACGATTTTTTACACATAGTTTCTGTAACCATGTGTATTTTTGTTCATATTTAAATACGTTTATCTCAATAACCAATGAGACGAATCCTTTAAAATTTGATACGTGTGTCAGTCGACTGCCCATTTAAACTCTGTGTAAATTTCAAGACTTTCTTAAGAAAATCGTTTCGTGCATGAACTACCTAGTGGAGTGGATGGTCGAGTTTTCCAAATGCAAAAAAAATGAAGGCTTGACCTTCGATGAGTTTTCCACGAGGGTTTCGTCCCTTGTAAAAGAATCCTCGTGCACTTAAACGTAAATGAAACGTAAATGTGTCTGAATTTAGGGAAACCCCAGCTCCGCAACAAAATCGTTTTTCACCCCTTAATTACCGAGCCAGTTTAACTCAACGGTTCAACCATCCGACTCCACGATTAAACCGATACATAAATAATGCAGCGAGCACCCTAATTATTCGTGGCTGGTCATTGCCCCAGGCATACATTCAAATATGCATTCGCAGTTTACAAATTTCTCTATTGTCGGTCCTGCATAAACCGTGTACGCGATCACTGTCACACCGCGCTAGCCAACCTTCACAACAATTAAGGCCGCTAGATTAATTAACGGCGCGCGCTCCAACAACGTACATTGGATAAATGCGCCCTCGTGCACTTCGTTCGCGTTCATTCAACTGGCCTTGAGAAAAATGTTGCTCCACCAACACACGAATGCGATTTGAACTTTAGCGCACTGTAGCTTCCGCCGCTCTGTTCGCGTGGCTTGAAATTCCTTCAGCAACGTTGTTCTCTTTTATCTCGAAAAATAATCGTGCAGCCATTGTCAAAACTGCGTTTACATTCGTAATATCAATTCAGCAGTGTCGGAGCGTTTAAAAAAGTTTACAAAATTATGTACAATGCAAAATGTACGTAATTGACCAAACATTCACTTTGAGCCCCCTTCATAGTCGTATGACAACGCGAATGCCTCTTTTTCAAACTGAGAAGCCAAATACCTCGAGAAATGTATGAGACCAGCAGGTTAATCAATTAATATTGCGGGATGTTCGCTATTAATCATTTAACTGTTAAGTGATGCGGATATTAGTCATGCATCGTATCACGATCGTATGTTTTTTGTGGGATGTCAAGCGTCAGAATAGATGAATGAAGTCCGTACGATCTAAAGATAGAAGCGGATGTGTGTAAATACAGGCAGATTCGAACCCGTGTCGCAGCAGGATTTTGTGGGTATTTTTCGCGATTCTTTTGCGGGGAGGAAAAAAGCATAGACTTTTGAAATTTGAAGGGTGCGTTTATTGTCATTTCAACTCTATGATAGAATTTTTTGACTCTGATATCTCGGGTAGATTCGGTGTTGAACTACTTCACAGACCATGCTTCTGCGTGGTCTCCTCGATTATCCGGAGGATTGGTTTATCTGGGATCAATAAATGAAAGAGCGTTTCGATTGGTAAAGCAGTGGCTATCGCCTGAACTAGAATGGCACAGAAATATTGATAATTGAATAATTCCGCGCTTTGAAACATTTTTGAAAATTGGAATTTTGTGTTCTGAAGCTCGAAAATCCTTGAATTTTTAATATTTCTGTATGATTTTAGTTCAGACGATAGCTTTACAGTGAAATACCAGTAAATAAACCCTTAAAATTTCAAAAGTCTATGTTTTTTGCCACACGGGGTGACGCCCTTAAATTTGATAGAAATTTCCAAAGCCTTTTAGTGACTTTCAATGTTTCATGATGACTCGCGATCCGAGTTGAATGGGAAAAGCTCGTCTGTAAGGATGTTTCCTCGAGATCGGAATTGAGTTGTTACCGTTCCACGTAGAAATAATAAGGCAATTTTCAGAAGTTTCAACACTTTTTTTACGATTGGATCTTCGATGTTGCAACTGTACGTGTGGCTCGTCGAAGTTTCGTCATAATCTTGTCTCGGGTATTCAACATTTGCTCTATATTATCGCGTGACCCTTACGATATTTCTCTGTAATAAGAGCTTCCATCGTTGGAGCGAGGGTAGCTTCCGGGAGTCTCACTTCCGAAAACGCTTCCGGTCCATTCGCCAAGAGGGCGCCAGTCTTTCGAGAGACTTTCAACGAGTTCATGAAGCGAGGCTCGTTAAGAGCCAAGAAACGTTGCTACCTCGCCACGTATACACTGATTAAGTTTTGCGCTGAAGTTGAAGTACATTGCATCTCTTGCTTCTTATTTTCTTTTCATTTTTGCGCTTAACCTCTCGCCTTTTCCTAACTTATATCGAGGCGTTTTTTCTCCACTTTTTTCGTTCGTTCGACCAAGGTACTCTTCTCTGTAACTGGTATCGTCGTGGTACATCGCGACCGGAGACCTGCTGTGGGACTTCGTTATCCATTGTTGGAGCAAACACAATTGCGTTGCCGAACAACTTTTGCTGCGAGTCAACGAGTTAAGGCACTCTCTAACTTATCGGAACTTTACCATCACTGCAAAAAACTAGAGAAGAATCGTCAAATTGACTCAAACTCGATCACTCTTTTCTCAATTCTCGATTTTCCCTGCTCCTCACAAGCTTTTTTCTCGCAGTAAAAAAAATCTTGTCCCAACAGTTTCAAATACTTAACGACAAATTCCGAAACATCCTGCCCTAATTCACCACGTTTTCCAGATGAGTTTTTCCAGATCAATAATGCAGGAGCCCAACGACGCGCGGTTGTCATTGCTTTCATGACCTCGCAAGTCCATTTCCGTAAACATTTATACCGCAGCTTTGTCCAAATATGCTTCGGATCCATATGCATCGAGCCGTCGTAGCTAGTGAGCAGTGATTTTAGTACTTCTGATACCTGCTGAATCGAGAACAGCTACGACAATAGCCAGCCGAATGCTCGTACGAACACAGGGTTTTATCAGTTGTTCGGAGTAGCAGGTCGATGAAGAGACTCGTCAACGAGCGGAGCTTATCCCGAGTGCTGCGGGTGATCGATATCCGTAATCGTCACTGTGTGTGTGTGTAATCTCTGCCGATTATCTCCGTGGGAAAGCAGAATCTCTGGTCCTCGTGCGTCGGTTACAACATATCTAACGGAAAGTATGTTGCGTAATCTCGACGGCGTTAAATCGCAAGAGGCGAAGAGAAACCCTTCAAGATTCGAGTATCCCGGACGAACGAGTTTCTCAGTTTTTTCGAACGGTGTTGCTGGCCAACGATTTCGAACGACGTTGGAATGCGCGTTTCCCACGTGGAAGTTTTTGGTGCCTCAATAAGCTTTGTGGATGTTATCGCGGCAAAGTTACGGCGCGGGTAAGTTGAATCTCATAAATTCATCGTAGATAAGCGAGTGGCAAAATCCTGTTTCGTAAAATTTTCAAATGCCCCTCGTAAATTGGTCTTCCAACCGATGTAACGCAGCATCCTTTTTTGTTTCGTCTCCTTATTAGGGCGGATATGAAATAAAAGTACTGCTCGTTGCGGCAACTTTTTCTACTCTTTATTCTCATGCAATTCTTGGTTACTCGAGCATTTCCAACTTTTACCATAAGCTTGCACAACGAAGTTAATAATCCAGATATCATACAACTCCGGGGCACACTCGTAATGCTTTCTTGTTAGCTCCTCAAACCTCTGCTCTCTTCATCTCTATTGCTTCTCGGTGCACAGGGCTTTTTTCCACCTCGAGAGACGGATTTACCGAGCCTCGCGATCAGCAGTTTCATTATTTTTCTCCACTTTAATTAATCTCGCGGGCTCGCTGAATTACGATACTCGGGAGGAAATTATCGCAAAAATGATGAGATGCGGGAAGACTTCCTATTCTGAGGGAATTGAACGACGCGACGAGAAAGCTAAATGCGATATAATTATTTTACGTCGCTGTGTATCATCCGATATAACGAGCTTCGAATTTCGTACTACGATCTTCGACTACTTTAGACGGAGACGAGATACTCGATTCAAAGCACTGGAACTGTGATGTAAACCCTTCGCGTTCTCCTCATCGAACCGGAAGTTATCGATTGGTATTAAAAATTCACTCGAAAAATCGGACGATTCGACGAGGCATTGTCGGATCAATTGGATCAGTACAAAACCGGAGTTCTTGATTATCAATTAACTTTCCGTTTCGGTGCTTCAACACAGAAGCTGGAATCCGCATTCCTCGTGATTTCAATGAAATCGACTAGAAAAAATTGAAGTTTTGTAGCCTTGGTTCGGTATTCTGTGCATTGGATTCATTTGTTGAATATAAATCAGAGATTTTGGGCTCAGAAGACGGTCGGCTTTGCTCCACTGCTATTGTGCTCCCGCACAAAATTCTCATTGCGTCGAGATAAAACAATAAGCTCTGCATGAAATTCATAGCAGCTTGTCCCGAGGACCTAATGATAATTGGCTAATATTTTAGCTGCGATTTTCTTCGCAACCCTCTTCACGTCTGCTTCTTATCCACGCGCGGTCTCGAACCGAGCGTTTTATTTGTACCCGCTATTAGAAGATCCTAAAACTGATAAAGCGAATCTCGAGGGTTGTATAGAATTCGCCGATTAATTAGAGCTAATCCCACCCCAGTGGGAGCACCTTTGAGGAGGGCACGCCTGCGGAGGGACCTTAAGCTGATTATCATTGTCCCAAACTGAAGTTTAACTCGTTCATAAGGGGCGCGAGAATCATTCCAACGTTTTGGTGGTCTCGAGATTATCTGCGTTCGTTCCTGGGGCTATCAAAAGCTCGGAGTGGACAGGCGCGAATCAGACTCGGGTCGGTGTCCCGTTATCGTGAAATTATAGCGCGAGACTTCGTGTGGGAATCGGGGAACGAGAGGGCGAGAACGAGAGACAGCAAGAAAACGAGGCTTTAAGAAAAAAGCGATGTGCTCCAAGATTAGAGGGTGAAGAGGACAAACGTCAGGAAAAAATTGCACGAGACAGACGCTGTAGAAGGCTGATGACCAAGCGTGGGCGCTCCTGAGATAACGAGGATCAGCGCATTCTTCTGACCTCATCAACGATGACAGAATCAACACAGGAGTTCGACCACAACCCACCAAAGCTGTAGTTACGAGCTGCGTCATCCTCGTCGACTCTTCCGCTCTGGAGGTTCGACGAATTATGAATAACTCATCCATCACTTTTCGCCCACACAATTTGAGAACCGAATGCACCGATTCTCCGTTGGAGGTCGAGCCGCTTTGCTATTTTGACTCGTCACTCTACCGAAATAAACAAAGCTTTTATTCTCTGAGTCGGTTTTCGAGCTCACGATTTAATCGTCCATTCTCCCTTGTGGTTTCACTTCGCGCAATCATTTTCCACTTGCCTTCTAATTAGCTAAAGAATAACAGATTATTCGAGCCACTGCTTGCTCCAATTAATGCGAGTCTAACGTGAACGTTTCAATTTTTCTCTCCTCTCTGTACTCCGAAGCTCTCAAATTAGAGGCGACTCAGACGGTGGTTGCATATTCGGTCGTTCGCGGGTTGAATGTAGAGTCCCCGTGGGCGTAGAACGAGACGGAAACGGATAGGATAACCAAGGGAGAGACTGCACGAGAAAATCTTCGTGAATAACAAATTCGTATCATGTCTCACACGCTCGTTACAGCATGTGCACGTGTGCATATTTACAACTTTCCCAGAGAGAAGAGTTATCCTGGGAACAACGCACTTCTCTGATTGTCGTGCTCCGAAAACGACTCAACCAGAAAATAACTTTTGTAAAGGAACTTCTCCGGGAAACAACTCTGTGCCGAAGTGTTTGTATGAGCCTACGAACGCAGTCGAACGTCACGCCGGAATTTTTTGGAACTGTAACGAAATGAGAAAAATGACATAGATTTTTTAGTTTTTGCCCATATTTTTATCAAATGCGTCAACTTTGCCATTACTATTAAATCATTAAGGCAGTTTATGCACGAAACGATTTTCTTAAGAGAGTCTTGACATTTACACAGAATTTAAACGGGCAGTCGACTGACAGGCATTTGAAATTTTAAAATAATTTAAATTTTAAATTTATTGGTTGTTGAGATAAAGTATATGAAGAAAAATGCACAGGGTTATAGTGACTATGCGTAAAAAATCGTTTATCTTTCCATATAACGAATGAACGCTTCTTACGAAGTTTATGAAAAAATTCTAAACGATTGTGTTACCAGTGATAAAGATATATTACCTTAAAGATTGAACGAAATTGGTAATGAGCATAGCTGCTTATTTCGGCATTTTGTTTCTTCTTGGCTTGGCCTATTCCTGTCACAGCCTTCTGTCTTTTTATTAATACTTTTTTCTTGATCCGTTTCCATTAGCGCTCTCTAATGCGATTTGTGACATAAAAAACGATGGTATTTTCTTGTAATTTCATTCTCCAAAAGATGAGTTGAAAAAATGTATTTAGAATTTCGAACGAATAACTCTGGCATTAATTTAAAGTGATAATATCTTTAATGATGGAGTAAAAATCGATGCAATTTAGACATCCATAAAATACGATCCTTCGGGCATGATCTACCTTAAATCGACTGTGTTGCAACAAAACTTCACTATTTCGAGGTGCAAATAGTTCACGTACCTGCATATAATTCAAGAGAAACACGGAATAACGCGGATAGAGAAGTTTGTGAACAAAGAGGACGGTATATGTTGGTGCAACCGGTGTGCACGGACGAGCTCGACACGAGAGCTCTCTTTACTGCTGTCGTCGTATCGCTCGACTCGCACCTGTTGACCAAATACGCTACCGCTCAACGCCAGCATATTGACAAAACTCAAGTGAGCAGATCGACCCAAATTTCATCTGGTATATATTCACCTGCGCGTCAATATGCACCCGCTCGCCAAAGAATAAAACGCCTGAAAGCTTCGGTAAACCGTTGAAATCGAAAGAGAAAAGTTCTCAACGACTTTTTCGCGATGTTCAATTAACGCCTGAATGGAAGGTTCTCGTACTCGAAATACGCCCTTGGACAAGTGGCTCAATAAGAGAATCCAATAAAACCTTAAAACACTTCAAAAATCCGCACAAAAACTGCCGGGAAAACCGATGAGCCGGACCCCATTCCAATGAGGATTCGAATCAAAACCCACCATTTCAACGTCCAATATTTACAAATATACCAACATTTTTTTCAAGTCACCAAAAAGTGTGAATTTTTTTTATTTCAATCTTCAATGATTTCCTAACGAAGTATTTGGAGCTTTTTGATTCAAAAATCAACGATACAATTCATGATTTTCTGTAACTTTTTCGTTTCTTTTTTTTTCATTTCACCGATGTTAGCTTGAGCTAGCGCATTATATAATCGAAATTGAATGTGATAACCAGGCTCGAACTTCCTGGACCTAATTTCCGAAAATACAAACTTCATAATCGTGAGGTTCGAGCTGTATAACAGTATTAAAGGTCAATATAATGCATGTAACAGATTCAAAATTTATGCATAGAACCTCGAAAATTGGTAGGATAATGACAATGCATCAATAAATATGGATGTTTAGTTGGAAATTAATAGGCATAATGGTAATACATTAATGAATATGGATCCTTAATTCGCAGATCAGACAAATTAACATAATTAGATCGACTGAAGAAATACATGTCGAAAAAATATTTTCAAAAATATTAATATCATCCAAAAAAGCATGAAAATCAAGTTCTACTTAAAACACGAAATGGCCATTCAGTCACTTCTCAAATCAATACATTTCATTCAATTCAATCGTTCAAATGAGTGAAATTTATTGATCTTAAGAATATATGAAATTCGATATTTTACCTTGAACGGAGAAAGTTGTTTTCATAATTTTCATTTATTTTTAGAAAATTTTAGATTTAAATTTTCTATACCCGAAGTATTTCTGTACGAGCTTTTCTTAGTAGAGTCCCATGTCGAAAGGCCGTTGGTTGAATATTCATCAATTAGTAGGCGTCGATAATGGGGAGCTCTTAAAATAGGAAGTGGCAATGTCGAGATAAATTTTGGAGAATTTTTCTCAGGATCTCGAGACCCACGTAGCTGCATGTGAATAGAAAACGTAGCTTTTGGACGCTCGGGATAGTGTGTGAAAGAACAAACATCGAGCGTGTATTTATTCTGAAATTTGAAAAGGTTTAACCTCTATTTCCGGAATTTGTCCAAAGCGTATTTCGTCGACACTGATAATTGAATTTTCCTCGTTAAAACAATAATTTTATTTGGGTGATGGAACGATCGGAGTGGAATTGTTGATTCGATTCGATTTTACCAATTTCCGATTCGAGAGTCGGAAACGATTATTGCTGAGTTTTTAACGAGGCTTTGCATTTCGCACGTCATTGTATATATTAGGGTAGCCGCAATTCAGGTCACTTTTTTTTTGCAAATTCCTTCGCGGGAACATACACGTGTTTTGCATTTAAAACTTCAACTCTTCGGTGGCACCTGTTTAAATTCTCCTAACGCATTCAAATTTGGTGCACATTTTTTTTTTTTTTTTTTTATGTTGATGATGTTTCCGCGAAGGAATTTGCAAAAAAAAAAGTGACCCGAATTGCGGCCACCCTATTGTATATGGATCCTTGACGAAACAGTATTGTCCTCTTTTATAACAAAGTGAAACTGTACAGGAATGAATTTAACACCGTTGTTAAGAGGGGAACGCATAAATGCGAATACTAAAAACAAAAATGTTCTTTGCCGTTGGCTCCCTCCCCTTCATCAAAGTTTTATATAACATCAGCTCGTAGTAACGAGCGCGTGCGTGTGTACGTACGGATAAAGCTGCGACGAGTACGTGTTAATTCCACCCTGTAATTCCCATGAAATCGCATTTCGTCGTATGTCCGACTATTCGCGTATGTTTTCACTCCGCCGCAGGCGTACTCGTCGTTCTTTAAAATACGTCGAACTACCTGTGATTCAACACCGAATAAAAGAGTTGTTGAGAGGCTTTCAGTGTTAAAATACTTCTATGGAATACCAGCCAGAGGAATTCAGTCACAAATTGGAAAAAGCTCCCGCCGTATTGTCGGAGTTTAATGATGGCATGGTTTTATTAAGCTTTCCACGCGTCACGTACTCTAACAATGTTGCTGATTCCGGTATATGAATATTGAATATGAAATACGAAAGATTTTCTTCGAAAAGGAGTGAAATTGTCCTCAAATATGTCACTGTTTGTCACCTATAATCTCGCCATATAAACGCTGTAAAAAAATTGACATTGCAATATTCTCGACTCGAAATATAAATCGTGGGTGAAACATATTAAGAAAAAAATAATGATTTTACATATATTATGTTAAAATGTCAAGGCGATACTATAGAAAACAAGAAAATTTTGAGGTCCAAGAGTAGCTTCATTCAGACTCGCATGCATTGAAAAAAGTCTGAACTTGCGAGAAATGTAGCCATCTTTTCTTTTCTTCGTAATTTCAACTTTCATGATTTTCAAATTTTACAGTCTTTAATTTTTGCTCTCTCGATGATCAAAGAAACAATTAAAATTTATTCTCGCAATTATTGCAATTATGGGCAACTTATTTGTTGAGATTGATACATTTTTAATATCGATGATAGCAGTAAAAATACTTTCGTAGTAAAATTGTCAAGCAAAATGTGACAACAACCATTTTCTATTCATATGCGTACACATATATTTTTTTATTCTCGTTTTCAGCTCTCCAAAGTTGGGAGGATCTTATTTTATTAAATCGAAATCGTCGCACAGGATCGAAATCGTCGCCTGTGTCTTAAAATTGAAATTTTCGATTTCCATTAGATTCGCATGACGTTCCTCCAAAAATGTCGAATTTAAAACAAATCAAGTGGTGATTCTTGGTGTTTGAAGTATAAGTAATGCTATTAGTTCATCCGGAGAATCGTTTTGTCGTTGAGTCGAAGGACAAAGCTCGAAGAAGTCAACGAAGCTTTCAATTAATTTATAAAAATCGATTTGATATTGTTTCAATTATTAGAATGCCTTGCGAAAATGTATACAATTCACTTTGTTCATTCGAACAGGAAACAATTTATGTATGCAAAGAGAAGTGCAATTTTCGAGAAAATTCGATGACTGAAAAATATTTTGGAAAACCGTTAAACGTCACGCTCGCGTTTGTGTGTTGCTGCTTCAACAGTGAAAATTAAATTCGCTTTTGCGCGTCGTTCGACGCTGAAGCTTCAACGAACCAATATGCACACCGCCATTGCTTTAAGTGAGAAGCTTTTGCCCTAAACCACATCCACTGTACAAGATTACGATGTTACAAGTAAATTTCGGTACTGATTTCGTGTTTGTTAGCACAACCCGCTTGTACCACTTTGCTGCTCGTCCACGATATCGGTTAACCGCCGATTATCGTTGTAACGGTGCATTATCATAGCCAGGAAAATAACAAGACGAAAATCAAGTCTGCGGAATTTCGCTATAGTCTAAAATTGGGAGAAAATGTGCGTAGAAAATTGCATTCTCTTTCGTTGACCTGATTCGATTGTCTAATCCCACGACTTTTCAGGATTGCAACAAAATCGAAAATGAATCGGGACAACATAGTGCGTGAAAAAAACTTCACAGTACCAAAAATTGTGTTCCAATTTTGGCTTGATTTCAACAAACTCATATTTTTATACTTTTGAAGTGTGTTTTGATATTTGCGTTTACGCATATATATTAATAATCGAGTCATATTTACCTGTCGCTACGAGTTACTGTTCGCGCTACCTCTCCCGCAGCGAAAGGGCGGCAAATTGTATAATTTTGCGGTTGAGCTTGGAAATTGCACTTCAATCTCCTTGCCAGCAGAGCTCTCCGCTCTCCCTCGCGCTCTCTCTCTCCGCCTATCCGTCTCGATCCCTCTCTCTTTTGTGACTGGAGCCACCCAGTTTCCGCGGTCGCATCCAGCGCGCTGTACGGTTTTGCTTTCAAAACGTACACACAGCTCCAACGATCTCTAAATCCCCTCGCGTCTCTCTCATCTTCGTTTAAGACTCAACTTGGACATAATTATTCCGGGGATTCGATTCGCCGGGACGGAAATAAATAAATCGAAATCCGGTTCTGTGTACGAATTCATTTTCCATTTCCGTTATTACCCGGGTGGACAAATTTGCTCAGGAGCTTTAGCTCGATGCTATTTTTCCATGAATTTCAAACATCACTAAAATTTCAACGCGCTTCCTCTCATTTCCGGTATTAAAATGCGATCGTTTTTATTTTCTCAAATACTCATGGGAATATTTTCACTGTTCAAATACGGTGCGCTGCAGATTCGTGAATTATCTGGCACTCCGATGCACTCCACACGGTAGAAAAGTGTTCGGGTTTCTCTGCGATTTTCCGTTAATTTTTTACGAGAAACTCGCGAGCCAGCAATGCCAGTGAAAAATATCTTCGAAACATTATATCGCGTAGGAGTATGAAGAAATTATGTAAATTCGAGGGAAAAACATCGTTGGGAATAGCGGCCGAGAACGCAGCGGGAGTTCCGAGCTGGGAGTTCGTCAAGAATGTTATTCGAAGCGAAATGCATTTGTAAACACTATAACGGTACAATAATTCGTGTACTTTATCCGTGCCATCTCTCCGGCGTCATGTTCCGAAGTGACGTAAATATTTCAGGAAATGCATGTTTGAGGTGAAAGGGTAAACGTTCCGTGCTTACAAATATATGTGTGTTTGGGCGCTCGAATGTCTACCGAAAGACGGAAACTTAGAGCCAGTGCTGGTCGGTGGTGAACTTTCGACAGACGTGTCTTCGGTTAGAGCAATGGGAAGTGGATTCACTTCTGGATTTCCAGTTAAAAATAAATGGACTCAGTGTTATCCGGAGCCAGAAGGATGTTTCTCTCGGTGCATTCAATTTTTTTTTCATTGAATTTTTCGCGAAAGAATTTATCATTTTTGCTATTGTTGGATCGTGAATAAACCTCGTCCATTTTTCATTTACGTTTACGTTGAGACTGTGATAAATGTGTCGATAATTCGAGCTCGTTTTTTCCGAAGAGAAAGACAGGTGACTGTTTACCTGTCTCTCTTTCCGTACATAACTTAACGTCGGTTCGCGTGCTGCTGCAAAGTATTATAAATATTCAATAGAAAACGCACGTCTCTTCCGACTCACTCTCGTCTATCTTTTCTCCCCTGCTTTCCTCGTGCGAGATCTTCCCAGTTCGCGTTACTTTCGAATCGATTTTCACTGAATAGCTCGAATCCTCTGAGGGACGAGGCTCCTTTTTTTGTAAACAATCGCGAGCATAGAAACGTAAAGAATCGATCAGGAGATTTTCGCTCTAAAATCCCCCTGGATATTTCTCATTCGAGGCTAGACCACACTCGAGCCAATTGTTTTTTTAAGCCTGCCTCGTATCGCTCGTTGAAATTGGAATTTCGAAGTAGTCTTTATTCAAGCTTCTCCATTTATTTCTCTCGTTGAGCCATTAACGTCTATTTTCTCGTGATATATTAACAGGTACGTTGCGAAGTGGAATATCATTAAGTTACGTTTCCCCTAAAAACCATTCAACAGTCCCCGTCCAGAAATCCTCGGCGTAATACGAAGCTCGTGCCGAGTTTCCTCCCTTGCTTTTTCAAGATCCTTTAATGTGGATTAAATTCTCGTGGATACGCAGACCGCGATCCACCATTTTTGTTCAAAGTTCTTTTTTTAACATAGTACAGTTCCGTGCAGACTGAACAGCTCGAAACTGCATGAGCAGAATACAAAGTCCGCCGAACAGTGAGCATAAACCTTGGCACTTTATTTGGCCGAAATCAATTTCCACAAAAATATGTTTCAATTTAATTTCTGTGCCACGGAACGGGGATAAATTTCAAGGGAATTTCAAACACTGAGGAAAATGCCGAAAAATATTCCGATCATGGGTAAATGCATTCGTCGACGACGATTTTATATGTTCCGGCAATTCGCCCTCCGACACTCCGTGCGCCTCGGGCATGCATATCCACAATTTCCATTTTGCACGGAACTTGTTTCCTGCCCCGTTATATCAAAGCACTACGAAGCACAATCCAGTTGTCCCAAAAAAGGTCTTTGGAAAACTGCGGAGCGTTCATGGCGCACCGGAGTGCAAATAATCGATTCTCAGTTCTCTTTCCCTTTGAAAATGCCGCCTTTCCGAGACTTCCTTTAGTCTATGATAAAACGCTGTTTTTCCGAATGCAATGTTGCAGAATGAATAGCTAAAAATATACCTTCGGCAAGCCCTTTGCAAGTATTCAACACGAAACTCCACCATTTGGCCAACTCACTATAAAATTTGAAGTTTCATCAAAAACATCCGCAATCAATCTTGCCCCATCAACCTTTCCGGATGTTTTCCCCCTCTGTTTACTCTTCTCCCATCCCTTACTTCGACCCTTCGGTTTGCCAGCTGTACACCTCCGCTGACCCCAAGAGTTCAAACAAACCTCCCCGATATCTCTCTATCGACGAATCTATTTTTCGCAATTTGGCCAAACTCAAGTGAATCTTCGCCACGGTATTCGAAGCCACGAAGTGAGAGAACGAAGTTATCCGCTACAGTGGATTTATAAAGAATTAGATTGACGATGATCGAAAGGTATTTTTCGTGGCCGGCTGACTCGGCTAACTTCAGTGCGCTCTGACGATATATTTTTACGGCCGATGATCCTTTTCTTAAAAAAAGACATTTCGATATATGAATTTTGTTTATTCGTTGCCAAGCATCATTATTTGCTTCAAGCGGGCGCGTATAGCGTAGCTTTCATCATTCATGTTATGCGCTATACTGCCATGAACCCGGACGAATAACGTACATTTGTTCGTCCAGATGCGAAAACAGAAAATAATGTAACTGGACTAATAAAATGAATATGGTCGTCGGGAATAATGTTGTATTTCCAGATTCCAGGTTCATAGGAAAGCACATATTCATATAAATTGTCAAGTATAGCGGGAAATATTCATATATAGAAATTGTTAACTATCATGGTACTTTAAATCAGACATTTATCAGCGAATTATTTATTTGTACTAATAATATTGTTGTATTATTGTGTGATATTTTCGTGTGTGTTATTTACTTTTTATTTATGTTTTTAATGACCCCCCCCCCCCCCCGCCTTCACGATTGCTAGTAATTATTGAACGTACTTTCGGCTACGGGATCAAGAAAAATAGTATACAACCCACGGCCCAAATGTCGCACATGCCAGGAAATCCAACTTTCGGGCTTAGGGTCGTAATATACTAATTTATCCTCGTTTATATACATCTTTAAGAATATTTATTCGCCCTCCATCATCGTTTCGACTTTTTGTTTGATTCGAGTATTTCCTTAATAGATTGATCGAAGTATTAGGTTTAACTGGTTCATTCGCAGGATTCATTTCACGTAAAAAAACTTCCAGATCATCGCAGATTCGTTTCATTGAAGACTTTTATTTTCCGAGAAAGTTTTGGTAACGAACGAAGATCGACGATATTGAGGCTCAAAGTGGCGAATGAGAAGAAATGCTTCCCAGAACTCAAATGATCTTCAGTTCGGTGAATCCTCCAATATAGAGAGACTGATTGGAGCCAAGGGAGCTGGCCTAATTGACACGAGTACACGCGTGCGAGATCTTCACCGGCCATAACTCTTCGGTACTTCCTCCGTTTCGAAACTTCTTCCCATGAAATTCCATTATTTTCTCAACCACATATCTCACGTAGTCTCGAATCGAGAACGATGAGATGCAATTATCTAGAGAGTTATATACTGATTGATACAATCGCCTTTCATCGCTTGTTCGACCTTTTATTGTGAACGTCTAATTATCAGAAGTGCACTGTCAACGTTAAAACTTTCGATCGTGTGCTTTCTAGAGGACCGAAACTCTAAAGACTCGTTCGTATTGCTCACGAAACAAATCAAGAATTGTGTTTCCCATTAAGGTAGTTCATGCATGAAACGATTTTCTTAAGAAAGTCTTGAAATTTACCCAAAGTTTAAACGGGTAGTCGACTGACGGGCATTTCAAATTTTATTTATTGAGATAAATTTAGTTATTGAGATAAACTTGCTTAAATATGAACAAAAATACACATGATATCAAAAACTATGCGTAAAAAATCGTTCATTTTTTCATATAACGATTGAACGCTTCTTACGAAGTTTATGAAAAAGTACACGATGACAATAAAGTATATAATGAAGCTTTGGGAAAATAATCTAGACGATTATCTTGCCAGTAATAAAGATATATTAGGTTAAAGATTGGACGAAATTGGTAATGAGCACTCGTATAACCTCGCATATTTGCTTATTTCAGCATTTTGTTTTTTCTTGGCTTGACCCATTCCTGTCAAAGCCTTCTGTCTTTTTATTAATACTTTTTTCTCAATCCATTTCTCGTTGTTTTCCTTTCGTGCTCTCTAATGCGGTTTATTAGATAAAAAACTATAGTATTTTGGCCAGGAACGAATGAAATTTCGGGTTCGATCAGTAATGGATCCCCGTTCAATTAATGGCTTGTAATTTCATTCGCCAAAAGATAAGTTGAAAAAACATATTTACAATTTCGAATTAATAAAACTCTGACATCAATTTAAAGTGATTATATCTTTAATTAAGGAGTAAAAATCGATCTCATTTGGATAGCCATGAAATAAGATCCTTCGGGCATGATCTACCTTAAAATGATTCTGCCCAAGAGTGTTTTTATTTTCTAGCCAATGGATTAAAAATTTATCAATTCTTGCCCATCTCCACGGCATGAAAATACTCTGGAACTCCAGAGATTCCCATCCCCAGCGATCCCATCGCTTCATCATTCGCTGTCGATAGCAAAAAATCTGAGAAAGCCTAAGTCATAATTTCGTTGGCGAATTATGGAGCATAATTAAAGAGAATAACAAATGAAATATTGAGAAAACGGCCAAGTTTTACCACTCAGAATACAGTTTATCAAGTTCCCATAATCCTTCAAATCCGAAAATCTTTCTTCCTGGATCCAAAGTTGTTGATCCACTCCCTGGATTAAAGCCCGGGGTTGGTATAAGCGTTGTGATGCCATAAAAATGATCGAGATGAGGAAGAGCTCATCGGAGCTGAAGTCCCCGCATCAAAGTGACATTTTGTACAGGCGTAAACCAATAACTCGGACTCGTGTCTCTCGCCATATCACCATCACTAACAATTTTATCCCTCGTAACGCGACTCCATTGAACCCGTTTATCAAAGAATCGAGGCAGCCTTACAAGCACCCAACAATAAAGATGAACTCGTTGAAAAGGTCTACTTTTCCAAGAGTTCAGCTATAAAGAAAACGGTACAAAGTTCACTTGCGGAGGATTTGGAAACCCTGAAGCCTCCACGAACGGAGTTCCGCACCGGGTCGATTCCTAATGTCGTCCGGAGAATTAGCGAGCTTTCATTCCCTTCTGGCAACAAAAACATCGTCGTCCATACTCGTAACGCCATCTATGCTCAGAAGCATTGACACATGAGGCCTCGCTTGGCTGGCCAAGCGTCCAGAGACCCTCATTTTACGGCACTCAAATTTCCTCGAGAACATGCAAACCTAGACACGTATCCTCACCTGCGTTGTCGACTCGCGCACACGTATCGACACAAATACTGCAAATATACCCGTGCATACGTGAGACCTCCTGGTAGAGCAGCACGTAGGCATGTTTGACGACTGCAAACAATCCCCCGAGAAATCAATATTACTTGTAACTCAAAGCTTCTTATACATCTGCACTCGAACTGGAAACTTCTTATATCTGTACTTCGAAATTACACGTTGAAAATTCGGAATGTACGTCGGATACCAAATTCTGTAATGACTGCATTTCGTGTACGCAAACCGACCACGGCTCTCAGAACAGCGAACTTCGTTACGAGCCGAACTATGGTCCTTTTCGATCATCAGCCTCAGGGAATCGTACGCTTGTCTTTGAAGTTCTGGGACGTAGGCGAGAGGAACCTCCGTACCAGGGGATTCCTTTTTTGGACTGGTCTACATGGCCATCCCCGAGTACAACATTTTCCGAGGAGCTTTATACGCGCTCAGTATACGAAGTAGACAATCGAGTTGATGCTCGTTTAGGAGACGAGGTTTTTGGGTCTCGGATGACAGAGTAGGAAGCGCCCAAGTCACACAGTCGGTAGTGACCCCCGCGCAATAGCAAGCTTCGTGAGTATTATTTCCTCAAACTTTCTGTCTTCTCTTCACAGTGAAATTTGATCTTCATTTTCTTGCTTTGAGATCGATTCTCTCCGACATATCAAGTTTGCTTTTCCCTAATGGCTGGAACGTTGCAGCAGACTACGCAAACAACTTTCGTCCTTTGCCTCTGTTGTTTCTCGCGCGATGCACAATCACACGAGGGAGGAACGATGCTAATTTTTCTTCGATGGGATCCTGAACGAGGGTCAGAACTTTCAGTTGTTTTTTCCTCCCAAAAACCACAACGCGTTCTTACCCCGTGGCTGTGCAATGGAGCACCCGAAACAATTGCACGACCCTATTGATTCAAGGGTAATGGATAAAGCTCGCCTGTATTGATCGGTTGCTTTGTATTTTAGTTGATCATTTGCATCACGTACGTCATCCAATTTGACATACATAATGATTGGATGCTCCACAGTTAACACTGGGATAGATTATCAACAAACCGCTGTTTGATGCCCATCTCATGTCACCTGGCACAGACGTAGGGGTGTGTCGATAAACCGAATACCACAATAGGGCTATATACACGTGTTTGCGCAGTACGTCTGGGCGGATATGTCTTGTGAATGAGTCGCAATCTCGTATTCACATCGGAGTACCTCTACTCAATCCAATTAGCCAAAATCGCTTGACACTAATGAAGCTTAATTACGACTTCCGGCGAGCAAACACGTCGTCTTTCTACCATCAAGTTCACCGGATGCGATGCGTCAACTAGAACGAACTTTGAGAAAGCGATTTTCAACTGTTAAAAACAAAAGTTGGCTAGGAATTTTTTTTTGTAGTGTTCCAAATGCGGGTGAGATTCGAGTGAGGAAAAATTGATTGGCCCATGCAGAGATTTCCATACTCGTGTTAATTCAATTGTCCCCGGTGAGCATGATCATTTATGTTTTCCTTTTGCTTATGCGAACGAATTCCGCTGTTTCTATTCGGCTCCAGTGATATTTGATGCTCCGAACGAATACAGCTCCAGCGCGGCACACTCACAGACGTCATTGATTTCCATATCATGGAACAGTTGTTTGTATGTAGACTCAAGATGAGAACGAAACGCGATTGTATAGAGCAGCATATTCAATTGCTGCGTGCACTTCGCGTAATTACTCGCACTCTCTCTCGCACTCAAGGCCGAAGAAAATGAAGAGAACCCAACATGATGATAAGCGAGCGATCCGAGCGAGCATCGCCCAAGTGCATGAAAACGTGTACGCAAAACGGATTTCCTGCCGTCAGTGAGCACGCCGATCAATCGTGCGTGCAATGTGTGCTGCGAGCGTTTGTAAACTTTCCAATTATTCGTTTCGTTTAAAATAACATAAAAATACGTCGGAAACCCTTCGAACGTCCGACTCTACCAGAAAAGCGAGTCCTGGTTTGGCCCGCCGTTATCTTGGACTGATACATTGAGAAAATAAATCGTAACAACTAAATGTCTTTAGTTGATATTTTTGTTGCTGGATCCAATTAGCATTCGCTTACGGTAAATAAGGAATAGTTCATTTATCCGAATTACTAAATTTTTGTTTATGTGACTTAACTAAACGAGTGGAAGCAAATCTTTTGTTTGCAGAACTCGAAACATTTGTTTGTTTCTACTTAATTCACATTATGCACTTTTATGATATATTTATTTGAGCGCAATTTCGCAGGGGGTTGTCCGATTCGCGGGAGCAATAATGGGCCAAAATCCGTCGCTGAATCAACTTTCTTTGAATCCTCAGCAAATCCAGTCCATCGTGGAGTGTCTGAGCCTAATTTTCCAACATACGATCGTCCATTTTTAGTGAAATTCGTACACGGAGGTGCGAGCCGTGTATATGTGCATCTCACCAAAATGTATATACCGCAGAACGTAGCGACGGCGGCATAACTTTTCTTCCAGTACGAGTGTATACGTAATTGCCTGGTCTCGTGCCGCTCGCGCGCGCGAGACCACCCCCGTTACTCAAAGCGAACTCGAGTAGCGTATAATGGACCCTCTCGCCACTAACTTTCAGCCGTTTGACGCAACCACTTCTCGCTCTCTACTCGCTCCTTTACTCGGCTTGTAAGCCCTCCACGTTTTACATGCTCGTGTATACGCACAGCCCTTTTTATGGAGTAGTTGAAAGAGAATCGGCGATAACGGAAGAGGGCCAATGCAGGATAAGCAATTTTGCGCCGCGCTGGACTCGCCATGGTAAAAAAGTAGCCTCGCTTGGATTTTCTTTCCCCTTTTTAATGCAAGGGAGAAGGGAAATTGGCCTCGAAAAAACGAACCCTGAGAACAAGTAATTTTTGCTACTCCCAGTTATTAATTCCCTCTAATTGTTTCAGTAATGAAATTCATGAGCTTACGAAGTAATCTTAATCTGAATTGTAACAGACAACGTGAAATGGGCTTTCCGCACAGACACCATTTTCTACTCGAACGTTCTCCTTTAATGTTCAACTCCGAACCTCTCGCTGTCAGCTTCAGCTGCACACAGAGCACTGGCAAACTACGGCTGCATTCTCTATCCGAGAGAGAGAGAGAGAGAGAGAGAGTTTCTCTTGAAAAATGTTGAGCCAAGAATGCCTTCACTTACTTCGTGTGGCGTGGTTCGAGTCTCAAGCTTTAAATTTTCTAGCACTCTCCCATTTCATAATTGATGCTGCTCGCCCAGTTGACGCGAAACATTACCGAATGTATGGGAACGAAATTTTGTAAATTCCTTAACCCGACACCCCATCGTTTCTCTCCGAAATGTCGTTCGCGGTCTCAACTTCATTTTCCTGAGCTCTCTGAGCCTGGAGGAATAACAAGAAGGTTTTTCTCCGCACTCGGTGAATCATTTGCAAATTCAACAGCCCCAAATTATTGTCGTAGCAAATTTATTTTTCAACTCGCTATAATAACGAACTTTTCCCTCCTCACAACGATTATTTATGACGTTGGGAATAAGACTTCCTGACATTTACGATCAAAGTTCCCATTTTTATGGTGTCTGTCGATCCCCCCCCTGGTTTTTTATGCTTCCACACAAGACGTATCGACATTCCAACGACGAAATAAGGGAAAGAAAAGCTCGAGAAGTTCTGACACTGTGGAAAAATCGAAATATAAATTATTCGCGGTATTTATACACGCGGATCGAGTGCACTTGGAATTCTCTCACTTCCGTGACGATTTTATCCCGCGCGCAGTGAAAACGGAACGGGAGTAGCCAGACCCGAGGTTGCATGCGAGCGAGTGTCGCAGGTGGAAAAATCGTCGTTACCATCACGCACACATACCGTTTTATACCATTGTATAACCGTAACAACTTTTACGAGCAAGCAGAAGAGCCATTCCCACCATAATTTACGTGCGATTAACCGAAATGCGGTATAATATCAGTGTGCATTTGCATAACAATACGATTTCTTAGAAACTGCATTAGTACCTAGCTGATGCATGTAACTCGCGAATGGGAGTTGTGTGTGCGCGTGTCTATGTCACCAAGAAAATTTCAGATTAAGAATTCCCTTCGAACGAATGGATCTGCGAGCGTTTAACTCTCACAAAGTCAGGAAATGCGGCGACGATGCAATTCATAACACTTTAAACCCGATTCCGGTTACTTCCAAATGGGAGTAATTAAAGAAAACTTCTCGACTACACAACAGATCGACAAATTTTATTTTTTTCGTCACGATTCCTTGATCCAACGAATATTCTGATGGATCAATTATGGTTTTCTGGAATTCAACAAAATCAGGTCACCCACGCTATAAAAAACGTAATGCCCGAAGCACGGTGAATAAAAATTGAGCAAGTCGCTAAAAAAGTGTTCGTATCGTGACCAGAGGCATTTAAAAACCACTGACGTATTTCGCCGCCAAAAATATCTTGGCTCCTCGCAGTGTGTCACGTGTCGAAGGAAGACAAAACGAGCCGGGAAAAAAAAGCGAGTCGAGCATCAAAAGTTAACTGTCGGAAGCCACTCATCAAAACTAAGGAAAATCAGCCGGTTAGACAGCCAGTGAGATGAAACATTTCGAGGCTTCAAACATCTCTTGTGTTTCGTGAACATGTTTGTTTACTTTGCCCCCGCTAGAGTCAGCTTTGTTACAGAAATGATTTTTGATTTTGTCAGTGTGCGGACTGTCGACGCTGAATAATTGCTAAATTCCAGAGGGAAAATTTCATCGAAGGCTGAAAACGTTTAAAAATTGTGAATAACTTATTTGCTCTTTAATAACGACATTTCCTCGTCGCGTTATTGCTGAACAATCAGATATTCTGACTCTGCCTCAGCATTGATATGGCTCCCAAAGCACTTGAAAATATCTAATATTTCGAGCCACACGTCGAAGCTCGGAACGATTCGTATAGACGTCCGAAGTATTCCCATTTCCAAAAGCATTTAATCACCTGAGCCAGAGTATTCCCAGGAGCCCAAAATATTGAACGAACATTCCGGAGTGGTTGTATCAACTCATTTATACTCAAACATATGCGAACATATCTGTTCTCTCCGTTGAGGCGTGTTCCACGAGATGGCGAAATAGGCGTATTTTCTTTCCTTTGGAACATCGATATTGGACACGAAGCCACAGACCCCCGATACACGCGGTAGAACAAAATTCGAGAGAGAATAAAAAGATAAAAAAAAGTAAAAGAAAATGTCACTCCGCGAGAAGGAGTGCGAGAGATGTTCGATAAATTACATTTCCGGGGAAAGGGAAAAGAAAACTTGGACAGAAAGTTTCGAGAAGTTCTGAAGTTACCCTCAGCAAGATCTTCAAAGCATAGGTATATAAAGGTACGTAAAAATATGGGAAAATATATATATATTTACTTAGGCAATGGAGGAAGACACTCGAGTCCACGACTCCGGAACTTGGCACCTTCGTTGAAGGGAGAGGCCGCAGGTCTCGAGGCATCGAAGGTCAGGTTTCCTTGTCAATGAGAAAACTCAGCAGCTTCAAAGTCCTTCAAGTTACTTAGAGCGCCAATCGAATCCAGTAATTTCAAACGGAGTGGAAAATTCTCTCGCATTCTTGTACCTTTTATTTTCACACTGCGCACTTTTATTTCCGCTCTATCCAATGACGAAGGAAAATAGCAATGCAACTTGAGAAAGTTTGGTGAGTGGAAAAAGGCGCGAAGGCATGATAAATGCTAATTGCAGCGCAATGCCCGATCGATAAAACGCGTGTATTATTCATGCTCCACAATCAAAAACAGATCAACGTTTTACAACGTGCTTAATAAAATATACGAGTCTGCATCACGCATGTAAATCTCTGAGCATTTTTTTATACTTGTAGCCTCGTACGGCGCTTTTATTATTCGTTGGATTCTACAATTGCTTTTCGAAATTCAATCCTTGCATTCAATCCACTTGACTACCAAACGCTGCAGAGCACTTGAGAGATCCGGGAACGAATGCAATTTTTCCAAAAATTAGATTTTTGAGCTCTTTGATCGACAAAAAATGAAAAATTTCGACAAATTTCGGCACGAAAGTGGTGAAAAATTTGCTTAAGTTCATACAATAAAAGATTTTCTTAAGAAAGTCTTGAAATTTACGCAGAGTTCAAATGGGTAGTCGACTGACACGCGTTTCAAATTTTAAGGAGTTCATCTTATTGGTTATTGAGATAAACGTGTTTACATATGAAGAAAAATACACAGGATTATATCGACTGTACATAAAAAATCATTAATCTTATAACGATTGAACGCTTGTTACGAATTTTATGAAAAAGTACACAATAACAATGAAGTACTTAATGAAAATCTGAGAAAAAAATTCGAGACTCTTGTCTTACTAGAAACGAAGATACGTCACCTTAAAGATTGAAAGAAATTGGTAATGAGCACTCGTGTAACCTCACGTTACACATTTGTTAATGTTAATGCTTTTTTCTCGATCCATTTCCCGTTGTGTTTTTCCTTTGCGCTCTCTAATGCAAATTTTTACATAAAAACTATAGTTTCACCGCCAGGAACGAATGAAATTTCAGGTTCACTCAGTGATGGTTCCCCGATTAATTAATAGCTTGTAATTTCGAATTAATAACTCTGACATTGATTTAGAGTGATTTTATATTTAATTAGGAAGCAAAAATCGATCCAGTTTAGACACCCATAAAATACAATTGTTCGGGCATGACCTTAATATTGTAACCGCTCAGAACAGACAGAAAAATGACAAAACTATTTCCATTTGCGTATGCAAAAAGTGTTTTTCGGAAGCACGTGTAAGTCTAATGCAGAGTCGACCTCTGAACGCGAACGTAAATATCTGGCCTAAGTCGGTTAACCAGACTCTGTTTGAACAGATTTGATAAATTGGTTCGATCCTTTGCACGGGAGCACCTGTGTCTAGATTATTCCATAAATTAAATTAATGTCGAAAGACTCGAATGAATATAGGCGCACGCTAAAGTTTCCATCGGTCGGATACACCGAGCGTGTATCAAAGAACCGATTTCAACCTCGGTTCTTATCTGCAGGAGAAAAAGAGGGACGAATTTTGACCTATCGGAATCATATCGAGTCGATAGGGCTACAAATTTTCTTCACCCCCTGTCCTCATCGCGTGCCATTCAAATTCCGAAGCGATCCCAACAGAAATTCGATCCAATACTCTCGTCGAATCAACGATTTTTCATTCGTGAACCCTCCATAATCCACCTTCAAGACAGTTTACCTTCCAATCTTCTCCAAGAGAACTTCTCGACTTGATCAACCTCTATTAAGGGGGAATCCTGCTTTAGAAAGTTAAAGAATCGATTGTTTTCGGGTATGTTTTTAGGATAGACGAAAATAACTTATTACGATAGCGAACATTTTCGTACAGTTTCAGGAATATTTCAAGAGTACAAAAACATTTTTTTATACCGTAAATACAAATTCGTAAATACGAATTCGTGCTCCGAGTCTGATTGTCAAAATTTCTCAGCTATGTACAATGGGGAGATCGCAATTATTGTCTGCAACAAAGATTCGAAAAAGTTGCGAAATTCTATGTTTACAGCACGTTGAATTGATATTCTTCTTCTTCAGAATTTTCAAACTCCCAAAAAATATAGAATTTCGCAATTTTTTCGAATTTTTACAGGCTCGTATGAAAGTAAAATATGTGCAAATGGAAATAAAATTTGGAATTTTCGACAGCCAGACCTTGCGCATAAACCATGTAGTACAAAGAGTATTTCTCCCCTTAAAAAAATATCTTTGTACTCTCGAAGTATCCTCGAAACTATGCCGAAAAGTTCGCTATCCTGAGTTATTTCCGTCTACCTTAAAACCGTTCCCGAAGACAATAGATTTTTTGACTCCCTAAAGTTTTTCCTTCTTTTATTATCACGAAAAAAGCCAACTTCATTTCCCCCCGAACTTTAGCCAATAAATAACACACAGGAGGTGTTCCATCAGGTTCCTCCACTGTGCATGCGTTTCAGATCAATTTTGTCTCATCACACGAACCGTGACAATGAAGAGAGCCACCGACGATGAGATTGAATAGGGACAACGTTCGGACAACCGTTCGTGCCTCTTTGCTCCGCTTCGCTCGTAACCGTGCTGTCTCTCTTTCTCTTCCCATTTGCTCTCGTTGCAACAGACACAGCATGCACAAATACTCATCTTCCCCCGCCCTTTTGATTTTGCCACCTCTCCGCACATTCCGCCCACCTCTTATCCGGCATAGCGCGGTAAATACCGACGTCGTAGCTTACGATATGCGTTACGTCATACTCAAACATTCTCAGACACATGAACGCTCGATCATATACGTATAGATCGCTCTCGCCATAGGTATACTCGGCAGTGCTTAGCGCTTTGCGAGATAGTTTTCCGGATAGGGCAATAATTTGGCGGCGCGGCGCTTGCGCCGCAAACCAAGTCCAGGTCAACGGCAAGAGCGTCGTCCCAGTCTAGTCGTACGACGAACGCCAAAGTAACCGACCGAAGAGCCCGCGACGCGCCGCTTTTCCCCACCGAGCGCTGCTTTTCGCACTCGACGTCTCTTCCTCCACGGATAGCCCGTTCCCTCCGGCGCGTTAAACGCCCCGAACTCTTGACGAGTGTTCGAAATCGTGGCGCGCTCGTCCTCCGGGATATTAAACCGAAATTCAACATTTCAAAGGTTCATTCGATGATATGATTCTTACAACTTATGCTTCACGGTCTTCTATCACGACGGAGATAAAAAAGCATTGCTTGGAAAACACGTAATAAAAACACATCGAATCAAAATAACAGTTGAGTGCATGTGAGTGACGGACTTTTTCCATATTCAATCTTCTGCGGATGGGAATTTTGTACTTTTGGAAATTCCGCTGAAACGAGGCCTAGGAAGTTTCACTTTTTACTCCGAATAAGAGTACGCTCGACCGAGGTAAATTTTCAAAGATCCTTATAACACGATGCTCTCAATGTTTTGTCATGCTGTAAGTCCATTGAACTTCATTTGGATCGAAAACTCAATGAGTTTGCCAGCGGCCCGCACGCTCGGCGCTCGGAAAAATACTTCTGTCAGGGAAATTTGTCGTTGGTGGAGCTTCCGGCATTGGCTTTTTGATGGAAGAAGAAAAAAGCTTCTCATTCGTCGCCCTTACCCAGAAAAACACGAAAATCCGATCATTTCGAATCGCAGTGGTGCGTTGCAATTGAAAAATACTTCGGAACGGAAAGCAACAAGTTTTTTTTCTACAGTGAGCTTAACCAGTTTCGATACGTCGATGTTTTTCGAGTTGAAATATAATGGAGTCAGTGAAATTTTTGTTCTAAGTAAATAAGCATAAAATCATTTTGCACGCGCTTGCATTTTTATTTTCGCACGATCGTAATTATCTTATTCGTAAACGAATTCCATATCAATTCCTATAAAAACTGAACGCGATAATTCGCTGTTTTTTCAACGTTTAACTTCCGTTTTTTTGACACTAACCTCTGGGTTCGCACTCATTCGCGTTTTTACACTCGTCAAGATCGTTCGATAAGACGCTTGACGAATCACGTTAACCGGGATTATCCCTAAGCGACCTTAACTCGGAGTGGAGAATTTCAACTGTTGTAGCGCGTCAGGATTGCTGGGAATTTGACAAAATTCAACATCCGACGAGCGCAACTATCAATAACGAGCGAATCCCTAATGATACCCAGAAAAAATTAGTGAAAATTTCCCACGAACGTGGAGGAGAAAATAAAATCGACGGTGATGCAACTGCTCGTGTGTAAAATACTGCGAAACCGTGTACTAAACGCGAATCGAGCAGATGAAACCCTCGAAAATTGCAAAAAAATGGGGATCAGGAAAATGACACAATTCGTTAAGAAATACGACGCTCGGCAGTCCCGAAAAGGAATCAATATGAAAATTTCGAAATTCGGTAAACTTAATGCCACGTGCAAGAGAACACGCGCCGTTAGCAATGAAAATGTACAATTTTGTTGAAGAATGAAAAAGAAAATAGAAAAAAAGTAAAATAATGTCATTCAATGACGAAATATATAAATTCTGCGGGTAAAAAATCTCCAAACTCAATCGATTTTTTGAACTCACCGTTTCCTTGAAGATTCCTGTGCCTTTTCGATACTGCCTCGACAAATTTGAATGTCTACCGTACTTCTTGAGGTGAGCCTCGCAACTGATTCGCGGGAGTGCTAATTTGGCGATCGCACTCACGCAGACGTTCACTGGATTTGCATATTAAAAAGCAAATATAAGAAAAAAATGAATTTTCGATCATACATTCGTCACTACTTTCGGCGTGATCAGAACAGCTTATTTCAACAACCCAACTTATCTCTCTTATAAGAGTAAATGAAATTAATAGAATATGAATAATTGTACAGACAAGCTTGCGAGACGGTATGGAAATTAGAAGCAGGCAAATACGAACTGAAAGCTGCTCAACGATCATTGGAATCCGATATAATTGAGTCTTGGCAAAAAATTTGTATCGTTTGATGGGCTCAAAGTTTCTATATTGTGAGGATTCGCAATTATTCTGAACTTCGGTGCGGTAAAATCGTCTCAGTTTATCAAGTTGATCTTCAAAAATTCCTCGAATACGGAAATTGCGATGCGGATGACAGACTACAGATAATTTCTCTCCCTCCCTTTTATTTTGATCTTTCTCTTTATCGTTCTGTCACTCCTGAGCCCTCGCAGCGAAGCGCGAAAGTGGACCCAACGGTGAGGAAAGACGGAATCGTGTGACGTAGCAAATAACCGAGTGAGATAAGGAACTTTTCCGATTCCGCGCGAGGTCCAAGTTCGTCTTCGAAAAGCTCTCGAGGACGGTGAATAATCATTGCGAAGAATCCGAGTTCTCGAACGGCACAAGTTTCACTTTCTATACGATTTTAATTGTTTCTCACTCGGTTGATTTCCCGATGACTGCGCGTCTCCCGAAATATAAATAAAACGAGGAAGGGAACTCGAATTACAATCCCGTTGAACTTTTCACCAGATTATCGCAAGAGTTTCGAACCAACAACTTTTTTGTTCGTGCTTTCATGAACCTCGGCTACTGGGGAAAAAATGGGAACCTTTCCAGCCTGACATTGGTGCAAAAAAGTTTCCACTTTCAGCTTCTTATCAATCGCCTCGTCCATGGAGTGGCTTTCGAACGATATCCGATTTCGAAATTGCAGTCTCCTTGGCGCGGCACTTTTGCCTCGTTCAGTTGAAAATAACCGCGTGCAACATTTCTCAAACTGAATTCCTTCAACGACAAAGCCCTAATTACTCCAACAAACACTGCCCGTCTCTAAGATTTTTATAGCTCTATTGCATTATTCAATGCAATTCACGAAACAAAATGAGATATTTTTATATCAGTTGCGAAACAAAAAGAGCTCGAAAAACATACAAAACTTGGGACTCGGGGGAAAAAATCGTCGTCATTAAAGATGGAACGTTGCTTCAGTGGAATCAAGTCTCAAAATGAGAGAGAATCCGAAAACGACTATTGACAGGTCACGAATCGATTAAAAGCTTTCTCCACAATGTTCGTTCAACAGCAAATGTGACAATGTAGGATTTTCTCCATTTTTACTTATCGCGAACTTTCCCAACACGTTTCTTTAATACGATGATCCGTCACGGCCTCCGTGATTCGCTGGGGGAAGAGTCATTTTTCAAGAACTCTTAGAGCACCGACGAGATGCAGCGAGAGAGAGAGAGAGAGAGAGAGAGAGAAAGAGAGAGTGGAGAGTGCTTTTGAATAGGCAAACAGAGGCCCTCGAGAGTGCGAAGTGGCGTTGCAGTGCGGATGAGATTGTCTCGTTCGTCGTTTCCCAACCGTAAGATTTACGCGTTCGAGAGAAATTAAAATCGGCCAAAAGTAGCTGTAATTAAAATGAATTTGATTTTCCTGACTTCTCGGACGAAAAAATTCGCTCGAATCGTTCAAAAGTCCGAGAAGGACGAATATAAGCAAAAAAGTAATCACCTTGGAGTGGTCTATTGATGGAATCGAATATAATAAAATTGAATACAGATTCTTTCGTCCTGAGTATTGAAGAAATTTCCAATAATTCGCTACACGAAATGATGTACTTTCCTTCTTCTTACTAGGGTAAGTGGAAAGTTCTTTGACTAATCGGATCCGACCCTCGAGGGACCAGCCTGAGATCGAACTTTGGCATCGACAATTTTTTATTCACAGACGTCGAAGCTTACCGGAGAATTAGATATTTTTTAGAATAAGAAGGTATATGAGGACATATTTTTTATTAAAAAAAACGTGGACAAAGTTGAGAGATCGAAACCCCGAAGAGCAATGGAAGAAAAATCGGAAGATTAGGATGTCGGAGCAGGAGGCGATGAACGTAAGAGAATATTTTTCTTCCGCTCGATAAACGAGAAGATGCTCAAGTAGAAAACAAGAGTCGAGAAAATTCGATGATGAGAGAAAAATTTAATCGCCCATGATCGGTGCGCCATTTTTAACTCACGTGCTTCGATGCATTTGAAAAATGAAGAAGGAGAATTCCTTAAAGAAGAGAAAACGGATCCCGAAGGGATTTTGAAACGACGGAGAGGCTGGTGAACCGCGATTTCATTGAAACTGCGAACTCAACTAACAAGAAAATAATAATGTGAGGAAAGATTGCTGCGGTAATTAGACTGCGTCGTAAGTAAAGTACGGCGAACGAGTCGCGGTGCCGTTAAGGGAGCGTTTGCGAATTTCTTGAGAAAGATAAATCCATCACAGGCTATACATGCGCGAATAACTATCGCTAAGAGACCATCAATCTCTTCGTAATTGCAGGATCTCACGTATCTTCGTTAGGATGAATTCTGTATCGGAAAACCGCGAGAACGAGCCGATGAACCGATAGTTAGAGTGGCAAAAACAGGAGCGTAATTTATTTACGGAGAACGTTTGCGCGAAGTAACTGATTTTCCATCCGCATCTTATTCGCGAAGTTTCATGTGCCAGGACGAGAGACAATGAACCTGTAAATAATGCAAGCATCTGATTTTTCCGCAGTATTATGCTCTTCGAGTTTTTCGATCAATGCTCACATCTTAAAGGAGAAAAGTTCGATTAAAAAGCATTAAGGGATCTACCCTAATTAGAATTTTAAAAAAATCTATTATTTTTATTGCATTTTTCGAAGTGGCATATTTAAAAGTATGATACTAAAATTTTATAAAGATCTGAGCAGCCTAAGTGTACTTTTGAACGACGTTTACTCGGCTGTTTGAGCGCGCCGCCGGGTGCAGTACCGCGTACCTGCCTTCGTTTTTCTTAAGATTACGTTTTTAGATGGCCCGTTGATCAAATCTCCGAAACTATTCAACCGATCCTGACCAAAATTTTACCGCATATCATACGGATTTTGAAATTTTTAGTGCAATTATTTTTTTATTGCAAAAAACTATGAAAAACGTGGTTTTTCGTAGTTTTGGGAAAAATGGCCGGCATTTTGTCATTTTTGAAATAATCAAAAAAACCGTATGATATGCTTTGTAGCCATTTACCTATTGAATCTAAAAGCATTTTTATTTTTTTTCTCCCGATCATCCATTCCAGAAATTTTATCAACAGCGCCCACCCATATTTTTTTTGGACCTGTCTTCTCCCCCATTTTCTGTACGAAAACTGAGTAAAATAAATATTGAAAAAAAATTTTATGTATTTTTTAGGTCTGATACTTTTTATATCCATTTTTATAATTTATATCGGTCAAAGAAATTGGTCAAAAGAGTCTTTTTTTTGACTGTCTAATTAGGATAGACCCCTTAAGGAGGGTGGATCACGACGATACAATGTTGCCATGCTAAACCATGTTAAAAATATTAAGAATTTCAAAATGATAAGAATTTAATGAAATTTGCTAAATGTATTCTTTAAAAATATATAAGACAATATAAACTTTTATAGATTTTTATACCACATAGCTCTCGAGTAATTGAGCACTAAAGTTCACGTCTATGAGCACATACAGTTATACATCTCGTGCATAAGAACTTCGGTTTAATGCTCAATTGTTCGATAACCATGTGGTAAAAAAATTTGAAAAAATTGTATTTGTATACTTGATGCCGAAGAATGTTATCACCAAATTTGATAAAATTTTGATTATTTTGATTTCGTGATCCACCCTCTTTAAGCTGAATAGCAAATGATCCACCGATCTTCGATTTCATGAATAATATTAAAGCAAATAAACACGGAATTGTAGTGTATGAACTTCCGGAGGTCATAATAGTACATCAAACAATTTCGAACGCTGCAATGGAATAATGAGCAACCTATTTCAGTCGCATATTAATTCAGCGAATCAGCAGCTAAAAATATATGATAAATGTAGCTTCAACTATCGCTCGTGATTCTCAACTGTCAGGTTTTTTTCAGATTCGTAAAAATTAGGAAGAAAAAGCACATCAGACGCGTGCTCGTCTGCGATAACGCACAGTAGCAAATTTTTACAGGTTTATGAACAAAAGCGCTCGATCTCCTCTCCGTTTGGCTTTCTGTCTGTAAATACGGGACAAAAACTAGCGAACACGCGAATGCGAATCGTCAAATGTTGAATGAGAACGAATAAAAAAAACGAACAGCGACGACGATTTGTGCTGAGAGAATAGAAGCAAAAATGTGCACATAAAAGAGCGGATTCCGTGTCGAATGGATATTATTTCAAGGTGCCCGTACATCACTCATTTCGTACTCCGTGACGGAGGATTCTCGCTTGATATCGCCCCCTTTATAATTGTAATCGCGATCCACAGTCGCACCGAATATGGTGCAGTAGTTATTCGTTTTTTTCGCGAATACAAGTTTTATTGGCATCGCTTTCCATAATTGTGTATCTCGCCCATCAACCTTCTCCACTCGGACAAACACACGTTGTGTTTGTCCAAGTACTTGCACGCATTACGAATTCGAATCAATAGCACAAAATTGCAGTACTACATTAATCGAAAAAGGTCAGGGTTACAATTGGATATCGTGCATGCATTTATTACACACATTACTTGCATGAAATAAAGTTGGAATAATAAGGTAGGAGAACGCTCTAGTTGGAGCAGACTTTTCCCCTGCAATTGCTTCTTACAAGCATGTTCCATCAATTCCCAAGCTCATTATTCCACGCTTATTAATTTAGTCGTCGACGCATTCAGGCTCCAGGGGAGTTTGAAAAAAAAGTCTCGTTGGAGGAAGGCCTAGGAGCACGAAATGGCGCTGGCGGTGAACGGTAGACATTGTTATTTAACGAACGAACATGTCACCGATCTTGTCTCTCTTTTTCTCTCGAAAGTAATGAAACCAATTAAGGGTGGCATCCTTCTGTTTATCGGGGAGTGTGCCTCGAGCGAGAACGTTCTTCGTAAATTCGGCTCCCTTGTGCTTGCGGGAACGGATTTTTATATTTTCTTTTATTTCATCGTTCGTTGTTTCGGTGGGAGCGAAAAATCGAGGGCTTTTGGAAAAGAAAAGCTGTGTCAACGCGAGGGGAACTGTTGCATGAATTTTTTTTCTTCCTTCGTGACCATTTCATTCCAAGAACAAAACGATTGATTGAAAACCGGGCTTACGGTTCCCACCCCCTCGACATCCCGATACGAAATACATCGGCGAACAAAGAATCACACTTTCGGTTCGAGCAACACACGTTTTTTCAACATTTTCATCGCTATGGTGCGCACTCGAATTCTATGCTTCACAGCCGATGAATTTTCAACGGTAATCTGCTGTTTCGAAATTTCATGGAACGGGCCAAGCACTCGAAGCGAAATACGACCATTTTATCATCGACTCTTGTGTGTGTTATAATAATTAGACAAAAATCACGTTCCGACGCTCATCCCACGATGATATTTTTAAATAAATGTTCTCCGAATGAGATGAGCCTTCATCGATGTGTATAACTGCCCATATGAGAAATATTTCGCAATATAGGAAGGGGATTTCCGGGACGAAAATTAATAATCGTCCGCCAGTACCAATGTTCCTGCACAACTTTCAATATCCGCATTCGCTTTTAGCGATCGCGAGGCGTTTTTATCCCAGTATACAATGAATAAAACTGAGGAGTGTATACAACGCGGGATTGTAGTGTGTATCATTTTTTCATCGCTTCATCCGTGCGGCGATATCACTGTGCATTCATTTCGCGAAGCGATATTCTCCTTTCACGAGACGCAAATAGCCGATGCAATTATTTTGCTTTCAGACCGGTGATGATCGTTTGCTGTGGATTTAAAGACCCTGGGGAAGTGCGATCAGTTCGATGTCTGAAGTCTTTCTTCACGTAACTTTCGTATTTCTGTCCCCTGCGTGTTTCTTTAAGCACCTCGAAAGTTGTCAATAATTCTTTGACAATTTATGGTAATTATCGATGTTAAATAAATGCTATGCCGATGTGAAACTCCCCGTCGCGCAGCGTCGCATCGAACTTCAGTCCATTTCGAAACGAGGGCATGAACGTTACGGTGGATTTTAAGGCCTAATGAACATTTGCAGCGGGCGAAAAAACGGGATTTTCTTGATTATTTTTCGTCAAGAAAATTTATCGAATATATCGAAAAACTGTGAACGACACTCATTAGTACATATGTTCATGTACTTGTACAATTTTTTTCATCAAAAAATTTGTCAAAATGCCGCAAAATGCGGAATACAGCCGGCAAAAATGCCGGCTGTATTCCGCAGTAGCACCTTTTTTGAGCATCAGTTGCGGTGGACATAACTGAAAAACTATTAATCCGATCCATACGAAATTTATACCACTTATTTATTATGATAATAGCTTGGGCCTGGATGAAGGATTTGTAAAAATATTGATTTAAAAAGAAATGGCAGTTTTAACAAAAAAATCGTTTTTTGAGGTGCTAAATTTTCGGCTTTTTATCCGATCTTTATGAAATTTCGTGAGAATATTCTTAAGACATTGTACTTGAAGAATATCTAATAAAAAGAATGTCCATTTTTCCGCCCATCGCAAGTGTATTCAGGCCTTAATTGTCAAAAAAAAAGGCAAATACTCGCTATTAATTTGAAGTCACTTTATGCGAGATCATGTGAAGTAATAAGAGCAGAGACAGAGCTCTCGAAATGAAAATGTTCTCAGTAAAATAAAGTGCGGAAATGAATTTAATGCGAGAATGCAAAAGGAGTAAGATAGCGAGATAAAACTCTCCTAACAAAGTTCCTTTGAAATTTTCAGGACTATGATGATCATAATAAGTGTCATTATTATTGTTAATATAATTATGATTATGTTTCTAGGCGTTGATGAGATAGGGCGCCTGCAGCAGTCTCGCTCTGCATATGTGAAACTTACTTAAGTTCTTGAGCAGTGAGAAAAAAAAGTCGAGTGCGAGCCGCATAAAGCTGTTACACCCTCTTTCACGTGTCACGCTTTTCCCCTTTTTTAACTCTCGAAACAAACTGCGAAGAAAAAAGAATACCGAGCGCGGTTCTTTTCAGGTTGCTCGAAAAAGGATGAAAATTGGAAGACAAGAGGCTCAGAGAAAAAGAAAAAGAAAGAGACAAAACGGAAACACTGCTGTCTCGTTAAACGAAGTGGCGTTAAGGTTTTATTTTACGCTCTGCAAAAAAGGTTCTTTGCACACGTCGCGTCGAATACGAGTGCGTGTACGAAAGCTGTACTCCGGTACTGAACGACCAACGTATACCAGCTCGGAAAAATTACCTTTTTATTTCATTTTATTCGACCTCGCAGACTGAATATTAAGCAACGAAACCCAGAAGTTCAGATTTCCTCCGCATTCGAATTTGGCACGATATTTCTTTCTGCTCTCCGTATTTTATGCTGTAAAAAAAGCAAATTTTTTAAAACCCCGACCAGAAAGGGGATTCGAATTCGTACGAATTTCACTAAAGTTATGAAAACCTATTGGTCGGTGTAAAAAAAATGAAGTGCTGGTGCAGCTATAATTCTGCCGTGTACGAAAATCGTGTTCTGGGACGCGTGCACGATTCCTGGACGCCCGCAGGGGAGTCGTTTCGAACAGAGTTGGCTTTGGTCAGATCAATCGGAAAGACGTCCTCCGTTCGAGGAATTTCGTCGTACAGCGACTCACGTATGTGTATTCGGGCAATTTTGGCTTTCCGTCGAAACGCTATGTCCCTCGCTGTACACGTCTAACGTGTAAGCATAGTTGTATGGAGTACAACGATTTGTTGGGAATCCGAAACTGGCAAAGTTGACACGGGAACGAGCCCTGAACGAGAAATTCAGTGGTCCCGTCCTTCGAGGGATTCCCTAGACAAAGCACGTATGTGCAAATCCCTCGTAAGACCGAAGAATGTATTTCCCAAGTGTATAACCCGATAAATCTGTATCCCGAGCGCTGTAGGACTCTCGCCTCTCTCTCGCTCTAGTTTCACATTGCGAGCAGGGACGGCTGATAAGAGTTTCGAATGAAAAGGCCTGCTTCGCACCGTGGTAGCTGCGGCTGGAGTAAAAAATATAATGAAACATCGGCGCTCCGTTTTGACGGGCACTTTGTAGACGAATTCCATCGACATCAATATTATTACGTTATGACGAGCGCTGATTTCATTTAATGTACTAATGAAAATTGAGGATGATGTGTCCTGAAATATTCGGGAGTGCGAGTGATGAAAAGTGATATCGAATTTGGACAAGCTCTCGTTTCGATCATTCGATTAAACCCGATGTACCGTGGCTCATATTTGTATTCAAACCATTATGAATATTGTTTGCACTCGAAAATCGAGTCCAAAATAATCATCCTCCGACGCTTTAATTTTATTTAAAACTTGCACACGATCGGAGAAATGTTAAAACTGAAATGCAAAAGCGTTTATTTTGCTGAGAAAATCAATACTTTTCAACGGACTGAAGATGAAAAGAGATTTGGAGACTTTCCAAACGTCCTTAAGGGGTCTATATACTCTTATTAAAAAATCATAAGTATGGATATATTTATTTATTACTTTTAAATATGTATACTGTCAAAAAATGCAATAAAAAAATCGATTTTTTGAAAATTTGAATTAGGGTAAACCCCTTAATGCTTTTTAATCGAACTTTTCTCTTTTTAAATGTGAGCGTTGATCGAAAAACTCGAGGAGCATAATATCGCGGAAAAATCAGAGAATTACAGGAGTGATTTGATAAGGAAAAGACATCAAAAGCTTATTCAAATATGAAACGAAACTTCGGTCCGAAACAGTCGAAACTTCAGTTTCTTTCAGTACTGCTAATTTAAATCAATCTTTTACCCAATTTTGAAGTCGATTGAGAGTCAAACTTCGATCAACATCGAGAAAGCGAAGAAAAATTTTTCCTGACGAAATCGCGATTCTATCATCTCCCATTAACTTTTTTTCGGCCCAATTTCGCATTTGAAAATCCGCGATAAACTCTCACTTCGAACGTTTACACTATTTCATATATCATATTAATACATACCCCACATTTCGTATAACGTGTCCATCTCTTCTCCCCGAGGATACGCAGATAGAGTCTCATGTATATACCGCTGCACCTACGCTCGGCTATCTTTCGTGATACACCGACGCGCAGAAAATTCACTAGTTCGGAGAACAAACTTTGAAAGCTCCGGGGCTTTATCATCGTGTCGACTATTGCTTCAATATTATACCGTAAAACTGTAGATTTTTTCACTCAAGTATTTTTGTCGTTGATAAAAGTGCCTTTTTAAAAGAGCAGTGAAAATACGAGAATCTTGACGAGACTGGCGTACAAAAATGCAAATTCAAATGGCATTGATCGTTCGTTGGAAATTCGTCAGAATTTTCTTTTCCTTATTTCAAAAAGTCTCATTTAGTTCTGCAATTAAAGGAAAAAGGATCGTTGAAAAAAGGCAAATTTAATGCGAGAAATTGACAGACGATTTGTAATGCACAACTAATTCATAAAAATCCTTATGAAAAGCGTGAAAAATCAGCTCAAAATATCTCGCAGAATTTTATCACTACCGGCAACATCTTTGCCGGATGTGGTTCTCGGCCTGCGTTCGCTTCGTCCGGCCGATCCATCATGCTATCAGAACTGCACGTAAATTGAATATTAAAACTGAAGTTAGATTTTCTTGGACCGTTATATAGCAACCACGAAGGAACGACAGCTTTGGCGAGCATGTTCCTCGAGTTCCTAATCAATTCTACATACGTTTTACAACATGGCGAATCCGAATGGAAGTTCGAGAGGAATAACGACCCTGGATAATCGTGCGACGTGAATCAAGTTGTTTGTCGTGCTCTCAGAACGTTCCCCAAACTCGAAAGTCGAGTGGGATAAGTAAGGGTCCGATTGGAGTCGATATTTTTCTCGATTCAAATCGAAAGTACATGGAACGAATACATGGAAAAAACGAATACAAATCGAAATACATGGAAAAATGTAAATAATTACAGCCGCAATTCCAAGGCAATTTTTCCGCAGTGGATTGACCTTTATACTTTTACACGCCCGGATAAAAATCCTGGTGACGCGTCGAAGGAACGATAGCATCGAAATTGAGCCGAAAATATTCGGGAAAAAAGGGCTGACGTAGAAGAATCTAGAACAGGAAATTGTTACGAGCGAATTAGTGGTCGGACTGCATCGACGAAGGCGATACGCGGTGTTTTCGGACAACAAGGGTGAAACTAAGCAAAAAAATGTGACGGTTTGTGAGGGTGTGAAAAATGTAGGCGAGGGGATACCTGACACGCCCTTTTCACACGAAGCTTTTGATTTCCAAACACAAACACCCGTCGTATATAAACAAATAATGGAAGGGTGTTGGACCGGTTTGATTGATCGATCGAGTGATAAAACAATCTATTATTCTCGCACCCGTCAATAAAGAGGGTGAAAAAAGTAGAGGGACATTTGAAAAAGGCTCACGTGATCGTCCGATAAGAGAGCTTGCTATGGGGGTGAAATATAACGAGGCATCGAGCTCCGGAGATTCCTTTTCGCTTTTCTCATTTGTACTTTTCTTCTCTATCATCGCGAATATCATGATCCTCTTTTGCTGGTCTTCTTAATAAAATGTTCGTACATCGTGCATATTAAATGTTGTGTGAAGGATCGAATGGGGCGATATGATCGATAAATCTTGAGGGGTTTTCATCCTGGCCGATTTACCTTCGATGGAAGGATGCTGCCCGAGCCTCGATCGCTCGATCTCTGACCAAGTGCGGGGATGTGACGAACGCTCCGAGGAGTACATCTTTGACCTTCCTTCGATGCTTCAGCGAGTTAACGACACCCTCAAGGGATGTACTGACCCGGGGAAACGGAACGTCCAAAGATCGGTGAATCCATTATCCGTGAGATGTGAGAGAAATATTGAGTTGGGAAAGGGCAAGTACGTGCTTCATCAAATATGAAACAAGCCGAGGCGCCCCTCGAACATTGAACAAACCGTTCCAGTTTCCCGTTAATAGGGCTATGAATGTCTCAATAAAAAAAAAAAAAAAAAACAATCTGTTTTTTCTTACCTGCCATGCCATCTCGTTCGCGCCTGTTGCTACTTTTGAATCCAGCATTGGCCAATCGTGCGGCCACCACCTCGAAGAAGCTGGAGAAAAAGAATGATTGATAACCGTATTTTCCAACGGTGCAGACGCAACGCCTTTTTCTTCATGAATAAACCCATTTCACTCAGCTTCATTGCTTTGGAATTATCCTCAGTAATGGACAACAGCAAACGATGAATTTGCTCCACGATCCAGCGTTTCTTCTCATGCAGACTGATCATCATCGTAAACTGCAACATTATAAAAAGCCATTTATGTAAATCGAATTCCATTGATTCGAATCAATCGAACGAGTAATCGGTTTTCAACGATTTTTCAATCCCAATTGGCTGCATGAGCAAAGAGATTTGAGGTTTTGGAGGATTTAATAGTGACTGTGATGGCCACGGACGCAGCTGAACACTCGGTGTCGGCGTTACACGAAAGCGAAGAGAACATTGTTAAGGGGTCTAGTCTAATTAGAATTTTCAAAAATCGATGTTTTTTGTTGCATTTTTCGAAATAGCATATTTAAGAGTATCATACTAAAATTTTATAAAGATCCGAGCAGCCTAAGTGTATTTTTGAACCTTCGTTTAAACGCGTTTTTCTCAAAATAACGTTTTTGGACGGCTCGTTGATAAAATCTCCGAAACTATTCAACCTATCTTGACCAAAATTTTACCGCATGTTCTTTATGGCTTTAGCTACAGCGCATATCACACGAACTTTGAAATTTTGAGAACTATTTTTTTATTGCAATAAACGATGAAAAAACGTGCTTATTCGTAGTTTGTGAAAAAATGGCTGGCATTTTGTCATTTTTGAAATAATTAAAAATCGTATGATATGTGCTGTAGCCATATTTACGCTATTCAATCTGAAAGCATTTTATTTTTTTTCTCCGATCATGCATTCCAGAGATTTTATCAACAGGGCACACCCATCTTTTTTGGACCTCTCTTCTCCTTCAATTTTCTGTATGAAAAATGAGTAAAATCGATATAAACATTTTTTTTGTGTATTTTTTAGGCCTAACATTTTTTATACGCATATTTATAATATATTTTATATTTTGATGTAAAATTATATTTTTTGGCTGTATAATTATGGTAGACCCCTTAATTGCCAGTACTTGGACTCGATTACTCACACTCAATAATCGAGGTGCAATATAGTCGCTGAAGGAATGTGTTTTCACAAACGAGAGATTTAGTGGACGAGGAGAGAACAATGAAAACGGAGTTTTTAAGGGGAAAATGAAATACCGGGCCTCGTGGAACGAGAGTGAGCCGAAGCAGCGAGTTTAATCGGCGAATAGCAGTGAAAATTAATTTATCGAGTCAGCCCTGCTCGGTCCAATCGAGCGTCGAGGAGAAGCAACGAGACGCAACGAGGATAGAAATTGAGCTCGTACGAGGTCGGCTTGTTGCACATGATGCGAATTGATTGACCGCCTCGATTGTCCCATTCGTTTTCTCCTTCCGATATATTAGTGCATACACATAAATAAATAGGGTGTGCCGTTACGAACCTTTGCTACGAGATGAAGAAGGACGATGTATATTTCGAGCTTTTTTAGCTTTCATTCCAATGTTTGGCATCAATCTTTGCTGCGTCGGCAAATACTGAAATTATTTTTGAAGAAACTAACATTTTTTTCGCACTAAAAAAAATATTTTTACCTAATATTTTTCCCACATATCGATTACACTAAAAAAGCACTGGAAATTGTAAAGTTTATTCCTGGTCGTAACAAGTCATCAGAAAGCTTCGGTTCCTCGAACCCTCCAGTTACCAATTCTGGGCACTATTTTCATAGTTTGCTCAACCGAATAAGCAAATAAAACGAAAAAACGGTTCATCCAGCTTCGTACGTAGAGGCTAAAAAACCGAGTCTGGCAATAAAATCTCACAGAGGCTTCTCCGTCCGGAGAACCATTTTGCATAACAATTTGTTTACCCTCGAAAGGTGTGAACTTTATTCGAAAGACTTTTTCCCAACACATGCATCATCGAAAAATATTTGCGCGACTAAATTTCGAAGGGACACCCTGTATGGAGATGCGTACTTCCAGCCCCAAAACGGGATGAGCCATCGATCTAAAACATTTTCGTGGACCAACGAGGATCAACGATTCCAATCTTCAGCGGTTGTGTACCGTTGACAGCATTTTAAAACCGTGAAATTCATGGCGCCGAAGAGAAGCTGCGGTTCATCAGAGAGAATTCTCATTCACTTTAATTTACGGTTACGAAACTTCATTTTCTCGTGTGAATGCGATCCTGAAACCGCAGCCACAGAAATACATTTATCTTCGTTTCAAAGATGCAAAAATCATCAATCCTCCAACAACTCCAGTGAAACGAGATGCTCGAAGCCATTCCGATTTCTGTCTAATATTCACTTTTTTCGTTGTGATCGATTCTGGTGTTTGACGAGGAAAGTAAACGACAAGTTCACAGAAATAAAAATCGACTGGTCAGGCCTCGCTGACGAGGAAGTGAAAGAAAATTAAACTTCATGGTCACTACAAAGTAGTTTTTTATTTTGCCGAATTCTTCTCGTTTCCAGTTTGTCAAAATTCGGTTTTTCATCCTGGACATTACCGGGACAGGAAAACCGTGTTGACAGCACTTCGACCGTCTCCACAGGATGAAGTGTTTCCAATGCCTCGCAAAGGGCTCGACTTTGTAACTTCATTACGAAGGAACTGAGTGGTCGATGGAGTGCGAGTTTTGACGATAGGTGCATAAAGCATCCGTCGAAAGCGTGTAAGAATTTAAAGTCCAAAGCTCGGGTTTGACCTCACGGTCCTATCTCGACCCTCTTTATCATCCGGATTTCGATGCCATTTCATAGTTGATGAATCTGGTTGAAGGAATGAATAATTATTGTTGGTTCTCACGAGAAATAAAAATATTTCAAACAGCATGAAATATTTGGCCTCGCACAATTGCGTTTGCACAAAATCAAAACGAATAAGCCTGAAGTGCGCGTGATTGTGATAAGCCAACAATCCGTCATTAAATTTCCGAATGAATTGCGCAGTCTGTAAAATCTTCGAGGGACTGAGCTTCCGGATTTTTCTCTCGCCGGGTACACCTTGCAAAGTTAAAATTGCCGCTGTAGGGAGCAGCTCGAGTTTCAATTGAATTTTAGAGTACTGCGAATCGAGTTTCGCCCAGTCGGGGAATTCTAACAGTTTTGATGAACACGCCAGCCCGGGAGGTTGAGTGGTATAAATATTTTGGGAAGCGTGGATTTGGCTTTCGACAAAGACACGAGTTCAACGCGGAGAATTATTGTCTGATATGTATAAGCAGCTGAACGATTAAAACTTAATGAGAAATTTCCTCATCTCAAATCCATCTTCGTTTCCTTCATTTTCCTCCGACTATGCATGCGACGAAAGTCAATGCGTTAAAGGCCCGCGCACTCCTTTAATTTCGAGTTGACGCACAGACAAAAAATAGCCAACTCCGGCATTCCGGAAATAAGCATTAAAGTCCAATTTCAAAAGTTTTTCAGCTTCCTATTTTCGAGAATGGTTTACAGAGACTCGGGGCTGTTTAATTAATAGTTCTCACTGATAGGTCAACATACGGGTGTCTCGTGCATGAATGGTTCGCGGTGTACCAGACACGCGGCTTCATCATACCCTTGCGGGCCACCTCTCTTCGCTGCAGGCTGCATGGCCTCGGCAACCTATTAGGCGCTCGTAATTACAATTAAAATCGAGCTTGGTAATTAAAATCCGCTTAGCCGTTTCGACCTCGGGACCGACACTCTTGAGAACTCGCCAACCGGATAGAGACTGACGTTGGCAAATACGTGCCCTGTTTAAATTACATCTCGAGCAGAAATAAGGAGACTGATTGCTGGATACACCGAGGACGAGTACTTGCTTTCGCTCTCTTTTGTGCGATCCCACCGTTTAGCACGTGTTCACGTGAAAAGATGACGTACGAGGATGCGAGGGCTGGTCAACAGCCGAAGAGAATCGCAATAAAAAGTGCACCTAATTTACTCCCAACGACGAAATTATTCTACCAAATATTTCAGCAGAATTTTATTAAAAAATAATACTTTTATACTTACTTTTCTACATGAATTTTGAGCGCTCGTAATACGAAAAAAAATTATGAGAAATTCAATTTTTTATCAAATTTTTGCAAATTAGATCCACCATGTGGCTCCTTCAGCTGAGAGCATAAGGAGAAAAGTAATCGCGTGCGGTCACGTGATAGAAGGAAAAAAATAAAAACTCCATCAGTGATGGAAGTAACCTCATGCGACGTAATGACTTCCATCATTTTATTTTTAACCTCACTGTGAGGTTAACCGCCCCAGGTGAAGGAACATTCAAATTGCGTGATCGATGTTAGTCGGTGCGAGAAATTTCCGACCCGTGCGAATCGAAATTCGCGATCGGAATAATTCCATTACCGATGATGGAAAAGAACGTTTGTCAATTCTCTATCGTGTCAAACACACACGCCGGGTTATATTTGGCCTGCGTATTCATTTCGTAAACACAAAAAGAAACTGGCAATGTCAAGCGTTCAAGGAATATTTCTAAATATTAGTCCAACATTTTATTCATTCTTTTTCAACACGACTTTCGTACGAACGCCCACGGGCTTCGCACGTTCCACACTTCAATGTTGAACAAAATTTCTCAACTTTCTTTTCCACAAAATCTTCAGAGAATATCCCATTTCTCAAAACTTTTCAGAGTCATTAATATCGCTGTAACTTTTTTCCGTACAAAATTAGGCCTCCAACCACGACTCATTTTCTCTGTGTTTTTGAAATATCTTCAAATTGGCATTCACTTTTTTCGATTATCGATACTTTTCAATTACTGAAAAAAATTTTTTTTTTTCATTAGTTGGATCAATCGATTCGACAAAGATATTTCAATCACGAAATATCAAATTATTATCGTTCCCTCTTCGACAATAGTAATCCTGTGAAATCTTACACTAAAAAATAATCGAAAAGTTTGCTCACTTAAAACGATTCTGCAAGACAAAAATTTTAGGATTATTCAAAAATGGTTTCGTAGCAAAGAAAATGTTACTTATTTGCCGTGAAAAAGATTCTTTTTCGGGTGTAAAAAAATAATGGTTTAAACAATTTTTAAATGGAGCTATAAATATTCGAAAATATGGCAGCTGTAGAAATTGATACACGTGCGACGTTCAGCCACAGAAAACTCTTATCGCCATAGTTGAGAATAGAAACGAATAAATTAAAATACTGAACTGTACTTCAATCGTTTCAAATCGTACCAAAATGTTGGTTTTTTTCGAAGTTGTAATCGATGACATTACTTAAAAAAATTAACGAATTAGCGGAATTTGTGCTACGCAATTTTTAAGTCGATTTTTACTTCCTAATTAAAAATATTATCGCTCTAAATTAATGTCAGAGTTATTAATTCAAAATTATAAATACATTTTTTCAACTTATCTTTTGGCGAATGAAATTACAAGCCATTAATTCAACGGGGATCCATTACTGATCGAACCCGAAATTTCATTCGTTCCTGGCCAAAATACTATAGTTTTTTATGTAAAAAATTGCATTAGAGAGCACGAAGGGAAAACACAACGGGAAATGGTTCAAGAAAAAAGTATTGATAAAAAGACAGAAGGCTGTGAGTGGAATGGGCCGATAAACAATTTCGTTCAATCTTTAACCTAATATATCTTTATTATTAGTAAGACAATGGTATCGAATTTATTCACAAACCTTAATTACATACTTTATTTAATAATAAATACCAATATCCATTTAAACTGTGTGTAAATTTCAAGACTTTCTTAAGAAAATCGTTTCGTGCATGAACCACCTTAAAGGTGGAGCTCATGGCAAATTCGGAATAGGCCCTACACGGAATTCTAGCGCAAAGTGAGTAAATTCATCGATAAAATAAAACGATTATTCTCAAGACATTTGAACGGTGATAACAAAAATTCTGAATTCGTGACGCATTCGATTCCTAGATTCGAAAAGTATCGAAAACGTATCAAAATTTTATGGCTCGCGCGATCTCGCACGTACTCGTGAAAGGTTTCTACTGAAAGCCGAATAAAGCTCCGATCTATTTTCTCTGTCGCACTCGTTGCTCCGTTTTCGAAGCAACCTTGGCTCACATATTGATATACACGTGCTCGTAAAATTTCCTGATTACCCATCAACGGAGGTCGCTCGCGTTTGTTGAAAAACAGCTCTCCACTTATTTTCCCGACACAATCCCGTAAAAGTAGTTTTGACGTTCTCTCAAATTTCAACTACTCACATTTTCTTGGCCCCTTATAATATACACGTGTACAGATGTAAGCTGTAAACTGTAAGCACGTGCAAGAGTTTTGCGAAGAGTAAAATTGGAAGTAAAATTGGTCAAGTTTGACCGCAGCGAGCTCGAATTTTTTTCACGAACTCTCCTCCCGCATTGACAGTATAAAAAGTTTGATGGTTACGACGCAGCAGGTTGATAAAACGGAGAAAAAAGGGGAAAAATGTTTATGCAGCACGAGCCAGAAATTGAAGTTTATCAAAAGTTGCATCCAGTTCGAAAAACCGGAATTTTTTTCCACAAACTTCGCTCTTTCCAAACTGTTTTTCCCTCACCCCTCTCACTTTATCCGTCCAAACTCGAGATTCCAACTGAAAAAAAATGTTTTTCGAACAAACTGCCAGAATAACGATTCCGCGTATTCGAGGTTCTCGAAAAAGTGAACAAATTTTTTCCCCACTTCTTCCCATCGTTACATTTCTATGGAAGGTTGCAACATAATTCGAATGAAGAATTCTCAGGTTTTTCCCTTCCAACTACCCGTGAACAATTCCTTCTAAAGTTCGGGATAAAAATTTATTCTGCAGAGCTGAAAGCTTCGAAAATAATTCGCATTCTTATGAATACATTGAGAGCGAGTTTTTTCCTCTCCATATTTCCTCATTTCGTGGCATCCATCCGCAGTACAACGCATTCTCTCATTCACGAGAAACCCACGATTACAAGCGGTGCAAAACATCGCTCGTTGAGACCACAGAGCACCGTGTAACTTCGACTCTGACCCTACCGAACCAAATTCTCTTTGGATTTGGGTTACATAAAGATAAGTAGCTATTTCGTTCCATGCTTTGATGACGTAGCAAAAGACTGCTCCATTATCCTATTTTGTTACGGATGGACTGTAAATCAGTCGTTAACCGGTGTATAGGGAGAAAGATCCATTTGTATTAGCCCCCGTCGTGGCGGCACTATCATTAATCTTGTTAATATTTTTATCGGAAAATAATAATTTCCATGATCAATTGCTGGCTACTATCCAAGCACGATATTTTATGAGCTTAACAATGCAAATCGTCAATTTATCGATCCGTTATGTATCGGAGTGTTTGGATTGTCAATCGTCGGTATCGCTCGTCGATATCATTCGTAAAATAACTGAACTCATTTTCGTTTCGAGCGATGTTGATACTAAAACAGCTGAGAAAAGTGAAAAGGATTTTAAAACGGGTCGTATTAGTCAATGGACAGTCTTTGACCATATTTTTTGAAAGAAATTACCACGGGCAATTATATGTAGCATAATATTATTAAGAAATGTTATAATGATTTTTGAACGGTAAATAATATTCAAGTTCATTTTATCATGGAAAAGATTTTGTGCAGAGTTGTTAATACGACTCGGCAGTGTATTGTGAAAAGTTTACGTCTGACAACGTCGGGCGTTGAGGTGCCCATAACCTCAAGTTATTATGTCAACAAAATGATCCGGCATAACATTCACGCCACTCACGGTAGAGATAAAGGGGAATTTATTTCCAAACGATCGATAACATACCTTTTGAGGCCTCTCAATAAAAAATCTTACACATATTACCTAGCATTTGATGAAATGAAATTTGTTTTACAAAAATATACCATCCCAAATTTTTTTTCCGTGCATTTTTTCATTTTTTGTTTATTAATAAAAAAAAGAGCCTATCTCAAAAGAATTTTTGTATACACAATGTGCAAACCGCCTTTCTGAGCCAATTGAAATATTTTCTAAACGCAAATTATATACATTTTTTTGCACTAACGCTTAGTTATTTTATGAATGCAATTATTTCTTCATAGTTTTTACATCGCTTGAAATGCTGTGTATCAAAATATCGTGAATTTTTTCATTTGGAGTGAGCCTCTGACAGATATATAGGCTTTGCGACGTTGCCACAACTTCTCAGGGTTATAAAATCCTCAGATTCCGTGAGCATTTGTCGTCTTTAACTTTATATTTCTAATTCAGATGTCCGTTGACCCCCTTTTTTTAACCAACCGTTAGAATCCTGAGGGTTCAATTCATATAATAGATTTTTTTAATTATCGACATCTGATATAGAAATACATCAAATTTTGAGTTATACAAGCTTCGAAGCCATTGCGGGTATAGGCGACACGTAAAATTGTGTTCTTTTTAACAAATAATATTTCGATTAAATAGTCGATAAGGAACCTTGAAATTTCACACAGATCAAGTATTAAGCTTCGACTACAATATACAAAAAAATTAGAGTGCCATCTGAAATCGAGTCTAGTGCTCGTACATCCTCCTGCAGGTTCTTTGTTTTTTGCACTTTTTTCCTGCAGATATTCTGCCCCAGAAAATGCTGTTCCGCACAAAAGACACTTTGTCGACTTTGATGAAAAATATGTTCCCGAGAAACTCGTGAAATTGGGCCAAATCCATTCGGTTTCAATCCTCCAAAATTGATCACGCGTATAAATACATCCGCGGAATCAAAAGGAGATACGAAAATCAGAAACTATTACAAAGATAATTCACTTCTGCATGAATATGCGATTAAGCACGCATGTCGCGATTCGATTAGGAACGTCAAACTGGCCTGGAGCCCGCTGTCCCAGGATCCCGCAGACAGCGTTTGCACCTTCGTTGCCAACGGCCCGGAGGATGGAGTGTGCGACGATCCTAATTGATTGAATCGGGGTCGGAGGACGTGAGTTTACAGCCGAAAGAAAATTCTCGGGAGCTCCGGTTTTTAGAAGTGCATTTATTTCCATCGTTCGATCTCACAGGGATCTCGAAAATCGTTGAGTTCGTTGAAAATCACCGAAAAATCTTGACTCGAATATGAGCGTGAATCATCGCTCCAGGAAGTTGCGATCCGGGGATTCGTTTCCGCACCGATCGAATGCACAAAACAATGCCAAGTGTTCCACCATCCATTCCAGACGAAGAAGACTGAAAGTCTGACTTTCGACTCTGTTTTATTCTGAAACGTTCGTCAGCTGGCCGAACCTCGGTATTTCTCTATCTATAAATACCGAAAAATAGTGGTATCGGGTCCTTCGTAAAAACATCGAGCTCAGGGTCATTGGAAAACTCGAAGTAGAATGTTCCATTCGAATAAGAGTGGGTTAATTATCTCGCAAATAGTTTCCCAGACTTTCAGTTGAAATACACGTGCACGCGTGCATGATATCTTGTACACATTTACGTAAATGCGTATCTCGATGACGAACGAGAGGGCAGTGGGCTTATCGAGGAATCATCGCTTGATTATTTGCTCGTTACGATAACACTCGGCTGCCTCCTGAATGGAGTTATTGTTCGATCGATAGAGGATACTCGGCGGCCCGGTGTACACGAGGGGCTGTTCCAAGAGGACCGGAGAGAGGGACGAAACAGGATGAGCGCGACGAGAGGTTGCTGGGGGTCGAATCTCTCGAAACCCCATAACCGAGGTCCGGCAGAACTATGTAGACGTTAAGCACTGTACTCGTAGTCACGAAGTGTCCCATAAACTTATAGAATAGCATTTTATCACCGTGCGTTAAACCTGCATTGGCTAACTTGATCTCGAAATATTTGACTGCGTCGTATTCTCGGTTGACAAAGACTCGAGCGTGCGAAAAAATCCGAGGGAATGCTCACTGTAGCTCGCGTAGCAAAGACTCGTAAATGGTGTCAAAATGAGGCTAAAATTTGGAAATATTTGAAGCATCCTGGCGAAGGAACGATTCCCATTGGAAGGAAGAGGGAAAAATGGAAACGCGCTCGAGACGCATGAGTCGTATTCGGAATTGTTGATTCGGTTAGTTTATAGGCATTCAGTAGTAAATTCTACCTGCTCGAGGAACGGTTAGCAGTATCAGCCAATTTTCGATTAATAATGCGAGCACGCTCATTGATTATCAATGCCAATATAAACCACGTACAATGCTCGTAATTATGTAACAGGTAAACATTATTCGATGCTCGTACTCGGAGGCCGAGTGAGTTAGGGCTTGAAATATTTAACGGTGCATACGGGCGTTTGCCTACGCTATTTCAGCCGATGGATTTCAAACGCGGATGAATTTCCGAAACAGCAGCAATATATGACCCGTTGAATATTTAAAATTTTTCCTCCCGGTCGTTATGTATACAGCTGGGGAGAAGAGGAAGGAGCTCGGGATGGCAGTGATAGCAGCAATGGCTCTTGGAACAATACGGGCGCACCCGCGGGAGAAATATTTTCGAGTGCAGATAAAGCCGCTGAATAAATAAATCGGCGAAGTTTATGCGAATTTAAATATTGCAGCGTCTTCCAGTGAGAAAAGGAAAGGCGTTGGAGAGGGCGAGTGAGAAAAAAAGCGTTTGAGGCAGCTTCCGAAAAGAAAAATACGGCATTGCCCACTTAGCAAAGCGGAGAAAGTTCCTGCGTTGGGGAAAGGGTGGAAAGAAGTGTCGGACATGGAAGAAATTGGGGGAAAGTTGAAACGAATCGAAAAAGGCTTTCAAATACGATTAATGAGGACGCAGTTTCTCTCTGGATAAATTATTTGACAAAGTACATGCAAAGGAGAGAACTGCCGAAAATCGAGGCTCCTACGCCCGAAAAATACGACGATAAATCTCCTCAATGGCTACGCCACGTAAGAGGGTAAGATCCCGAATTTAAGGATACTTGATATACGAAGTTTACTATTAAAATATATGAAAGACCGAAATGAATGTGATAAAGTCGGGCGATAACTCAGACCCGCGACAAAAGAGGGCGGTGAACTCGAGGATCGTGCTTCGGTATCGACGATTACGCAGAGAAGGCCTCGGAATCCTCCACGAGAAACAATCGATGAAAAAGTTCATCGCGAAATTTCAACCGACGAATCTTGATACGTATTTTTCCAAAACTACCGCCGACTCACCGAATCTCTTTGATCCCAGTCCAAAATATATTTCAAACATTCGTCTGATGGGGTTAGAAAAAATGAGATTGAGATTGAGATTTGAAGCGAGATTTTGTCGGGAATTTTTCAAGCTGCTTTTGGCAGATGAGTTGTGGAGAAAGCTTCTTCGTACGTCAAGAAAATGCATGTGCTCAAGCGAAATATTCAAGTGGGAATAATATATTTTGTGGTTATATGTAACCCTGGTGAATGCACGAGTCTTTCTCAGCGCCAGGGCGCAATGCAAGGGGGCCAATGAGTATCAGCTGTGCATATGTCATGCCCTACAAACATATATATGTTTATCAATTTAGACACCTGTATAGATATATGCATCTTGGTATATTTCGTGGAACCGGCTTGTCTCTCTGTCCTCGAAAATGGCGTACGAACATTTGCTTGTCGTCAGAAACTTGCCTCGGTGCAGCTTCATGCATCATGCATCTTCCAACTCTACATAAATATATTTATGCGCACGTACTCTCACGTACGTTATATCACCAGCGTCGCGGTTATTTATCATTCTTGGTGATAAATGGACGGAATAGTGAAGGGAATCTGGAGACTAAATTCTTTTCTCAGTTTTCCATAGTGATGAACTTTTCAACGTGAACAAAAATACAAACGTTTTTTTTTACATTTTCAAAGATCGCGGTTTCTTTAGAAACTTCGAATCTTCAGGCCGTTTTGATTATTCAGATTTTATAGATCAGAAGAGATTTTTTTCGACAGTATGGTTCCAAATGTCGGGGTTATACGAATGTCTTCTGCTAAAGCTGTTGCGCGAAGTGTAGATCTATGCAGCTTTTTGGAAAGTTCAAATCCTGCGTCGCAGTTTCTCGTTATTTTTCTGACAGGAAAATAACGTCGTTTTTAGATCTTCTGGAAAGTACGTCAGATAGACCTTGCAACTTTAAGATTTTATACTGGAATCTGATTGTAAAAAATATTCACATTTCTAGACGTATTTATTGTTATAATTTGTAGGAAATATCAAAAAGTATATGCTTACATCTAAAACTTGAAAATATTTCGACCGTTACCCACAATTTCGAATCGAACAGAAAAGTTAAGGTCTTAATACACTTGTGATGGCGGAAAAGTGGAAAATTTTTTTACCAGATATTCTTCAAGTACAATGTCTCAAAATGTCTTCTCACCAAATTTCATAAAGATCGGAGCATTAGATTCGTAGCTATGGGTATTTCAACCCGACCGCCCGGTGCTCGCTCAGAATCGTCTTTTTTTAAAAATACCTTTGCGTTGGACACGATTACTAAAAAACTATTAATCCGATCCATATTAAATTTATACCACTTATTTATTATAATAATATTTAAGGCCTGGACGAAGGATTTCGTATTTTGTTGGAAAAAAAATTGTAACAAAAAAACCGAAAATTTAGCACCTCAAAAAACGAATCTTTCATCCAGTCCCAAGCTATTATTATAATAAATAAGTGATATAAATTTGGTATGGATCGAATTAACAGTTTTTTAGTTACCATGTCCACCGTAACTGCTGATGCTCAAAAAATGGTGCTACTGGAATAAAGCTGAAGTTGCGCCATTTTGAGAAATTTTTTGATGAAGAAAATTGTACAAGTACATGAACATATGTACTAATGAATGTCGTTCACAGTTTCTCAATAAACATTTATGTCCTTGTCGAAAAAAAAAAATCAAAGGGGTGGGGTTCAATATGTCGAATAACTGAATTGTAGAACGGTCGATATTTCGAAATTTTTAAAGTTGTAATATCAGTTTGGAGAAAAATAAGTAATTCGAAATTCTTATTCCCGATCGACTATATTCAGCAGATTGCGTGTTTAATCAAAAATTCCTTCTTTGAATTCGTATTTACCCGAAAATATATATTTCAATAGTTTTCATTTCGAATGCAATTTTAACAGACCATCTGAATGTCAAAAGTTCATATTTTCGAATTCAAAATGGAGAGTAATTGTTTTACAGACAGACCAGAATATAGAGTAGCAAAAAATCGAAAGTGAATTTTTCGAGCCTATAAAACTTAGATATGCAGAATAGCGATAGCTCGAAAAGGCGAAAGTCAAAATGGCGATGTTTAAAATTGGAGATCACCGGTCTGAGTAAGGAATGAGTGAGACGCGTATATTTGGAGCTACACTGCATTTCTTTATTTTGATCGATCGACTTTCTAACGTTTCGCTATTTTGACTGTTCGACTTTTTGGTGTTTCAGTATTTCGATTTCAGTAATATTTGGTCTTTCGTTATTATATTTTTAAAATTGTGAATTTTCACAGTATCGCTGACTGTAGTAATTTATGAATCGACAGAGTGATAGTCGAATTTTTGAAAAATCGATATTTTAGTCATCGTTCTATGGGCATTATTACATTCTATTTTCGATGTAAACGTGCTTCGAACCTTGCAGTTTCTGCTTTATTTATTTTCGGCATTCAAAGCTCTAGTCGAATCTATCTGTCTCCATATTATCATTCGAAGATTATAAACTTGAGATTTTAGCTGTTCGAAATTTTAGCCATTCCAACATTTGATCCCCACCCAATCAAAGAAATCACATTTTTTCGCACGCTACAAGGCCTTAAAAAGGTTCGAAAGTGAACTGCAAAAAGCTTCGTATATAAAAACAGCTGAAAATTTCATAAAGTTCATAAAAAACTTGAAATAATATTTCACGGTCAATATATGCATTCAAAATTTTCGCTGCATCTCTAGATTTGGATCCGACAAAGCTAGAGTTTTTGTAGGCAATACAGTTTGTGATAAATCTTGAAATATATTCTGTGCTTAGCTTACCTAAACGTGTGATAAGATAAATGGCTCTAAATCGGTTGCTGGTCTTCCGCAAGAATTGCGGACATTTGGTTGACGGAAGTGACGCGTTTCCTGAGCGCGCTCGAGTGAATAATACCCGCCAAGAACAAGGATCGGAGGGTGGTCCATGCATAACGAGCTCATGGCTAGTGGCGAGACTTGTTTTATTGTCGCACCCCCTCGGCGAGACGCCAAGTACATTGTAAACGAAACGATCTGACAAGAATGTAACGGTGCACTCGACAACGAGCGCCGCGAGTCAAAGCGCGATCTTCCAGTTTCCTTTCCGATGCAATATCGCGCGAATAAGATAATTTCTCTGTGAGAAAAGAGAATTCGAAGCAGAACGTTTTCTCAGCACTCGCAATGAAACGGAGAGAAATAAAAAAAGTATCAGAATTGAATTCCCGCCTGAACGTTGTTCAAACGAAATTGAAGTCACCTCCGAGCTCGATTTTCTTTCACATTCATGACCAATTAACACGGCGCTGAGATCACTTTCGACCAACGCTTTTTTACCCTTTCCTATACAATCAAAGGAAACGATAATTGGAGCGTTTTCGAGGCTTCCTTTGTGCAACTCTCACGGAATAGTTCTCCTTCCTTCACATGTTTCTGACACTCCACAACTCACACCGCGAAACAATTTTTTGAGGAAGAATATCCCGAGAATAAATACCACAAAAATAATGAAATGTGGTTGATCAACAATTCCGGTCGAATTCACAGAGATATTATTTCTTGCATGTTTTCAGACGAGGATTATCGATACGAAGGATGGCGTCGCGAGGGACAACGATGCGAGGAAAAAGAAGCGTCACGATGTTGGCGGATGTTTTCACTGAAATTCACGAGAGCGCAGACGCTTAATTAATTCTTATCGTTTCGTCATATCTCGCGATGAACAATCGAAATTCATTACGAATTTCGCATCGCCTACGTGAACGGGTGTGATGCGATAACTTCCGGCATGCCAGCAGCGATTCCAATATCATTTTTTCTACGTGCAATAATAAAATTCGATTCGTCGTTACTCGATTGGAAAAACGGGTTTATATCGTCGCCCTGCTCGACGTGTCGTCACAAACCTCAAGCCCAAATGTGATCAGCCAAATTGCGGGTTTATCTGTTCCGAGATGTGTTCCGAGAATTGGATGATGGGAATCTCTCCATAGATCGAGAATGATGGGATAAAAATCACTCGCGAAACCGATGCTGCGAGAGACGTCGAATGAGGTCTAAAGTTATCGCGCGAGTTATTCATTTCCCCATTAATTATACCAACAGCAAAACATATTCTAATCGACGAAACCGAAGATGTAATCGCGTCATCGTAATTAAAAAAAAAAAAAATAAACCCCCCACGTATAAAGTGACTGACACCGAACCAACTAATGTGCTGTAAAAGAATGTTGATTCGTCATAAAATGCAAAAAAAAAGCAGGAACCACGAATTGGGAAATTCCACTGAAACGAGAATCACATATTTCTAGTAAGTATAAAAATGCTTCATTCGCCTAAACGACAAATAGTGGGTACGAACAAAGCAGAAATCTCTGCAAAGTTCGTTAATGAATTTCATTTAATTTACTACGATAATCCAACTGAAATTGCGTCAAAGCAAAAGTTTCGTTTCTCAGTGAAATCACACTGACCTGAGAATCCTAAAGCATTTTTCTTGTCATCAAAATCAATGAGTCGGGAGAGTTTCAGGTCCTAAAATAATGCGCTTTAGCTATGTATTTGAAAAGTGTACCGCAAATTCAATGATGAAACGAAACAAAAATGAGGTTTTTTGCTTTAAAACCCGCTTGAGATCAATGAGAAACATGAACGGAAGCGCGTCGAAGTGCACTGAGAAAAAAATCGTTGATTCAATGGTACTCGATGCTCTTCGAAGATTTCATTGATCCGATCGCAGTGCTCTTGAAATCAAATTATTGGGACTCCGCAACGGGAGGTATCGTCGATCGAAAGATGTTTATTTGCGTATGTGTGTGTGTGTGTGTGTGTGTGTGAGTGTGTCACGAAGGTTCTAAAACCCAACGACATTGCTGTGCTCGAGTCCACAATCGTAATTCTATTTCTAACGAGAAACGATAGAATGCTGATATTTGACTTGATATTGAACACAATTATAAAGCGTCCCACAAACTCGAGCGATCCCTCAAACTGGAATTTCACCGATCCTTCCAACTTTAAAACGTCTGCAAGAACAGTCTCGATCCAAGCGTTGGAAACGTACATGAAGAAAACGTTTTCGTTTTGTACGCAGTGAGGAATATATTATTTTTCAAGAATTTTCAAAGTTTTTAGACACCGATTAGACAAACGGCACAGTATTTTTTCAATTTTCCAATTTTTCGGCCCTTCTATTCTAAACAGCTTTATGTGGTTATAGCAAAAAGTGATGCATTTCACAACTATATTTCGTTTTGTTTTCGAGTGTTATTCATCGTGTCAGACTTACCGATAAGTGGAAATGTATTTTAAATCACAAATTTCCACTGTCGGCATGGTACACAAATACACACCGAACTCGTGAGACATTTTTATATAATGTTTTTTTGAGGATTGCCCGAGCATACTTAACAATATAAACATTTAAAGTGACTAAAAAACATTTTTTACTGTGTTCATAGAGAAAAAGACTCTTGAGTCTTTTGAATAAAAGGTTTTGCTTTTTTTGCTTTGGTGGATAGAACAATGCTTATTACTGTTCTTCGAATTAAGGCTGCAATCCAGTGCGTATACAGGGACCGTGCGCAGCGTCTACAGTGTCATTACGCGGCCAATTCCAAAACTTCCTATATAGGTGCAATTTAAAGCAGGCGCATATGGGAATTATTACTTTTCGCATTATTTAACAGAATAAAATTATTATTTTTTATCATGTCTCGATCGAGAAAATATTGTTGGATTCGAGAGTGCTCTAATGCACAATTTCGACGTCAAGACACGTTGAAGTATCAGTAAAATTTTTTGATTTCCCAGAGGGCACAGTCCATTCTCCATGAAAAAGTGAGAAACGGACCAAATGGATCAAAAGGTTAAACACTGCCAATTCATCCACTAAACTTTCCGTTTCGACGCGATATTTAAAACGTCATTCGATTCAAACAGTTTTTCCCCTTAACGTCATTTTCATTTTGAATACGATCATAGTGGATCGGACAAAAACCATATTTCATTACTTTAATCATCATTTTTTTCCGATAAATTAATTATTTATTTTCAATGATTCACAGTCAAAATATCATCAGAAAAATTGCCCATTCAGACACGAGAGAGCGCGCTCATCGACGGTAGTGCTGCTCTCTACAGCTCACGCGCACGGTCCCTTCCCGAGATACTACATTCCTGGTACTTTCCTCTAGAATTTTCGGTATGTTTTCTCCGCGTATGAGTCTACAATAAAACAATAATAACGATCGTCGTGATATGTTGTGCTAGCTGGATACGTCTGAGTACCGAGCTCGTTTCTTCACGCGCATGCAGCCATATGATATTTCCCAATTCGTTCGGAATAGCAATTCGAAAGGAATAGTGTCTCGCATGCGTAATATTCGAAGAGTGTCTCTATGCAGGAACACAAGTTCGCATATTTTCCTGTTGCGAATAAAACTCGTTTGTGTTACGTGTTTATGAAAAAGATTGTGTACGCTTGTAGAGGTTTATCGTGGATGGAGTTTATGCCCGATGCCCGCCCAGAGGAACGTAACAGGAAGGAAGAGGCAGCAGTATGGAATAGCCCTGAGAGAAAGGGCAGAGACATATCGCTTGAAAAAAGGTGAACGTGAACTGGCAAATAATGCTCCAGATGTGGAAATGTGTCGATATAAATTCTGAGTTTTATCATCGTACATTTTTCTCTCTCTCTCTCTCTGCTCTCTCTCGCTCTCTTCTCCTCTCTCAATTTTGCACGTTCCGATGGAATTTATATCAGATATTCTACATCAAACACGTATCTCCGATTTACCAAGGAAAATTGTGCATAGTTCGTAGGCCACGGATCTGTATCGTGCAACTGGTGAATTCGCGTTTCGACTTGGCCGCATAAAAGCCTGATAAATGAATGTGTCAAGACGCTGAAAGCTTTCGCGGAGAGCACGGCTAAGGCGTTGAATAGCTTGGTAAATGTTACTCGAACTTGAATAAAGTGGTACGAGGGAAGAAACGTATGGACACGTCACTTTGGACTTTCCATTATTTTTTTCAGACGAACAGAGAACGCGTGTCAAGACTTTAAACTCTTGATCACTCATAAATTATGAAAATTTTGATAAAATAATGAAATTTAGTTATATAGAATCGCACGAGGGAACGAAATATGATCAGCTTCCGATAATTCATTATTGCGAATATTGAAACATTAATTACGCGAATATTGAAACTTGAGAATAATGAAAACTGCGCTGATTATAATCGTACAGAGCGACGAAATATTGCAGTTTGCCACAATTCATTGTTGCCAATATCGAAAGTTGGAACGTGTGCCGCGCGAGCTGCTCCGGAAATATGATTACGAATCGTCCAACTCTCCATTCCAAAGTATTTTATTCGTGAAAGTTTAACGCGAAAAACAAAAATCGTTCGGGACGATAAATTCAAAAGTACTTTATGCACGAAAAGATTAACGAGAATACGGTGTGTGCGGAGTCCCAAAGCATTCGGCATGCGATACACCCAACTAATCGATATTCAAGCAGTTTTCAAAAACGAAAGAGTCTTCCGATCCTAACGTTCATGCCGCGGGTATGCGATCGTTTTTCTTTGGCTGACACACAATCGCGAGAGAAAAAAAACGAAACGGGCGTTTTGATTTATGCATCTATTTTATTATCAGAAGAAAAAACGATAAAAAGAAGGTAGTATTTGGGGCATTCTCGTTTCGAAATGGTCGCCATGTGTCGTCGTAACTGTTGTTGCGGTGCTCTTCTCTTGTGCTTCATACTTGATACATTGGATGTCCACATTTGTTACATCGGACGTTTCTCTTATTTAGTGTCTCCGTAGCGCCGAGCATCCTCTTGAATTCATCTCGATCCCTCGTGCCTTCTTTCTTCGCTGAGTGAGATTTCTGGCAATTCTCCAGTCGAAATGAAACTCGACAATAACGGACTCGCAACAGCGGTCGATTAAAGCTGATGAACTTCGCCGAGTAATCACTAGTTCGAATACCGAATGTATGAATCCAGCGTAGTTATTGAGGCTCAATCGGGCTTCCACTGTAGCTCGAATGTTCGACGAGGCTAACGATACTGCGAGAATGTATATCGAGAAAGGAATAAAAGAGAAAGGAAGAGAAGGGGGTAGGAAACGGAGACTTGGTGAAATCCAAAGTGGAAACGAGATTGGATTTATGACTGGGGTGAACTCCGTGACTGTCGTGAAACGCGGGCTTTTTTAGGGTTCGCTCAGCTCGCACTGTTTCATGTCGTAAAATGTGCGATTTGAAATTGAAAAACTGGCGCGTTTGATGTTTAAGTTAATTAATGGATTGGTTAATGAAAGTTTCACGATGAGAATGGCGCACTTGAAGTTATCGAACTTGCAGTTTAACGGGGGATGACGAAATGCTGGATCTGCCGAGTGCCTGAAGAGCTCGACGATCCTGTTCCGCAACAAAGATCCCCACGAATCCTCCAAGCCGTGAAATTCGTAGCGAAAGGAGTTCGACGAGCGGGATAAAACAATCGAGGAAGGTCTCCGGACGCAGATAGATGCTCGGGTTGCCAGCATCGACGGGGACATTGGCGTACTGGAGGAGACGAGAAAACGACGAGGATGACGTAGTCGGAAGAGCGGGGGGCGCTTGGGATGCTCCGGACTTCCGGTTAGGATCGTATGGAGGGGAAGTACGCAATCACGGAAAGCACCTGGCTTCTCAAGCTTACGACGACCATCGAAAATCCCAGTCACGGCAATTTTTCTCGGGGCTTTCCCGGAAAACATTCGCCGTACACGACTACCCAGGTTTGTCTTTTGCGTCGATTTCTTCGCGGCTACACATCCGTTTCAGTCCTTAAAACGCCACGGTAACCGACGCAAACGAAATTTCTTGAGTTTTTTTCAAATTGTGGGCCAACTGTGGATTCATACTTGATTTTCACTGCTCGAATTGTTTACAACTGCTTATAAAGTCAACTTAAATTTCTATGTTCAAAGAAGCATAAATATTGAAGCTTCGAGTTAAATATTCAATGCGTGTAACGAACCGAAATTGCCAACGATCACAGTCAATTCATGATTTGCTCCAACGTGGCTGAAACGACTTGGAAAAATGAAATGATCGTTTCTTATTAAGGGCCCGTGGTAGCCGGATTTTTTGGGGGTTTTTTCCCAATTTTTTTGCGGTAAAAAAAAACAGATTTTTGAAATTCAAAGAGTTTATTTACTAGTATTTCACTGTAAAGCAGTGACTATCGCCTGAACTTAAATCTTACGGAAATATTGAAAATTGTAGGATTTTCGCGCTTTGAATCATTTTTGAAAATTGAAATTTTGTGTTTCGAAGCACGAAAATCCTTCAATTTTTAATATTTCTGTATGATTGGTGTTCAGGCGATAGCCACTGCTCAACCAATCCTCCGAAATCGTGGAGACCAGGGAGAAACATATATTATTCCTTGGAAACAGTTTTACACCGAATCCACTCAAGATATCAGAGTCAAAAAATTCTATCATAGAGTTGAAATACCAATAAATAAACCTTTCAAATTTCAAAAATCTATGTTTTTCCTCCCCGCAAAAAAATCGCGAAAAAAAAACCCAAAAAAATCCGGCTGCCACACGGGGTGACCCCCTTAAGACTATGAATCAGTCGACTAACCTCACGTGGAATTTTCAAAACTGAAATTCTCTGACACAATTTGGCTCTGTCAGTGGATTTTTGTCGTCATCCTGCGTAGGCTGACTCAGTCCTTTTTTAAGGAGTTTCGGTACAGAAGTCTAAATATTAAGAAATTGATCAAATTTGGTGATAATGTTCTTCAACATCAAGTGCGAAAACACAAATTTTTTCAAAATTTTCTTCTACCTAGTTATCGAGTAATTACGCATTAAAGCAGATTTCTTATGCCCGGAATGTATACTTATATATATGGAAACGCTATGCTTATACACGTGAACTTTAATGATCAATTACTCGATAACTGTGTAGAAGAAAAATCTTAAAAAATTTGTATAGTCAAATGTGGCACTAAAGAATATGTTCACCAAATTTTATAAAATTCTAAACTTTTTGAAATTTTTTATGTTTTTAGCATGGTTTAGCATGGCAACATTGTATCGCCTGTACCGAAACTCCTTAAGGAGGGTGGATCGCGACGATACAATGTTGCCGTGCTAAACCATGTTAAAAATATTAAGAATTTTAAAATGATAAGAATTTCATAAAATTTGCTAAATGTATTCTTTCAAAATATAATTTTTTTTAGATTTTTCTACCACATAGCTCTCAAGTAATTGAACACTAAAGTTCACGTGTATAAGCGTGTATAATTTACATATATACAGTTATACATCTCGTGCATAAGAACTTCGATTTAACGCTCAATTATTTGATAACGATGTGGTAAAAAAATTTGAAAAAAATTGCATTCGTGTATTTGATGCCAAAGAATGTTGTCACCAAATTTTATAAAATTCTGATTATTTTGATTTCGTCATCCACTCTCCTTAATCGGTCAAACTGTGTCAAGGAATTTCGATTTTTAAATTTGCACCTATCCCTCTCGCCCTCACGGTCGCGATATACCGACTGATCTATCCTCTTAATTTACTTAAAACCTGTCAATAGTTATGGATGAAGAAAACCAAGCCGATAATCTCTCAACTCTCAACGTGTTAACTCTCCAGCAGTAAATGAAAATTCGTTGCACTCGAATGACCTGCGTAAGATTGACGCAATGTTCCATCCGTCTGTTGACAGGCAATCCTAATTGCTTTGATATTGGGAAGCATCGTAATAGGGACAGTGATCGGCAACATATTGGTTTGCGTCGCGGTATGTCTCGTGAGAAAGCTGCGTCGACCGTGCAATTATTTGATCGTCAGTCTGGCGGTGAGTGATCTCTGCGTGTCGCTTCTCGTCATGCCAATGGCACTCTTGTATGAGATTCTGGGAACTTGGTCCTTCGGACCGATAATGTGCGACCTGTGGGTGAGCTTCGACGTTTTAAGTTGTACCGCAAGCATTCTCAACCTCTGCATGATATCGCTCGATAGGTGAGTTCTATTTTTATTTCTCATAATCTCTCTCGTTGTATTTTGGATTTGTTTGTTCGGAAAGTTCGGAGTAAACCTCCAGAATTTCCATTGCCGAAGCAATTGATTGAGAAGCCTCGTGCTGCGAAATAATCGTATGAAACCACGTCGCCGTTTGCCCCCATGTGTTTATGCAGAATCATTGAATTCGCTGATGAAAACCGAATTCTTCTATCCGGCTGTACGTGGGGTTGAAAAATTTCAAAATAATTAGTCGAACGAGATTTAAAAATCGTCGAAAAAGAAAAATCATCATACGATGAAATACACCGAACGAGCGTTTTCAATTGAAACTTTTTTACACGACGATAAATCGAGAGGAAAAAATATCCATTGAGAGTGCGAGTGGGAGAAATGACGTGAAAAAATAATACTGAAGCCGTCTCTCAATCGAAAGTTTCAATGTAACGGTTGATGAATACTTTGACAAGAGTCACGGAAAAAAGGACACAAAGGTTCAATAAGTTTGTAAAAATTTCAATGAAAGCGTCGAGTGTCACATCAGATTTTTTGTATTTTGGTAAGAGTTTCGAATTGTGCAAATGTTAAACGCAATATCACGTATCGGAAATTAACGATGGAAAAAAAAAATGATGGTATTTTCGAGAGTGTGAGTGGTAGTGAAAAACACTCTATTGGACTCTCGCTGACGCGGCTCTAGTGCTTTCCACGTTTTGTAGAAATGCTCGAGTGCTTTCCGCCGCTTCCGGTGTACAGAATTCGATTTGCCTCGTGAATTTTCACCTCGTGTACCACGTCCCTTATTTCCTCGATCGTGTGTTTCGAATCAAGTGACGCTGACGTTTCCTCGATTTGCTCGGTTCACCGCGATCCCCAACTTGTTTTTCGAGTGAATGCTGTCGGAGCTTACGCGGCAACTATAGAATCGCGTCTCCGAGTCCGAAGTTTCGAGTGAACAATTTAAGTGATCACAATTTTCGTAAATTTTTTACTTCAACTTCGAGAACTTCGAGAACTTTGGAAAACAACAGTTTTAATTAATTTGAAAAATGAAAATAAAGTTTAACGTTTGCTCGTTGGAGATGCGACTACGGAATTCAACGCTTCCTTCAATCACGGTTCACTCCAATAAATTTCCATTTACTATTCCGAAGCGAGCATACGCGATTAGGAACGAAAAATGTTGATCCTCCGCGTTTATTCATCGAACAATTGTTAATGCAAGAAAAAAGTAGAACTAAAAGTGCATTAAGGTAGTTCATTCATGAAACGATTTTCCTAAGAAAGTTTTGAAATTTACACTGAGTTTAAATGGGTAGTCGACTGACACGAGTGTCAAATTTTAAAGGGTTCGTCTTGTTGGTTATTGAGATAAACGTGTTTAAATATGAAGAAAAATATATGCAAAAAAAAAGACTATGCATAAAAAATCGTTTATCTGTCCATATTACGATTGAACGCTTCTTACGAAGTTTATGAAAAACGTACACAATAATAATGAAGTATTTAATGAAGATCTGGGAAAGAAATTCGAGACGATTGTCTTATACTACCTTAAAGATTGAACGAAATTGGTAATGAGCGCTCGTATAACCTCGCATTTGCTTATTTCAACATTTTTTTTCTTCTTGGCTTGGCCCATTTCTATCATAGCCTTCTGACTTTTTATTAATACTTTTTTTTATCAATTTTTTTATCCATAAAAAACTATAGTATTTGAACCAGGGACGAATAAAATTTCGGGATCAGAACTGCCACACTTCGGATGCCCGAACTCTGGCATTAATTTAAAGTGATTATATCTTTAATTAGGGAGTAAAAATACGATCCTTCGGATACGATCTACCTCAAAATACACAAATCGCGCGGAGTATGATGAAGATCGGACTTCTGTTTCGGTAAACCTAAACTTTCTATGACTCGCGGTTATTCGAATCGATTTTCGCGAATGACTCAAACGATTCCTCCCACTTGCTCGGTTCGTTATAAAATGAGAAGAAAAAAGCGACTCGTTCTGGCCTTTTTACGACATGCTTGTTTCCGGTTTAACAAGCGAGTGCGCGATGTTTCGTGTAGTGCGAACGAAGCAATACCCTTGTCGTACGTGAGCGAGCATATACGCTCGAGAAACAAGGTCTCAAAGTAAAAGCCCATTGTCATTAGCATCCCATTACGATGTCTGCACATAAACTAATGATATACGACGTATGAAGCCTTGGATCACGATGACTATGACGTTGTATCCAAGAATACACTGCAGAGCTAAAGTTGCGAACTCCACTGCAGCAAATTGCTTAACACTGAATACGCCCCACGTAATTCAATAGCCGCTCGAAACATTTCTGTTGTACAGACACTGCGGGTTAACGTAACGCGCGTAGAGCTTTCGTAGTTTATAGCTGCACGGAAAAAAATAAACTGACCGTTTTCATCTTCCGGATCGAGTTTCCGGGCCTCTGGTCTTTTTGCCTCGTTACAAGACTTTTCATAACAATTGGGAACAACGATAACTGCAAATAGACAAATTAATACTTGATAAAACGGCTAGCAAACGGTCCTGAAATCGCTTACCACGAAAAGATTCGTTAAGGAAGTTGACGCGAAGTTGGAAATATGCTAAACCGTGGACCCATTCCCGGAATTATTATAGGATCTACCCTGAAGTTGTCGAAAAAATAATAAACGAAAATCACATTTTTTAAAGCTTTATACATACGAGTCTTAAAAGGCAGGCACACTTCCTGTGCGACGATTTGGATCTAACGAAATTGGATCCTCCCAAATTTTGAGAGCCAAAAACGAGAATAAGAAAATAAAATGTTTTTCAATATCAATGGTGTCTTGAGAAAGCCTTGTTACCGTTGAAAATCACTATTTGAGCTTAAAGATTAATAACAACTATACATAAACGGTGAAAGGTTTGACAACACCATGAGCCAGCTGGTTTAAAATATAGATATGCATACTCACACAAATAGAAAATAGCTGTTGTCACATTTTGCTCGATGATTTATAACTACGAAAGTATTTAAGGAGTTTCAGTACAGAAGTCAAAATATTAAGAAATTGATGAAATTTGGTGATAATGTTCTTCAACATCAAGTGCGAAAACTCAAATTTTTTCAAAATTTTCTTCTACTTAGTTATCGAGTAATTACGCATTAAAGCAGATTTCTCATGCCCGGAATGTATACCTATATATATGGAAACGCTATGCTTATACACGTAAACTTTAGTGATCAATTACTCGATAACTGTGTAGAAGAAAAATCTTAAAAAATTTGTGTCGTCAAATTTGGCACTAAAGAATATGTTCACCAAATTTTATAAAATTCTGAACTTTTTGAATTTTTTAATTTTTTTAGCATGGATTAGCATGGCAACATTGTATCGCCTGTACCGAAACTCCTTAAACCGCTATCATAATATTATAAATTGATAAATCTCAACAAATAAGTTAAACATAATTTTAATAATTGGGAGAATAAATTTTAATCGTTTCTTTTATCATCGAAAGAGCAAAAAAGTTCAGTTACTTTTTTGAATCACAAGTAACGCATGATCTTCCTTAATTCAATGGCACTTCAAGCGTAACGCTTTTAGTCAGTTCGACGGCTCGCTAAATAATGCCGACCATGTAAAATTGTCGCCATCCTGACGAGTGGTTGACCAAAGGATTTTTCTTCTCCGTACAGAGCGATAATTTGCAGTATCTTTAATCAGGGTAAAATGAAATTTCCGCTTTACGGATTCGGGATTAATGGATCTTGAACAAAGTTGCATTGTGCTATGAAGTGAAAAATGGGATAGAGATGTCCTGGCGCGCGCGACACTATCGCATATGCATTATCCGTGGTGGGTGTGGTGGGTGTGGGGTGTGAACGTTGGATTCAAACGTCGTGTGTCTCTCGAGACCGCACAGGCTTGGACTATAAATGCCAAAAGCAACGTTGACCCTCGTGACTCCGTCGCATTGCATATAACGCCCGTTTGTGCGCCATCCCGTTTCTCTATAATCCACAATGCCGGGTAGCATTTCATCCACGAGTTTCATCCCCCTCGGCCGTTCCTCTATGCGCGAAACTAGCTTTGACTTTTGTGGAATGTTATCAGGGTCGAGTCTAAATGGCGACGATGAGATATGAGCGGGCTGTTCTCGTCGAGGCGCACAACAATATTTAGATGTTTCAAAGACGTGGGTGCACGTGACGAGAGCTGGCTTTTATGATGATGCGATACGCCACGCATGAGACTTGCGTCTGAATCGACAACTTTTAATTACGGAATTACACGCTCGTTATTCCGTAATTAAAAACGTTGAATCAACGCGAGCCTTGGAGGGACGTAAACGTCGAGATTTCCGCCTCTAATGGCGTTTGTCTAACATTTTATGAGCTGCTGGACCTCCGCTAATCTGTTGTGACGTAACTTTTTGTTTAATTTCCCGATTAGTGATAGATGTTCGACAACTCTCGTAGACGTGGAAGATGAATTTTTCATTAAAAAACGTGGCGGTCAAAAGCCCTGTTGATGTCTCGGGCGAGAGGGCACGAAGCAAATAACGCTCGCTTCAAAGTCTTTTTATCTGTGTTTGAAAAGGTTTTACGCAATTACAAAGCCACTGGAGTACGGGGTAAAGAGAACACCGAGGCGAATGATACTGTGCGTGAGCCTCGTTTGGCTAGTCGCCGCTTGCATAAGTCTTCCGCCGCTTTTGATACTCGGCAATGAGCACATCGATCCCAAATCCGGCGATCCGCTGTGCACCGTCTGTCAACATTTCGGATATCAGATCTACGCGACCCTCTGTAGTTTCTACATGCCGCTAATCGTCATGATGTGGGTGAGTTATGACACGACATTGAACTACCTCAATTGCGTATGCTTATCAGTGGCTGGACGGTCATCAATGACTCCAAAATGTGGAAAATTCGTGGCGAAAATTGATCAAAACTTTGCAATGGGGAATAGCAATTGAACTGAATCGTCGATTGGAATGAAGCGGACGATGAGTCGCGCGAGTATCATCGGTGATCCGATGATGATGAGAGATTAAAACAAAATACGAAAATGTGGGAATAGTTTGACAATTTCTGTGAAAATCCTTTGCACAGTTTTGCTCGATTTCCAAAAATCAAAATACTCCACCGACACTCTTTTCAGCGGCCAATTCTCTGGTGTTGGAAAATGCGGTGCTCATTGATTTGCCTCAAGAAGAAGGGTGTTTCTCTATAAATTACGTTCCAATTCCCCGAGAGAATACTAATTATTTTGTACTGCAAAATTACGCGACGGTTACAGTTCTGCAGCATGTTCAACGCTCCATTATACCTTCTGTATTACGAGTGACCTCTCGCCTGCTACGACCGAATCACATAATCGAATCAACTCCCATATAAAAATACACTTTCAGGACTTTTCTTTAGCGAGAATTTTCAGTTCATGATCTCGTAACTTACTCGCTGATGATGTTGTAATTACATATTAATTGTACGAACGATGGACCGAGTTTAAACTTCTCTTTATACGCTCTTCCCTCCGGGGCTGTTATCCAGACGAGAGAGAACGGGTTTCGTGGGATAGACCCCCCCCCCCCCCTCTCTCTTTCTCTCCGTTTTCTTATGGATGTGTACATTAGAGTGTCTCAAAGATATTTTTTTTCTTTTCTTTTCAGAGAACAACCTTCAATAGTTCCAATATCTTAAAATATATGACACCTATACAAATTTCAGCCTTTTAAAATATTTTTTAAAAGTCACTCATCGCGATTCTCTGTTTCCCATTTTAATAACCCAGGGAACACGTCACTGGCGACTTAAATTTTGCAACTCGCGGACGGGTCAATGTAGGATAATTTCTAAAATAGGATTTTGTGGGAAATCGAATGCTCTATAAAAAAGGTCTCTTGTCATTTTGTGATAAATCTGCTCTTTCGACCGTTATTCACTGTCAAAGTTGAATCAAGTAGATTTTTAATTTTTGCCACTTTTCCATTGAATCTGTTGCATTCATCATAATATATTACAGGAACGTTTTGAAGATCGTCATTCTCATAGAAATTATCTCAAAAAAATTCAGATTGTCGCATAAATTAATAATTTACTGTATTTTTGATATTTTTATTGCTATTTGATGTTTTTATAACCATCGATTCAGCATCCTTTTCAGTTAATTCGTTAAGTTTGAGTTCACCCAGTTTGTCAGACTTTAAAGGAGAAGTATCAGTTTCGTGACCGAGGGGAAATGAACGTCCAGAGAAAATTGTCAGCCCGCTTGCTCTCCTCGTTTTCACCCTCGTAACAATCGAGTTGGCATCTTTGTCACGTCTCGAGGAAACTTTTGACCTGAAAATATCTGGCCCATGTAGTTAACGCAATCGAAAAAGGGCGCACTTTTTTCGACTGAAAATAGAAGCGTAGAGAAAAAGTGTTAAGGTTCCCTCTGAAAAGTGTCAATCCCTGCGCGAGTGTTTGACTCTCGCGTCGCTCGTTCGAGCGCTGATCTCATCGAAGACCCCGTAGGAATTGATTTTTTTATACGAAAAGTCTCGCCGCTGTTAACCCTCTGAACGATCCCTTTCGATTAATTTACAGGTCTATTACAAAATTTTTTGCGCCGCACGGAAAATCGTCTTGGAGGAGAGACGGGCCCAGAGCCATCTCGAGGCTCACTGTTATCTCGACATCGAACCACCGGCTGTGACCCATCACGTATCGTCCGTTGTCGAGCGTCAATTGAATTCGGATTCTCAGACGACTCATGACAGCCCATCGATAAAGCAGCACAGGAGCTCAAGCGCCTCGACCACGGTGAGTTTTTCCTTTGATAGTCTCGCAACGAGCAGCTTCATTTTTCCCTCTCAAATGCTCTCCTACAATTTATCCTGTGCGATCCAAACGAATGCATGGGATTAAAAAAATACCAGCAACTACCAGCATTTTCCCCGACAGCAGCAGCTCATTCGGCCCCTTTTTTCTCCGGTACTTCGAACGTGTGCAAGCCAACGTGCGAGCTCCTAGATAAACTATTCTCCGCTGTAATAACACGCGGAACAAAGAATAGGAAACATTGGAGAAATGCAAACTGAGAGCGCGTTTTTCGAGAAGAAAAGATGACGCGCGCGCGAACCTCCAAATTGGAGCTATTGTTGTTTTGTCGGAGAACTCTTTTTTTGCCTACGAGGCTTTGCGAGGTCTTCGTGTACACCTCGAGTCAGAGCAAATACCGTACGTGGCACGGGGAGTGATGCGAGTAGACGAATAGTCCGACCTCCGAGCATGCGCTCACGAACTCGGTGTTCCGAATGTTCTCGAATTTTCCCTTTCACTGCTCTTTCCCACGACCCTATGCGTTTCGAATTTATTCGCTAACTTCACGGCTGCCCTCGCAGGACGATTCAGGCGGTGCATCAACAAAACCGCGATGTAATCCCACGAGGATTTTACTTCGGACTGTGATAGACTGCATAATGTTCGCCTGATGTCTCCACAGGGATTATGGGTTAGGATTTTTGCCTCTTTCTCTTCCTCTTCGTCTCTCTGACCCAAAGTTCGTCACGATGGACCTTAATTCCATCGGTCCATGCTGAATCGAGGATGCACGACGTCGCACATTGCTCGAGCCTTCGGACTGGGGATTAATTTGAAAGACATTGCCGATACATCGATTTCCATTGGGACACGTTTCCACTTTCGTGAAAAATAATGGGAACGCAGCGACTCCGAGAGTTCGAGGAATTTCTTCATCTCCGAGTACCTCCATTTGAGCGCTTTGACGTTCGTATTTTCCAAACGTTTCATCAAGACTTGACGAGCCCCTCGTAATTGAAGTTCACGTATTTTTTCATCATCTGAAAAATAAACAAGGAATTTGCGGATAATTAGAGCGCTAACAATGAATTATGAGCGAAGATATTCGAGATTATCGCGAGCACAAAAAAACCTGCGAGAAATAAAAGCCCCGGGGAGCCTTGGAGCCAATAATTTTACGGGAAAATTCGCATCCCCGAGAGCTCGTTTTCTCGCAAGTGTCAACCGTTCAAAAGGACGTTGCGTTTGCCGGCTGATGGACGACGATAAAACGAGCTGCCTCTCGTGCCAACTAACGCCACGCTAATTCAACTCGCATTATTTACAAGAGAAACAAAAATCCATCACAAATGCGATCTCTTCCTTCGAAAAAAAAAAAACAAAGAATCCATCAACGCATTATGAAGAGCCAAGTTAATCACGAGCCGTCATGAATATTTTATCATCATCGCGAATGCACTCGAATTTCAAGAGATTCAATTTTTCTAAATGCATTTTCATTAACTAACTGCAAATTCTAGATACAAAATGTTGCCGTGTCAGTGGCCTGTATCCGCTTTTATAAGCACCCCGAAAGACAGCATTTTTTTCAACAGATAAGAAAAGATATCGCGCCCAGGAAATTCAAGCAAATTTCCCCCCCACTGCTGATTCACGTATAAACATATCTACGAAACACATAAATTTGTCTATGTATATCTGTCGTGGGGAGTGTGGAATTTCGATAAAAGTCTCCGTGATGGAGTCTCGAGTGATAAGAGCGCGACCGCAACTTCGAAGCTGGGTGCTTCGCCGGAGGGACGATACGGGGGCAACAACTATGTAGAACATCGGAAAGGGGTGAAATTGTTTTTTTCCCCTCTCTTTAAGCCTAAGTACACCGAGGACGTTAGATCGAAGGAGATGAAAAAGTTTATACCTTAGTTCGTCCCTATCTATGTATATACGGTTGTATACATAGCAGGAGCTCTGTTAGATATGCGCAGACAAAAAAGCCCCTTTGACGTCCCGCACTCGCAGATGCGACCTAAGCTCATCGAGTCGAGCTTAAAGCTCGCATTATGTCTGCCATGACATAATTATCGTCTCAGCGACGCCACCAGACGTGTTCGGCCATTATTATTAATTATAAATATCCTAAAAACTTGATAATACCTTAATTGCTGTACCACTACACTTTCCTCTTGTTGTGACGAATTAATTGGTTGAATAACCCTCGAAAATCCTCGCGGTACGCGTTTGCACGAGTGAACTCTTGATCATCGTGACAGAAAAGTTGCCTGTTTTCTTAGCTCTTATTCGACCCTTTTTTCAAACGGAAGTTCAAGTTTACCTCTGAACACAAACTGTTATAAAATCGTGGCAAAATACACATGATTCAATTGCTTTTCTCTGGTCTTTGATTATATGGATTAAATTTAAAAAAAGGGTGCGGGCACCTCTGTTAATTAAAGTGTATTTCAAACGAGTGTGAGCTCATAACAAGTCCTCGAAGTGAGCTCATAATGCACACGTACATATGCATCAACACGTGTTATTATATATATTTTTATATACTCTTGAAGTGATATAGGTTAATGGATATATATATGTATTCGGAAAAATATATATACTGGGAGAGTTTAATCCGGCCAGCTCGAGTGGTGAGCATTTGTGTTGCCCTGAGGTCGACCAGCAAAACAGAACAACGAAGCAACGAAGCAACGAGAGGGGACATTCTGCAAACGACTTCTCGTAGGATTTAGTACGGCTTAATTGGGTCGCCGGCTTCTCTCACGTACGGGCAAACAGAGATTTTTATAATAAGAATAGTACAAACTAAAAATAACACAAAAACATTACACTCAAGCAACTGAAAGTTTACGAACTAACGAAACCCCTTCGGAAATCTCTGGTCAGCTAATTTTGGTGTGGGAACTTAATGCGGGATAAAACTTTGATGAATGCTCCGATTTCTGGAGAAAAATCTTCAAAGGGAAATTTTGTTATTTGTGAAATAATGATCAAATTTTTTTTTCATCGAAATGAAAACTCGTGATAAAACATTTTCGATATCGAGATCGTTCGTTTGTATTTCACGTCCATTCTGTGCTCGAGTGTGATTTGAATAGCGAAAAAAGTAAAATGAAATAAATATTTTTCAATCAGCGTGTTTCGGAGCCAATTCATTCCGCTCAGTGGCTGCTGCTATCGAATCAAAAATATTTTATATTTTTTTACCAACAGAGATGGACGTCCGAAGGTTAACTGACGTTTGAAATTTCGCTGCCGGAGATCGGAGTAGCCAATTTTTTGGTGTTTTCTTCCGTCGCTGGAAGATAAGGTCTATTTTTTTTCGGGGTCCGACGCCAGCGCACGTACCACCGTCGTACGATCCTTTCTCATGTTTTTCTCGCAGCTACCACGAGTGCACTTTTTTTACAAGATTTCTTGGTCACGTGGCTCGGATGATTAATTAAAAGATAGAAACGCCAACGGATGTTTTTTCCTACCAACCGAGATGAAAATAATCTGATGATAAAACTGGCCAAAGACAAATTTCACTCGTAGACGCACTCAGAATGCAACTTCATTAGATTTTGTATTCGGATCAACAGAAAACTCGAAGGAATTTTTTTCCCCCTTTACTTCTACATATTCTCGGTCAGGATTATTCTAGGGAATTAAATCTCATTATCATTCTTTTTGCGCGTTCTCGCGTGTTTTCATATTCCAATCGTTATAAGGTTGACCTATCGCAAACTTTATTATTAGATACAAACGTGATATTTTTTTATTTCATAGTTAAAGTGCGCAGGAAAATGCTTGCAAAATTTTTACGCGCATCATCGACTAGTTATAACAATAAATAATCGATAAAATTTCGAAATTTAACGCACAGCTTATGAATACCGCACTCCAACAGAGACTTAAGCCATGGATAACAAATTTTCCCGATTAGATATATTTTAAAAAAGAATTCTCAAACGTTAAAAAAATGATGCGGATCATTTTTTAATAAACAAAAAAAAAACGAAGTTTGCCGAACAAGTAAAATAAAAATCTTCGATTCAGTCGAGTAATTACGTGGTGTGTCGTCGTCTTCTGCTACTACCGTTCTGGCTGCGTAAAGGTGGCATCGCTGCATAACCTCGAATAACACGGAACAGATTCGAATACTGTCAAACTGTATTCATTGAATAGTCGAATTGGGGGTTCTTATCCGAGAAACAGAATGCTAGGAAAAATAAATTTGTTTGAAGACAATGTTTCTGATCAAGCCGAACATTGTGTCGATTCATGATCAAATATAACCTCCTCGCACAAAGGGACGTACATGGTAAGCAAAGGAGATAGGGTTGCCATATTATGTATTAGGAGTATGGTTGATTGGACGATGTGAGTCAAATGAGAATGACATTAAAAAACTTCATAATAAATGATGTTCCATAAATCATCACGACACACACCTGAAAAATCATGGACTTTTGTAATACTAATAAAATAATATATAAATCCATCATCTGTAGTTAATTTAAAGTTTTCAAAATAATAAGGTGTCTCTTGACTAGCTGTTGCGATAGGTCAACCTTAATAATGTACAGGCGCGAGAGCTGTTTTCAGATATAGTACTCTAACTTTTTCGTCTTGCAATCCAAGATTTCTTTTCTATACCTGCGAAATTTCAAGACCCCTTATCGGCTGTTTGGTTGAAATATTAACAGTCGAAGAGTACAAAAATTAACATATGTCGCTTATGACCACAATGACTTACTGGCCCTTTCAACCATCGTAAACTCAAAATTTCATATATTTCTAAATTAGATGTTAAAGATTAAAAACATTACTAATATTAATTGAATCGTGCAGACTCAATATTTCCATTGACAACTTCCATTGTCAATGGAAGTGACAGCTGTACTTTTTAAGGTCATATATGGTGATCTCTCTGATCTGATCTGTCAACTGACCACGTTCAACTTTGTCAAAAGTTGCTTTTTCGCAATGCCTTATCGAATCGTATGAAAGACTCTGAATGAAATATGTTCTGCAGTGAAATCAACTTAAACATTATTTACCATTGTTAGATTATTTACGATTGGGGCGGGTTGAATATAATAATTTGAACACTCGTGTACACGTATTGCACTGTAACAGGACAGCTTTACCCCCTGGCACGATTTCTGGTTTAGCAGGAGTCTGTCAAAGGGCCACGGATGGAGCGCCCCCGCGTTAGCGGAGCCCACCCGTACGACAATAAGGCTCCCAGCAACCTTTCCTTCTTCTTCCTTCTTATTCCTACCAAACTTATGGAAAAACAAAGAAATGATCGCGTAGCGATACAGCGCGATAGTGAGCACTGGATGCTCCCATACCGGACGAAAGTATCGGTTCTTGAAAATCGAGCTCGAGCGAAGCTCGTCGGATTGTGCAAGATGGGAGAATCGGGAGGCTTTACTCGCTCCAGGCAAAACCGCCGGTCAGTGCACGAACCTGCACACTGACACCTCTCCAACGTGAGAGAAAAGGATCTAAAAGATCCTAAGTTCCGATATTTAGAAAATTGTTCAACTCCCGAATCTCGAAACGCTTCGGTATAGAGAACATTTTATTATTTACGTACGGCGACGTACGTAACTCGTACACGCCTCAGGTCGAACTGCTCGTCGGCCCTCGACACTCCATTCGGCGTCGGGTCTCCCCGCTTACATAGATGCACGTGTCTAAAACGATCTCGAGTATTCGTTGGACGATTAAAAAATTAAGATGACGCTTTTTTTACTAATATTGTGCTGTGTATGAGTGACGGGGATAATATTTCTAAAAAAAAAATATGGAAAACTGTCAACTGACTAGAATGAGCGCAAAGAAAAAGTTGTTAAACTCATAAATTCTGATAAATAATCACCAACGTACTTTTCTCTGCTCGAGCAAAGAAAGAGTAACCAATAACGAGAAGTTTGCTCAATTTTAATCATCCAGCTCGCTTCATTGCTGAGCTCCACATCAAGTTTCCGCAAAACGAATGAATACAGTTCAGAGCGTCTCATTGAAATGCTAATAAGCTCTCATCCGCCGCCAAAAAGTCAGATGCAATTTCGATCATCATTATTGTTTTTTTTTCGCCCCGTTGGAAGTTGCACGAGTGAGACCGGAAGTTTAATTAAAGCTTCATTGACGTCTCGCAGTTAGGCATTGAGAATTCCCTACGTACTAGACTATAGCGAAAGAAAAAAGGCTACCTACGAGGCTATAGATCGAAGAGAATGTCTGCGATGAAGCAGGAATACTCTGGAGTCTATCCGCATGGTGGTTGCAATTAAAGAGCTCGATCGGTGGGATTATCCAGCTGTGGCTTCTCGCACTGCAAACGGCACCTTCTCGTTTCATGGCTTCGACACTTACCTGCCTTTTTTCCTTCCCGCGCGTTTCCTCGCTTTTTTCTCATCCTCCAGTTTCCGCTGTTCCTCGGGCTCATGGCGTTCTCGACGCTTCACAGTCCTTAAGGGCCTTTGCTCCAGAGCACTGAATCAATCTCTCTTGCCATCTCTCTCCCTCTGATTCCATTTCTCCTCAATTTTTTCGCCTCCTAATTCAAAGTCACGTGATATATGTATTTCCAGCGCAATTTTCCCTTATCAATATTTTTTCAAATTGTAATATCTCCTCTCCAATTTCCTGGGGAAGATTACACGTCAACAAAATATAAAACGCAATCACAGCCTCGTAGAAAAACGATTCCGAGGATCAATTAATTGAAATTCTGCATCTTCTCTCGTCAAAGGAAACGAACGTTTCGAGAAGAAATGAGTTTGAAGCGAAAAATGAGTGGGCACGTCGGTCGTCCATTATGGTTAAAAAGTTAATGAAGAGAGAGGAAAAGGAAAGCGAGATTTAAAAAAAAACAACAGACAAAAACTTCTTGTAAAAATCTTATGGCGTCGAAACAAAAAATCTCGTATCCAAACGCCAAATTGTATCGAAGTATGCAAAACAATTTTTTGTTTTTTCGCGACCAATTTCCCTTACGTCGAGTTTCTAATTTAGTTTAAAAAGCGGGGGACGGGGATGTGGGCCCGAGGAGCACACACAAAGAAACGTCTAACATCATTTCCGTCGGGGTAATTGATCGAGTCGAAAACTTGGTTGAATTTCGGAAGGACTGTAAGAAACGAGCGGAGAAAATTAGTGGAAGAAATTGGCGTGTACTAAAAACAGAGCGAGAGAGCCTCCAGTAACAAAAGTCGAGAAAGTTGAGGATTTTTGCGAGAGGACGCAGAACGCTCGTCGAGGAAATTCCGCAGGTTCGTTCGTCGTTAATCTCTCAGCGAATGGTTTTTTCTCTCTTCTTTCATGGATTACTCAAAGTCGTGAAAGCGAGTTTTCCGCTTAAATTTTCTTCCTTTTTGGGCTCGGTTTCGTCCCCGACAACTTCTTGTTCTTAGCACACGCAAAAAGTCGACGAAAATCTTGGCTAAAGTAAATAAGTAAATCTTGGAAGAAAAATTGCCTTATCCTCGTTGCTGTGCATCGTTTTTCCCCTCCTGGCTTCTCTCATTTTCATGTCTGTTTCAAACAGACTTGTTGAATCTTAATTCTCGCTATCGATGCTTCTTTTTAGCCCCCGCACAACTCGCCCGCGAGCGCCTGATCAACGTCACTTTTTCTTAATAGTTTATCCTCCAAAACAACTTTTTTGCATTCCTCTCACTCCGAAATGCGCGGCCCACAACCACAGCATCCCGCCGAACCTGTTTCTCCTTCCCAAACGTATCCCCAACTTTTTGCGAGTCGTTTATCCGAGGGTTAAACAATTCGACGAATACGAGATTACGAACGGATTTTCTCTCGTCCTCCCACGCCGTTATTCTTATTTCGTCTTTTCGTGCTCAAGTCTTCAGATTCAGGATTATATTTTCACTTTTTTTCTTGTTGATTTCTAAATTTTTAGACTGCTGAGGTCTGTAAGCGACCGAACACTTGAGGGAGCACCAACCATTTGGAAGTCAAATGAGAATCTTTCCCCTCGCAACGAGCAAGTTTTCAAAAACTCAGAAACATTTAAGGATCACGAATATTACGCAGTTTATACATTCACTTGTGACGTCGAGAGCAAAGTTCGAAGATATAAAAAAGATAATTCAAGCAGCACCGAGATCGTTGTCCATTGAATTAAATACAAGACTCGTTGGAAGGCAGGACCAGAGAATAAAAAAGCCAATAGCGTACAGAAAAATAAAAAAAAAATGATTCTTCTTTCGCTCTCCGTTTGTTTGAGTTCTTCGAGTTCTTTTCTTCGGTGTTTTCTCTATTTTCTCCAGATTCGTTAGCTCAATACTTCGCTTGGTTCTCAGCAGTGTGAAGTCTCAAACTTCAATGGCTCGAAACCGCGGCGAAGAGTCCGTGGAGCGCGGATGCAACGGATCGTGTATCCACATCGAGTGTAAGGCGAAATGGAAAAACTCAATAAAGCTGTGAAGTGCCAGTGGGCGTTGGAGCACTACAATTTCCAGAGTCGTATTCCAAACGAGGCAAAGCATAACCGGAGATCCCTCTCAATTTACAGAACACCAGAAAAAAAGTCCTTCTCGCCCACGCACTCTCGCATTCGTGCGATCTTGGTGCTCGAGAAATTTCCGAGCGTTGCTGACGCCGCTGGCGAGATTCCGCTCTGGATTTCGAGAGCCATCAGAAACTTCCTTTGGGGAAGAACCTTCCTTTCGCTGAGTTATTTTTTATCCCCATTTTTGTGTAGGTGCGCCCGCAAGTGTGCCAGAAGAACAGTTTAACGCCAGTGAACTGAAAAGTAGTGACTTTGAGTTTGCCATTAAAAACTTATTGAAAAAATCGATCTTCTTTGTGCTCCAAAAGTAACATCCAACAGCCCGGAGACCAGCGACACGAAAGTACATGCGGAAAAAAGGAGAAAACTGGAGGGAAAAAGAGGCTGCGTGAATCTCTCAGAGACGTAAGTTCATTCAAAGCATTTCTTTCTCCTTCGGCTAGCCGGACTTTCCTCGTCAGCCTCAAAGAAGATTGGATGAATAGAATAGAAGAGTGCAGGAGAGAGAGAGAGAGAGAAGATGCAAAGTAATGCGCCCATTTTAATTAAAAAGCTGCATGCGGTCTTGGGGACACCGTCAAGTTCAACTCCGCACTGGAAGCTTAACTTTTCTTCCTTTTCCACCGTTCCGTCTGCTCTGTTCTTCTCCATAACCCCGTGCACTCCCCGCTCCTTGCTTACTTCCCTTTATTCTTTCTCTATTTACGTTTTCAAATGTACCAAGCTCTCTCCGCAACTACATATTCGATGTTCAACAGATTATTACGTAGCCAGTTCATCTCGGGGCATCAAAGAGAAAACGAGAATTATTTCTGTGGTCATATCGACAAAATGGAAAAACAGAGCCCTGTGGCAAACGAGTTTTGTCTTCTTAACTAACGAGTCTCATTATTCCACAACTCTTATTACAACTTGCAGTATTTGTAAATTGAGTTTTAAATTCATTATATTTTGTAACTTCCTTTACTAATCTTCCATTGACATAAACAAAGAAATAATTAGCAAGCAACGAAACTGGTTCGTATCATCAACGAAATCGTAATCCAAAATTCAATTACTATGAGTTTTAACTGGAATGCTAGAAAAATTGTTCTGAATCGAATCGAAAAAACGCTTCGTAAGTCTTTGCAGGGAACATAATTTTTATCACGTTCGACGTCGGTTTAGGGTAGTTCATACACGAAACGATTTTCTTAAGAAAGTTTTGAAATTTACACAGAGTTTAAATTGGCTAGTCGACTGACACGCATATCCTATTTTAAAAGGTTCGTCTTATTGGTTATTGAAATAAACGTGTTTAAACATGAAGAAAAATACACAGGATTATAGGGACCGTGCGTAAAAAATTGTTTGTCTTTCCATAAAGGAATGATCGCTTAAATTCTTACGAAGTTTATGAAAAACCTTCCCCCATAACAATGAAGTATGTAATGAAAGTTTGGGAAAAAATTCGAGACGATTGTCTTACTAGTAATGAAAATTTATTACCTTAAAGATTGAACGAAATTGGTAATGAGCATCCGTATAACCTCACATTTGCTTATTTCAGTATTTTTTTTCTTCTTGGTTTGACCAATCCTGTCATAGCCTTCTGGCTTTTTATTAATACTTTTTTTTATCCATTTCCCTTTGTGTTTTCCATTTGCGATCTCTAAAACGATTTTTTACATAAAAAATTATAGTATTTTAGCCAGGGACGAATAAAATTTCGGGATCAATCAGTGAAGGATTAAATTAATGGCTTGTAATTTCATTCGCCAAAAGATAAGTTGAAAAAATTTATTTACAATTTCGAATTAATAACTCTAACATTAATTTAAAGTGATTATATCTTTGATTAGAAAGTAAAAATCGATCCAATCAATACGATCCTTCGGACATGATCTACCTTAAAACGATTTACAAAAAATCCTCTCACAGGCATTGAGATTGCGCGACTAATGCAATCAATAGTTTTGTCGGAACTTAGGACTTTCTGTCGACCTATGGATCAGTGGCAGTAATTTTAATTGGCTGTAAATGCGAGCACAATTAAGAATTAACATAAAATCGGAAAGAATCGTTGATCCCTGGAAATTTTCATATTCAAGCTAACGAAGAAGAAGAAGAAGAAGAGGGGAAGGAAAAAACGCTTATCATGCGATCCAGTACCGGGTGTACGTGTCTTCAAATTTTCTTCGTATCGTATAAAGCCATAAATTGTTGGACCCCTTGTCATTACAAGTTTGGGGAATTTCTTCCGATAGGGCGAAGCACAAATTGATGATTCGTGGTTGAGAATCGTTTGGGCATGCAACAGAGAAGAATTCCGAGTCACTCCACGGCCGAGCCTATTATCGTGAAACTTTTCCTCGGAGAGAATCGAAGAGCTTTTCATCAATGACTGGATACAGAGGGAACAGCTGGTATAATATATTTAACGTTATAGAATGAAAGATGGGCGCAACAGCTCGTCGACGCCATGTCCGTAGAGGCGCAGGATCGAAGGTCGAGTTAAAGAGCAACCGGCATTGAAACTGAAAGACCACACAGCTTTAACGAAGCTTATAACTCCTTTGCGAGAGAGTCATCGTCGCTGGTGCCGGAGCGTGAGTTGATAAAGATGTGAAAGTTGGTTTGAAGAAAGTTGAGGAGATAATTCAACACCGGCGAGGTCTCACGGTACATTTCCGTCGATCGCGGACTTTTTCATTTCTGCACTGGTGCTTTCGTCGAACGTACTGAAATTAGAGGAACAAAAGGCTGCCATCGAAGGGGTCAGAGGAATGAAAAAAAAATGAACGGAGAAAGAATAGTGAAAATAAAATTTTCTACACCAGTTAAGTCAGTGGGTGAGAAGTTTCGCACTCGCGCACATAAAAAGGTGGGTTTACTCATGGGCAAGAAGCGCTCACCGTCGGCCTTAAGCCTCGTCTTCATGAGCTTTACAGAGTTCGTTTCTCCGTGACTATCCTGAAACATCAAGGCCTGAGGAAAATGAGTCTTGCGAATTTTCTCCGCATACGCGAAGCCTCACGTCGTTGCTCCGAAAAGACCGTAGGGCTTTACGACCAGGCGCTGCTTTATAGGGCCATTAAAAGAGTAAAACCTTCGCACACTTTTCGTACTACACGACACCGAGTTGCTCTACCAACAACGAGACATTTTTTCCATCAGCCTTTTATCCTGCGCTTAGACGAAGCCGTCGGCGAAGAGGTTCAAAACGATGAATTGCACTCGGTTTGGGGATACAAAGTGCAGCCTACGATCGTTGAACGACCGCTCGAATGAGCATCTCGCATTTTCTCAAAAGACTCCCAGCGAAAGATTCCTTTCCAACTAATCAGTTCTGCCATCCGATCGACTGTGCTTTCCAAAGTTCATTTTTGTTAGAAAAAGGCGAGCCGGAGGCTTTGACAGGAGGGATTTCAGCCGAAAAGACTTTCAGGCTTGTCTCCAGTGGGAATGGAGCACACTTATTTTTTACAATTCATCAAAACTTTTGGCGCACGTGTCCGGGTTATAAAATATGCGTGTAGGTGTGAAACGTAAGTGGTTTCGGACGTTTTGTCGTATGCGGAGTGACACAGACGCTGCTGGTGATGATACATTTACGATTCAGGATTCGTGCAATTCGTGTCACGGGGGAGCAGCCTCATGAAGATAATCACATCGGAAGCTCCCTGAGGGAGAAAAAAGTGAAGGGGAGTTTGCGTAGCGCAATCCGATGTTCTTCATCCCAGGAGGGCCCGAGACATTCCACGTTTTCCGACATCATTTTACAGAGTCATTGAATTCGCTTCCATGAAAGTCAGACAAACGCGTTGGCACTCTTCATTCTCTTTTTCTTTCCTCCGTACTTTCCTAAGCAGCTAGTGCTCTTGCTCGACCCTATTTTTGTAAAGCACTTCTGACGTCAGACGTCCTGACTGTAGAGAGATAAGTCCGTACATAGAAATCGAGTGTTGGCTCTGCCAAGAACGAAATCCCGATTTACGTTTTTCCCAACATACATGTATATTAGGCGCGTGAGTTTCATTCTTGTACAGTTACATTCTATCCTCGCGCATTTACACGTTCAAGTGCAAGTTTTCGATAAGCGCAGCTTCGTATCCACTTCTTCGTTTCTTTTCACCATTCCGCGTGTTCATTCTTCCTCATTCGCTTTTCTTATCGAACAACTACAGGAGTTTTAGGCTTCCTAAATCGTGGCATTATTCCTACTGGAATAATAAAAAGCGATACTGAGTTATTGAGCCGAAATCCAGGATGCAACCTTGGCTCGATCGATCCAATGGATGAAAAAAACCCTTTCTCATACGCGAAGAAAACGAGGCCGAGAATTCTCGAGGAAAGTACCCGGGGACGGTATATATACGCACTGGATTGCAGCCTTAATTCGAAGAGCAGTAATAAGCATTGTTCTATCCATCATAGCAAAAAGACCAATACCCATACCTTTTGTTCAAAAGACTCGAGAGTCTTTTTCTCTACGAGCATAGTAAAAAATCTTTTCAGTCACTTCAAATGATTATTTTGTTAAGTGCATATGCTCGGGCAACCCTGAAAAAAACTATGTTTCGTAAAATATGTCACACGTATTCTCGGTGTATATTCGTGTATTTAGAATTTACTAAGCTAACAGTGAAAATTTGTGATTTAAAATACATTAGCACTTATCGGTAAGTGCTAGTCTGACACGATGAACATGCAATCGAAAACAAAACGAAATAAAGTTCTCACGTACCGTTACTTTTCGTTACCCACATAGAGCTGTTTAAAATTGAAGGGACGAAAAATTGGAAAATTCAAAAAATACTGTGTTGTTTGTAATGGGTGCTTGAATACTTTGAAAATTCTTTTCCTTGCAATACAAAACGAATTCGTTTTCTCTGTGCGTCCTATATACTCGTATCTCCGTAAACGTTTCCTCTCGTACTATAATTTTCAATGATTTTTTCATGCTATTGCTTCAACTTCTTTCGAATTCCATTCGATTTTGCTTCTTTCTGGCTGCAATTTTCGAAAAAAAACTTCTTATTACACAGTAGCTTCGTACAGACTTATAATATCTTTCTTATACTACCATCACAGGATTTACTTTTCACCTTAAACTTGCCTGGCACGTCTACTGTCCTATATATACCTGAAGTTAAAGCTCGTCAATAGAGAAAAAGTATGTTCATATCCGTACATTCTCTCACAGATATGAGTCTGCGTACACGTTCGTACTTGGTGTGTGAGTCCGTCAGAATAAAACTCCCGTTGGAGAAAGTTTGAAAGCATGAAAAAACGCATACTGCAACTTCAGTCTTCACCTACGACCCAATAATACCCTTGCTCCCGTTCGCTCATGGACCATGACGAGAACCCTTTTTTTTTACCTCAGATCTCGAAATTCTCTCCTCTTCTTTCAACTGACTGAGCATCCGTGTTCCGAATTTCCGTTGAGCTAAGAAATGAAATTGATTCCATTTGGGATTGAGCTAAATTAAAAAAGTTGTAACGTACCATCATTTTGAAATTCCGTTTATGCTCTACGATGCTCTGGTATTGCGGGGAGGGAAATATACGCAGCTGCAAGTCGTGGTAAATTCAAACGGCTACGTGAGAGGAACGATGAACCGGCTCCGGTAGCCTGAGCTTTCAGAGCTTAACGGGATTGCGATTCCTCGGCCATCTGCCCTCTAGCGTTCTTAAGCGACATCCCCAATTCTCCCGGAAGCTCTTGACTATTCCGAACAACGGGTTTCCCTCCGTTCGCTCCCTCCATTCCTGACTCTAAGAATTAACTGATAGTAAACAAAACGTAGTGGCCCATTTTATGACAAACACTCTGCGCTTTCGATCGCGCAAGTCCTCGAAGCGTAAGACTCATGATTCTGAGAGTAAAGCCAACATGTACAATATCGAACTGGGTCGCTTTCGAAGCTTTGAAACTTTGTAGATTAACGAGAATTTAATAAAGATCGTTGTCACTTCATTATTTATCTTTTACGATCCTTTTTGTCATTGATTTCTGCCATTTTTTCGAGTCCGATTTCATTCAGGGGAGACTGGGTACGATTGTGTAACGACGTTACGGTTGTGACAGTTGTCATACAAGCTAAAGTTTAGGGGATAGCGGGGATGTGCAAGAGGACACAGAAGCTGCTTGCACGTCCGAATTTGTCTGAAAGTGTAGTGTCAGCCGCTGCGCGCCAGTAGAGGCTCGCACTGGTTTTTTTCTCGCAGCGGGAAATAAGTATATTTTTCTTCGATTTCTTTTGATAATTACTGACACAAATATACCGATAGAGAAATGAAAATTTTTTCCTCAAAATAAGTCAAACTTTAGTAGCTGAGCAGCAGTGCTTACTTCATTGATAGATTGTTTTTTATTGACATGGCGTTGTTCGTTTGGAAAAAAGTGCATTGGATACGATTGTGACGTATATTTGTAGCGTATATTTGAAGGTAAATTTTTGGATGTGGCAAAACTACAATAAGTTGAAATGTTTTCGGGCGTATTGAAAGAGAACTCAAGCCTAAAAAAGTTTTATTGCGTTGTTGTATTAAGTTACATATTGCTTTAAAATAAAGTGATTTCAAAACATATTCGAGTATTTTTTCAACGTGCGACAATTTCCCCTTTTTTCTAACTCGCTCATATGAGAATTTGTGTAAGTGTACCAATGTACACATTACATTAAACAATACTTCCCGTTAAGCTTACTAGCATATTGACACACCTTACGAACGATGAAGGTATTCCTTTCGCAGGACTGTATTTTTTGGTGTCGCCAACTAGAGCACTCAAAATTTGGACTGATTCCTAACCTCTGAGAATATCGCTGTTATATGGGAAAAGCTTCTGCTTCTCCCATTTTTCCAACTTCTATCGTTAATATCGTTTATTCAACGTTCGATGACCCTTTATTTTTATCGTCGTTATGGATTCCTTACATTTTTTCTATCCATGAGACAGTTTGTATCAGGAATTTAGAGATATTCAGTGTCTCAGAATTATTGAATAGAAATGTGATGATGATGGAATCTCGGTAAGCTCCCGTATAAATTTTATGATTTTTGAAATGTCAATTCTTCATTAAATGTTCGATAACCTGACCTGAAATTTGGCCAATCTATTCGCATGCACTTGTACTTTACTGTAAACTAAAATCAATTTTTTGTAGAGATTTCGGGTTCGCGAAATACCTTAAACGAAAATCGTTACAACCGTACCCAGTCTCCCCTAAAGTTCAGTTCGCCAGAACTTTTTATTTCTCCATCATTATTATAAAGGATTTTTCATACGTAAAAACCACGATACAATTCCGTGGACCCGTTTTTTAAAAATTGAGCAGGAAACTCATCCTATGAAGATCCAGCATTAAAAGTGTTTGAGTCTTTCGTTAAAGGAAGGTATAAAGGAAGGTCTCTTGGCTCGAAACACTTAATATATAATATATAAAAAAATCCCTCTGCAGTCGACTATGTACCAAGCGCGTTTTTTTTCGTCATAGCGTATATTCCCGTATGGCTTATCGGACTTCATTCATCGCTCTGTCACTAGCTGTCTTTCTATTCCCCTCCGGGCTTTTCGTGCACCTCGAATCTCTCGCAAAGAATGGATTTACGTGTTGAAGCTTCGCACGGGCTTGTGGTTATGGGAGGAAAACTAGTAAACGAGAAAGAAAGGTTTGGGAAGAAAGTAAAAGATGATATCAGGAGGGGTGACAGCGGTACCGATCGGACGCGCGCGTCAAAGAAAAAAAACGACGCAGCCGTGTCACCGCGAGCTTATCGTTATTTCATTCAGCTTTCAGCACCGGATATCCTCGTTTATTCCTTACTTTTGTGTTTATGTTTCTTTGCTGGCAGAACGTCCAATTTATACCCACGTAGAATCGTAGTTATAGTCTCCGAGGCTCAGGCCGCGTTTCATTTAATCGAAAGTGGAAATCGCCGTAGCAGTAAGATTTTCGAGCCGCCCTATCGGGCCCCCTGGCTCATCAACCGCGCCGATAGGCACTTCGCTCTCTAAGTGTTTTCATATTCGCCCCTCTGCGTGCGTGTATCGCTAAAAAGAAAAGCCCGAAAAAGCCTCAACGAGCAGATCGGATCTCGGAGCTATTTTTTTTTCTTTAGACAAGTAGAAAACAACGTCGCATCTACGAGAGGGATTTCTGTAACACATGCGAGAGCAGAGATTTATTTTTTATTGGAACTCATCTGTGCGCAGCTTCCGATTCGCGAGATCAGTCGGTATACGAGGCCGATATTTTGCTCTCGTTTTAATTAAATTCGTTTTAACCTTCAACGCGTTCGAAGGGTTTTAACGTATTCAAAATATTCGAACAATATATCAGTCCTTTGTGTCCCGCTTTTCCTTGTTTTATCGACTGTCCTTCGAGTGTGCACTTTCAATACTGACTGGTTTTTTTATCGTGATCTTTATTTAAGTTTTTTTTTTTAAAAAACATCACTGAACCCGAACGGTTACCAATACGATGTGATTTTCGACTCTCTTCGTCTAGTTTTCGAGAAAACAATTAAGGAGGGTGGCTACCGATGATACAATGTTGCCATGCTAAACCATGTTAAATACATGAAAAATTTCAAAATGATAAGAATTTAATAAAATTTGGTGAACATATTCTTTAGGGCCAAATTTGACAATACAATTTTTTTAAGATTTTTCTTCTGTACAGTTATCGAGTACTTGATCATTAAAGTTCAAGTGTATAAGCATAGCGTTTCCTATATAGGTATACATTCCGGGTATAAGAAATCTGCTTTAATGCGTAATTACTCGATAACTAAGCAGAAGAAAATTTTGAAAAAAATGGTGTCCTCGCACTTGATGTTGAAAAACATTATCACTAAATTTAATCAATTTCTTATCATTTTGACGAGTGTAGCCACCCTCCTTAAGGACAATCACATTTTTTGAAGGGTAGGCTCTTAGGGCAGGCACACTTCCTGTGCGACCATTTGGATTTAATGAAATTGGACCCTCCTAACTTTCGAGAGCCAAAAACGAGAATAAGAAAATAGAATGTGTTCAGATATCAATGATGTCTTGAGAGAGCCTTGTTACCGGTGAAAATCACTTGAGAATGAAAAAAGAAAAACATAACGACACAACCGATGGAAGGTTTGACAACAGCATGAGCCAGCTGTGGTTTAAAATATGGATATGCATATGCATATAAATAGAAAATGGCTCTTGTGACATTTTGCTTGACGATTTGACTACGAAAGTATTTAAACCGCTATCATAATATGAAAAATTAATAAATCTCAACAAATAGGTTACACATAATTTTAAATATCTCTTCGTTTCTTCGATCATAAAAAGAGCAAAAAAATTCAATTGCTTTTTTGAATCACAAGTAACACATGATCTTCCTCAATCGAAAGAGAAATTAGTGGCGACTCGCAATATTTCTTTCAAATTGAGCAAAGATTCTCGATATTTTTGCACCTCGAACTTTTGCCAATAATTGAAGTTTAACTGGGGGAATGCACCGAAGCATACTTGTGAATGAAACTTTGCGTGGACTTTGTAAACTAATTAACGTGCCGGGGGAGATCGAGTAGTGTTATCCAAAAACTCGTTTATATAACGAAGAACGTAATTTAATCTGGATGGAAAGTTGCACGCCACGCTAACCGAACGTACATGAAGGGAACGACGTTGGGCCGATGCCTCGTAGAGCACTCTATCAAAAATTCACAAGACGCGACTGACCTGTGACTCTCTTGTGACCACATTGTAATGCAAGCTCAGTCTTCGTATACCGAAACCATATGCCGCCCCGAAACGAGCTTTTTACTATTCTCGAATTCCTATTCTCTCCTAGAACGTTTTTGGTTACGTACGAAAATAGATTTGAATAAAAATCGTATTTATATTCAACTAACTGCTGCTATTTTTCATCTTCAACTATTACTGTAATATGTAAAAATTTCTATTTTCATAGTTCAAAGCGATTCGCTTGCCAGCACTCGCCAGTTCATTCACATTCGATTCGTTTAGTAGATTCATTCCAAACTATAAAATCCAAAATGATGTAATTTCTGCTCCTCAGCTCGCTTCGAACCCGTTCATCGAGCACCTCTAAATCGAAGTAACATTTTCTGAAAATCCACGCAGATTTCGAGTGAGACAATACCAACGCCAGTTTTTAAAAATTGTCAAATTTTATCCCTCCGTCAGTTTTGTGGTCGTTTCTGCTTTACCGCGTACATCCCTGCTTCACGTCGTATATCCGCAAGCATCGAACTATGTCGTCATATCCTCTCAGTCTGTCACTGAATTATAACCCAACACTCGAGGCACTTTCAGGGCACACCCGAGCCGAACGCCTCGTGGCATACGCAAACAGACTTTACCGAAGGTCTCTATCCTCTCCTCGCTCCTCCTTCTCCCCTCTGTATATTTTCTCTGGCTCGCTCTTTCCCTACACCTTCCTTTTCCTCTTCCTGTCTAGCGCCCCTCCTCAATGTACCGCGCGTCACATCATAGCTCGGTTAGCGGAGTGCGCCTCGACCCTGATTCCGGGGATGAATCGTCCTCGCAGCTTCCCTTTTACACCCTTACTCGAAAGCCCTGTAAGTCCCAAGCTCCTTGCTGGAAAGACGAACCCTTCTCTCCCTAACAGAGCGAACATTTTCCTGACATAATACATCTTTGCGTTTTCTGCAAAGAGCTTCTCATCGATCCCACTTTTCAAAAGGTTTTCCCTCGTCGATCACGTGCCACGCTAATTTTTCAATGAATCCTTATGAATCTATTAATATTCATGATAGAAACATCAATATTCCCACTTTTAACGCTCTCATTCCACTCTATCTTGAGTTCATTTGTAAAACCCATATAATCGAAGATGATTTTTTAATCATAAATCTACTTGGGTCGTTGTCACTGCAGAGAACTTCAACGTCAACCGTAATCTCTGCTCAGTGAAAACCGATTTGTGCAATTTTTCACTATTTTTTCGCAGACGCATTTCACGTGGTAAACGAGAACTCAAATGGCAAATGTGATTGCAATATAATATCTGCGTATCGTAAATTAATTAAAATTAACGCTGCGAGTGTACGATGGAGCAAAAGTTTTCGAAATACGAGAATATTATTTGGTGGAAGGACGTGTAAATTATTTACTTTGAAAATCATTGTGACATGAAAATTTGAATGGTTTGCCAGCTGCGACGGGATGACGAAATAATAATATTTTAATTTTGTTTCTCGTTCAAATAAACTGCAAATATAACTGCAACTGTCCTGTTCATCAGGCTGTTGTCACGTGGTCGCGTTTCGTACGAAATGTGGGTAAAAACGTTTCCGGTTTATCATTGACAGACGCATGCAAGCGATGCGATATTCATATCAGAGAAATGCAGGCGGAATGTTCGCACGGAACAAAATTTGTGGGACTTTCCACACCCGTGCGCTTCACCACAAAATTTCGACGTTTCATACCGATCGCCAATACCGACCAATATTCCCGAAGAATTTCCAGACCTTTTCGTACCCATGAAACCACCTCGCCATACAAACTGTCATAAAATCGCGGTACCGCGCTTCTCAATTTTAAGAGCTTTTCGACGCTCGAGAAAATACGATCGTAAGGTTGGATCCAAGACTTTGAAATTCGTAAATGATTTTTTTCGGATATTTTACGCGCTCGTCATCGCTTATACTCAAATCCTCTTGAACATTCAGTTTCTTCACAAGGAGATTGCACGCGTTTGAGCCACTTTTGGAGACTCGTTTTTCCTCGACTCCCGAGTCATACTTCCTTCAGGATATCATCGAATTCTCCATCGTTGCATGACCATTCATTTGCCGTTTTCCAATCCCTTCTTTCCTCCAATCCGCAACTTCCAATCTGCTCAAATTTTGTTGACGTCACTATCGCACAAACGCAAAGTCTCTCAGTGTCTCAGGATGAGGAAAAAAATGAGAAAGTGTGCCAGGAAATTCGAAAATGGGGTGGAGATTTTTCAAAGGGTGCGAAAATAATGGTTGAGATGTTTTCTGAGGGATGAATAGACTCGTATACAGATATAATGATCGATGTGTTTTAGCAGCGAAGAGAATCCTAGCGCCGATGACGGACGTATTATTAATATTCGTAGCCTAGTTACGGGAGGGGGTTATCGATCGAGGCACGATGAGAAATTCTCGAACGCGACGAAGTGATGTAGGAAAGCGAGGATGTTCATCGTCGTTGCGGATCGTCTAACGCCTGACGCTCGTTGTGTCTCGGCTTTCCTTCCGTGATAAGGCTGGCATGAATTATATCAGCAAATATATATTCTCTATTTGCATGTCGTATGTACGAAGCTTTGACTCCGCGTATTTGTGCACGCACACACACACACAAAAGGCTTTACCGCGAGAAGTTCATTTTTTTCGTCATCCTAATTTTTTATAGTTCATTTGAAAGAGCGGGGAGCGAAAGTGCTTTAACTCGTTCGAATATGAAGCGGTTTCTTTGTTTTGAGAGGCATTCTTGAATTTTTGAATAGTTTCGTTACTATCAGTCGCTGTCGAACCTTGCCATGAGGGACAATCGTAGAAGAATTGATTTCATTATTTTTGGGATCTAGAGATTGAGGAACAACTATTTCGGAGTGAGCTATAAAAAGTGGGTTTTCACTATCATACAGGATCGATTGTAAACGAGAAACGAGATGATTGACAATAGAAAATGTTGGACTGTTGGATTGAAAAATTGGTACGGTGTTGATTCACCGTACTGCGAATATTCGTCGATGAAAAGTTCTGTGGCTGATGGAGGTCAAAAGCAAAACTTTTCTCTTCTGCGCTCTTGCGAATCGAGAGTAAAAAAGGAAGTGAAAAATGGATATCCCGAGGAAGAAAACGCGAATGTCAATTTTATGAAACTATTCAAAGTTTGTATCAATAATGAAACGAAGTTTGGTTTTGGAATCAAACATTTGTATGCGGAGTGCCCCATGCCTGTTTATTTAAGAGGGATTTTAATATCGACTGGAGGGAGGTTTTTCCTTCCGCAGTACAACTTTATCTCTCATCCTTACTTATCCTTGACAAAAAAATGGCGATCGTCAGCTCGCAAAAGATTGCAGCTTTTGCATACCGATGGTTCTCCCATTCATTCATATATTTTCTTCGAGAAAAAAAATGTTTTACATCAAGCACAAAGGACTCGTCTGAATTGGACGAACCTTATTCAAATCGAATTGAATCCATGCAAATTACACTGCAATACTTTCCTTCATCCTCAAAGGACAAAGCTGCTCAAACTACGTAAGCAAACCTTTCGTTGAATTTTTATCTCCTCGCCCGGAATCAGTCACTTTTATTTCTAAATATTCTTTCACGTGGATTTAAGGTAGTTCGATAGCTGAGTGCCGTAGAAAAAATAAAGTGCAGCCCTATATTTTTTGATCAGTCAAAAAATATGTGGTTACGATATTTTACTAAAATTTCATGATTCTTCGTCATTTTGGAATTTATGTACGAGCATAAAAATGAAGGCTCAGAAGCGCGTGAATCGTGGCAACACTGTACACAGACAACCGTCTGAGAGACGAGCGCAGCGTCCTAAAGTATAGTGATAATCATGGCTTGTCTCACGCAACAGCGTTGCCACGTCGCGAACCTTGAAATCCTTCCACTCAAGTTCTCATACGATTTTTATTACAATCATTTTTTTCTCAAAAACTGGACGGTAGATCATGTTTTTTTTTTTTTTTTTTTTTAATTTTTTCTTCAGAAGATACTCCAACTCTGCATTTTTTAAAATCAAAATTGTAAGAACCGTTCTAGAGTTATTTCAATACACATTTCTTGTTTGACGATTACCACGTGTTCAGATGAAGAAACCATAAAACTTTAACTTGCAATATCCGAAAAACTATACACCATAGAACCACTTTTTTTAATCGATTCATTAGATTATTCTGCACGACATATACATATTTTTTTCAAAATTTCTATAAGAAATTGGATTTTGCTATTGAACAAGCTTAAGGAGGTTGGATCGCGACGATACAACGTTGCCATGCGCTAAACCATGTTAAAAACATTATAAATTTCAAATGATAAGAATTTAATAAAATTTGGTAAATTTATTCTTTAAAAATATCTATGACAGTATAAATTTTTTTAGATTTTCTACTACATAACTCTCGAGTAATTGAACATTAAAGTTCACGTGTATAAGCATAAAGTTTACATACATCTCGTGCATAAGAACTTCGATTTAACGCTCAATTATTCGATAACCGTGTGGGAAAAAATTTTGAAAATAATTGTACTTGTATACTTGATGCTAAAGAATGTTATCATCAAATTTATTGGCCAAATTCTGATTATTTTGCTTTCGTGATCCAACCTCCTCAACCATTTTCCTTTCTCTTTCCTTTTCACGAATAAACTTTTCGTACTTTCGTTGATAATTACGGTATTCAACGCTTAACAATGTTGAAATTCAGGCCCGGCGATTGATTTCGACTCCAAAAGAATTTCGAGAAAAGACTTTAATCGGTTTCGAAATCTTTAAGTTTTTGAATGAAGCTCTTCTCAACTCCGTGTCCATGAAATGATTTATTTCACTGCATTCGTAATTATGAAAGAAAAAAATCATTTACTGTCAAGTCTATAGACTTCGTGAAATGATTTTGCAGCGACGAGGTCCCAAGCGACTCCGATTATGCGTTAAAAGATAAGAAACGGTATGCGAGTTCTCCTAGAACTGGCAAGAGAAAAGGGTTTGAATGGCATTTCAACGGACTCGAAGAGCGGCGATCGATTCAATCCGTCATTTTATTGAAAGAATGAGACTTCCACTTCACTTAAAGTTTATTTCACCATTGATCAAATTACTTCGAGAATAAAACTGCAGCGAAACGAATGGCGCAACGAGTCATCGTACGTTTGCGCAATCACGAAATGAATTCCTCGGAATGAGCCCGATTAAATACAAAAGAAACGTAAAACTAATGAATATTTTATGAATCATTTATGAATATGCGTTAATATCCATGCATAAATTCATAAACATATTCATAAATACTTTTATAAATGAGTGCAAATGAATATGATAGAAACCGCGAGGGAATACGCTGCGGTAAGCTCCAGTGATTCGGGAAAAACTCATGGCCCGGAAGCAGGGCTGGTTCAGTAAATTTGCGATATCTGGGCGTGTTTGAAATGTTCAAGAAGAGAAAGTCCATCAAATATTAAAAGAGAAAAAGTGAAAAATTTTGAATTTTTCTGTCTCGGGATCAAGATCGAAAAACAAAGAGAAAGTTGTTGCCTGAAGGGTCAGAAGGAAAAGAAGGTGGATGGTTTTTCGCTCGGAAATATGCGGTGTTCTGGCTACACTTTCAAAGCCCCCTGGAATGTGAGAAGCTCTGAAATTTTCTGGAGTTTCAGAAAAATAAAAAACTTCGCATATATCCGCAGTGCTGCAGTGTTGTAAAACTGTCGTTAGTCACCTGCTCCTGTTGCCGTTTCTTCGAGCTTCGCTGATATCTCGGCCCGACTTTTTTCCTCGGCAGAAAAATATTCTTCGCTGCGCCGCACTCAGATCCCCTTGGCTACCAATTTGTCGATGAAAGTTTACCCGAGACCTTCTCAGTCTGCATAATGACCACGAACATGGAACTGGAGTCAGATGAACGCGAAAAGAAGCATTTAAATGGAGACAAATCCTGATGTTTCCTTGGCAATTCTACGCAGCTTCGTACATAATCGCGTATCGTAAATTTATTTTAAGAATTGAACATCGTGTCGCTACGCATCGTTCAAAAAATCTGGTGAAACGCATTTACGTTTATAAATTTGTAGGAAAATTTATCTTCCGTATTTTCTGTCTTTTATGCTCGATAACGTGTGCGATGAAGCTTTTTATCGTATGCAGACCCGAAAAATTCAATTGTCTTCAACGAAGAAATTCTTTGAGAATCTTGTGGCAATACTTCCGCAAAGAGAATCTCGATAAAATTCTCGAGAAACCTCTCTGCTCGAGAACGACATAGCAATGAGTTATCGCTGCGGGAACATATCATTGAGAAAGTTTGCAAAAAGATATGAGCATGCAATCTAAAAGAAGTTTTATCATTTATGCGGATCCGCTAAAAGTGCGAGTATAAATATAAAATGAAAGAAAAACTGCTGTCGATCCTTATTCTTATTTGAGACTCGAACAAGAGCTTGAAATCTTTCTTCGAGTTTTACTACTGTGCTACTCTTTCGGTTTGTATTATGGATATGCGAACGGAAGAGAGTATCGCCAAGATCCGCATGGACAATCAGCATCGATCTTTCTCAAAGAAATAGAGAAATTGAGGTCGAGTTTGAATCGTTTTATCGTACTAGAGACACTTTTTTTCGGTATGAATAAACGATGTCGACGAATGAATTGTGCTCTTTGAACATTTCCATCCTTGGAATCGAAACAAAAGAATGGCAACCATTTTCTGACGTTTAATTGAAAGTCTTGAAATTTACACAGAGTTTAAATGGCTAGTCGGCTGACGCACATCAATTTTAAAGGGTTCGTCTTATTCGTCATTGAGTTAAACGTATTCAAATACGAAGAAAAATACACAGGGTTATAGGGACTATGCATAAAAAATTGTTTATCTCTCCATATAACGAATGAACGCTTCTAACGAAGTTTATGAAAAAGTACCCAATAATAATGAAGTGTATAACGAAGGTCTGGGAAAAAATTCGAGACGATTGTCTTACTAGCAATCAAGATATAGTACCTTTAATGTTTGAACGAAATTGGTAATGAGCATTCGTATAACCTCACATTTGCTTATTTCAGCATTTTTTTCTTCTTGGCTTGGCCCATTTCTATCATAGCCTTCTGGCTTTTTATTAATAATTTTTTTATCAATTTTTTTTATCCATAAAAAACTATACTGTTTGCGTCAGGGACGAATAAAATTTCGGGATCAGTCAGTGAAGGATCCCCGATGAAATAATGGGGGAAATATTTCGAATGAATAATTCTGGCATTAATTTAAAGTGATTATATCTTTAATTAGAGAGTAAATTTCGATCCAATTTAGACACCCATAAAATACGATCCTTCGGGCATGATCTACCTTAAACAACCACAAAACTTCATCAAATCTTAAATGTCAAGATTTTTTATGAATTCAAGAATAATTATAAAATGAAGCAAACTCGATCGTGTCCACCCTTTGATACCATCGAGATATCAATAGAATTTCAAAAGAAAGTCCATTTTTATATTCATTTAATAACTGAACTTCGATGATGATTTTAGAAGCATTTTCTATTATTCCTATTCAAGAAGAATCGATTTGAGATTGAATAAAGAACGCGTGAGCTCGCAAACTATCGATGCGCACTATTCTTGATTGCACCGAGGGGAAAAAAGTACAAAATGTTCGTTTAAATACTAATATTCCGATCAAAGAAACCTCCGACTATTCGATATGTTCCACGCTAGTGAAAAGTTGTTTTCAACTTAAAGAGATGCACGATTGGTTCGATCGAAGATAAATGGTGGTGCGAATGGCAAAGACTTGGCAAGAGTAGAAGACTCGTTTCACTTCTGCAGGAAAAAGGAGCTGTTTGAAAAGCGAATCGAGAAAGGAGAAAAGCGATGTTAACCAGAAGTTGAACGTATGGGAATAAGAGGTGACTGGAGGGGGTTGAAAGATCAATAGGACGAAGCGAAAGGTAAGAAATGAGAATGAAACAAACATACCTACACGCTGAGTAAATGGATGTAAGGAAAACTTGATGGAGAGCAAGCAGAACGGATGGAGACAAGAAAATTACAAGAGAACGATGGCTTTTCTATACATACAAATGTACCTACGCAAATGTACTCGTTTCCATACGTAAAAATCCTATCACGAAATACATATCCATAAAAAAAGTAGAAAAAAATGCAATTACGAATAAGAATTCAAACAACATGACCAGGATAAAAAAAAAAAAAAAACTAAAACTAAAAAAAGTTCGCCGTTATACTCGAGTGAAAATTGCGTTGAACCCATCGCGTGGTAAAAATCACTCTAAAAAGCATGCGTTTTAATTTCAATAGGAACTTTCTTCCTCAAAAAGTTAAAATGACATTTGCATCAAACGTCAACAAAACAATAGATTGAGAAGCGCGTATCAAATTTCCACTCGAATCGCTGGAGCTCTGGAACAGAGAGGACGAAGGCCAGAATTTGATGGAGTTGGCATCGAGTGTCTGCGGTGGGTTTGTACAGTCGGGAAAGTCAGGCGATGACGGAAAGCCGAAGCCTGCTGGTTTTTACTCGTCTGATAAGCTCGATCCGACTGACTTTGAAGTCGAAATAAGCAGGCCGAGTGTTGATGTGGCAAAGATGTTGAGTGTGCAGATAAACGTTGCGGGGGGAAAAAATCGAATCTAGATTGGAGGCATTGGAGGGGTTTTATACACGTATATATTGGACTACAGTTTCGACAACCTGTTGACGCAAATGCTGGTTCAAACTCACGCTTTTCTCTCCCACGCACTCGCCCGTATTTCCTTTTTTTCGCGTATAAATTACATTCTGCGGTAAACTGTAGTTTCCTCAATTTGCATGGCTTGAAAAATGTTTACGAACATCGCTATACTCCGAATTATTAGAACTTCATCCGTGGCGAAAAAGACACGTGCAGCCGCCGTTCCCTGCTCGTACTACGCAACAACGTTGTGGCGAAGTACAAGCATTGTGCTTGTACTCAATTTGCGAAAATTATACCGTGGCGTGCCCGAGATTTCGTGCCACACCGGTGTAACGAATGTTAATTCCGAGAACTCAGTTCGACACGAGCTTTCAATTAACCGAGTGCCTTTCTCATTATATTTTCATTCCACAATAGCCCGGGCCCTAACCCACGTCTCGTATTCGCTCGACCGACTTTCCACGAGCTTTGTGCTGAATTTTCTTTCTGATTCAGCTTCAAGTTCAACCACGACTGCGAATCGATTTTTTCACTGGTTTTCTTTCACGCGTCATTTCCGTTGGGAACGATCCGGAGCTGGTTATGAGGGTGAATCGTTCGAAGAATTTTCTTAACAACAAAATGATATCCACTTTGTTTTCAAAATCGAATTCTCGTGAGCGCGACTTTCAGTGAGGATTCAGCTCGTCATTCGTTCGCTATCTATAGCCTCAGACACGTTTCTGGACAAAAGAATAATTTCAAGTGAAACTCCAAAGAGGAGATGGAAAAGAAATTACTGCTTTTGGTAAAAACGCGGTCTTATGATATTTCGCACCCTCGAACAGGATCTTCATAAAACGTAATAAATCCACGAATGATTGATACACCGAAACGATCAGGAGAATCGATCAGTGTCCTGAATGTTGTTTTAAATTAAATTGCGCTTTCCCCTCTCCATCGTGCCCGGTTCAATTCAATTGCCATTTCGTTGGGACCGTGGGAAGAAGGGAAAAAATCAGAGAAAATATGAAACGCAGAGGGACGCGTGAACGAGGAAAGAAAAGGTGGGAAAAATCGATTTTCTCGGACAACAGTTTCTTATCTTAGAAATTTCGTTGAGAACGGTACTTATCGTGAGAGTAATACGTGAAAAATGATTCAGCGAATCCGCCGGGATTCGTGAATTTTCTATTCAGCTGAAATAGCTCGGCCAGGATAGAGAGCGCTACGAGAGTCCCCCGACGCAGAAAAAAATACTATACGGAGGCACGAAATCCCTGAAAAAATGTACACGGAGATGGACGCGGAGTAATAAAAAACATAAAAATAAAAGATACGGAGACTGTGAAAGGTTTCATTGGCATCGTGTTCCTTTATTACGAGACCCTGCTACGAAGAGGTATCGAGTCGGCCTCGAACGCCCTCGCGAAACTTTCCCTCAAGAATGTCAAAAATAGGCAGAACCGGGGGATACTTTTTTGGGGATCTCGAGATCTCGTCCAATTTCTCTCTGCATGGATGATGCGAAAAATCCTTTCCTCAAAGATGAAATCACCTTGGCCCTCGAGCTTTTCAACAATCTTCACAGTCTTTGGCAACAATTTAGTCATCGCGTCAGCCCACCATGAGACAAGCAAAAGTTACGTTTGGAGAGAAAAACATTGAACGTCCGAAGGGGACTTTTTTTGTACCGATTTTCCCAGCATCTGATAAATCATTGTGATATAAGACAAAATGCAATTAAGAAATTCCTGGGATGCCCGGAATTCCAGAAGCCCTTGCACCAGATATTTTTTAATATCTTGTGTGACTGATTATTCCAACGGAACAAGTAAACAGAATCGTGACGAACAAACGAAAGCTTCTTGTCGCAAAGTCCAATTTTTTTTATGCTCATCTAAACGTAAACAGTAAAATGTATATGGGGCATTCCACTTCAAAACTTTTGGATTTTTTATTTGGTTCAAAATTTTTCACGTTGAAAGGAGCTCTCTTGATTTTTTCCAGAATTTTTAGTCGATTGGATAATAAGTTATGATTTTTGGAAAAAAATAGAGATTTTTTTTCTTTTCCCTATAACTTTCCGAAAAATGGGCCGAATTGAACGTTTTTTTTTTCTTAACTTGAGTGTTTTTTCTGTTCTTTTCGAAGATATTTAAAAAAAAATTATTGGTGTAGATTTTAATCAATTTTACGCAGTTTTAAGCTAAAAAACCATTAATTTCAGGCAATAAGGCAGTTTCAATTTTTTTCAAAAAATTCTGAAAAAAACTTCAACTAATCCAACGATTTTTAAGACCAGTTGCGTTATGGGATCTCGTTTGGTTATATTTTTTTCGTAGTTAAAAAAAAAAAAATTCACCCATTAAATCTTAGTTTTAGGCGTGGAAATTCAACCAAAAGTGATGTTTCATACGTGCAATACCATTTTGAATTATAGATCCTATTTGACTACAAGCGAAGTGTCGAATAGCAGTTCGAAAAGTTTAATAAAGACGGTAGTCATAAGCCATTGATAAGATGGAAACTATCGGTGAGACAGTTCCGATCTGGCGAGATAGTTGTTGCAGTCCTTTTGGGTTGAAGAGGCACTACAATATAAATCATTTACGATCGGCATCCGAGGATGCTCAAAAAAAACTTGGTTCAAGTAAGGATTGTCATTAGCGTTGTCACTATCATCATAGTATTAACCCGTTATCAACGATGCATTAGAAACATTCTATGCCAAAAAATAGAGCACAGTTGATGAGTCTTACTTAAACCAAGTTTTTTTTGAGCATCCTCGGATGCCGATCGTGTAAATCGTTTATTTTGTAGTGCCTCTGCAATCCAAAGGAATTGCAACAACGATCTCGCCAGATCGGAACTGTCCCACCGATTGTTCCCCTCTCATCAATGGCTTATGTCTACCTTCTCTATTAAACTTTTCAAACTGTTATTCGACACTTCGCTTGTAGTCAAATAGGATCTATAATTCAAAATGGTATTGCACGTATGAAACATCACTTTTGGTTGAATTTCCACGCCTAAAACTAAGATTTTATTGGTGATTTTTTTTTTTTTTTTTAAATTACGAAAAAAATATAACCAAACGAGATCCCATAACGCAACTAGTCTTAAAAATCGTTGGATTAGTTGAGGTTTTTTTGAGAATTTTTTGAAAAAAATTGAAACTGTCTTATTGCCTGAAATTAATGGTTTTTTGCTTAAAACTGCGTAAAATTGATTAAAATCTACACCAATAATTTTTTTTTTTTAATATCTTCGAAAAGAACAAAAAAAACACTCAAGTTAAAAGAAAAAAAAGTTCAATTCCGCTCATTTTTCGGGAAGTTATAGGGAAAAGAAAAAAAAAATCTCTATTTTTTTCCAAAAATCATAACTTATTATCCAATCGACTAAAAATTCTGGAAAAAATCAAGAGAGTTCCTTTCAAGGGGTATAACAACGTGAAAAATTTTGAACCAAATCACAAATCCAAAAGTTTTGAAATGGCTGATTTGACGTGGAATGCCCCATATATATTTTGAAAACTTGTTTCCGAGGTTTCCACATCAAAATCGAAGGTCTCGGCTTGCTTGCGAGAAGTATGAAAAGGGAGAAAAGTCATCGCGCGATGGAAGGAAGAGCCAGAAAAAATATGAGCCAAAACGATGCGAGGGAAAGGGGGGAGACATTCGGTATCGTTGGTAAGCGTATATCGTCATCGTGAGATTTATGATCGCGGATGTTCTCGAATTCGGTGTATACACGAGACGCCAAAAACAGGAGAGTCTTTTTCTATTTGCAGTAAATCAGACATCGAAGGGGTTGGCGCGGTTTTTGAAGTAACCATTTCGACAGACTTCGAAACGTGTACGTGTGGAAAGAAACTCAGCCGAAGAGCCACAGAAAGCTTCTTGAAATTGTACATCAAATTTACTTCCCGCCGGATGTGCGATACGGACCCGGCTAAATCTTTTTACGAAATATAAAAAGCTACTCGTAACAGTATGTTCGTGTCGGATACGTCTTCACATGAAACAAAACTCCACAATGCTCAAGCTCGAGATAAAAAAGTCGAGGAAAAGAAATATCGATTGCGGGACAAAAAGGTTTCTCGTGAATAGGTGCACTTCCTGCTTCTCTTTCATTTCTTTCACTATTTGCTTACAGTCGAAACTTCCACAAACCACCAAAGAAAACTGACATGAAATCGAATACGGTTAAGAGTTAGGCGACTTTCTATACGAGCCTGTTGAGCCAAAGACCCAACATCATGGATCCAATCCAGATCGTGGCGAATCTTTCCAACTGTTCAATCTAAAGAACAATGCTCATTTGGAAAATTCGGCAAGGGAGAAAAACATTGAAATCTGTTGAAATCGATCACGACAGACTGCGCTTAGTCCTTTGATTGTCGCGCTACCTCGTCAGTTAGTCACGTGATGAGAGATAATAATTTTCTTTCTCGGAATGCTTTTTTTTTTTAATTTTTTGTTCACTATTCTAAAGTATGTTCATGATTCGACAAGTAGAAAAAAATTAGATTATTCTCCCATTTTTCAAGGTAGCCTATACCTTGAATACCTTGAAAAAAGTGTGAGAGAAAGTCTCATGGCTCGACTATATCGAAGGGTTAATCGGTTCGACTCGGTACGAAATTGAACGAAAAAATAAAAATCCCTTAAAACATGACGGAACGAGGCAATTCAAGGGCGCGCTTCGAGCGTGATGACTTCTTGCTTATCGTCATTTTCAATAATAAAATAACCGTCGGTATTATTGAATGAATTTCGAAGTGTTCAATTCTCACTCAAAGTTCTGGCTCCAAAAATATTGATAAGTCTATTAAAACATTTGTGGAATTAGCGAAATTCGTTTTGTTAGTTCAACGGATTTCCTTTAGTCGGTTCGGTGGCTCCTCAAACTCGTGCCCTTCACATTTCCTTTTACAACTTATGAGCACAGAATCACGAAATATTCCAACGTTAATTAAGCACGAAAAAATGCTTGCTCCGAGAAAATATCTCCGGTTTCAGGCGCTCTATAGAGAGCTAATTGAATTCCAAGCGGTTGATTGAAATCAAGCACCACTCCGCGTATGATTCAGAATAGGATAATGTACTGACGTACAATATTGAGCATGGTACATGAAACCAGAAGGTCTGCCATCGAGCTTTATACCATTCCGTTATCTGATATTGTAATGCAGCGATTGAAGATGCACGAGCTGGGATGCTCTCAACGCAATTTCAGTGCGCTATTACGGAGTTAATTCCTGCAATTTTGCTTAATTAATAAACTTTCCGTGTGATTCTAAATCGCTATTGATCGAATCATACGGGTTTGCGGAAAACAACGATTAGTCATTGGCTCATTTATATTAACGAGAATCAATCACGCACAGTGTAGCTGAAATCAGCGAGTGATTGAACCGCACGTTCTGAACCAACGATACAACTGCAGCGTGTTTTTTTTTAGAGAGCAAAATACAGGAGTGTGCATTCGTTTAGGAAGAGATCGGAATGAGCGTTGGCAAGCCGATGATTACTTATCTTTTGACGTCGAGTGGCCAGTTTTCGTGTAATTCGCTCTCGAAAAAACGAAGAGATGCATTTGTGTTCGGAATTTATGAAGTTTTTCGCTCGGCTCTTGGCTCTTTTACCAACTAATCATGAAATCGATTGGTATGGCTTCGCAGCACGATCGCAGGGGTTTATGTACGAATTCAATTCGAAAAATGACTTTTGATCCGATCAGACTTTCAGGATGAAAGAAAAAAAGAAATTTTCGCATTCGGTTTGAATTTTTTCGTGGAAATATTAACGATGCTTCATTTATGAGTTTTTCGATAAAAAAAATAATAGCGCTTTTATAACCTGACAGATTGAGTAGAAAAGATAAAACTATTCCGCACGACCTATAGACCAATTCCTTCAAACTAGGTGACACCATTTTTTTCTCTATTTTCATTTTACGTCCTCCAGAGCCTACAAGCGGATATAAAAATTCCAAACTTTTATGGCCGGCGTTGTCGTTTGGTCGATCGATTTTCAGCGCAATTCTCTCCCGGCCAATGACTCACAAACCGCCAAATGGATTCGCCGCATATACTCCCGCGCCGCGCTCTATACTTTTGAGTCTGATTCCAAGAAAAAATGTGTACGCTCGGGCGATAGTGAACGTCAAAAGCCGCACTTCAATTTGAGTAAAAACCTTTCATGCTTCGGGCTTCAACCATTCCGTCGTAGTCCTGACACGAACTAACCAAAGTATGGAAATTCGATGATTTTTCAGTGTCCAGAATTATACATCAGGAAACATTCAATAAGAATATTCTGATATGACGCCATAAAACCCGCATCCGATTCTCGAGACATCGACGCGCGCACAGATATTCAATAATCGCGTAAACTCGACACAAAAAATGTACGCAGATATTTGACGAGTTGGTGAATGACAAACACGTCCGCATATACGAACGTCGAAAAGTCCGGAGTTAGGAAAAATCGAGTTTGCGAAGCTTCGTGCTGCAATGGATCGGCACGGAGTGCATCCCGTATTCCGTGTGACGTTAGGATTGCATTTGCCGGAAACATTCGCCGCTCTGTATGCAGGGGAGTGGGATTTGGGATGTATCGCGTGGATGGGAATATTTCATACTCGTATTTCAAATATTATTGGCTCTCGAACATCAAAGACACAGAGAATATCAACGAGCTGTCGAAAATCCTATTAATCCTTCACAAAAATACGAGAAATAACATCAGCAGGGATGATGACGAAACAGAAAGGTTAGGAATTAACGTAATTGTAATACATTTTCGGCAGATTTTGTTTCATTTCGTACCAAATAACTTGTTCAAACTATTTTATTACAAATCGAAATTTCTTGTTAGTGCATTTTTTATTGACAATGAACTTTCATAAGTGCATGACAAAATTCGAGCAGCTTATTATATCGAATAGGCTCGGAAGATGACAATAATTATTTTAGTTCAAATAACTTGTATCAAATTTCGAGTCGATGTATATTTGGACGCCAGCAACAGCGGCGGTGAGAAAACCTTTGAAGTAGCGGAAATTCAGCATATGTGGAATACTGCAGGTAATTTGGAATCCCGAAACTTTGCAGTAACTACGGACGCCATCTCCGTTTCAATGGCTCAAACTTAAACTTGATATGGCTACTGAACAGTGAGAAGTGTTAGGAAGAGCCGCTTTGTCGTTATCTACATCGTCACGGGTAGAAGGAAACATCGTTGACGCGTAAATGACTTTTCGGTAAGAGTCCTATAAAGTTCGACCACTCAAACTATGGTGTTAAATTTACATACAAATCGTCTAAAACATCCTCCAGTGTTATCACTTTATGGTTTCGCGATAATTTATTACTCGGTCCAAAAACAAAAGGTGCTTTTTTATAATTAAGGTTAGGATGCTATGTGATGCTTTTTTGGAATACGGATTATTAATAGAACTTGGAATATTTCGAATACTATGCATTTTTTCGATTCCGTTTCGAAATGAACTACCACAAAGTATGTTTACTGCAATTGTTTCGATTAGCGAATGAGGAATAAGGTTATTCTATTGCAGAGCTGACGAACAAAGTGATTAGTCGGAAGCTGACATTTCAAAAAAATATTGAGAATGCGCCGTGGCGCTGTGGTATTTTGCGGTTTAATTCGAATGGATCTGCAAAAATTGGTAAAATAGTCGTGAAAAATAACATTGAAAATCCTTTCACAAATTGATTCACTGGCAGATATTCGTTGAAAGGATTTTTGAAAGCCTTTTTATCACTGGGATCAAATGGTTTTACCAAAAAAAAATGACAAATTTTATGATAACCTTGAGAAAATTTTATCCAAAAATCACTTTTCGGCTGCGCGTATATTCGACGCCTCTTTTGATGTAGATCAAAGTAAAAAACAAATTATTGGAGCTATGACATCAACCGAAAGAGGAGCCCTGATAACTGTTGTCCTCTGTATGAGTCCAGCAGGAATATTCGTACCTCCCAGGATCATTTTCCCTCGAAAAAAAGACGGATACTTTGATGATTTCCCAATTAATATGAAGCGAAGTTAATTCGGAATACGCCTATTCCAATTTACCTGCACCCCAAGTCGAATGTCACTTTTTGACATTTTCTGTTCAACGCAAAATTTGACGAAGTTGTCGCAAGTTTTTTTTTTATTATTTGCTCAAGATGATCGAAGCTTTATTGTTTTTCTTTTTTTGACGTTTTCATGCAGTTTTTCTTATGTTCTCTCCTGTAATGAAGGAGCGATCGACGAGGATCCCAGAAAACAACGGAGATCCTCGTCTCTCGCTTTCTTTTGTGATTACGAAAAAGGCGCAAAATTCGAATTTATAGAGCACTCGTAAGAGTCTCGAAAAGCTGATTTCGTCCTTGAAAAATACTGATTCGTTGTTATAACAGTTCAGGAAAAGTAGCGACAAAAAATCCCGATCGCCGAGTTTCGGTTTCCGGGTTGACGGTTCCTTTCCACGTGCAAATTGAAGCACTTGTTGAACCCTCATTAACCCCGATGGGGGCGGGAAGAAAAACTATCAAGCTCCTTCCGATCTTCCATCTTTTCCTCCATTATTTGGGGACTGATGAAAAAAGGGGAGACTCGAGTCGCGTGACTTTTATCGCTCTATTATCATTATTTTATGAATATTAATTTATCTTTATTTTATGAAAGAGGCAACTACCTCAATATGCAGGCTTCAACATTTTCCTCGTTCTAAGACGTTTTTTCAACGTCTTACTCGCGTTCACTCGTGACGCAACTTTCGTTTGTGCAGCATTTCTTTACACTCTTCAATTGTAAATCTTACGTAATTTGGATGGATTCGTTCGCTTTGACGAGTTTTCCGTCACGCACACGATCCCGGTTCGTACAAACGTCCCTCACCTTCTCACCAGACGTCTATACTTTCCCTCCTTTTCCCATACTCCTTTATCCGGCACAAAAAGCCATACATACAGTGCTTAATGGGTATCCCACACTTAGTGAATCCAGTATATATAGGTGATCGATCAATAAAAGAGCGACAGGCACGGAAGCGCGAGCAGTATAACGTCAGTGACATCCATTCGGTGTGCTTCGTCAGGGATTCTCGTCTTTCCCGATTCTCTGGACCTTCAAAGCACTCTTCCGCATTTTCCTTATTTACACTTTCTTTCCGCCGAGGCTTGTTTTCTCTGGGTTCTTCGTCGTCGTGCTTCCAGTTTATACATTGAGTTAGCAGTTACGATTCGAGCTTTTCTGCGAGCGGAGTGCATTACTTTTCGCCTGCTGGTTATATCGATCGCGACTTTTTCGAATTATGCTCCATCATAATTATATTTCTTTTCCTCTCTCGTGCTGCTCACCAGGGCACAATTACATTTCGAGTCTCTTTCTCTCCCCGGGTGTGTGTGCCCGTCGTTTTTGCATGCAGCGACGTTTGATATCGAAATGGAAAAACTGTCCGAACGAGCTACTCCGCTGCTCTCGAATACCGGGACACGAATCGGAGAAAGGAATTTGGGCCTTTCGGCGCGTGTGCCGCCGTGGAATTTCGCGAGGGAAAGAAAAAAGCTGCTGGAAACCGGAAATGAAGGGTAATCCACAATCATAAATGTATAAACTCTGAATTTTCACCTCGCTACTCCCATTCGCACGGAACATTCGTCGCTTCGTCTCGCTTTTCCCAACCGAGTCGTTCGCGAGTCGTGAAACGATAAGGGAACGCAGACTTGTGTGTCGATGAAACGACAGATGTATTCTTGATTTTGCTTATTCCGGTCTCGTACCCGTTCCGAGATACGGCGAGAGCCAATGTTTTCTTCATTTCCCATTCTCCAATCTCTCCTCCTCGCAAGTGTTTATACAGGATATTTAAACGTACATCCAGAATAGTCGACAATCATTATTGCCAACGACCGTGCAAAATCAATACACCCTCAAATTTCTATATACGCGAATAGTGTTCTTTTGAAATGGGAATGGCACGAATGAAGGGCGTTCTATCCGGAAGCACCTAACCACAGCAAACAAACGTGTATCGCGTATCGAAATTCTTTCAGGCAACGCGCGGCATTCGAGCATTTTGTTCGTTTCCATTCTTCGTGACGTTGAAATTCGGCGAGAAATGTACGACGAGGATATTTTACCTCATTTTATATACGAATGTTTCCGGAATCGCGGACCGAGCGGGGCTCCGAATGTTGAGGGAAGATTAAAAACCGGTACAAACGCAACGGGAAACGCAAATATCCGTGCGCAAACGTATGTTTGCTGTAGATTTGTTATTGCGATTGAATGATTGGAAGCACGAACAGATTCATTCGATTTATGCTGTTGAGGAAATCGCATGGAAAAACATTGATTCGTGATTAAGTTCTGGGGAAATGACAGCTGGTCGAGTCATTGATCAGAGAAAATTTACAGATGCGGATGAAAATGAATTTACAGTATATCGAGTTAATAACGAATGCGCATAGGATGCTAATCCTGCTTCGGGAGCGGGCCAAATGAATATCCGAGGAGACGGATCGGACACAGGAAATGCAAAGTATCCGAGGCTCATCCTCTTTCGTCTGCTCCAACTGGTCCTGAGCTCCGACCTTATCAAAACACTCGAGTGAACTCGTTTTAATATTGCAGCTCATCGGAGCGCGGTTATCAACGTATCGAGCGTTGCTCCAGTCCTGGTAACGTGTGAGCAAGTAGAGAAATAGCGAGTACGGAATTAGTGGCTTAACGAGGGATTGAGCAATCTGTGGACACGATCCTCAAGACTGTGCGATTAGCTCGTGCACATCGAGACCATGTCTTTGGCTCGTTTCGCTTGTACGAGCGCCACCATTCACCCATATACGTGACCTACTAGTTCCCCAACAATATTACCTTCGCTGTACCATCCTCTTGTACGTTTAGTTACGTAACCGGAACTTGGAATGAAGAACCTAGCCCTGCTCCTCATCCCTAGTCCCATAAGCCCCCGTTCTTATCTGCCCATCTACCATCTTGCGCTTCCTTCAATCTTTGATTAACTTTGTCCTCGCGGAACTTGCATGGCCGAGACATGAGCCCGGTTGTGTTTGAATGTACAACTCCACTGGACTTGGACTCTCTAGCTATTAAGTCCTTGTAGACCGACTCGTCCTGTATACCTAACATTGTAACTAAGGATAACCTGGCCAGGTTGAGTACATCTACAATCTTGATGAGAAGAGGGATTCCAGAAACGTTGGAGCAGCGAACTTACGATGCATACGCTCGCTCTCCCTCCGTCTCCCTCTTTACCGAAGTCATACGTACGGCGACCCCTCCATTCCTGTCCAAGTTTCATGCCTGCTCGCTCGCGCTGTATGAACGCAATCACGGAACACGTATACTCTCGCTTTGTGCATTATGCAAGACTCGCTGTGGAAACGTATCTTTGACGCGCTGTCTAGAAATCATTATGCAGATGCCACTAAGCACACTCCCTTTAAAGAGCTTATTTGTCTATAACAAACCCAACGAATCACAATAACGCGTTACCAGCATTCTCACTCAGCGACTATCTCGAACCAAAACTCATGGTGCATAAATTTCGAATTGGGCCAAACTGCTCGATACACCAATTGCCAAGTTTGCGCACCGAAATTCCTTCGCAATATCCGGATAAGCTTTACCGATAAAGGACTTACGTGTCAAAGACTTAGGAATTTTACTCGAAATTTCAAAATCCGGTGAAAGCATCGATTAAAACTGAAAATAAACACTGGAATTATACACGGAGATAGCGAGGCTGAGAATTATAGAGGAAAGTACCCGGGGACAGAGTACATACGCACTGGATTGCAGCCTTAATTCGAAGAGCAGTAATATGCATTGTTCTATCCACCAAAAAAGACCTATTATTCGGAAGACTCAAAAGTCTTTTTGTCTATAAGCACAGTAAAAAATGTTTTCAGTCACTTCAGATGTTTATATTGTTAACTATGCTTGAGCAACCCTGAAAAAAGCTTTATATGTATGGTAAAATGTCACACGTATTCGGTGTTTATTCGCGTGTATTTAGAATTTACTGAGCTGAGAGTGAAAATTTGTGATTTAAAATACATTTGCACTTATCGGTAAGTGCTAGTCTGACACGATGAATATAACACTCGAAAACAAAACGAAATATAGTTGCGACGTGCATCACTTTTTGCTATCCACATAAAGCTGTTTAGAATTGAAGGTACGAAAAATTGTAAAATTCAATAAATACTGTGCTGTTTGTAATCGGTGTCTAAAAACTTTGAAAATTCTTGAAAAATAATATATTCCTCACTATACAAAATGGATCCGTTTTCTTCGTGTATCTTACGCCAAAATGAAATGCTCCGCGATAGAGAGTCGCGAGATTGAGTGAAAAACCATCGAAATTATAACTCGCTTTTGACCCAATTTGTTTGTTTTTGTACTGTTACAGTGCAGCGTGCATACAGTGAGATGCTTCGCGGGTGGACCACGAAAGAGCAACGAGTCTCAGTGTCCGATGCTGCAGAAGAGCGATAAAGCTGTGATGGGCTCAACAACAATGACGAACCTGACGACAACGAACAAATCATCGATTGTCAGGAATCATCTAAACAACGTTACGAATTCGCCACATCAGAAGAAGCTCAGGTTTCAATTGGCCAAGGAAAGAAAGGCGAGCACGACACTTGGTATAATTATGACCGCGTTCACCGTATGCTGGTTGCCGTTCTTCGTTCTCGCACTCGTCAGGCCCTTTCTCAACGATCAAAAGGCAATACCTTCGTCGCTTTCCAGTCTTTTTCTTTGGCTCGGCTATTGCAACAGTCTCTTTAATCCGATAATTTACGCGACCCTGAATCGCGACTTCCGCAAGCCCTTTCGCGAGATTCTCTACTTCCGTTGCGGCAATCTCAACAATATTATGAGGGAGGAGTTTTACCAAAGTCAATACGGGGACCCGGTCAATAATTACGTCATAAGATCGACCGATCAGGAGAGCGGGGAGCGCCTCGAGAACCACGCTTGCAGCGGCCTTTGCGGACGCGAGTCACTCGACATCGCTGGCAACCCAGCCAACGAGAGTTTTCTATGATCCACGTGAAGCGATTGATCACGAACTCGTGGGCTTGACGATCGATCGACATCATTTTCACGATCTTCGGATTGATTTACCAAACGAATAATATTCTTGACTCAACGCTTTCAGGAATGAGCAAGAATCGGATGAATTGTTTATTTTCATTGAGCGATTTCGTTCAGGGATATTTAGGAACCGGGATCCACTCGACGGAGGCACGGATAAGCTTCGGGCAGACTTTCCACATCGCGAACTCTCCGATCCCATCGATCGAAAACTCCCATCGCTCCCATGAGTTCCCTTCTTCGTCACGTGAGTCATTGCTTGAGTTGCAAACCGCTCATTCGCTGCAATCAACGCACACTCGTCGTCGAGGACTTCTCGTAGTCATTTTAAAAGCCCCCGCGCGAACCGCGACGTCGAAACCCTGATTTCTCGCGCTTGGAACGACGTCAAATACGCGATGCTAAACTCCAAAGTGCGGAATAACGTATCTCGTAAGATCCTTTCGGAAGTACGAGGAGCCGAAATGTTGAGGGCTCAGGCCTCGAGCATGATATTAAAGAAATAAGAGAATAAATGAGTTGGGTTCGTAAATTTAGTTTCTCCGTTTTCGCGTCGTTGGAAAACGACGAGCTCCATCGATCGTGAGTTGCAGCAGAGCGAGCGAATTAAATTCTCAACAATGGAGCGAGCAGAGCCTCTCCGTTCTTACGACTGGCCGAAAGAATCGCTGCTGAGAACTGCGAGAGAAGATTGAGAGGGGGAAACCCGTATACATAACCGGTGAAAAGCGTGGCGCGAAAAAACGATGAAATATTCATGAGAGAAGAAAAAAATTGGCCACTCTGTATGCGTCCGCAGGATTTCGACTGCTTCTCGCCCTTTACGATTATTTTCAGTTTTTTATTTTTTTCCCGTCATTGCCGAGACGACAAAGGTCATTGAGAAACGGAAATACCCAAACAAATGAACCGGTGACCACGGACAATGGACACCGGAGAACGGCGCAGTGGACAGAGCGGAACAATAACAAAAAAATATTAAAACTCCCGGACGCGTCGGTGAGCTTTCACCGCGTCCGTACGAGCCCCAAAGCCCGTGGATGCCACCTGGATTTGATTAATAACCGTGCCAGACGAGAAAGTATAACGAGTCGATCGGTCACCGTTCAATACGTGCGGTGAATTTACGAATTATTAACGATGTAATTCACTGCGATACTGAATATTGGAGAAAATATCGAAATTGTAGATAAAAATTGTTCTTTGACGATCGAATTCGACAGGAATTATTTGTAATCGGGCTGTTGGGTAATACCAGAAATACGAAATAACATTTGTGGATTTACAATCGTGGCAAATATTCGTTAAGCAAGGTAGAGTTTAAACGAGCATTTTATTGGAGCATAAACGCGCGTTTCGTTTAAATCCATTCGTTTCATCAACTAACATCTGGGAATGATTTTTTCTCGTTTCTTTAATGCTGATGGATTTTCTCAGAGCAGCAGACATTATTAGGGGTAGATCTTTGTATTCGTAAACGCGAAAACGTTTCTGTGCCGCTTGCTTAATTAGCGGAGAATCTGCCAATTGAGGAGAAAGGTGAATCGATAAATTCTTTGAACTTGACTCAATATCGTAGTACTGCTATGAAAAAAAAAATCGATTCCGCAGACAGCTTCGTACGCGTTTCGAAAAATCTTCACCCGAGCCCAAATAAAATTAAAATCTTACGCTTCGCTTGATTTCAATTTTTTATCCTCAGCTAGTAACAAATTACATGAGCAAATGGAACGCGGTTGGTGAAAAGGCTGAGCGTAACAGGCTCCCAAAAATTGGTTGAAAAACTGATCAAATTTGAGAGAAAATATCGAAGAATTTTCCATTCACGAATTTCGTCTGCTCTCCCAATAGTGTTTCCGTCTTTTTTCTTCGCCTGTGAAATGATTATCCACGATTCGTCTCTGATATAAATCAAATAATTTTATTCGTTAAAGTATAAAGCGGTGACAAAACGAGGACGATGCTAGCATTGCGATTGCGTTGGAATCAAAGTGCGAATGCTTGTATTTTGAATACACGAATTTTGGGGTGCGTATTTTTCCGTCTGTCCGAAGAGAGCAGCGTGTGTAGGACATCGATCGTTTCAATGGCCTATAAGAAGACAATGACAAAGTGAATGTACTCGTCGTACAGAGAGCTGAAGAGACGTGTCAAATAGCTTATTGAAATTGATAAAGCTCAATAAAACATCGTAATAAAGAAAAAAGAAGATAAAAATCAATTAGTCTTAATGCGTGTAATAGAATCGATAAATTTGTGTAGAAATATCGTTTAAAAACACTCACAAACAAGGACACAAACACACATACTCGAAAACATGGAAGCTTGAGAAAGAAGCGGAATCGCTTATCAAATGTCACTTCTTCGATCAGTGTGCAAAAAAAGTCAGTATCAATTTGTATTCTAGAACAAAATTAATGCAAAACACAATCACTTCTGAGTCTCAGCATCAATCATTTCTGTAGAGACATCGTTGAAAAAAAAAAAACACAAAAAAAAATTCAATGAAAAACAGCAAAAATAAGATACTTCGTCGACCTGTACGTTTCTCTGTCCAGCCTACGTGAAGACACTCCCACCCAGACATATGCATGGTACGCCGCGATACATATGTGTATAATAAATATAAAAATAGTAGCTACGATATACGTACTGTGATATAAATAGATGACGATATGGGATGATTGTTATGGGGAAAAAAAGATCAATGAATGCGTTTGAATGCTTGATTAAAAACAGACACACATACACACACACACACAAATATGATGAATAAGTCCCTTCGTTTTCCAATCGTTTATGATTTAACGTATACGCAATCGATAATGCGTGCGTGCATTGTCGAACGATCGTTTGTTACGACGAAAATGATGATTTATCTTTGTAAAAGTACTGAATTTTGCCTTAATTGATAATTATTCTGTCGTTTGTGCGAGTGGAAGAATAATTATTGAATCATTAGCCATAAATATACTTATACACATAATATTATGATTGTCGAACTATACGTGCTCGTCGGATTTTTATGTATTTAAGGGAGCGAACCGCATCAACGTGTCGATAGATCTTTTCATTTGCTCGACAAATCTCACACGACACTCGACCCTCATTTTTCACTCCTCTCGCATGGACGATCTTTTCCAAAAAGTGTACGGAAATTTATCAAGATTGCGTACAAATGAAAAGACCTATTATTTGGAAATGATCCAACTCTTTCTTCGCACTATTCTATCACATTGATTATGCTCGTAGCCTTAATATGTATTATACGATTGTACACTTCTGTAACTCAATCGGAAAGAAGATGATTATGAAGAACGCAGACACTCGGAGTTGCGACTAGTTCCTACAATCACTGATGTATAAACGAAGCGAGCATTGACGTGGGTGTTAAAGGCAACAAAGACGTATCATTGGCCAGACAATCCTAGACGTTACACAGTCAATGAATTATAGTAAATTAACAGATTATCTAAACGAAAAGTATACTCGTCCAATCATTTATTCTTATCACTCGTTATTGGTCTGACCCTCATTTCAGGAGGGTAAGTAAAAATTGATTTCACACTCGATAACTTTTAGAAGAGTAGAAAGCTTTTAGAAGTTTCGGATGGCAACTGTTTCAAGAAAGCATGAAGATATCTCGTTGGGTAAAACGCAAATGTTTTTTGGGATGCTGAACAGTGTGATGGAGTTCGACATGGCGCCGGGTGAGATCATTTTCGTGACACTTTGATGAAATCCTTTTCGAGTTGGGAAGTGAAAACTAAGTTCGGTAATGGAATCAGAAAGTTTGGAAGCCCCGAAAACATTTTTATCTTAGTAAATAACCTGGCTAAATGAGATTTGGCACGACGAGTGGAAGAAAGTTAACTAATCGTCGGGAGAAAAAGATTCGGAAAAAGAGTCAACGCGATCTTCCAAAATTCTTGTTCGTCGGGTCGCAATTTCAGTGATTTTAGTCGTTCAAAGCCCATCAAAAAAACTCGTTTCTCACTTGCCATCAGGGAATAATGAAAGTCCTCCTCGTCGTTGAGTTTCTCCTTGAGGAAAAACGGTCTGGCAAAATGTCCATGCGATACGGTGGTGCCGAAAAAAAAGGAAGCGGAAGATAAAAGGGACACGAAGTGGATAAGAGACGCATTTGTGTTAATACTTGTGAGAATGTTCTCGTCGGCTCTTCGAGTATTCCCGACAAAGGAACGAGAGAGAGAGAGAGAGAGAGGCAGAGCGAGCGAAGGGCGCTGCTGCTGTAGATCGCCTCTCGCTTGCTCACTTCGAGCAAGCGATAAGAGGCCGACGTGAGCACGGACGACATCTTTACTCCGGTGGAGTTTCCCTCTCTATCTCGAGAGCGGTTCTGTGCAAGTGAAAACCGGGGACAGGTAAGAGCGGTATATGAAGTGAGTACACACAAGAACCAGAAAGAGGAGAACGGGCGAGAGAGAGAAAAGGGAACACGCAATACCACACCAAAGTACGAGAGGTACGCTTTGAAGCGTTTAACGAGTTTTGCCTCGAATGAATTAGAAAATTAATGATTGCGCGAGAACGATAAAGGTGATGGCGGTGAGAGCAATTACGCTCACGACGCGACCTTTGCCCCACCGTTTTAATAACCCGCTGCTGGTCACATAATCGACATAATCTGTATTTCAATTATTCAATCACTTATTAGCCCAATTGCTCAATTATTCTTATGGTGGGGGAAAAAGAGAAACGAACCTCAAACGGATCCACTTCGTTGCAGCATTTCTTATTCAATGCGCGATGGAAGGCTGTATATATTTATTGGGAGGGTAAAAAGTAAATCGGCCTACGAAAAATTCACGTTGATTCGGGAAAAAAATATTTGTCGACACTCTCGTTATCTTGATATAAATGATCTAATCACTCGTAATCTCAATCGCATTTTTACTTCAATGCTTTTCAAAAAATTATGATTACAAGTCGTTGAACTCGACCGTTTTTTCCGCATTGTAGACTATTCGCAATCGGATTCTGCTAGCAGATTGCTTGTGATTAAAAGCAACAGAACTTTTTTCCTCTTTTCATCATGAAAGAAACGAAGAAAATTTATTCTCGCAATTATTGAAATTATGTGTAACTTATTTGTTGAGATTGATCAATTTTTCATATTATCATAGCGGTTTTAATACTTTCGTAGTTAAATCGTCAAGCAAAATGTGACAACAGCCATTTTCTATTTATATGCATATGCATATCCATATTTTAAAGCAGCTGGCTCACGGTGTTGTCAAACTTTCCACCACCGTTTGTGCCATTATTACTCGTTAACCTCAAACAAGTGTTTTTCTTTTTCCATTCTCAAGACATCATTGATATCTAAGAACATTATATTTTCTTATTCTCGTTTTTGGCTCTCTAAAGTTGAGAGGATTCAATTTCATGAAATCCAAATCGTCGCACAAGTGTGCCTGTCACAAGTGCCTGTGTATAACCCTTCGAAAAATGTGATTTTCGTTAATTGTTTTCTCGACAACTAGACGATAGATCCTATAATAATTCCGGGGATAGATGCACGCTGTATAGCATATTTTCAAATTTCAGCTCTAATAAAGTTGGAATTTTCAGTTTCCATTAGTTTCGTGGGAGCTTCCTTAAAATGCAAATAAGCGTACTTCGAGTAACTTTTGATTCGACTAATCGTGAAATTGGTGCTCGATTTTTCAATCTTCCGCAATCATTTTTGACGCGGTATCATCCATTTTCGGAACCAAACACGGCGTAAAGTCGATGAAAAACTCATCATTTGAGAAGGAGGCCATTCAGAAGACGGAGAAAAACCCCATTAACCCTCCAAGAGTTTAACGCTCTTGCGGAGGTCAATTATCCGGAGCTTACGAGCGGTAAGACGGGAGTGCAATTCCCTATGTTTTTAATGGGGAGCGAGTAGTTTATGTTCGAAACTACATACAACAATTGGCTCCGATAAACTGGTTCGACGAGTTTTGAGTCTAAATTGTAGCGCGTAGTCCGCACAGTTTACAATAAACACGAAGGGAAGTGCACCCGTGGGGAAGTTAGTATTTCAAACACATTTGATGGCCGCATGCATTTCTATATTTATCGATGCAATAAACGATATGACGAGGACGATAATCATCGACCGCGACGTCACCAAATATTAGGAGGTCTGCGGAAGGGCTTGTTGCATTACGAATGCAAAAGGTCAGAGCTGATAATAACGCGATGTTTTTCCGTAGAATCCGGACGCGATATTGAACTGCCAAGGAAACTCCAGCCCCTTTTTTCCCTGTGCAAACGGAAATAGAAATGAAGCGAGTGATTAAATGGGGCGAGCAAAGTGTTTTGACGAGCAGATTCGTATCTTCGAGCATTCTGAGCTCGTTAGGATCGTAAATATGATTAAAATTGCTTTCAAGTGCGTGCAACATTGTGTCATTAGCTGATTAATAATTCGATAATTTTGATAAATAATCTACGGTTTAATGAATGATTTTCGTCCCGAATCGACGGAAGCGTAGAATAATCTGGAAGCATGTTTAACAAGCTTGTTTATTCTTCCCTGCCCTTTCTTTCCGTGCTCGACTCGTTAAAATCGGCTAAATAAACACTATTTCGGTGTCCCGCTGCCGCGATAAAGCGCCCCGAGAAAGTAAGAATAATAGGAAGTTGTTACGATAAGGAAATAACAAAAGACAAGTATAAATGGAACACACCTTCCCTTTAGGTTCCAAACGCCTGACCTGAATTTCACTGCCATTTTATTGTACCTCTTTCATGATGCCTCTGCTTACCAAAGGTGTGGTCCATTCTTCTACATTCCAAACTGTGTTCTTTCACGAAAAAATAAAATCAGCTCGTGGTCAATTCACCTCGGATATACCCGCCAATGTAAACGTTATTTCGACCACTTTTTCGGATACACCTATTCCTCCGATCCTTCTTTCGGGTACCTCTGCTGTGCCAGTCTTTTTTTGTGAACGAAAACACGCGACGATAATAAAGAAAATTATTCATTCGCACCCTCCGTCTTTCGATCACTCAACATTTATTTACTTTGATTTCATTTTTCCCTATTTTTAACCAGAAATTTGTCTCCGACGTTTATGTATTTATCATAATTATTTAATTGTTTATTATTTATTATAATGATAATTATAATGAACCCGTAGACACCGCACGCTGGTGCAAATTTGCACCCACGAAAATTTCCAGTATCCAGAACTTCAAAATTCCTTTTTTCAATTTCACCATTTTTCAATAATAAAACTTAATTCCTCAATTTTTTTAATGCTTGTAATCGCGATTACTAAGGAATCGCTACCCCTAAAAAGTCTCGTTGTAACTTTAGTTCCATACATTAATGGATGAAACAAAAGCTTCGAAAGGTCCAAGTGCAAATTTGCACCAGTGTCGTGAGTGTGTGACCCCAAAAGGAGTGTGGTGTTTACTGGTTACCAATAATTCTATAGAATCATCTAATTATAATATTATGAAAAAAATAAAAATAATTATCATTTAGTTTTTAATTAAACTCTCTTTTCCGCTACAACCGCAGGCTCCATCGAAATGCAATATTGGTTTTTAACAAATAATTGACTTTTGTTCGTGTAAGTAAAAACAATTTATTGAACAAAAGTAGAGTAAACTACAATCCCCATTTATTTCAGTCGCGAATAAGAGAAACATTTTTTTTACGTCAGTTTTTATCAACGAAGCATGAGGGCTTTCATGCTCCATAACACGATTACCGAAACAACGGGCCGCGGCAAACTACCGCTATATTATGAATAATTTCGCACGGATATATCCCGTTTTGCGATCCCTCTCGGTGCGGAGGTAACGCTAACGTCAGTCCGTTTGCTCCGCTGTGAGAATGTTTGTCATAACTTATTGCCCGTGAGTATATAAAAGCAGCGAGAACTTTCAAGTAGAATTGACAGTAACAATAGCGAAGTGAATTTTCCACAGAAACCTCCGTCTCTTCCACCACACGCAGGAAACTTTCAGCACCGCAACTTTTGAATTGAACACCTTCTGTTAACCGAAAAGTACGGAAAAGTGTGAAATGATATTTGAAAATGATGCATCAGGCTCGTTCGTTCGATCGAACAAATGCGATAAACTATTCCATTAAATATTGAGAGGGAGAAAAGCTTCGGTTTTTATATACGGACCTTCGATCTCTCGTCAATTTAAAACGTTCTCTCTTGGAACGTAACAATTCGATTGGGAAAGAAAGCACAGAAACTAGTCGCTCCGCACGTGCCGCTATCGCTCGAATCATTACTCGATTTCCATTCCGAATTTCCATTACTCGGAGTAACGCGAGGAAACAACAACCGTATAAGAATCCTCAGAATAATTGTCTTGAAAAGGAGTGTGCGTTGTTCGAGGCTATAAAACGCTCTTCGTTTCTCGATATTCTATAGAAAATTATGGCGAATATCACTTTCATGTTGTGAATGAATAATCGATAAGAAGTGTAGTATATTCGGCGGTACAACACGGAAAAAATCTCAGGGATTGTCGAAGGCGTCTCGGAGCGATGGAATCGGTAATCGAAGACGAGATTATGATTCGCGGGAGCGTAATACACACGCTTCAAATACTTTCAGCGAAAATACATAGTCGCGGAAATGATAGGATCGATCGAAATGGGCTCGAATAAGAGATTCTACGGAGACGACGTTCATGTAAATAAGCCGGTGGATTTAATATCGGTACATGTGATATTCGTACGTGCGTTATTCGATCTTGATGGTTTTTCCACGGGCTAAGATTTCCTTCCTCTTTCTTGGCCTCTTTTCATATCAGACGTGTCTCCTGACGAAAGTAGAATAAGCGTGAGAAAGGTACTCGGATGGATCGATTTTTGAGCAGAATGGAAATCCTCCCCATCCCAATTGACCGAAGTCGTATTTCATTTTGCTCTCCTGCCCGCTTCTATTCTCTCTCTCTCTCTCATTTCGGTGCTCGGTTTCTCTTCGGGGAGTTTTTCGCCTTTTGAGCCAAAACGGAAGAGGCAGTATTGGGCGAACCGTTGGCCGACGGGAGTGGAAGAGCGCTATCTACATATACACTGCTGCCCCAGTGAGCAGCTTCCAAATCTTCACGAGTTTCCGTTTCTCTTGTGCGGAAGAAGAACTTCGTATTATCCGGTTGGAAGGGCCGTGGAGTCATGTCAAAATGACGTTGGAGTCTTCATCTTTTAAAGTACTGTTTGTGAAGCGGCAGCTCGACTTGCTTAGAACAAATTCAGCTACAATTACGTGCTTCGCGTTATGAAAATCAACTTCGTTTTGAACTGGGGAAAGGGAAGCATGGATTCGAAGATGAGCTGAATGAAATTCGCTGAGTTAACAATCAAACTCTTGTTGATTTACGCAAATTTTTAGGTGAATCGAGCCATTTCTCCATTCGGTGTGTTGCGAAAAGTTGAGAAAATGCCCGCACGTGAACGGAGCAATTAAAATGCCAAAAGTACAATCAACGAATGGAATTAATTGGAATTCTTTCTTTCGTGATTTCGGTTAGCATTTTTTTCTCCATTTTTCCATCCTCGCTGACTTCGTCACGATAAAGCTTCTCTTGAAATAATAATGTAACGGGTTACAATATGATCATTCCACGCGAAACAAGAATCGAGTACACACACGGATGCAAGAAAGTGAATTGGGAAAGTGGAGCTCTCGTGTTTGGACACAAAACCACTGCACTTCACGTTTAATCTGCAAAGTAAAAAACAACCTATAACTACGGTAATCCTTCCGAGACCGCGAACCTGCCAACTGCGGTTCCGCCTGACCGCAGACCCCGGTTACACAGAAAAAGGTAGATTTTTTTCGTATCTATTTTGGAAGCTGCTATCTGCCGTGTACTTGCTCGAATGAAAGTACTACAGTGGGCCAGACTCCGGTAGCGAAAATAAATATAGAGAAAAACATGCCTCACGTCCTAGCAATCGTTGGTGGTGGCTGACATTGTAAATGAAATTTATTCACAACGAGAATTCAAGAGTCAAAATGACCGTTGCAGCAGTAGAAATGGGGAGCAAATTAGAAGTTTTGAAGTCCGCTAAGCCCGAATAGTTTCACGGCAGTGCGATTAAAACTTTTCAATGTGAAAAAAAAAGTTTTTCGAAAAAAAAGCGAAGTCAGAGTCCTCTGACGCAGTCAGACGAATCCTTTCTTTGACAGCATCAAAAGATTTTTTCCTTTTCCTCAGCATTTGGAATATTTTCAGTGTACGATGTTACTTTTTAAAAAAAGATAAAATAAAAATTTGTTGTTAATTTCAAGATATTTGATTTGATTTCGATGAAAATTTGCCCTTCGGGCACTGTATAAAAGGCGAATTTGAAATCTCCGTGTCCGAAGGAAGGGTTGTTCGCACAGAACATGAAAAAAATGAGGCCACACTTGTCGGGGGCATCTTAGGATGCATTTTTCATATTGGTTGCAGCCCGAATGCGTGCTCCGCGGAAGGCGACAAGAGCAAAAAGAAATGACTTTTGTGAGGCCGAGTACGTGTGAGTATTCTCGAAGGAGTATAAAGACGAAGATCATTAATCAGTGTCCCTTGCAGGGGTTGCGATTCACTCAAGGATCGAAACACACCTCGTACACCCCGATGAGGATCCGAGGCTCCTGGACGTTTAATTTATTTGACTGATTGACGATCGTCTCGGAAAGATTATCTTTTTCGGTAGAGAAAAAGTGGCTCCAAAGAAAACGAGGCATCAAACCGCTGGCATATCTTCGCGTCTATGAAAAAAACGTAAATCTATATAATTACGAATGTGAAACAAGCTCGCGCAGGCGGAACACTCTTTTCTGCTGACAAATATGCATATCTTCATACGACGTGACGCTCTTCGAGAGACGCTCATTTCCCGAGAGTCTCAAACTCGTGACACACGCACACCGTACCTTCGCACATCTCTTGCCTCGAATCCAACGAGCACGTTACAATACACGACAGCGTATCAACCATGCCTGCGACCGGCTTGCACCTTCACGCGGAACATGCTGCACTTTTCGAAATTACGCTTAAGGATATCAAACAAAACGCTCGGAAAAAGCGAGAGAAAAAAAGTGTCGGGGAAGAAAAGCAGTAGTGATGCCTCGGCGGAATATAGAGCGACGAGTTACTCGCGATTTACGCCAAATTTATGATTCACTTTCAGTCATTTGATGATGTTACGTTATTAAAAACTATTTCAATTATTCCCACAAAGAAACCTCAATGAGGGAGTTAAATTCGTGAAGAAAATTCACGTACGCGAAGAGAATCGAAACGTTGATTATTATTAGAAAAGGAAAAAATTGGAATCCCTGTTATCAATGGAATGAACGGAACGTTTTTATGGAAATTTATATATATATATATTTTTTTTTAGTTATATTCACCGAATTTCGCCAGCCATTTAACTTTTATTGGTACAAATTCATTTTTCTTGAGAAAGTCTTGAAATTTACACAGAGTTTAAATGGCTAGTCGGCTGACGCACATCAAATTTTAAAGAGTTCGTGTTATTGGTTATTGAGATAAACGTGTTTAAATATGAAGAAAAATACACATGGTTATAGAGACTATGCATAAAAAATCGTTTATCTTTCCATATCACGATTGAACGCTTCTTACGAAGTTTATGAAAAACGTACACAGTAATAACGAAGTATTTAATGAAGATCTGAAAAAAAAATTCGAGACGATTGTCTTACTAATAATAAAGATATACTACCTTAAAGATTGAACGAAATTGGTAATGAACACATCTGCTTATTTCGGCATTTTGTTTCTACATGGCTTAGCCCATTCCTGTCATAGCCTTCTGTCTTCTTATACTTTTTTTTATCAATTTTTTTTACCCATAAAAAACTATAGTATTTGAACCAGGGACGAATAAAATTTCGGGATCAGTCAGTGAAGGATCCCCGATGAAATGATGGCTTGTAATTTCATTCGCCAAAATATGAGTCAAAAAAATGTATTTACAATTTCGAAGTAATAACTCTGGCATTAATTTAAAGTGACTATATCTTTAATTAGGAGGTAAAATTCGATCGAATTTAGACCCCTATAAAATCCTGTCCTTCGGGCATGATCTACCTCAATTCAATGTTTGAAGTCCTTTCAAAAGTAAAAATAAAAACAAACGCTACTTAAGTCTTTCTGACTCCAAGCGACTAGAGCGTACCGAAACATTCGATTTTAATCGCCTAAATCATCATATCTCGGAATTGAGTGAACGGATTTACTTGCAACAAGGATCAATTGAAAGAGAAAAATCGAAAAAAAAAATCATCACTAATTTTCAGATTTTTAACTACAATGATTTGTCCGTGAGAACGGTTTGAAAAACGTTATGACGTCATAAATCGACATATTCGCGTATATAAGAGTGCGGCAGGGCTCGCGCTGACTTTACTTTTAACGCGTCTCTTGACATTGCGCTTGCAGAAATAATTGATGTGAAATATTTTCCAGTATCGTGTTCCATACCGTTTGTAAGATAATTAAAAAAATATATTCAATGCGGATATTTAGTTTATTGAAATGATGCCGAATCTTCTCGTTGGAGTAAGTTTTGAATGGAACTGTAATTTGCATGCACGTTAGTCCAGTGTTTAATGAAAAAGGTCCTTGCGGCGAGGGCGATATCAGTACGTACACCGCGTTATGTGGGTGGTGCACCGGTCGGTAGATTCTGGACTTTCATCGACCCCTGTCCGATTCGCATTGTTACGATTTTGTCGAGCGTCAAGCCGATGAGCTCATAAACCTATTTAAGCCGTTCGCTGAACAATCATTCTGTCCACAACTACTGAATTAACATTGATCCCAACGATCCCAACGAAGCAACTCAACCATTTGATTCTCGTATAGTTTACACTTGTGATTATGATGAGCTCATTCAAATTTGAGCTTTCGCACGATGATAAACAACGCTGCGTCTTTTCCACCTCCAAATAATACAAGATGGTCACAATATTCTTTCCATTTATCCAAAAACGATTCGATGGACGTTTAGCCTTCACTTCGGCAAGTTTTGATACATATTCGAACGGCCTTTTGTAAGATTTTTTAAAACCTTTGTCAATTTTTATTTGTTGTCTTAATCGCTATTCGATTACTGCATTTGGTAGAAAAAGGATTAATTTCAATGATTAACCGAACATAAAACCGGTTTTTTTCAATGATACATGAGCCTTAAACTTGGCCTCAAGCTAGTACGACACTCGATCGATTAATGATGAATGATCGAGGCGAATGTGCGGTGAAAAATGTAGACACGATTTTGATAACGAATGATGATAAATGGAAAAAGTCGTAACGAGAGGGTGAGGGTCATTCACTATCGTTAAATCTCCTTGCATATCGATGGCTACTTATCGACATTCGTGTCGAAACACGCTCGTGGAGTACGTCAGTAGAATATGACGATAATATTGCAGACGGCGGTGCTATTACGCTAGAAATATTGCGATTTTTCTTGGGAGCTCGAGAGCGGGAAGCCATTCACAGCACTCACTCGTGATTGAACGAGCCACCCCTCAGATTGACGGATCGAAAGTTCCACAGTATACGCTTTGTCTTGGTGAAAACGAATACAGAGGATCGCGGCCATGAGGAGTTTGATTCATCGTTCGTAGCATATGGAATTTTCTCCGGACGTTTGAGACGCTCCTGGAAATTGGCTTTGTTTCATCAGCGAACTCACCGCGAAGATACTTTCATCGAATCTCGCTTATGGCACATTTTACGATGTTACGCAGCTCGAGAGAACGAGGCTCCAGTAGAGAAGCTCAATAATGGTCAGACCTGGAAAACGTCGAAGACTGAAATTGAGTTTACGAGTGTTTTAGGACTGTGCGGATTTCTGGTGAGTGGTCATTCTCGCAGTGGCTCCTCGAGCCTCGTTCCAATGGTTCATTAATATGTCCGATCGCTCGTTCATTATTCATTGACATGATGCGAAAGTTCCAAACCGAAAAATCCATGAAATCTCTTGTTCCACAGCGTCCGATGGTTCACTCGTACTTGAGTATTACTTTTGTAGGAGTTTGTATACGTAAAGTTAGTCCGTAGCGTGTCGAGTGAATGGCCATAGGTTGGGTGAGAAGTGTCCAAACGTAAAGAGCCACTCCGTTTGATAAATACTCGAGACGTGCTGTTCCCACAATGTACATCCGTGCCTGACGATCTCCCCCGACCCCACACGAGCCCCGACAAAAGCCGTTCGATCTCGAGAGAATATTTTTTTCCTGACCTCTTGCCGGCTCCCTTGATCGTTTTTTCCTCTCGAGCTTGCTACGTATCCACTTACCAATGAACCTTTTTCCTCTTACACACGCTTCGAGCACATTTCACTTGTTCAACACGCTTTTTGCGTGCTTCGCGTGCATAAATAACATTGGGGAATGAATTTTTTATAATGAGGGAGGAGCGCTGATAGCCAATTAAATGATGAAGCCGATAAAACATTGAACACCTTTTGCTATCTGATGAATGAAGTCGTAATCTGTTTACGACAGAAACGAATAACGCCGATGCGGGATACTGCCTCAATTTTCTACGATTCATAATAAACGATTCCACCATAAATTCAACGAGTCTAAAACCACTTTTCGCTCGTCTCTGCCAAGAAACAAAGCCCCGCCCCTTCCGTCATTCCGATCTCACAGTCCAGCCTCTGAAGTGCTCGGACACATTTTTCCTTCAAAGAATCCATCATCGATCTCTCTCGGGATCCTAGGAATGATAATTAAAATGAATTTCCAAAAACACTAGCAAAATCCACTCCGACTAGCCTGTTAACCGACAAATTTTGATATCCTCATCACAGGCTCCTTCCAATTATACTTTTTTTCAGTATCTCTAGCAGGCCGAGAAAGCAGATTAATCGAGAATGGAAAAACGAGTCACGAGCCTGCGGGGGTGAGAGCTACGCAGAATGACAGAAAGGAGAATCGATTGGGAGTTCGGTAGCGTTGCGACCGTCATACGCCACATATACAATGGTTTCGAGTAATCGAGAAGGATATCAGTGGTAAATGGCCCGTGTAATTATTTACATAGCGTGGACGATGGAGCAGAGAGCCCGCAGGATGTCCGGCGACGTGTACTTCAACGAAATGTTCACTTGCACGCAGCATCAGTCAACAGTTACGTCAATCGATACGCCCTCGTACGTCCATTACACCAATAATAATATCCTATATCTGTATCATTCGGTGACATAAATATCTCCTTGGGAGCAAATAAACATTTCGACGATCAATTGATCGAAACAAACGGTCCAAACGACTCTTCGAGGCATTTTCACATTATTTGCCCTATCTCGTTCGCCAGAGCAAAGTGCGTTCGGTCTAAACGGCACTGATATCGAATTAAACAATATACGACCTTTAGCAAGCATCACGCTCCGCAGCTGATGGAGCCTCGTCGAATGAGTACTGCATCTCTAAAATGCATTGGTGCTCTTAAACGAATTGATTGAAGTAAATAAACTTGTTTAGTACTCCAGCTAAATGAGTCGAATGTCAATTTCTATCGGCGCAAGCCGGGAAACTATCGCGATAAATTCGCAAATGATTTTATCAGCAAATGCAAAATTCCAGTTGACAATCGAGATCTTTCAAAGGATGACCGAAGCTTGCCAACCGGTTTTCGGCCACGACCGCATTACTTCTCATAAAAATCCTCCGCGAACTCGAGTCCACTTTTATTCCTCGAGGGCCCTCGCTCCACTGTCCGCCAGTACCGATTCGATTGAGCCTAATTATTCGAACGCAATTTACTGAAAAAATCGTCGTTACGCTTTCTTTGAATTGCCTGCTGGTTTGAGCCCAGCATAAAATTGTTATTCAGAGGCATCAAGCAAAGTGCTTCTGCAAGGTTCCTGCACGGAGAGAAAAAAATAGTAAGAATGTAGTAAGCTGCCGTGGTATTGGGGTTCTATATCGCCCATTTTGGAGGTTTTTACCAAAAACATTGTAATTTCCAAGTAAATTCTGAATGAAAATTTTTAAATTGCGTATTTTGCTGTGACAAAGGTTTAAACTGTGCTATTTTTTCCTACATAGTTCACCAAGGAAACGTTGTAAAATTTATGTTGACTCGATCATGAACTGCGTCAAGTAGAATTATTATACCGTTTTGCTATGCTTAGTACTGTTTTCACAATTGAAATTTACAGTTGAACATAGTAAAATTTGAGAAGCTCGAACACAAGCATCGATCATACGCCAAAGTGTTTAGAAATTTACTATGGTAAATAACAGAATTTCATTCGCGATTGTACGATAATATACCGGTATACATGTGTACCGATGTATTTATTTTGACATCAGACATCAATTTTCATCGAGTCGCTTCACAAAAAATTACTATGCATGTTCGTAAGAATTAATAAATATTACGATATAGAACCCTACTTCTATGGCACCATAGTAGTTTTTAGTGAAATTTTCTCTCCGTGTGGGCTCGAACGCGTCTTTTAATTCTTCAGATTTCCTGACAAACTTCGACCCAAAAACGATGTTTTTAAAGAACGCCGAGACGTTTCTCGCCTTTTCCATCGAACGCGATACTTTTCTTTCGTTCCTTGGCTCTCATTATTTTCGGATATTCGTCGATTTGCCATAAATCTCTTTAAACCTGTCAGAAGCCAGGTAAGCCGAATATTACAGTCTTCCGGCTGATAAAAGAATAAGAAGCTTCATTTGACATTGAAGAATGGGGGCTGCGCTTTTACAGAGTTTTTCCCCGATTCGTAAATAATAAATATAGAGCAAAAGTTTCCTCAAAAGAGCCTTCTCATTCGGTGTAAAGTTCCAACAAGTTTCCCGCGTGTTCCCCGTAGAGGTATGAGCAGTAGATCACCACACAGGGTTCGAGAGATGCCGCGAGGAGCTTGAATCGCAAGTGAATTCGCAACTGGACAATTGCCCTTAGTTCCGGTGGAAGCGGAGATTCGTTGGATCGAGTTTTGTCGCATATAAATGTCGCTTCGAGTGGCTGTGGAACTTGTAGAAAGAGGATTGTAATCGCGAGAGGCGTTTGTACGAAGAGAGACCGATCCAAACGCGAGGTAGAAGCGTAGAGGCGAATATAATAACCGAGCGTCGTATTGTAAGTCGTTTTGTATGATAATTCGAGGAAGAGCTAGGCAAGCCAGCGTGTTAAATTCAACGCTCGTAGCATCCCTTCCGCGCGTTTGAATAATCGGATAGTGATAGAAACATCGAGATAGATTCATCCCCGCAGTGGCGAATGCAGGCCGAGCTCGATCGCGATGAAATCTCGTCGAACAAAGCCGTCCACGTGGTGTGCGAGTCAGATGCGGCCAATTATGTTGTTACGGTTGACCGCGTGATCGCATAGGAAGAGCCAGCCAGAGGAGAATCCAAAACTCCCCATCCGGAGCGAGTCCTCGATCCTCGGGGATATTCGAGCGGTGCCTTCTCCGCTTGATTCTCTATCGAGACGTATTCGCATATCGAAAAGCCATGGCTTTTCGAGTTCACGTGTTTTCGAAGTGTGAGAATCCCTTCGGAAGGCAATTTCTTGACAGTTATCTTCAGGGAGTTTTCGGTCCTTCGATCTACGCTGGAAAAAAAAAATAAAAAAAATAAAAAAAACATTTTACTTACTTGAATTGGATTTGCGAAATTTGCGTCAATGAAACAGAAAATTCGTTGATTCCTCCGCGCAATTCGGTAGTTCCACCGACGACTAAAAGATTGTCGAATCGACAAAAAGTGGGTTGAACCGAGCCTGCAAAAATATTGAGGTTTCAAGAAATTTTGGCACAAAAATATCGTTCTGATCGATTCGAGCTCGACTTGTCTAACGAAAAAAACAAAACGCGTCCAGGTCGTGAGACGTAAAGGTAAAGGGCTGCCGAAGAGGATAATTCGTTCGACGTTTTCTCCCAGCAATTACGAAGAAAAAGGTAATGCGGAGTAGCACGAGAGAAAAACATATTGCGCCCATGAGAGAGCCTCCGTTAGAAATTCATGGAATCTCTCGAAACCCATCTCGAGGAAACGGGAGAATCGTCTTTATTCCGCGGTAAGACGAAAAGGATTTATACCTTTTGAGATAGCGAGCCCCTGCTGTGTCGTAAAAACTATTCTGTGCCACCCCCATCGCGTCCTCTTCATCCCCTCTTGCTCTTCGGCTATCGTTCCAATCGTACTCGAAAAAACGCACTTCGTGTATGCACATTCAGAGCGACGCAGAGACTATTTATTACGACGAATATGAAGATTGTAAGGGATTAAATTCAATTAGGAGAGTGAACACGATAATTTATGGGATATGCTTCGACTCAGCGATGCTTCGCTGCTGAATTCTTGTCGCGGAGTCGTCGATCGAGATCGTTTTCAGAGGCCAATATATTAAGGAGTTTCGGTACAGAAGTCTAAATATTAAGAAATTGATCAAATTTGGTGATAATGTTCTTCAACATCGAGTGCGAAAACAGAATTTTTTTCAAAATTTTCTTCTACTTAGTTATCGAGTAATTACGCATTAAAGCAGATTTCTTATGCCCGGGATGTATACCTATAGAAATGGAAACGCTATGCTTATACACGTGAACTTTAGTGATCAATTACTCGACAACTGTGTAGAAGAAAAATCTTAAAAAATTTGTATTGTCAAATTTGGCACTAAAGAATATGTTCACCAAAGTTTATAAAATTTTGAACTTTATGAAATTTTTTATGTTTTTAACATGGCTTAGAATGACAACATTGTATCGACTGTACCGAAACTCCTTAAATCCCATTTCTCAGAAACGTAGCATTGAGAAAAAAAAAAACAAAACTGTGGAAATTCTATCGAACGAAGTTACCCGCCAAGTAATTATTCATGATCCGATTGTTCGAAAATAAGCTTTTGCTGAAAAATCCTCTAATCTACTTGAAATACCCTGAACGCCGTCCAGAGAAAAGTCTTTATAAAACTATACGGAGCTTAATTCGCAGTTCTCTAATGGTATTGGACTTTTCTATATCGGATTCCCGTCACGGAGGACCGATACACTTTCGTTACGATGGCAAAAACTGTGATAAACTGATTTCCAGTCGCGCATCATCGTTTTTTCCTATTAAATGTCAATTGTAGCCCAGATAAGAATTCAACTTACATTGAACAACTGTCATTTTCAATTTTTGTTAAAATACTTTTTTAGTATTTCGATTTATTAATCCCAGAGCGATTCAGTCGCTTGTGTAGAATAAAAACGAAACCTACGCTTCTCTTTTAATTTACGTTTTTTCGCGTTGGCCGAGTCGATTATTCGACGAATGCTCGAACACACAAAAACACACAAATTTTCATCGTCGATCAGTAATTTTTACCAATTTTTTAATAAATACGATTAACGAAGACGAATATTATTTTTGTTTCCACTATTCCAACGTTTCTCTGCATCGCGATATGAAATTTCAATGTGTTATATGAACATGATATATACAATCTGTGAACTCTCTCATATTTACTTCGAATATTCTACTACGCTTATTCGAAACTGGAAAGTTAATGTGAATATTGAAAATTTTCAAACGATCGAATATAAATATTATGGTCGAGTCGCTTTTGATTCTTTCAAACATTATAAAAAGGATGTCGTTTTCCTTGACCGTTCAAAATGAAGACTTATTCACCAAACTTTATATCTGGTTCAATAAATTTTCACATTCATCTTCGTAGCTATAAATCTTATAACCCACCTGTCGAGCCCTCCGCAAGAAAACGTATGCGATTGTAGTATATGCTTTTCTGTTTCTATCGTACCTCGTACTAGAGCATTTCGTTGGAGGTGTTTTGTTACGTGCAGCAAAACACCGGACGCGATACACGTCGTCTGTACACGTTACCTTCGTATTTATATGTGTGCGAGCGCGTGGAGACATGCATATATGTACATCATAAATACTGACACAAGGGAATATCCATCATCCGGCTCGAGTATCTCGTTTCCCCGACGAAATTAATTAACAAACACGCGTCTCTCTGTTGCCGTGCAAACACTGTAACGGCCAGAGAGCTTTCGGCTGTTTCGAGAAGAGCGAATAATAAAAACACGGGATCAAGAGTTACAGCGGTCGAAAAACAAACGAGAGGAAAATCCGATCTTTTGAAACGTAGTATAGTGAAAAAATGCGATCAAAATATGAACTGTTCGCTAACCTTTAAAAGCGCGCACAGAATAGTTATGTGTATGGAGACGGAATTGCGCGGAATGAAGAAATAAATAAAAGAGAATACAAAAATGAGCAGCCCCTGGTGGCAGGTTTATGAAACCTAAGGCCAAGCAGAAACCGATGGCATTTCTAACAGTGTATAGTGACAGGTCAAAAAAATGAAACGCGAAGTACGGGTCCGAAAAACAAAAAATATAAACGTTCAAATACGATAATTGTACGAGAATTTGATCGATGTTTGAAAACCCTCGGGCGCCACTCTTCCCTCGCTGTTTCCTTTATTTCGCGAACATTTTCATTCGACCAAATTGTCTTTTTTTTTTCGTTTTGTACTGGCCTTTTGTAAAAAACGATTTAGCGTTCAGTCTTGCACTCGCGACGGGGGAAAAAGATGAATAAAATCTCATACAATAATTCCGACAGCGAAAGTGGCCCGAGTATTCGACAACAAGGGGATCGGAAAAAATAAACATCTCGAAAACTCGTGGCCATGAACACTGCCACCGATGGCAAGGAAAAAAAACAGAGAAATGAATTGTCCACGAGAAAATCGAAGTCGGTCCCGCAGAGAATCGAGATTGCTCTGAAACTTTTTTCTACCTCGACTATTTCCGGAGACATTGGCTCGGCTCACGCGCCGTTCCAATAATAAATAAAACTAGCCAGATACGGATTGAAACGTAATTTAACGTGACCTGAGAAAATTCACTTTATAGTAAAATTCCACACATTTCAAACGCATGTTCAAAAACAAAAAATCGTAAATTACCCCTTCGATATTTAATTGTTTTTGCTTCCTCATAGAGGAAGCTATGTGATGATGAAAATTTTTTTCCCAGTTTTCAATGTCAATGTGCTTAAAATGTCCCAAAACATCGAAAAATTATATCTAGAAAAAATTATGGCACTGCAAAATTAAAATGCTTATAACTCGGAAACGGTTTGAGATACAGGGCTACCGCTTTGCACAGATGTTAATCTATCCAAGCTCTTCATTCTCTGATAATTTTGTTAGAATTTGTAAAAAATTACGAATCCTACGACATTTTGAAATTTTCATAAAAAGGGTGTCGACGCTCTAACGTTCGAAAATGTTAAGATTTATTAATAATTTTTTTTTTTTTATAAATAGACTATCATAATAGGAAGATTGGTATTGAATTTGGGGAATATCGGTTGAGCGGTTTAAATTTTGATTTTTTGAATTTTACGAAAATATGAGTTTTTCAAAAAATCGTCCAACCGCTTCAATTTTTTGAAATTTTGTAAGATATTGTGTATAAGTATGTACTTTCTCTATACTTTCCAGCAAAGTTGATGAAAATTGAAAGTTGCAAACTGTTTTTTCTGATGGCTCGTCATTCAGTTTTTTTTAATGCATTTAACCCTCTCAGAGCGAGACCTATTTCACGTTGACGGAAAATGATTCCCTTCATAATTTTATCTCAAAATACTTTCTAGTTTCCGAATTCATTGTGACATTTCGGTTTTTTTGTTGGGAAATATGAATTTTTGAATGTTCGCTGCGCGCAGCACCAGGTCCTTGGGGAGCAAAATCAGGAAAATTTACGAATGAATCTAGCACCGAATACCTTAAATACATCATATTAGCTTCCCTTTGAAAGGAAATAACGATTGGAGTACGGAAAAAAAATGTATACCCACTTTTCCTTTGCGATAACTAAAGCACCTTTTCACACAACGCCGACTTCATATTGATATTTCGATGAGTTAAAGCAGTTTATCTCTTGGTTTAGGAGTATCTAAGGTGCAATCTAACCTTGCTTCATGAAAATAGGCAGTTAGAACCCCGACCTTACTGACCGATGCAGTTTTATTGGGCTTGGAAGCGCGTGTTGCGTAGAAGCAACATACGGTCCGAGAGGATTAAACAAAGAGATAAATTAAAGTTCGTAATCGAAGATAGAGAAAATACCTTATTTCCTTGTATACAAAAAAAATGCTATGAAGAAGCCAAAATGAAAAATAAAATCTTGACCATGTTGAGGAAGCAATTTGCAAATTTTAATTTGCAGCATTTTTTTGTTTTTTTTAACAAATGAGAGGCTTTTTTAAGAATTTTTACATTTGACCTACTTCAATCTCAAATTGTGCTTTTTCACCTCACCCCTTAGATTTTGATTTCTTTGTTAAACTTCCATCAATAATCCCAGACAATGATTCATCAAATATTCCATCAATAAAATACTAAACCGTAAGCCGAATAACAGCGCAACGATTACAAAATTTGAAAACTTCAACTGAGAGAACATTTCATTGTCATTGGTTAAGAACTTTATATTTTTTCTGGTTTTTAGTATGAGCCGCAGAGACGACCCGTCACGTTGTCCCGAGCATAAGACTCACTCTACCTTTCTTCCTCCTTTTGTGCTAGAAACTCTTTCGTAGTTGATTCCTCGGAGAAATCTCATTTTGAGCTGTCCACCCTTTGCGAAGCCAATCGAAACGGGATCAAATGGGAACGTCCGGGGAATTTGTCGACGTATCTCCTTCCCTAACCCAGCCCCTGAAATTATACCGCTAGAAAATGCGACTCGGCGATCACGTGAAGGAGGACAAAAACGAGGGAAGAATTGCAAATAACCATATTCCGTTAATCTCGACGGAGCAATATTATCTTGGGAATAAATCATTATTTTATCTTTTCCACATCCTTCTTAATAAACTACAAATACTGAATCCGTACTAAAAAAAATAAAACGAATAAAAATTCACCGATAAGACCTGATCAATTTTCAGATCGATAAATTTTATAAATGTGTAAAAAATACATTTTAATTTTACTGCTCAAAGAACCTGAAAATTGCATAACAAGAAAGGATGGAAATACACCAAAAAAATGTTGATTTTTTACTATACACCGACAAAGAGAATCGCGAAACCTGATCAGGCCTTTTTTTTACATTCTCCATTGAACTCAAAAGTTGATTTTTGGAGTGAGATTGAAATCCAAAAACACAAGTAGAGTTAAACCATGCGAAATAATCCGTGAATTGTTATACTAAATTTGCTGACTTTTTTCCATATCATTATGCTAAAACGATCAGATTTCTCAATAAAAGACGCTCAGTATCTTAAAATCTTCGTAAAATGTTCGAAGAAAGGAAAATTGTGATTCGTTCGCGTTTTTTTTTTCGATAATTGTAGAGTTAACCGCAGTGTTATAAACGCCTTCCTGTAACGTATTCGAAACAGGGCAGTATCAAAAGGAATTGTAAAATAAAAAACTAAAAAGCTGCTGAAACAGCGCCGCTGATTTAGTGCCAAGAAGTGGCGCTAATGTGGAGTTTGTAAACAGTTGTCGAGTCCCGAAATTGGAGTAAATGGTTCGAGCGGAAGTTGGTATTTCAAGACCGAAATAATCTCGGTTAATCTGGATATCTCGACGGAGGATTAAAAAGCATTATTAATAGTAGGGGGTCGTGAACTTTGACATCCGGCTACGAAAGTTCCGGGATGAGATAAGCCGCAGAAACCAAATCCGATAGGAATTTGAGGTTCGACGTTCGCCAGATTTGCTCGTAAATAAATTTCGTCGAGTATTTTTTTCTTTCGTACATTATCGAGAAGGGATTTTCGATCGATGGATCACGAAACAGTAAATGCATCGATGCGTAGACCATTTGAGAACAAATTGCAATAACTCAGCCGATATAAGGGTGTTTTTGTTTTTTTTTCTCGTTTACTGAAAAATGCTACTACAAATTCATTCATCATCATAATAGTAATAACACGAGATACCTCTAAGGTTCTCGCGTGACGGTTTGAAAGCGTTGCAACACGCAGGGCTATTTTAACAAGGATGTGTAACTCGTTCGATCGACTTTTCTTAGGTATTTTTTTTTTGTATCTTTGTCCTGAGGACGTTAAAATCGTAAACGAATGTCTAATTACATGACGGGATAATTCAAGACTTCTCGCCTTCGATTCGAAAACGAGAAAACGCACGATTATAGTCTAATTCATATTGCAAAGCATATAATTTTTGTTTGTTTTTTTTTCTCGATTAAGTGAATGACAAATATGTTACAATTGAAATTTTATCCCTCTCTCGATCAATTGAAGTAGCCAACGACCGTCATTTATTTACGATCTTTTTTTTTTCCATTGTTACTTAAAGAACTGTAACCAGGGGGTAAATGTCAAGTTTGCATAACATGTTTGTCGAGTTTTTTTAATTTTTTTGTTTCTTTTTTTCTTTTTTTTCACCCAGCTGTGTTTGCTGATTACTTAAGCAACTCGTGTCTCGATGGTCCGCCAATCACCACTGAGTTTAAATGTGTGTGTCGCGTGTGTATGTATGTGTGTGTGTGTGTGTGTGGTGTTTTGCTGAGCATCTGAAAATTCGAAAAATTAATCATGAATCGTAGCAAGGGATGTTGGTTGATTTCTTTCTTGTTATTTTTATTTCATCATTGAGAATTCGAGATAATTGAGAATAAGCGAGGATAAAGTTAATTACGTTAATCTTAGCGGCCTCTAAGCTTCCGGCTTGGCAAGGGGCGCATCTTTTTTTGCTTCCACTGGCGCAGCATCAACTTCTTTTATTTCTACGGCTGCCGGTTTTGCGTCTTCGGCCGCTTCCTTCTTTGGCGCAACCTTTGAATAAGAAATCACGTTTTTGGATCAATATTTCATCAGATATCACTTGATATTTCAACGAACATCGGAATACAATTTTTTCTTCTTTTATTTGGCAAATTAAATTTCATTCAAGATTAATTTTTCATTATTCATAATTCAGTGAAACTAAAGCTTCTCAGAAACTATTTTTTTTTCAAAAATGACGTTTACGCCAGAAGCACAATTACTTTCTACGAATTTTTGGTGTTTTTTCACATTTAACACTTATTCTTTGAACGTCAAACAAAAGAGTTGTGATCAGAAATATAAAAAAACAAAATTAAAGATGATGAGACACATGTAAAAACTTTTCTTTACGTTTACCTCCTCTTTGCTCGCCTCGTCAAAATTCTCAACAAGATCGGGCACTTCGTCGTCCTCTGCAAGAGTGGCTTTGCCAACTGTGCTGCCAGCTACTGTTCTGGCCAGCTGTTTGAGCTGATTCAAACCTTCAGGACCAAGCTGACTCAGAATGTTCGGCAACATTTCTGTGATTTGTTTGTTCTCACCATGGCCAGTGATGGCAAACGTATTCGCCGAAAGACTGGCTTGGGCTTTTGGATTGTTGAAGTGAATTACAGTACCGTCATCCTTAATCATATTCACTTCCTCAATACCCGGAATTGTGTTGACGGACAACTTCTTCAAACAACTTTGCAGCTTCTTGTCGTCGGTGGCTGCAGTTGCGTGAACGACCTGCAATTTTTAATAATAAAAGCCTTTATATTAGATTATACGTATATATTTTCCTTCTATCACCTTATAAGTACTGTTTGATTTTCCAATAATAACCAGTGTAATTGATAACATACAACATTTGATAAATAATAACATGGAGATACTTCTTTCCGTTAACATTTGTTAGGGAAAGCATTTTAAGATTTAAAAAAGTTGACGGAGTCTTAAAAATCAAATTTTCTATCTAACGTATCATTATCTCGAAGAGTAAAGAATACGTCCTCATAAAAATATACTAAATGTTGATTGAGAAGAGCAATTAAATCAATTTTCATGTAGCAGGAACAGAATGTGCCTCCGTGACAAAAAACCATTTTTCAATTGTTATGCTTTAAATTTCTCATCAATTTTTTGACAATTGTTTGTCAATTGAGGAGACTTTTAAGGTATAACGAAGCAAATAAGTCAAGAAGAATTCATATTCATGTAAATACAAGTTCAACTAGTGTTGATTGTTTGACAATTTTAATGAGTTGATTGTAATTTAGTTATCATTCATATGGTAATGAGAATGTTTAAGAATCGAGATGAATTGGGCTGAAAAATTAAAACTTATTCATATGGTTTCAAAAAATGATAACTACTATTATCAGAGAGATTTCACTAGAATCATCTTTATCAAAACACTTGTTTTCTTTCTCCTTTTCATTGCATGGTCAATGAAAAAATCTACTCGACAAAGTTTGGAAATAGTGAAAGTGGTTAACCTCGAATTGTGGTAAGATAACCAAATCTATTCTGGTCACAAACCTATGTTCTAGGCAAGCTATGGGGAGATAACCATATTTGGTAGTAAAATTTCTTGTCACTGAACCCCAGCAGAGTTTACATAAAATTGATGACTTTTCTATCATTTTTTATCGTTCTTTCAAACATGACACTGGTTTGACTGTGAAAAAATTTTTGCCACCCAGTTAGCCCTTTGCACCAACTTCGAATAGGAAATTTGCAGAATCAGTGTCGATTGTTAAGAAAAATAAAAACTGAAAAATCAAACTTTGGATGCTTTGGTTTAATGTCCTCAAATAGATTTTCAGAGCCTCAAATTTCTACACATTGGAAAAATTCGGCAAATCGGTAGATTGAATAATATAGTTCGCAATGCCCCAATGTTCCCTTAAAAGAACATGCGTAGTCGAATTTCACACGAAAATAGATCATAAATTTGTAGAAAAAAAAACTAGTTTTTTAATATATTTTTTCGCAATTATGTGCAAATGAATTTTTCGAGATAAAAAATGTATCGAGTTGGGGGGCGTCACGATTGGAACAAAAAAACGTTGTCAACGATGATCGCAACATCACTCACATTGTTATTCATTATATGTAACAAAGCCATAATTTTCGAGAGATCGATAATTCATTCTTCTAAAGATTAATTGTAATTGAGGCTGTTTAATTTCATCATACCTTCTTCTTACGACGGGGTGTACCCTTGCCACCAATCCTCACTTGTGCCTGGAGTTTCTTCAGCTTCTCGGGATTCATTTCGAACGGTTGTTTGCTCAAAATATTAATCAAACACTGGTTTCGATGATAAAAATTGCTCGAAGCAATAGATATTCAGGCAGAAAAAAATCAAGACGACCCAAGCGGCCGGCAACAAAACACGTGCTCACTGTTGGCCGCGAAAGGGTCAAGAAAATGGAAGTTAGCTTCTCTATAACTATTCTACGTCAGAGTCGACTTCCGTCGCGCTCGCGATCCCCTTCTCATCCGCCAAAGTCAGTGATAGAACTGAATCGTTTATAAAAAAATAGAAAATTCGTTGTTTACAAAAAATACTCCTCTGTCTGAGGAAAATAAAAAGTTTCTAATTTTATGAATTCTTTTATTATATTTCCGGATTCTTATCATTATTAATTGCGTAGCGAAATAAGTGAGAACTAACAACAGATTTGATACTCGTAGTTTTCAGAAACTATACGTTTGCAATGCTGACAACTTTAGAAAAGAAAAATTGGAGAACAATTTTTTTTTCACCAAAATATTTTGTGCCCCCGGCGGTGGTGGTGGACAACTAAGGATCGTTACGAGAAAATATTCCGAAGTGTTATTTGATTTTTTTCAAACTCGTGAAGTGACCCTGTCTTCATTCTTTTTTAATTATGCATTTGGACGTGCATCCGAATTGGACTGGCTACTGGCTAATGTAAGAGAGAAATATTTGCGAATAGAGAAAGAGAGAAAGCACAAGAAAAAGGAAAAATTCTAAACACGCATGCGCGAGATGCAATACGGCCAATACAACGTCCGAATGCGGTAACCGAAATAATTTTTGTAAAAAAATAATAATAGTTCGATTACAAGCAGCCTTTCATTACAAACCTTATACTCATATAGGTCGCATGAGAAATCAATCCTACTAAATTTTTTGAACTTAACATTCGGGCAATTTGTACTTAAAAAATAACTCAAAATTTTGGAAGAAAATAAATAAATATTGTTAGAGCAAATGAATATAAGCGTAGCTTTAATATTTTTTTCTCTTCCACGATCAATAATCAATTGTCTTATCAATAACGACAGGTTTCAAAAAATATATCACGCTGCACCTGTTTCTTTAACCAAATTGAATTTTCGAAGGTTTTTATTCATTAAAATGAAACACGTGACTATTGAAAACAGGAATTTATTAATTTTTACAAATATAAATAATGTTGGTATTTTTCGTGTCTCAAACCCCTCGATCGCCAATTCATCTTTTCATCCGCTCGTTTAATCTGCACAATAGTAATTTTCATTCTCGATTGATAAAACGGAAAAATGGTTAAAAAGATGAATTGCTAAATAGGCTGAAGTCACAACGAAAATTCAACTACACACAATATGTACAAATGATTTGCATCGTGTTAAATACAAAATCAGCACTAAACCCATCACACACTATTCCGATTTCGCAATCGATTACGTTAGTGCACGAGCTATGCATATGATGACAAATATACGAGAAAGAATAAAGACGAATTATTATTTTTCTATATTTTCTAGACGCGTGAATATCACATATTCATTTTCCGTTTGTTTGCTTTTCAAACAATGATTCCCGTCGAGAACAACGAATCCTCGAAGTTTTTGTCTTACTTCCTTCCTTCAGAAAAATTTTCTTTTTCAAGCATTGTTTTTTATCGAGCTCAGTAGTTTTTAGATAAGGCCAGCTTTCTCCACCTTTGAGGGGTTTCGTTTTTCACGTGCCCGAACTCAAATCGTATCCTGAGCTCACCTATTTTGGACACAGGAAGTATATCCGGTATCCATTCAATCAAAAATGGCGTTGGCTCGATCTGGTTCGGCGATGTATTTCCTGCAATCAAAGGAAGTTACAACTAACTGTGCTGAAAAACTTTCGAGCAGATCAACCTCGAGTGTAAAGAAAATCCAGCTCAACTGATCAAGATTCAGATTGATATTAGTTCCGATCGATTACTCATTTTTTCGTGAAAACAGTAAAATTTTGACAGATTCGCACAAAACGAACCAATTGAAATTTTGAGCAATCTAGTTAATTCCGATAAGTAATCAAGTTTAGTTGAAAATGATGGTCACTGTTTTTCTTGAATTATTGACGAAAAAAATCGAGATGAGTAGTTAAAATTTATACGCACCAACTTTCAAATACGTTTTCAACTCCAGAGGTTTAATCAGAGCTTTGTTACCGGTTTTTTTAAACCGATCAATTTCTGTTTCTTCTCGTTTGTAAAGTTCATAAGTGCCGTCAGAATGTTGAACGAAACTTCTGGTGATCTCGAGCGGTATGAGGGGAGTTTCGAAAATACTTTTAACGTGTAGAATGTTGGTTATCTGCCAAGTGTATTTAGTAAAAGTGCCCAAAGGAACACCATCTTTCCGAACAAAAGCAGTTGTTGAATTGGGTAATCGTTTTTTTTTACCACCGCATGATATTCGTTCGCGAAGGCAATCGAAAAAGATTTGAGGCACGTGAAATACCAACGGATCGGGTTTTCCATCGAATTGAAAATGCATTGTTTGGTTGATACGCTCGGTAATTGATGCAAGCCACTTGATAAATGAAAGGCTCGTGTTTGCCTCGTCCAAAGTTTCCATCGTGTTTGTATATTTTTTTAATATCGTTGGTGGCTTCGTTCTCGCTTTTCGATTCTCGATCGAATTTAGATTATTTATGCTCGTCGTATTTGTCGTGCTCGCGAGTTTTTCGTCCCTTTTTCTTTTCGACGAACTTGAAGGCATTACTGCTGCTGGACTCGTGTGCTCACTTTGCGATGCCACGCTACAATCACACTGCAATAACGCACTTTTTTCAATTATTTTTATCCCACATGCATCCATTATTCCACTGGTATGTAACAACTTCAAATTATTTGCTTCGAGTATTGTTTGGCCTTCCAACACTTTAACGGTGCCGCTGTTTAGTACTTTTATGTTGCTCTCGTCCAACAAATAACCACTGCTGTTCAATATATTGTATTTTGCCTCAATTTCCGATTGATCGTCCAAAATTTTCACGTTGTTGCCCTCCAACACTACTCTTTGATCCATCACCTCCGAATTGTGGATCTAAATTTTTCAAATAAATTTCTATTTATGAGAGTCATCAAAAATACATTTATTTTAGTCGCTTAATTTTTCTAGTTCTCTTCAAGTTCATAAAAAACGACAAATCGGAAGATTAAAAAAAAAATTGAAAATCCTGAAGTATTTCAAGTTCACAAAGTTTTCTTTCAATGAATTCCTCATTTGTTATGAAAACCGAAGTATTTTATGTATTCATGCACAGTTTAAGACGATCGATTGGTTTACCTGAGAAATGATACTATTATCATCGAGCAATGCGCGATCGCATTCGACATCGATACTTCCAACGATGCTGTTCTGTAAAATCGATGGTTCTAAATTCATGGAATCAATATCGAGTCTTCCAGCATCTAAACTCTGCACAGCCAAAGTATCGTCGCGAAATATTAGCAATTGTGTGTCGTTGTCGTCTGGAGTGAGATTTTCCAAATCTACAGGAACCAAGCAAGATGCAAGATCAATTCTGCGGTAATTTTCATCACTCATTTCGTTTATGATATGGCTACTCACCCATTCCAATGATTTTATCAGACTCATCATTTTGAAACGAACTGTCCATTGACTTTTGTACTCTCAAATCCGATTGATCGAGATTTATATAATAATCGAATTCTTCGGACAATTTTGGATCGCTTGCAAATGCACAAACACAGGCGTAAAAATGTGCGCATCTTTGAGCGGGGACAGTCTGATTCTCAACCTTTTCACCAATTACTTTTATCGGAGCCTTAACAGAATAATAAGAATAATAGTTTAATACAAATGTTATTGAGTGCTGATGAACGTTCGTTCCAGTCTTCAGTTTCCTTAATTAGATGCGTATTAGATGTCACTTTGAAAAGAAGTCAATGGTTTAATACATGTAATTTGGGTGAGTGATTTGGACTATTTAATTAGAAACTCATTCTATTTGTTTTTGTTTGAACTAATAAATATCAAATGAGAGTTGATTACTGAAGAAACCGAGCATTTGAATATGAATGAAAGGTATATTCACTTTAAAGGCTGTACAACTGCACAAATATCGATGCTCCGTTCGATCTTTCAATTTGGTCACGTAAAATGAAAAATGAAGATACCCCAGGGGATGTTTAGGGGATGCTTTGCACTTTACAGCCATTATATTCTTCGAGACTCTTTGCACAAGAGGGCCTGATGTTTCGGTTGCAAGCAGCCAGATTTCTTGCTTGATTTCATTGTTAACGTTTAACGATGATAGAATCGAATTTCTCAAGGTAAGTGGTTGAGCTTCGGCGTAACATCGTAGTGCTGCTTGAATGTGCTGACACGTTGGTACTGTCAAATCGCCAATATCTTCTTCCTGAAATAACAAAAAGTGTTACGCAAAAAAAAGATCATTTTATTTTATTTTTATTTTTTTGATTCAATTATACTTCAAATAATCAATCACCATTTTTTTTGTTAGATCGAATGTTGTGAAACTAGAATATGGGAAATGCTTGAACAAAACGCATGAACAAAAAAACCATTTCAATTTTGTTTTAATCACTCAACAGTCATTTTTAACATTGATAGAAAAAATCAATAAAATATATGTTATTTATTACTCACGTGACATTTTAGGACACTTGTGTCAAAACTTTTTTCACAACTATCGACAAAGCACAGAGCGGTAGTTTGTGGTAAGAGAGTTGTGATTTCGTTAGAAACAGATGCATTGATCAGTGGCAATTGAACGAATCCTCGATAATCAGGTCCTTTATCGCGTACACGAACAGAAAATACTTGAGTAGTAGATCCGGTTATAAGTTTGCAAGCTTCGGTGGATAGTTTCCGCCTTTCTCCGGGCTCTTTGAAAACAGCGTTACAATATTTGTTTTTGCAACACAAGCCTCGAGAGCCGTTATAGGTGCCGCATTTGGGACATTTTCTCACACCCCTCAGCGTCGCTTTGCCAAGATCGGAGAGAAGTGAGCGAAGACGCTCCTCATTGGACATTTCTGTGAAAATTCCAAGACTTGTTCAAGATTGAAATGTTCACCGATGATGTTAAAATTGTTGAAGCACAAAGGAAAGTTATGGTATATTTATAAATTTTTTCGGACTACAAACGCGGAGAATATCAAGGAACATTCGAAAATCTTAAGTGGATGAAATTTCGTTGAATATAAAAAGTAAAAATTCCAACAGTGAGGTTTTTTTGCAAACAATTTGTAAATTCGTCCCTCTTGGTTTTATGTGTTGCGAATGAGATGAATTCCATTTTGGCTATTGAACCTCAAACAATTCACAATCACATTTCAATAAGAAGAATCGCCATAATTCCGGGAGGCGTGTTGTAAGTTGAGTAAGGAAAGTAACGAGACAAAAAAAAAAACAAGTGACACTTCGACGGCGCGATTACGAAGACTCTACTTGCAAACACTCGCGTACGTAGATCCGCATACTTTTTAACTTATTCTCGTTTTGTTCTTTCACTCAATAACTTTTGTACCTGTAACCTGTGACAAGTGTATTATTCGTTGGATTACGTCAATAGAATTTGAAAAAAAAATAAGATTCCGTCCTACTAGAACTCGGATTTGTTTCTCGGTTGAGTTATTTTTGGTTAGTAAATAAATAAGCTGACAGCTCTACCTGCTGGCGAAAGTGCTGGAGATATGCGAGATGGGATATCGCTTTCTATTTTACCAACCGGCAATAAAGTTATCAATTGATGGTTAAAAAATGTGCGGATAATTCCAAGATTTGAATTTTTTTATCTACATAATTTATTGCGTAAGCTCTATAACATCTTTGTATCTATCCGACTAATAAAAAATTAGAAAATTACCTTAAAAAAAAAAATGAGAAAATACAAACATTTCGGAAATCTGATACTTCGGGCATTAAACCCGGCTAAATTCGAAGTTTATCCTTTCATATAACGAAATCTTTGGATTTAATGTAAAAAATAAGTAATGAAACTTACCGTGCGTTCTTTATGCTCAAATCCCTACTCAAATTCTCGTCGAATGAGATTTGTGACTAATGCGAGTAAATACCAAAAATGAAATTAAGTATTATTCTGTAGAAATCAAAGAAAACGTGCTAATTTTCTAATGAATAAACTTGAACAAATTCACCAATATTTCGGAGTATAATTCTACATACAACTGCGATTGTCATAGAAAAAAAAAATATATATTTACGACGGAATCCGTAACTGGCTTTAACGAAGAGAAACGAATCTTCGAGAAAAAATATAAAAGAGAAGACTTTTAAAAAGACTCATGAGTATGAATGGTAGGTAATAAATCGCTGTGAAATTCCCCTTTCAAGGTAATTCATCTTTCGTAACATTATGCTGGGTTCGCCTGTGTTTCCTCATATCTCCTTTTTGTCTGAAGCATCTTCCACAAACGTCGCAGGCGTGTGGTTTTTCACCGGTGTGAATTTTGATGTGGTTGTTTAGCGCTTCGGTTCGAGTGAAAGCTTTTTCGCAATAATGGCATTTATAGCGTCGATCGCCACGATGAATTAATCTGTGTTGATAGAAGACTGATCCAGTGAGAAAAGCTTTGTTACAAACGTCGCATTTGAAAGGTCGTTCTCTCGTGTGCTTTTTCCTTGTGTGATCGGCGAGGTCGGGTTTTATGGTGAATCTTTGATCGCAATATTGACAAGCGTAGGGTTTGACGCCCATGTGAAATCTCTTGTGAGTCCACATGTGGCTCGATTGCGTGTAACTTTTGCCACAGATGTTACATACGTACGGCCTTAAACCACTGTGACGTCTCTTATGGGCGTGCAACGAATTCGCAGTTGGTAATAAATTGCCACAAATATCGCAGGGGAATTTCGAACATTGATCCCTCCCGTGAATCCTTATACCTTCAGATTTTTCAAAGCTTTTTCCGCACAATTCGCAAACGTATTTCTTCACAGAATTATCATTTTCCGACTTCCGAGGCGTTACGTGCTGCCTCTTTCGTCGGTGTTTGTACAGAAGCGACATTTCCTTCATATCCTTGCCGCAGACATCGCACATGTAAGCAGTGACAACGCGGAAACTTCGAGGATGCTCTTTCCAGTGCACAACGGCCTCGGCGTAAGATTTGTAAACGGTGTCACAGATATTGCAAGTGTACGGTTTTTCGAGAACGTGAAGACTTTCATGTACACGAAGATTCTCGAGCTCGTTGAAATAACTGTTGCAAAATTCGCAATGATAAATTTTGGACGTTGTCAATTCTTCGATCAGACTGATTTTTTCGTCGTGATATTTACGATTGTGAGCATCGGCCTCGTTACAAGTCTCAAAAGTTTCACCGCATTTGACGCATTTCCAGGCTATTTGGGCATTTTCTATTACAATACCGTGGCTGGCGATGTGTTTATTCAAACGTGATTTTTGCGTAAAGCTTTTCGAGCATTGCGAGCATTTGTAAGGTTTTTCCGGGAGGTGCGTTACCACGTGACGCTTCAGTGTGTAACCGTCGGAAAATCCTTTGCTGCAAATCTCACAAACGTGAGGTCGAGTTTTGCCATCAACGCAAACGTGGATTTTCAATTCTTGTTGAGTTACAAATAGCTTTCCACACTGTAAACAAGAAACGCTCTTGTCCTCACAGTGGTAACGCTTGTAGTGATAAAACGCTTTCAATTCTTTGACGAACGGTATTTTACATATCTCGCAATAGAGCTCTTTAGCGCCGTTATGGAATTGCAGATGAAAATTCAGTCGTTCTTCGAATGGAAAAGTCGCCTCGCAAATGAAACATTTCCAGGGCCTCGAAGTCAGCTGAACGTTTGGCTTGCATTTGTGTACGTCGAGACTCTCTTTCGTATGATACAGATTCATGCAAGCTCCGCATTTCAAATATTGTTGCGTGTTACCGAAAGAGCCGAGCGCGTCGATATTGTCTCGTGATTTGAATCTTTCAGTATCTAAATTTCCCAACATTTTTTCTTCGTCGCTGCTTTCCAAGACGATGTCACTGTCGTACAATTCTGATTGTAAGTTCTTCAGCTCGTTGCTCGTACGCATGTGACCTTCGACGCACAAAGGACAAGACACCTCGTCACATTGAATATCCATTGGAGCTATTTCCGTATTTCCCGAACGTTCTTTTTCCTCTCGTAATATCGTTTCCAGAGTCTCCTCCGCTTTTATACATTGCTCGTCAAAGGCATCGCACCAATTGATTTTCTCGACGCAAACGTGACACAATTGCTTTGGCAAATCATCTGTTTTTCGTATCTGTAATCAATCAAATGCAATTATTTGCGTATATCGAATATGAAAAAAAAAAAAAAATATACGTAACCGTAGAAAATTGGAAACTCGTATGAAAACATGCTTCGCACGTTAAAAAGTGATAAAAAAAAAATTGTAACGATGCACGATGAATAATCGACCTGATTTTTACCTTGACACTCAAACACGTATTCATTTTGTGTGCAAGCTTCATTGACTCTCCAAACTCTGAATAAATATAAACGGGATTGATCGCTTGGCCAGCGCACAATCGGCAAAGACCAGGATTTCTATCGTTCACGTTCGAAGCCGATTTAGTTTCTTGCTCGATAATTTCATTCGTCGACAATGGATCGTCCTGGGATCCGATGAAACCCATCTCTTCAACGTCGTCTAAATAATCCTCCTCTTCTTCGCTCAATGACGTACTCATCGAATCGGCTTTAATCGTACTCGTCATTGCGATTTTATCGTTCAACACTTGTTCTTATTGTCGTATCACTTGTCTTGTTAGAAAAAAAAACTTGCACTAAATACAATCAATAACGTTTCCTGGAACCCTTATATGTAATTCATGAAAAAGAATCCGTGGAACTCTTCTTCAACACATTTTATTATATGATTATTTACATAAGAGAAAACTCGACAAGTTCCCATTTTTACCTGGTAGTAAAGAATGACTGACGCGGGCTTTCAAAATTTCCAAATATCATGGCAAACTCATGAATACGAAGGTTTAAACTCTGCTGATTCAAAGGCTCGGCTTCTTGGATCTCTCTCGAGTTCGTCTCTAAACACACGCCACCCAGGCAACCTCAAAACAATTGCTGTAGAGCCTCCGATTTTAATTTGTTTTTTTTTTCTCGCCAAATTGAATAACCAACACTGGTTTAGAAGTTCTGTTGTAAAAATGTATTAAATTTTTAACACACTAGCAGTCATACCGACGGAGCTATCATGAGTGCAAGAGGTAGACAACTGCAAATTTCGGAATAAAATTTTTTTCACGGTTTGTCCTATCGAAATATCAAAGGCGATCAGCACATTTTTCTCCATGGGCTGATGCTTTTTTTATTTCCACTCGGACAATGGCCTTTGAAAATTTTACTTCCCGAATTAGAAGCTATCGCAAAATTGATCCACAACACAATAAAAATATCGGAATTTATACAAAATTGATTTACAGCCTTATATTCTATAAACTATTCGTTATTTCCGGATTCGCCGCGTTCCCAACTAGGAATTAGAACATATTGTACACTCTTGCCACTTCTTAATTCCTTCAGTCTCTTACAGTGACGTAAAACCGTCAATAAATTCAATTTTTTCTTATCCAACTTCGTGTTTGTTTGCCTTTCGTAATCTTCTGCAGTGAAGGAATATAACGGATCTGAAAATTCATTGTCACCAATTTTTAAATACCTTGATGATGCGATCAATCGAGTAAACGATTTTCACCGTTTACAAACATTATAATTAATGGGGACAAATTTCGATTTTGATTCAAACTGATGAAATATATGCAAATGGAGTCAATAAGCATTGAAATGAATTTATAAACAAACGAATAAATGAATGCAAGAACAAATTGAGAGACAGTAATTGAAAAAATGGTAAAATTTGTAAATATGCTATTTTAATAATTTTACTAGTCCAATATATTATATTGAAAATAATATTTTGCATACCTCCCCCGGATAGGCCGGACATTTTTTCTCTTTCCAAACTCATATACAAATCCAATTTTCCTTTTTTTCGAGCTCCAGCTCGTCCGAGAGCTAATATAGAATATTTTTCTTCAACAGTTGCATTAATTGCAGTAACAAGTTCATTGAGCATCGCGAGAGTTTGTCGTCCTATCATATATTTAGGTACTTTAGAAAACTCTTCTTTCGTGATGAAATCCATAGTGCGATCATCTTTTGCATTTCCAAATAACGTTTTCTTGCAATCCTGAATACGAGGTTCAGAACCAATTAGTTTTATGTTGCCCACTTGAGAAGCAACAGTTCCAACCTCTTCTTCTGTGGAGAGGGTTTTGGGTGTTTGATGTGCAACATTAGAATGTTCTACTATCGGAGATGGTTCTTCATTCAGACTAATGAACTCTTGAAGGAATTGAGCCGGTAAATTTTCTGTCAAATGAACAATTTTTGTGTTGAGCCATTCCAATTTCTCTAATAAATCCTGTGAAAGTTTTAATTTCTCTATAATTTCTTCAGTTATTACATCGTTAGTATGGTGATAATTTTTTTTCTCATCTTACGCGACAGTAAACATTTTGTGCTTTCATTTTTTCGAGATCGGTTTTCATCAGATCAACACCCTTCGTTATTGTATCCATTTCCAATTTCGCCTCGAGCAACTGTTCCTTGAGAGCATTTCTATCTGTGAAGTAGAACAACTGAGATAATAATCAGTGACATATATGAGATGATATCCACTTGATCGTACTCACGTCTCAAAAATACAGTTGCCGTATTAAGCTCTTCTATTCTTGTAACTCGATCCTGCAATAACCTTTCCAACGAAATCATTGCCTGTAGTCCCTGTAGTCTATTGAACGATTTATTGAATCTTGATAAACAAATTCTGATACTTGTTTTCTACTGCTTTGCTCTCATGTTAGGGTAACTCTGTATCTCTGTAATTTCTGTTGGTTCCATGTGAGAAAAATAACGGACGTTTAAATACGAACTTACGTCATGGAAATGATAAACGTTTGAGAAAGGAAACCTCTGGACCAATTGTGAGGAGGTTAGGCCCGCTACACACGGTCACACGGTCGTCAATAATATTGCACAGTAATATTGCACAATAAGTTAGTATGGTGTGTAGTGCGCCATAAATTTAAGATAGCTCAAACTTCTGTCCAATGATTGCGCAATGTTTCAATACTACATCTACACGTTCAATAATATTGTGCAATCACCACCTATATTGCGCAATATTATTGACCTTAGACGAGAAGTAATGAATGAAAAACTAGCCAGTAGCGGCGAAGAAAAAAGGGATTGGCGGGGAGGGAAGAAGTATTCGTGATATAAATTTTTTTTATAGCCAATGAGACCACTAATGTTTGGGCGCATTTCAAATGAAATTTCTCTCATTCGTCATGTCACTCAAGCCGTCAGAGCAAAATATTGTTTGAACTAGAATAACAACGATCCCAAATTTTCGTTTAGCCGTGATATAAATCAAGAGCATCATTATATGTGAAGATTGAATAAAAAAAACGAGTACATCAATAACTTTTTTAAAAAATTATGATAATAATTCAACTATTACAGCAGATAATATTGATGCTTACGGAAAGTTGTTAAATGAAACAACAATAAAAACAGCATGGATATGTTGTAAAACAATATAATAATAATAGCAACTATAGCGTAAAGCTCATCAGTTTAAAGTTCACAATAGATATTGAATAAATGAAAACTTCACCATTGTAAATAACTAAAATACATTAAAAACAATTCCACCGATAAAAGTTTCGGATGATTGAAAACCTCGCTACAAAAATGTTATTTTTTCATAATACAGCTATTATTTTTACTTTACAACCGTTCCAATCTGGTAATTTTACATAATGCATAAGGATTTTTTTTGTTTTTTTCTAACTAATATTTTTGACAAATGTGACTTTTGAGCCGACACAATCACCCACAAGGAGCGCGACAAACGATTTACATTGAAAATAAAAAATTCAAAAACAGTCGATCTTGTTTTCATGTTCACAAAAAGTCAAATAAGCCCCCTCCATACACGGCAGGTGACGTGGATGAGGATATCCTACGTCAAGTTGCCATCCCCAATGGCTGCCAACTCATCGCAATGTTGACGGAGGTCCGTTGACAATTTCTCGCTAAAACTTTGTCCTGTTATTCTCATTTTCCTTATCGTGAAACATTTAAAAATTAAATACAAATCGTGATATTCCGTACTTCACTAAAATAAACAATAATGGATCATTCGAAGTGGGCGTTTATCGCGTTGGCGTTTTTCATTGTCGATGTTCATTGTATCAATTGGTATGCGGAGCCGAACGAACGAAAATGTTTGAAAGAAGAACTCATGGGCGATGTCCTTGTGACCGGCGAGTACGAAATCTCCGAGGCACCAGGTCAAAGAATGGATTGTATCGTAGGTGTCGAACTTTCTAGAAAAATTTTATCATTTTCATAACTATTGAGGTTATGTTCACTAACCTGCAATATGGCTTTATCCTGAAGTTCCCGATGTTATTTCTTTTTTTCGTTCCCCGTGATTCAGGTCACAGATTCCAAAGGACACATCCTTGCCCAAAAAGACGACATACCTCCTCGGAAATCTTTGAAATTTTCATTCGTTACGGAAACGTACGACGTCTTCGAAATTTGCTTCGTTTCCAGAGTACCCGCCAGTAAGTATTCATTTTATCAAAACGTTTCGTCACGCACTTATCATAATCGAACTTGCAATTTTTTCCTGCGACTTAATTTCCCTTCTGTTATTGCACATTATTTTATTATTTAAAAAAATATCTTCACAGTGCAAAGTACAACATAACCTTCAATACTTCTATTCACTCGCAAAGGCCATCGATATGTCGATTTTTTTGCCGACTGCACTTTGTTGTTTCTTTCTTAAACCATTATTAAGGTTTTATAGCTATGTAAATCAATGTGTTTTTTAAAAATCATAAGGAGGTTATTTGTACTTCTCAATTTCATTAAATATTAACTCTTTTGGTACCAAATGTTCTTTCAGTTGTATACAACAATTATAAAAAGATTTATGATTTTACAAAATATATTATTCAGCATTCCCCAGTTATATTTTTGAGGATGATGAAATGATCCATATTTATTTTTATTTATCTATGTATTCCAGATCAACGCGGGGTAAGGCAAGAAGTAAAACTAATCACAAAACATGGAGTTGAAGCAAAGAGTTACGAGGGTGTAAGTTCCCATTTTCATATAGTAGAATTTTCAATTGATATTGAGCTACTCGGAGGATCATAATTTTCTGAATCTACTTTTTCTGTCTTGTTTTATGTCACTTGTTTCGGCGCGCAGCTGGTAAATTGGAAATAATTTGTATTTTTCCATGCATCTTATAGTTTAGAAAGACACTGTATGTAGTAATTAGTCGCTTCGTTGAGACAGCGTTTGTATTTTATTTGAATCATCCTTTTCCATAGTGTCGTACTTTTTATTTTTTTGTGTCAGCATGTTTCAATGGTCCTAACCTACAGTGAAATTTTTATACTTTTTGAATTTTCTCCTGTGGAGCCAAAATGCAGACTTTTTGGTTTTTTCTGTCCTATCCCACCATTCGTTTTCACGGGTGATCAACACAATTAAACAACGTTTTGTGATTTTTAATAGAAATTGTGGACGACAGCTTAGTAATGCAATTTGATATAATAACAATTCAATTATTTGATAGCTTGGTGAAGCTGCTAAGCTTAAGCCCATCGAAGTGGAACTCGAACAACTGGAACATTTGTCCAAAGCAATTGTTCAAGACTTTGCGAAAATGCGCAAGAATGAGGAACAGATGAGAGACACTAATGGTAAAATAAATACTTTTCTACTATACTTAAAATAAGATCTACTTCAATTAGATCAATCTTTTTTCTTTTCTTTGAAAACGAAGATAATTTTTTTCATGTTCAAGATTTTGGAAAATAATAATACAAAGCTTCGGCATTTTATTGAAAAAAAACTGTTTGTTCTTATAACTTTTATTATCCGGACGTTTATTCTAGTTGTATTCAGTTGTCTCTTAATGATCACTAATATTTATTAAATATTATTCGACTAATGTTATTATTAAAAAATGTTATTCTTCAAACTTACAGAAACGACGAACGCACGTGTCTTGTACTTTAGCATATTCTCAATGGGTTGTCTCCTGGGATTGGCGACCTGGCAAATATTCTATCTGAGGCGTTTCTTCAGAGCAAAGAAGTTGATAGAGTAAAGAAGAAAAATGTCTCCCAGTGTGAGAATTCATATGTGGCAGACGAATCTTGAGAGCGTCGTTGATAAGTGCGACTCGATGGAAAGAAACATCGTATAATGTGGAGTGAAGGCTCAGAACAATATTGTTTAAGCGAAAAATGAAAAGCCGAAAGAAACAAAAAAAACACTTGTATTGTGCATTAAGAATATTGTACAAGGAAGATCCTGACCATTTTCACTACACCAGCGATGTTTCATATTCTATACAAAAGTCTTATTTAAAAAAAAAACAGCGAAATTGAATGTGTACGAAGGAAGCTACGATGACGTACATGATTTGTATGAAAAGATTAAATTAACGATTAGCGTAAGAAAAACACGTTATTTGATTTCATATCATGAGTAAGCAAAACATTGAACATTCAAAGAATCGTTCGGCAGTACGTAAATAACCGAAACAACGTGAATTTCTTATGCAATATTTGATAAGAAATTTTTACTCATCAAAATTGAAAAAATGAAAAATTTTACTCATATGTGATATCTGTTATTTATCACAAACTTTAAACTTTTTCGTCGGTCTGATTTAAAAAAAAAAAACTACTGATGCAGATGATGGAACTTTATCCATATAAAAAATCTATTTGTATGTAATATTTTTTATTGAAAAGGTTAATTGAGTTTCTCGTACGACCGACAGTGATAAATAATATCCATATAATATACTTCGTTGTCTACTTTTTCGCGTATTCATCTGAATATTCAAGCAAAAAGAATTGTTTTTAATTTTTTTCGCTGATACGTTGTATTTTTGGAAGCACCGTTTTCACGCGAACTAAATTTGCATGGAAAGGTAAGTTGGCAAAATTTAAAAAAAAAAGAAAATTAAAGTTAAAAACTGTATATCCAAATATTCTAAAAAATCTAGTTGATAGTAAATTTGATCGGTCAATCAAATGACAATTCTTTTCCATACAAAAAATTCTACAACAGCGAATTGAAACTTTTTTAATTCATAAAATTTATCTAAGATTTGGCGCGAGTAAATTTTCGAAAAAATATGACTCCATGACAAACGATGGAACGGTCGAATCGCAGCGCACTCTATTGACTCTATATAGTTGTAAACACTGATCCAGACGGTCAACACGTGCTTTTCCGAGCCGCGAAGCTAGACATTCAAAAAAGAAAAAACGTCGTTAAATTACAGTTTATAAACTGAATAATGGGTCGATTGAAAAAGGTAAGAACTTGAAACTATCCCGTTTAAGTCTTATGCATACATTGTCAATCTTCGTGCTGCGATGATTTTAAAAAATTGAGGTTATGTAACTAACACAGAATTTGTTCTCAAAGGGTCGTTGTGTCAAACGGAACAAACAGATCGAAGAAGCAGAAAAAAATGAGTTGGTCACTGCTCCTCATTCCTTTGTTATTCATCGTGGACTTCCTGGTGAACACATCGTCGAATTAACCAAAGACTTTCGTAGAGTTATGGAGCCGTTCACTGCTTCGTCCCTCAAAGCTAGGAGACGCAATACCATCAAAGATTTTGTATCTGTAGCAGGAGTTCTTCATGTTAGTCACATGTCCATTTTCACAAGAACTGAACTTGGAATGTATCTCAAAATTTGCAGGTGGAAAACTCAATGAACAACATTATTTTCAACAAATTCTACTATTGCCAGAAAGTTCCAGACATCTATAGCTGAATTCATTTTTATGATTTATGCCGTTCATGAAAGTATACTTGTGCAGAAATTTCTAAAATTTGAATTAGTTCATTCACTAAAATAAAAATAAAAACGTGCAGAATTCATCCACGAAAACCTTGAAAATATATTTGTTAATGGTTGAATTTTCAATTCAATCAATTTATTCCTACAGTTGTATAAATTCAATCACAAAAAAAAATTTTTCTTTCATAAAATAATTTTCTTAACGAAAACCCAAGACATACAAGGGTAAAGTGTATTTTTTCATAATTTCATGATTTCATGATACAGTTTGATCATTTTTTTGGGTTACTAAAATCTATTTGAATTTTATTATTATTCATATGCGTTATTTAATTGCTTTATCAGGTTACCAAGGGGACCAACATTATCATTCAAAATATTGAATTTTTCACTCGCAAGAGATGTCGTTTCTGCATTGAAAAAGCAAATGGTTTTCGAAGAAGCGTTCAAGAGTTCTCCGCTTATAGTTTTAAATAATTTTAGCGGAGAAGGCATGCAGATGAAATTGATGGCATCAATGTTTCAGAACATGTTTCCTACCATCAATCTCACCACGGTTAGTAAACAAAACTGAGTTCACAAATTTTGTTTAATCTTTGGAGTTTAATGTTTAATTTTTGTAGTTAAGTAAATGCAACAGGAAATTGGTTAACACATGCTCCTGTGATCCGAATATAAAAACTTCAATGTTGTATTTTTATTCGAAAATTGTTCTTGTGAGGTTGAATAAATTTCCATTCACCGATCAATTTTATCCAGGTAAATCTGAGTACGATACGACGTTGCGTATGTTTGAATTACAATGTTGCTACAAAATCCATCGACTTTCGACACTATGCGATCAAAGTAGTACCGGTGGGTTTGTCGAGGGGAGTAAAAAAAATAGTTCAAGCAAAAATACCGAATCTCTCGCGATGTCAAGACTATTCTGAATTCCTCACGAAAGCGACAATGTCTGAGAGCGAAGCGGAAGACGATCCTGGAAGTCATGTAGTTTTGCCCCAGAAATTATCATCTCGCGGTAATCAAGAAAAAGGAACGAGCGCGATAAGACTGTACGAACTTGGACCACGAATTACGATGCAGGTAAACCTGAAGAATACTTTGCTAATTAATTTGAATCGAAAGATATGCAAAAATTTTATCTTCAAGAGTGAAATAAAATTGCGGGAAAATCAAAAGTTGCAGCATCAGAAAAAGGAAAGAATTTTGACTGTTTGGCATTTTTAACGTGCAAAAGTTATTCGATTTAACAGAAAGAGAATTTTTTATACGAGAAACATGAAAATTTTTCAGCTGATGAAAGTGGAGGACGGCCTTTTAGACGGTGAAGTGTTGTTCCACGAGTTGGTGCACAAAACGGAGGAAGAAAAGTTGAAAATAAAGAAGAAACGCGATGAAAAGAAAAAACTGAAAGACAAGCGAAAGAGCCTGCAGGAAGAAAACAAGAAAAAGAAAGAAGATAAAAAACACGAAGAAAAGGAAAAATCGCTCAAGGGTATGAAGAAGAAGAAAGAAAGTGAAATGTTGATGCAAAAATTCGCGAAAGAATCATACGAGGATACGAAACAGGAAGACGACGATGATGCCCAATACTACAGAGAAGAAGTTGGCGAGGAGCCTGACAGAGGTGAACAAATGATATTTTCTCATAAAATCGTCATTTACTCACAATAACAAGATCAAAATTTCACGAATAGCAAATTATATTAAACTTTATATCATTTATTTATTTCAGACTTGTTTAGTGGTACCGGTTCATCAATGAAGAGGCCTCGAAATTTTGGACCTCGTTACAAGCCCAAAAATAAGAAACCTCGCATTGGTGACAAAGCATAAAGATATTTCCATTTTTGCAAAAGTTTAATTCAATGCGACACTTGTAAATAGCACGATTCTCGTAATTTATCATTTAAACGATGATAATGGACGGATTTGTTGTAATAAAAAAAAACATCTACGAGTAAAATTTTTCTAAATTCCAATTCAATTCTAAAAACCTTAAATTTTTTTAAATGTATGGACAATTCAATAGATAACAACAATCGATATTGGCGACAGTATCTTTACCGCATTCATTGTAATTCTTCTGTCCAACTTTTCAGAACTACCTGCAACGCCTGCAACTGAGCTTTTGTGAAAATCACTGGTAAAATTTGTAAGACTTACTTTTCAGTGACTATTCAGTTACTATAAATTTCGCAATTCCTTCGTGCCTATGAAAATAAATCATCTGCACAGTTGATTTACGCAAAAAAAAAAATTATTTAAAAAAGTTGAAATATAAATATTTGTACGAATTTTGGAAATGTGTTACAACCTTTAACTCACTAAAAATACCCAACTAATAATCCACTTTCCTGTTCCAATTCCATGTGACGTACTACAAAAAACACCATGAAAAAAGTTAAAGCTATATAGAAGTCGGAATTAAATATAAATATTGGATTAAAAAAAAGGTTATTTTCAACGACTTAATTTCTTCGAATTCGTAAAAATATATTGAGTGATGTTTTCTCATGGAATTTTGAAGCATTGAATTGACGTGAGTGTATTATGAAAATGATAGGTAATTGGAGATTGGAGATATATATTTTTTATTGCGTATGATTCTTTTGGATGCAATGCGTATATTGGCGCCGTATGGAAATTAGTGCCGACGCCGACCACGAGTATTTTATGTGATGTGGCAGTACTTGTACAATGGCTGCTCTCGTTGCAGCCCTCGTCGTATCTCTTTCACGGTTTTGTTGTGAAAATTTAATCGCCCAAGCACAATCAAACAACAACAGTACCGTATCGAATTATATTACATAAATTCGGAACACAACAAGATATAAACAACTTATTCAAAACGCGTGTTGTGCATATCTTTCATTTTGTTCTTGTTAATAAATGGAATCATACTAGCTTCTTTTCTAATTCCGGGATTTAAGGCGTTCGTGCGTGTTTTATGTGTATTTCTAGTGCATACAAGTAACTATGAATTTACGTGGATTGTGCACAAGAGAGACCGGACAGGCTCTCTAATCAGCTATACTTCATGTTTACATTGTACTTGTATTACGGATTATTTTTCTCTTGGGCTTGAACGAACAAAAAGTGCTGCTGATTTTATCATCGTACTTTTCTTTGAAAGAGAAAGATAAAAAGGAAAATCACGACAAATTCATCAAATATTTGTTATCTTCAACTGCGGCACGGTACAGTGTTGGAATTCTTCACACGACGAGGATAATGCTCTCGAAACTCGTTTAGGATCTCTGAAAGGACGTCGTTACGACAAATTGGTTAGCGCTATCTTCTTTTTTTGATAACATCTCGATAAGAGATCTCGAATCTCTGATGATTCTAATAACTTCATTGCGATTCCAACCTAAAAATTTGGAATCTGTTAGATCAACTGAATTTGTCCTTCATTTAATCATTCAATGCACGTTTCAATGAATAAATCTTATAAATACATTCAAATACTCATCCTGTAATGTGAGGTATCATTCTGGAGTGTGATTCAATCATTTCTCATCTAGAATTTGTTTTCATGCTCATGACTGTGTTCATGAACCATGAAAAATCAGAGTATTTTTATTGCTCAATTTCCTTCAATTAACTCTATTCCTCGTGAAACTTTTCCATGAGTACCATATTTGTGTGAATTCGTCTATTTTTTATCATGACAATTGATCCTTAAACATAATAAGAAGAAATACAATTTTGTGTGTTCAACCATGTACAGATGAAGTTGAATTTCTGCTCAATCTTGTTTATATCTGTTGTTGCACTAGAAAATTCTTCTGTAGAACCATATTTTTCCCGTTGCATCCATTACAGAACATAGAAGTTGTAAAAATGTCAGCAAAATTTAGATTTCCAATGTTTTTTTCAAAGTTTTAAGATTTCTTCTGTTTTTATTCATTTTGATTGATTGGAAACATCATTTTTATGCAAACTGACATCACAAGCATCAACGTAGCTGCCCAAAATTTCAATGGAAATGTTAGTCCAGAGAAAGCATTAAGCGTTATTGAGATACACTATTTTTTCCTTATTTAAATTTCTCATAGTATGAAAATACATAATTTTCTTTAATAACTAAAAGAATGCAAATCCATCAAACTTTGTAAGAATTTTCAGAATAATGACACAACGAATGTTCTCATGATTTTGATTAATAATATTAGAAAATGTACATTTTTGAGGTTTTGTTATTGTTAGATCTTTCTATATATGGTTTTATTTATTCAATGATTAATATTGCTGTAACTTCCTTAACAGGAAACTCGATGAGTGAATAACGTATCAAAAATTCAAACATGGATGACCGAAACCTGATAGCAGCGCCATCAAGCATAGAACCAGTACCACAAACAACAACAGTAGAAGAAACAGTTCTAAAATCTGAGGGGCATGCTGATTTTCCAGCTGGAGGAGAATCGGTGGATAAAAGAGAGGAGAATTCTAACGATAAGGGAAAACAATCTGCAGAAATAATCACCGACGATGGAAAGTGTTCTTTGGAAGAGGCGGAAGAGAAGATGAACTCTGATGGAAATATTGACAAAAACATTGTAGAATTCAAGTCCACCAGGAATGGTGAGGAAGACAAAAATGAAAGAATCGATAAAACATATCCGAGCAAGGCCGACAAGGATGATGGAGAAGGATTGGCAACGTTTAGGGAGGCCAATGATTTAATGGTGGAAAAAATCAACGATAAAAGCAATACAAATGACGGCTCAAACGAAACGGATAACCAAATACCTACCAACGAGAATTTAGTGCCTGATATTTGTATTGCTTCTGCAACAGGGAGCGAGGCAAAAAAGAATGAGGAAAATGCCCCAATCAACAAATGTGCGGAATCACAAGTATGCGAAGACTCGAAAGATGGTTCTAATGTGGTAGAAAATATGTCGTCCGAAGTTGACGTCAAAGAAATTGGCGTCGATGTACCGGTGGTTACCGAAAAAACGACACAAAAAGTTTCCACGATCGAGCAAAGTACAGAAATAATAGAAATCGTGGAATACACAGATAAAACTCAAGAATCTGTGACAGAGAGTTTCGAATTGTCCGTACAATCGAGCGAGGAAAGTAACGCGAATGGGATTCAGTCCGTTGAGATTGAAAGTGCAATAAAAAATGAAACAATTGTGACCGCTGAGAGAGAGGAGTCACCGAATGAGCATTTAATTTCTGAAAAGTCGATAAGTAGGAATGAAAATGTGGAACAAACGTTGGACCCACGAGAGGCATTAAAGAATGGAGAATCACCGGAAGCGGAGAAAACGAGCGACTCCTCCTGCTCGAGGATATCAACGCCGTCCGAAAATCCGTTGAAACAGCGTAGCGTGATTGAGGACATTTATGACGACTGGCAGGACGACAATGTCGAAGATGAGGCATCGCAGCAGCTGTCAAAGTCTCACGATTCCGTAGAAATGGAATTGAAGATTTTGCTGCACGATGAAAAATCGACCGACGAATCTTGTCAAATAAAAAATGATGACAAAGGTTCGAACAGGATGAAAGATGGAATATCTGAATGTACAGAAAAATCGAGTAATTCGAGGTCATCGATTGGCTCGAGGGAACGCACTACGATTGGAGAAACTTTGAAGCGAGATAGTGTCAAGCCAGTCGAAGGGGAAGCTTGTGAAAAAAGAAACATCGACTCGTCGAGGGTTGAGGAATCGACGGAACAGATGGAGCCACGAAAATCAGAGAAATCGAGCGAATTTCCAATGGCTCGAGAAAGGTTGATAAAACAAAAGCCTTTAGCACCGCGACCGGGAGTCAAAGTGCCAGGGATTTTGTTGACCAGTCCAATAGTTTCGAAAAGCGCCGTTTCGAAAGTCCTCAAAGAGCGCATACGCGAACAACAAAAAGAATTCGATTCGCCGACCAAGCCTGATTTGTTTTTCGTTAAAAAAATAACGCAACGCTTGTCGCACAAACTTGCAGCGGCTTCGGCAGCTCAAGTACCTGGACTTTTGCCGATACCACAAATAAGCAAAAGCTCATCGACTACGAGCGAGGTTAAAAAAACGACGAGCAACGTGGACAAAGAATTGCTCGCAATATTGGAAGGCGACGTTGACCCTGATTGGTCGAATTTAAAAGTGCCAAATTCCGTGGTCGAGGAAGCCAAATCCGGAGCAGCAGCGGAACGAAACACTTCGACAAAGTTGGATCCGGTGATCGAGCGAGAAATGGCTCTCAAACAACTTCTCGAATTGCCGAGTAGTCCTTCGAAAAAAGTAGCGATAAAGAAAACTCCGACGAAGGCTCCCCGGACCAAAGCACCCAATGTAACGAAGCCGAAGGACACACCGGCTCAAATCAGCGGAATTATTGGAGAGGGAGAAACAACGACGACGATGACGGTGTCGAACGTGATGAACCCCGAATCCACATTCAAAGAGGATTCCATGGATTCGAATCTGTCGTCACAAGAGTATAAATCTGACGAAACGAGGTCAGGCAGAAAACGGAAACCGACGGAGAAGGCCCGAGAACACGAAAACAGTACGAAACGTATGAAAGTGTCAAAGGGTAAAACATCGTTGAACAAACGAAAGAGTCAAGAAGATGAGCAATCTCCCACGATCAATGATTCGGCGATTCGTAAAAATGAAACAATCGACGAAAGTGTGTCGGAGAAATTCGACGAGGTAGCAAAAAAACACATCGACGAGACAACGCTCGAGAGCCCGTTGGATTCTCACAACGAGGAGTCGAGTTCTGAGCCCATTAATAAAAAAGTCGTTTTGAAGCCGAGCACCAAAAGAAAAATGCCAACTGGCCAAGCGAAACAAAAAATAACGATTAGCAAAAAATCTACAGTGGGCAAAATTACGAAAGGTATCGCCAAAAAGACTGGGACCAAAATGGCAACTGGGAAAGGACAGAAACAGCGTAACGGCGAAACTTCACAAGCAGAAGGTAAACCAAAGAAAAAAGTGATCAACGAGATCGACAGGTTGCTGCAAGACGAGGGCGTCGTTAACCTTCTCTACGACGTGGAGCAACCAGATAAAAAGCGTTTAGTACCGATTACAAAATCACAAACTAAAGTGATGGATCTGCAAAAGATTCAACGAGAGTTAAAAATTCGTACGAAACTTGTACGCAACGCCGTTCTCAGGCTGCGAACGTCAAATATTCCGACGAATAAGGTATCGCCGCGATCGAAAAGATCGATTTCTCACAGCAGCGATTTTTACGCAGAGAAAAAAACGAGCGATTCGAAAATCGCATTGCCAACGTCACCCACCGATTTCATATACCCAGCGAAAATTCGTAACGCAGCGGATGCTTCGGTTATCATAAGAAGGCATTCGTCCAGCTCGTTTTCAAGTGCATCCGTGAGTCCGAGAGCGAGTATCGATGGACCTGAACGCCTATCGATCGACGATGTGAATTCAACGTCTCATGCCCTGAGATCCAACAAGCGTCGACTTTCACACGAGGATGAGAAGAAAAAGAAAAAACCCAAACAATCACCCGAACCTAAAAAGAACCGACGAAAAATTACTGAGCGATCTGAATCCGAAACGAAATCTAACGAGGACGAAGCTGTACCAATTTTCAACGTTCCGTTGAAAACCAATAAAACTGCCGGCTCGACTCCGACCAACTTTTCCACTTCGAGTGACAGTTCTCCCACTTTGACGCCTGTAAAATTGAAAAAAATTGATCTTAAAAAAAATCAAAAATCTTTGAAACACCTAACCGTTGATATAATCGACATCGATGAAAACATTGCCGGAAACTCCGGTAAAGTCGCAACCAGATCCAATGCATCGTTGACTACGAGCGCTGGAAAAATAATATCAAAAAGTAAGAAACCGGCCAAGTGCAAAGTCACCTTTGCCAAAGGAAACGAATCGGTTTATAAAAAAATGGACTCGCCCGGACAACAAGACGAATTGTCTGCTTGTTTGGCCGAGGCGGTCACCGCACTCTCGAACGACAGTGGAGGGTCTTCCCGAAGCAGAAGTACCGTCCCTGTCAATCGTAACAAAACCAAAGGTACCGAGAGCTGCCTCATCGTCAATAGAGCTCTTCATTTTCAATATCTGAAGTTCGCATTGTTCGAACGCAACGAAATTTTTTTTTCTATATTTATTTGTGGATTTTAAAAACTCACGAGCAAAATTCATGATAATAATCATTTAAGATTTCGATATACAAACAATTATTGACATTAATTGCCGTCATTTTCGTTGCTTTCTACCGCAAAACTTCTGATCTAATTTTTTTTTTTGCTGAATCTTTATTTTAACTAACATGAAAATTAAACATTTTTAATTGTAATTCGTAATAAGAATGTTTCAAGAAAATCATCAAAAAGTACAAATAGATTAAATTGAGTCCCTTAACGGCTTAAGGGTACATCTCAAAGTTAATCAATAGTTAGATTTTTTTTTAAATCCAATCAATTCATTTTCATCGACGAGGTTTATATTTCAACATTGAAATACCAAGGTTTCGTAAACGATCGACATATCAAAAATAATTGCATAGATAAGGCAATCGTTGATGCCAACATTTTGCTTTAGCATTATTGAGATAAAAAAATTTGCATTAAAATACAATCTTTCGATAGAAATACATGAAAATATTTGATAAAGATTAATCAACGCCCAAACGGAGTATATTGAAATAATTGTTTTTATGTTTTCAGGTAATCCGAGCAGTGTTGCGAAGAGTTTGGATTTCGATGAGAAACAATTCAACACAGAACCTAGAGTACAATTTAGCAATAATGAAATAACGGTTCAGCGTCACGGCAAACTCGTGCAATTGTTATTGACCCCCTCGACCTCGACGAAAATACGAAACGGAATAACTCTTCAGGTAATAAAATCGCATTATTATGAAAAAAGCATGAAAGAAAAAGTGAAAGTAAAATTTCATCACTGCGACAATATTTTTTCCACGCGATGTTCAGGTGATGCAAGAAATTCGAGAAAATCTCTCGATACTGAAAAAAGATGAGGAGTGTCGAGTCGTTTTATTGACATCGACGGGTACGAGTTTTTGTGAGGGACTCGAACTCTCAACTCTTTTGCACGAAGAGAAGGATGAGAGACGTCAACGTGCCGAGGAACTCGCCAACGCTGTCAAGTACAATATTTCAAGCATAATTATCGTTGGAATTGTTCATATTCATTTTGTTTATCGTTACAATTATATTTTTTCAGAGAATTTATTAAGAGTTTGGCAACATTTAACAAGCCAATCGTCGCAGGAGTTCAAGGCACCGCGATTGGCCTTGGAGTTACGATGTTGCCCTGGTTCGATCTTGTAATTGCGAGTGACAAAGCGACTTTCAGTACTCCTTACGGAAAACTTGGACAAATTGCCGAAGGAGCTGCTGTTTTCACACTTTCACACATTCTTGGAAGCTCGGTCGTTAGTATTAAAATTCAGAGACCCAATTAAGTAGCTTCGAATTGTTTTAATTTTTCAAGCAACTTGAAAAAATGTTTTTAAAACATTTAATGAATACAAATGTTAGAATATCAGCGCATCCTTTTAAAATCTTTAACTGTAACGAACTCCTTTTTGTTCAGACGAGCGAACTTCTGTTGGGCGGTCGAACCTTAACAGCTAACGAGGCACTCCGAGCAGGTTTAGTGACGAGAGTCCTTTGGCCGGACCGCTTCAAGGACGAGCTTTTACCATCGTTACGAGCCATGAGCGAACAGTCGTCTCAGGTAAAATATTCTGAAAGTAAAACTGTTAAAAATTATTGCATAAAAAAATTCATATTCACTAGAATCAAAATATTCAAGATTGGTAAAAATACAAAGAAAAATTACCGATTTTTTTTAACATACCGAAATCTGGTGTTTGCCTGGCAAACATTGACGAAATATTTACAAAAAAATACGAATATGGAGCAACTATTAAAAAACCAACTAGCGGTAGAACGATAATTCATTTAGGTCAAATGTTAATTCAATTACCTTTGCGATTGCATTAATCTTGGTATTTTCCATGTTCCTTACAAAACTGTTTCTTCTAATCCCATGGCACGCAGTAGGCTTTATAAGCCGGTCCACTGTACAAAAATTCATTAACGTTTTCTCTCTTGCGATCTTTCGTTATGCACAAATGTCTCTCAGGACACGCGCAGCGATAATACACTGAAAAAATATCAGCCCTCACGTATCCGCAAAACTCATTCCTGTCGCACATTGTTTGCTAGAAATAAGTAAACGAACAAAATATTAAATCACTCGAATTTTGTAACTATTTGATGAAGTTTTTCACATTTTTTTCGCATTCGATTCACCTTTTGACATCGAAATGACTGAGCGACGCTACCGTCGTCGTCGAACGTATATTTTTGCAGCCACCAGTAGTGACTTCTCGGACATTTACAACTAACTTGTATTCGACGTGGCATTATCTCGCTGTGGTCTTCTTTTATTCTCCCATGCACCACCGCCGCTGTCTCCTTTCGCGAACAAGTCTTCATGTCCTTTGGTGACTCGCAAAACTATTATTAAAACAAACGGAAAGACTTGAAATTTAGTCGCTTCGGAACCGAAACAACTTCGGAAATGATTTGATCTTCAAAAACTATATTGATTGATAATCGTTTCTCTGCCCCATTTAAACGGTTTATTCGTACAAATTTTTACACTTCATTCAAGAATTTCAAGGACAGAAAAATTAACAAAAGAGTTGATGAAAAATGTACCTTGATGACTGATCTGTTATTGAGCATCATGGAATAATTTTTCGATGCTTTGGACCACGGGCATTCGAACCCATCGGGGCATCGACAGATCCTTTCAACTAGTCTCGGCAACCAAAATCTCTCGTGAACAATATTGCATGCTTGGTGCTGTGCACATTCTTCGAGCTTTCTCTCACTAGTTGCCTGAATAAAATAAACGTACAATAGATTGGTTGAGCGCGTTGCCTGCTGGCATTGCTAAAGTGGGTACAATTCTGAAGAGCAAGAGAAATCGGAATATTTGTTGCTACTCGAGCACATAAATTTTCACATCTTTTTCGGTGCTACTTGTCATGAATTTTCAAATAATTCCAAACACTTAACACACCTCTTCGGGAAATTTGAAAACAATATTGTTTGGTTTACTGGTGATTTTCGTGTACTTTTCACGACAACTCGAAAACTGGCAGATCGTCAAAAAAAAAACGAAAACAAAAAAAATCGTCGACATTTTCGGAAGCATTGAAAAGCCGTAGGAAACGAAAAAGTTCTTTTTTATGACAAGTTAATCTGGGTTTTGTAAATGAAACGATGACGAGTATAGTCGCACGGATGAATACCCGGAGAAAGGTTTAACGTGTACTGTCAGAACTTTAAACTGATAATAACTATTATTGAGAATCGAAGTCTCGATAGAAGATCACACCCACAGTCACTGCGCGCCCACATAATTCGCGCGGGTTGAAAAATATTGAGAAATCGGCATATTTATATATTCGTATTTGACGAGATCTTTGACTATGATCATTTCAATACATTTATAATAATATTTATGAATTTTTTTTTCGTTTCTTTTTTGCAGTCAATGGAAGCAACGAAGGCCCTGCTTCGTCACAACTTGAGAAAAAAATTGGACGCCGCTCTTGAATCGGAGAGTTATCTGTTGGTTCAACACTGGTGTTCGGCCGAGTGTCAAGCAGCGATAACGGCTTATGTCGACGAGAAGATTCAGTGAGCAAATGACTAATTGCAGAATAGATTTGTTATATAAGTGGTAAAAAATGGGGGGGATCTCTGAGAATTTATACAAAAAGAGGCGTTCCCAAAAGCAATCGGATGCAGATTAAAATTATATATATAAATACCAACGTAAATATATATATATAATAATAATAACGATTGAATGAAATAACGATTTGTAGATAAACAATCAGCTCAAGTCTCGGCTGTATTTTGAATGATGAAGAAAACTAATGATTTTAACGAATGAATTGTATACGCCTCATGACGTAATGAAAATGAATTTGAATGACGAGTGACGAATCAATGAGCGCGCTGTCGGATCGTAAATTAAATTGAAAAATGTTATGTAAAATACGAATATTGGGAAAAAAAAGAGGTAAGACGATAAATTATAATGGAATCGTCGACATAAATACTTGGAGAAACTATTGTGGCCTTTGCGACCACCCTAGAATAATCCGATGCACACCGAGGCATTTCATGCCTCGTAATATTTTCCACGAAACCACAGCAACAATAATAACAGTAATATAACAACAAAAATAACAATGATGATGATAATATAATTGAGAAAATTAACACGTTAATTATACAATGGAATCAGAAGCAATTATAGTTGTATGTCATTGCACTATTATTTTATTAACTGAGCGATGATTATGCAATCGCTTGAATGAGATGAACTATTTTATTAATAGCTTTCTATTAGGTAAAAAATAATTAGATAATTGTGGGTCCTCGAGCATGTATTCTATACGCGTCAATACCTTTGTGTTGTATTCATACGATGTAACGCATGATCATGTGACATTACGCGAGAACTGTTCTTTTTGCCGCATTTTATTATTGTTAGAATATAAAATAAATTTAATCGAAGATCAATAAAAAAAAAACAAAAACAAAGGGGAAATATTAAAGCGAAATGGAACATAAGTAGAAAACTCTTGTTGAAGAATTCCATCAATGTTCACGATACTTTTATGATTTACTCATTTAATCCCTTGGTCCAATTAACTGTCTATAGTACACATTTATTATTGATAAATATATAAAACCCGTACAAATATAAATGAAATATTCACAAGCCAATTTATAATTTGCGTGTATTAAAAATATAAGTATAGATGTATATTCATACTTTTGGAATAGTAACTCGTCTTTTTCTTCATTGTTATTTTTTTAGTAATTTCGAAGAAAATGTGAATTGAGGGTTCAATTGTCTTCGATCAGTAGGCAAAAGGTTAGGCGTGCTTTTTAGTTTTTTTTTGTCCGGATTTTCGTTCCCGTAGCACATAGTTGACAGTTTAGAAATAGACGGTTCCTAAAATACAATTAAAAAAATGTTTCATTTTTGTTCTGGTTGGTTTTTGTTTGCTTGTTGTTCTTTCATGCGTTTCGTATATAATTCATCTTTCGAATTTGAAGACAGGCGTATTTTAGCAGCAGCTCGATGAACTGCTCACGACATTTATCAGAAAAGTCCAATTTTTTTCTTCACATTGATCTGCTTCCAGGCCGGAAGTTTTTCGAACTCTTCGATATTCATTCCAAGCAATTCCTGCCAATCGAATGAATCTTTTTAAGTTTCATCGTTATCTAACTTTAACGATCATTTTTCGTTTTTCAATTACCTCAAAGTGCTGTGGTGACAAATATTTTTCAAGGATCGTTGGATCGACTCCGTCAGGCAATGGTCGTTGAAGCAATTGAGCTATGGGATAAGTGCTCTGCGTTAAACGAGCCAGCTCGCCCTCGACTGTCAACACTTCACCAGAATCACGACCATCCTGATGACATGAATTTTTTTTTTTTTTTTAAGTAAAAATTGTACAGAGGAACGTAGCAATTATTCCAACCGAAAATAACTTCTTGAGATTAATTTCGAAACTATGGAAATTCTTCAACTATTTGTTATTTCATAAAAAATCACATTTAAATGCAAAAAAGTATTGAAAGAATTTGTAAAAGCATTGATAATGTTCAAAATTTGAGAATCAGAAATTTGTCGCAAAAAATTTCCACCATTTTGTGGCGCGAAACGACCTAAGCTTGAAAAGTAATCATTACTTATAATTTGTATCGCATTGTTTTCAATGAATTTACCCGAATATTGAGTTCAGCGATTTCATCGCGATAATTCCAAGTGGGAAACAAATTGGTGAAGTTGAGTGGCTCCAGGCCAGCCCAAACTAAATAAACTGGACAATCATCACTTTCGGGATGCAGTTTTTCCCAATATCTCATAGCAGCTATCATAGCGGCTCTTCTTTCAGCCTGCCATCTGACAGCACCGCTACCAGTTTGATCCTCGGACCCGTTGTCCGGCCACCAACCTTGCCAAAGCCAGAGCTCATCCTTGTTATCGAGTAAAAAGAGAGCTGAAAATTTCAAAAAACTGAATGAACAGTCGTATTTTAAAAATTATCATCGATTCTATAGCGGATATCATTTTTTCATTTTCTCTAGTATTTTCTTGTTTTTATTTTCAGTCTTGTCTTCTTTTATGGGTTTTTTAATACCTGGCTGATTCACTTGGTAGAGTTCATCCTGTAGGAACGGAAAAGGTGTGACGATCTCTGATCGATGAGGACACAACAACTCGCTTGCAGCGAATTCCCCAGAAACGCTGCTGAGATGAAACAATCTCGGAGTGTGATTCAATTCAGGTTTTCCAGCCAGAGGAACGTACAGTTGTTTATTCATGCCTCCGAGCGCTAGTAAATTAATCAGGTTAATGAAATTAGTCGTACAAAAAATCCGAATAGCCAGTTGAAATGCTCGATTCAATTATTCAAGATATTCACCTTCGAAAAACGCAGCCGGTTCTTCGTCCGACTCGTTTGTTTCGTAGATCGTCACGTCCATGCGATTGTTCAATCCAACTTCTTCGGGTCGATTTTTCTTCAAGAGATTGGCAGCTTTGAGAGCGTTCTTTGAAACAAATCAAAAGTATTAAACATTTATTACGTCATGTTTTTTTTTGTTAAATATTCTTTCACGACTACAATGTCGAAAATTAATTAAATTATTCTCTAGATGAATAATTTTTAGTATTTTCTCTAGGAGAGTGAACTTGATAAATTATCATAATAGACTTTCGTTTTTCCAATAATACATTTAAAATGCGTACGTATTTGAGACGAGGAAGAGCAGCACGTCCATGCCAAACATAAATATTTCCATTCGTTGTATTGATTAAAATGAGAGAGCCACGACTTCGTAATTGTCGGGTGCTGCAAGGAACTTCGGTAAGAAAAGTTTCGGTTTCTTCGTCCCCGCGACAAATGTACATTCGCCATTTTTTCTTGGCATGATTGTTCATCTTTTTTCCGTTGTTTACGACCATACTTCCAGAGAAGAGATTCAAAAACGCAGCTGGTTCAAAGCCCTCAGGTACACGAACTTGCGGGCCTTGTTCTTGATCCAATTCGACAGTGAGCAAGGCCGCGGTACCTTGTTCGTTCAAGGACGCTTTTCGTCCTTGCCAAATAAAGTAAGCACAACGATCTCTTCCTTTCGAAGCGTGTTTCGATGGTTCGCCACTAAGACCTCGACCTAAAAGTAAATAACGATCAAGATAAACCTGTTTCTGAGTCATCTATTAATTTTACAACGTGTCTTTTTCGAGCGCGCAGTTTTCTAGAGTTTTTACCGGTAATCGTGACCGTGTACATCCATCGGACGATGTAACTGTCGCCTGTATAAAACTGCCCAACTGAAGAACCGGAAAGGAGGGAGTAAGAAAATTCGTCGATGTGCCAAACGGTGACGTTGGTCGTCTCCACGACGAATTGCCTCATTAACTGTAATACAAATGTTGTCTTTTGAATCCTTAATTCCCTGATTCTACAAATCAACGATTTTTCTTTCCACCGAAACCTATGTAAACTGTTATAAATAAAATGAAAAAAGTTGAACAAATTGACGAAAAATAACAAAATAAATTTACCTCATCGTCGTACCATCCTTTACCCCGACCCAAATGACTTCCTTCGAGTATAAGATCGACAATGGGGCACTTGAAATCAATCATTACATCGACATTGGGCGGTTCGACAACGATTTTCCCGTCAACTTGTTCTTTCTCCTCCGATTTATCCTTGACCTTTATTATGCCGGAAACGTTCGGCCAGTCAAGAAATTTTTCCCGAAACAATACAGTCTCCATGTGTTGTGTAAGTTTTCCTAATAAACACCATTCCGGCCTCGACGGAGCCTTTTTTAGATTTTCCTCCATTTTCGTGCGTCGTCCTATGATCGACGCAGCATTTATCGGCGAAACCGTACACTCGGAATAATCGTAGCCCTCATGCCAAAGTTCTTCCGCCAATTGTGTCGCTACTTTTCTTTTTTCTGACGAAGCTATTTTTCCATTCCAGATGTACATCTCGCTTCCGAAATCGAAGACTAGAATCTTAGTGAAAAAAAAAAGTAAATTCGAAAACGAGCTTTCCGGATAATTGCATTTGAAAAATGTGCAATTTTTGAAATCCTTATCTTCTATGAATTCTTCCATGAAATTAAAGAACAGAGATTAATTCTCAAAACCCAGATTTTAATAAATTTGGGACCAATTATTTTTTCCTATAATTGATGGATTTTGTAAAAATACCTTGCTAGGATCAAGCATTTCTATCTTTGGCATAGCACCCCAATATTTGTCTAGTGGTAAAAGTTCATCTTCACCCACGACTTCGTAAACCATATTCGTATCCAAGAGAGCAGATTCGTAGAGTTCATCCTCGTCGGGATGTCCAGCATCAATTACTGCTATTGTAAGAAAACCATTTTAATGTACAGATCTACAATACTGTGTTAGAACTGGAGAACTCATTTAGGGTTTCGAGAAACGAAAGAGAAAAAATTTTATCGTCACATGTATTTTTGGAAATCGAAACAAACCTTCAGCTCGGTGAGACGAATCAGATCCAAGGATTTTCCAAAAATTGGCAGTCTGAGTGCTCGTGCACGTAGGTTTTTCTTCGCTTATTGTTATCACTTGATTAGCACGACAACCAAGATCCCGATTTTGTTGAATACTCAAAGCTATTTCCGCTCCTCTCGCTCTCTCAATTACATTACTGTATTTCCCAATGTAATTGTACAGCTGTAACAAAATTGACCATTCATTGTTTATGAATTACGAACGAACAGAGAATCTATTAACTATTAAATGCTCGATGATTTTGAAGAATTTCTAATGAACGTTTTTTTGTTTTTCCTTCTCTAGATTTCTGTTGAATGATATTCACCTCATTTTTCGTAACCAAGATAAAATTATCACCCGAATTTATACTAGCAACGATGGGTTCGACTAAACGAATCTGAACGTGTCGTCGACCCTTGACGAGAATTAACATCACATCTTTATGCGGGGGTAGTTTATTGCCATATCCCATTGCGTCCACGTCGACATTTTTCAATGTAACAGCACCGAAATCTTCCGTTGAAGCGAGACCCGCCAAGGCCTCTACGGCGAGTGATGATTTTTTTGCAACTAAAAAGTTAGTAATCTTAGAAGAACATCCAGACCGTTGAAATTAGAAGGAATTTGTTTTTAAAACACATTATTGTTTAATTTTATTCGAATTTTACGCACGTTTTTCCACATTCAAAGTTCTCATGACTCTCTCAGCTACTCCGGTCGTAACTTCGGTATACTCGTCCTTGAGGTCGGTACGGGCAGCCAAAATTCGTAGTGGATTTTTCGACGGTAACCGTCGTCGTTGAGGCTGCACCGTGCGTCTCGAACCAAGCCTGAAAATTCGATTTTGCTGTTATCACTAATATGCAAAATTGGAATTGCCGGAATGCTTCAAATGAGATTATGCATACGAAATTACTGTGTGATCAACACTCACGGATATAACTAGTACGACAGAATTTTTATTACCGTTCCGAAAATGAGATTACGACGTCAAAGTCACTCTCCTCGAAATCAAGAGTTTCGGCCTCGCATTTAGCGAAAGAAATGTTGCTATAAAAGCTCGTGAAGGTTTCGTCATCGGCTCTCGGTACCGACAATACCGTAGCTGGCTGACGCATCAATTTTGTCTCATCCTCTGTCAAAATAACAAATTATTTCATTCGTTAAAATTTACTTTTCAAACTCTAGTTCATGATTTTTTTCGGTTACTTTACAAAATTGATACATTTTTTTTATTGGAATTATTCTTCACGAAGTGGATTCACATTTCGGTAAAAAAGTTGAAATCGTTTGGCTTTTGATACAGAATCAAAATTGATAAATTTTTGTTGTTCAATCTCACCGCTTTCTTCGCTAACCGATCCCGACGATCCCTCCCGTATTGCAACTCCCCTTGCACCATTATTCGCACCATTCCTAGTTGCTTTTATGATTTTACAACTCTTGAAGCGCTCAGGGCGTGGAATTTTCTTTTTCCCGTCATTAGCACTATTTGTCGCGACTTCGATGAGCGGAGATAATTGGTCAGAATTATCGACTTGTTCCACTCGCATTTTTCCAGCCACGGAGAATTTCACGGCATCCGGTACTGCGACGCGTTTCCGCCATCCTTCGGCAGCAGATTCTAATTTTTCTAAGCGCTCCGCGAGTTTTCGTTGTTTCGTTGCAAATTCTTCTTTTTCTGCTTGACTCGTGGTCGTTTCTCTGATGTCATTCTGGAATGAAATTTTCAAAAATCTATGAAACTTCATATTTTTTCGATTCTTTTTTTTGTTATTGTTTCATCCAGTTATTTTTGTTCTTTCATTTCCTCGGTAACCAAACACATATTTTAACCAATTAATAAATCAACAATTACGTATTTAATTCGAAAAACTACGTTGAAAACACTTTGTTGTTTGCTTAAAACTTATCCGACGGAATTAAATTTCCCATTAAACAATGACTCACGTTGTTAGTGAATTTGACGACGCTCGTAGACACCATTACAGTTTCGGTATTGACGCGACGCTTCCAATCGGTGGTGCCGCTGCGCTGAAGAGCGGCTAATCTATCAGCGATGCTTATACTAGGAAAATCAACCTGCTGCACCTCCGTAACGTATTTATCTTTCCTACCGAATGATATGTTATCAGAAAGAGAATCGGAGTGGGTTTTGTCGAGGGGGTTTGCACGTTCTCTCGCGCGGTGTTTCATAAGGAGATTTGTATTCGTCGCTTCGACGTAATCGGCTGTATCATAGCCGCAGTTTATCTCGATGTTGTCTGTGTTATCGTGTAGCATGATATTATCAAACGAGGAAGGCACTGCTTCGTTAATAGGGTCATGAAGCCCCGGGTAATTTGAATGAGGCTTCGAATCGTCTTTAATATCCCCGTCGAACAACATCTCACTTTCTTTGCAAGCAGAATCAGATTCACCGGTACGTTTACGTCGTTGCAGTCTTTTGGTTATGAATTCTTTCCTCGTGAACTTGTGCTCGCTACTGAGGAGATACGCTTCGTCAATAATACCGGCTGAATCAGTCTCCTTGCGAGAATCACGTGCTTGGAGCAAACGATTCTCGTTGGCAGTTTGTGACGTCGTCGAATACTTTAAAATACTTCGTGGCGGTGTGGCATGGACCGGGTGCTGCGACTGTTTGGCACTCGTGATCGTCGGCCTCTCATCTCGACAAGTAATTTCGCCGGAATCGGATTCGTCGGTGATCCTTCGTTCGAGTTTATCGGAAGGAAATATTCTCGATGCTACTTCGACTTCTTCGGAAGTGACCGGTTGTGTTTTGTAACGATTGGCTGGACGCCGACGCGGCGCAGAACCGCTGATTTTGGCTATGCTTTCGGTAGCGATTCGCCGATTGAACAACCTCACACGATCCCTCAAACTCAATTTCGAAGGCTCGACGTCGCTACCTCTTGTTTCTTCTGCTGCACAATCCTCCTGGGAATAAAGGATCGAATGGAAATCATTGCTCGCAGCTTTCCGCTGATTTTGCAACACAGCTTCTCTCACTTCCTCATACGTGACCGGCTGAGTATTGAATCTGTCGTATCTCTGCTGATCCTTTAAATCTCGCCCACATTTGCCTTTTCGATCGACTCGACTCTCCTTCAATTTCGTTTGTTCTTCCAATATTTTGAAGCGTTGAGCTAGTTTCGATACTTTCGAACCGTTTTCAATCGTTAAATCTACAATGCTTTGATTCTCGTCAGAAATGTCTTCACCTCCTTCACTCGCAACAGTACTTTTCTTGTCGTCCTTGGTGCCCAACGATGTGTAACGAGAATTTTGTGAGAGCACCGTGTCCGAGCTCACTCCTCGTGCGTTCCATCGGTCGCGTCGACGAGTGCAACTTTGCCTCGACGTCGAGCGAACTCTCTCCTCCTCCTCCTCCTCCTCCTCCTCCTCTTCCTCTTCGTCTCCTTTGTCAGATCGTTTCTCAAAATTATAACGAACTGAAAGACAGCTGGGAACGGCTCCTTCGTCCGTGTTCGAATTACCATCTTCGTCGTCCAAATCGTATCGACTGTTCATCTCGTATCTGAAACAATCCAAGAATTAATTGTACGTTGGTCGAATCGAATATTTTTTAACTGCATTCAACGAATATGAAAGGAAAGCGGAACTAAATGAATGGCTCGACCAGTGGCACAATCAACACAATGGCGAACCGAGAAACTATTGACGATTGAAATTTCTTGTTCGGAATTTGCATAATTTTAGTGAAAAAGACGAAAATTAAGGAAACTATGGAGAAGAAATTTTCTCTTATGACCATACAAAATCTTTTTTAATAAAAATGATCATCATTTCTAACGAAAACCTCAAGAACTGAGAATGGATTTTGTAGTTTAGAAAAATTTTCTTCCTCATTACTAGCAGACATTGGAATATCAGGTCAAGGAGTATTTGTCGGTCGCTAACCAAGCCATCCATGTTAGGTATTTGAGGGTAAAGAAATCGAGAGATGATAAGAGAAGCGAGGGGAGCGAACATTTCGAGATTGAAAGAAAAACTCCAACATCAGCAAAGTTGGTTTTGCTTCAGAAAACAAAAATGCGTTGTCCCATTGGAAATTGGGTAGCATAGCAATTGTCAAACCATCATTATTTTCGTTGCATCAATTTTGTTCAAGTGAAATTCCATCGTGATTGTTTTTCAATAAAATCTCAATTTTCTTATGAAGCGAGATTACTTGAATTGTTAGCGAATAACAGATCCTCGACAGTTTGCTTGGCCATTCGTGTTGGATTATTGGAAACGTCGAGAGCAGGAAGATGAAGGAGAGGGAAAAACGGGATTTTTAGTTGGAGATCGGAGAAACTGGGGACTCGGAGGACTTACCTACTGGGCAACTTGAATGAGACAATTGGTGCGATTGGTGACGTAGCAGTAGTAGTGGTAGTAGTAGTAGTAGTGGTAGTGGTAGTAGTGGTAGCAGTGGTGGTAGTGGTGGAATTGGTAGATTCGTTAGAACGTGACGAGATGAAATTTGGCGAGTGATCTGAATCGATTTGAATCTGTAAGAAGGAGGCTCTGTCCCGTCTGGTATGAGAATCAGGTGGTAGCCAATCTTCGTTAAAGTTCGATTGCATATGACCGACGGAACGTGCGCGTTTACGTAAAAAAAGATCCTTGGTTACGAAATTTGGGGAATCGCCAGAGTTTCCAGACAAGCTGGATCGCGAAGGTGAGGAGCTTTCGCGGGACGATGATTGTTTTAGGATCGGTCTGACGACGTCGCATTCCGGTAGACTGTTGGTGCGACGTTGTATAGCGCGGTTCTTCAGCATGGACAATTTCTTCGGGGAGGCAGAGTCAATCTCGTTGCCGGAGTCCTCCTGTGAACTTTTTCGCGAACTTTTTAGTATCGTTTTCGGTCTTTCGTCGTGTTCGTCGCTGTCGGTGCTCGATTTTTTCTTGAGAATCGGCCTTGGTTCCAGCGACGGTGGATCGCTGGAGGAAGACTCTTCGCGACTGAACTTCTTCTTCAATATCGGTCGCACTTCCGAATTGAGGTTCGGTTGAATGTCGGAAGTTAAACAGCCAAGGGTTTTCGCGACGGCGGCCGCGATACTGACGTGATGACCGACCCCGGTGTTTTTGCTACTGCTGCCGGACGATCTTTTGAGGATACTCGTCGGTTCGGAAGCGCACGTTTGACCGTCGTCGCGATCCTCCTCGCCCAGAGATTTTCTCTTCAATATTGAAGGTGGATGGTGTGGCTGATGTTGAGGAAAATGATAGTAATTTTGATGGGGCTCTGGGCTGCCAGATCTTTTCACGAGTTCGTCGAGGGAGGAACGTCTCTCGTACTTGAGAATGGGCTTGAATTCGGCGCCGTTGACCTCTGGAGAAACGGTGTCCGGTGAGCAGCTGCGTCTGCGACGAAGAATCTCGTTGTCATCGAGGCTGCTCCGTTTCTTAAGTATTCCATGCCTTTTATTCAGCTGCTCGATCAATGAAGATTCACCGCTATTGTCCGTTTGGAGGGACAATTGTTTATAGTTGCAATTACCCGACGAGGACGAAGGAACATCCGCACTATCCGTTATCTTGTGTTTTAGAATGGAAATCGGTGCTTGGCGAATGCGTTGTCGAGCAGTGGCGCCCGTCTCCGTGCAGTTTTCCTCATCTCCTGCGTTCGTGCCATTTTTTCCATTGGTATTCGACGTCACGGAAGAGGCCGAAATTCGGGAACATCTAGAGTTCTGAGAATCCCCAAGCTTCGATGATTTTCTCGTTGAGTTTTTTGACGTCGTCGAGATCGATGAGAAGCTCGAATGTTGATCCGTCCCACGAGATTTCCCGTTTACTGCGGTGTTCGAATTCGATGTCAGTCTTTCAACGCGCTCCATAGTCGCCCTTGTGAGTGCCGTCAGTGCATCAACCCTCCTCAAAACCTCGGAATTATCGTGCCCGACAATTGCGTTGCTATAGGAAAATGAGAAAAAAAACACACACACTATTTCGGGTCTCACGAGGTAAAAAATTTTGATAAAATCACTCTTTCTCTCGTTCTCTCTCGCTCTCTCTTTCTCGTGCGCGCGCGAGACCGTGTCGCGAAAAGTCTCGTTAAATCTTCAAACACATGCGGAGAATTTTGTTTCAATTTTGCTTTTATAATTGCATGAACGATCGAGCTTCATTCGATTCGTTTTTCTTCTCGTTCGACCGTGAACATTCCACGATCATTCGTATTAGGTCATGCAAGTGAATATGGAGTTTTTATAACGCGCGATAAACAGCTTATACGGTCATTCAACGTCGAAACAGAGCCGCGGCGAAGCCGTATTTTTTAATACCGAATGATCGCTCGAGCAACCCGACGATCTTACGCAACAGGCCAATTTTATTATTCGGACCATGAAAGATGAACGATTTTATTTTTGTTAATATTATTTCTTCACTATTGCCTCTTTTTAATACACGATTAATTCGTACGACAGAAACCAGTTGGAGACGAAAACTGTGATTTTTGCAAATTATGAATTATCATTATTTCAATTTTTATGAATAATTGTAATATCTGGAAAACGATTCTGTTTTTTATATGGAATCTTCATTGCAATTTTTTTTATCGAGAATCAGCAGTGCTTTCGCAAATTAGACACAAAAAGTTCTTGAAATTTATATTTTTCTGTAATAATTATTTATTTTCACTACTCAAATCACACAAGATTTCGTCAGATCGGTGATAAAAGAAGCGTCTGAAGCGTAAAAATAATATTTATCCTCTCAAACAGTTAGATCGTGTTAACAACGAGTTAGTACAGTTTTCTTGCCAATTAACAAAGATGAATTATCCAAAAGTAGTTCGTTTTCAAGTTTTTGCAATAGCTCAAGATATGAATTTTCGTACGTTCGATAAATTATAGCCCGCCGTTTCTACCGAGTGTCGAAAGAAAATATTTTATTTTTTCATCCAGAAATAATTGTACTTGACAGGTTTAGAGAATAGACAATCGTTGGATTAATGAAATTAAAAAATCTGAACATATTTCAAAAATGTATTTTCATCTCAAGATAAGTTACGATTTAAACATTGCATGACTCATTAAGATGACGCGTAAACAATCGTGGAAAAGGTTGTATGCAAGGAAATATTTATAAAGTATCCATTGAAAAAAAAAAAAACAAAAAAAAATCCAGGCTTTCGAATCTCGGGCTACGAACGAGTAATATTGGAAACTATTAGATTGTACCTAGTACGCTGCGTGCTGGAGCGTAATTTCATGCCGAAGGAAGAAGCGATAGCGGACGATGCACGAGAGGTCGTGGCAAGACTTGTACTTTGTTGTTGAGTTTCAGATCGTCGTGAAACCCCGAGTGTATCGTGGCAATCGTTCGAACGTTCATTTTTATTAAACGTTGATTGTTTAACATTGTTTGCCCTTCGAATTCGCGTTCGCTCGCATCGATCATCTGCTAATTAAATACAATTATCGTTAAATCGTGAATTTCAACGTGCAACGAATCGAGCGTGACGGAACTCACAACAGCTCGTAGGCTCGGACCGTTTTTCCTCCGCTTCCGGCGATTTTATCGAGACCGAAGCGCGCTTCGCAGCAGTCTTATCTCTTTCCCTCGTGGCGCACGTCGGTACTCTACTGGACGACGACATTGGACTTTTCTGAAAGAAGAATTTCAGACGTGAGCCTTAAATACCAGTCTTGTTGGGTGACAGCTATTTCCTTTTCTTTCCTCGAAAGTACACGTTAGCGATAAGCCTCGAAAGTCAAGCGCTTTTCGCATCAACTGTTTCTGTTTTTTTTTCTTTCAGCTACAACATCGACGATTCCTGATATCTCGAAAATTACGCTAATCCACCGTAGCAATTATATCGGATACATCACTTTTTCCTTGGAATTCAACATACCGTAACTTGTTACATGTGATAAATAGTGTATAGGAAACACGACACGTCCCGAATGAAGCTTAGATCGAATATTAGAATTTGTGTACTATGAAAAGAAAATAAATATGAAAGAACGAATAGCAGCAAATTTCTTTCATTCGTGGATTCAAACGAGTCATTTATTTTTGTTTGAGACATCACATTTTCAACACATGATCTAAAGGAAATAATGCTATTATCCTCATTTTCATAATAATTGATTAAATTTTCAAATATTCAATCCATGTAACTGCGGTAACGAGAAAATTCAAGAGACAGAATAAGTTTTGGTTTGCAGTAGAAATTAAAAAAAAGCAAAGTTGTGAGAAGCTTTGATGAAATGCATTGAAATTAAAATAGAAAAATTGATGAACATAAACAAGAGTGTGATAATTGATAACTGATTTGACAAATAAAGATAAATAACCAGCGACATCCAATGCTTTCACAACAGAAATTTTGAAAAGAGATTCGAAAAATTCTGCAAAAGATTTGTATCAAAAAAATTCATTTGAAAAATTGTATAAGTGGAAATTTTCCCATTAATATGTCTACACATTACTCACTGGTTTTCGAACAGAGCTCGTAGTTGCGTAAAGACCAGAAGATAAATTATCCATACCAACAGATTTTCGGGCAGTTGGTTCTGCAAAATAAGGTTGATGGGAAAATTACAGAACATTTTTTAGAAGGAATTTTAGAGATCCTCGTCGGCGTACCTGTCGGAGAGACAATGGATGCTGCACGTAGCCTAGAAGCTTTGGTCTCTCTGATTGAAGTAGTTTTACTGCTTACAGGATTTCTGAAGCTATTTTTCTTCTCCACTTTGAGTGTTCTTTTGCCCTGATTGTCAGAAGTTCGTTGAGCATTTTGGGGGTCGTACTGAGAAGTAACACCGTCGTTGCCTTTGGAAGAGCCGCTTTCGCTGGCTGCCATTAACGCAGCTGCTCCAGCTGCTACCATTTCTATTTCTTTTTATTTTTATTTTTTTTTAACGCACGATCAAATCACATACATTGAAAGTATTTATGGACACTTTCAGCGCCCAAACTTTTTGGAAGTAAAAAAAGGGAAAACTAACGACAATGGAATTTTTTGTCAACAATATTTGCTGGTCATTTGTGAGAATCCGATTGATCAGATTCAACGTTATTTACGAGAATTTATAGACATGACGGATTCATATAAATTAGTGACCGACGGTTATATATATTTCGATGATATAAAACAGAGATTCACGATTTAAACATATACAAATGAACTTGTATTTTTTTTTTCAATGTTGTTTTCGTTCTTTTATTTTGTTATTTTTTGGAAGTCTTTATACCGCTTGAAACGACGGGTTCGCAGATTCTTTATTGAGATTCGTCGAGAAAACAGCCACAATTTACGATTCAACGGACTATTCGCATGTCACAGTTGTTATCACAGTTAAATTCGTTATTAAATCAACAGCAAAGCTGGGGGAAAGTGTACCGAATACGCTTGTAGGTAGGCAGATATGTAGACATGTGTAAATGTCGTTCTTTCTATCTCGCTCTATCTTTCGTGTGTGATTCACACTTCCGAAAGAGGTCAATGTATATTATATACGGCGAATTCGCGAGACCACATTTCGCTTCACTCATACCGTTTGAACATTTATTCAGCGAAGGGAGAATTTTTTTTTCTTCGTCTTGTTGTATGATTTTTCTTTTCATTGGAAAATGTCACTGTCAATTGCCATTATTGTAGAGATCCCTGATGAGCAGGATCCGCGAAGCGCTCAGCCGAGCTTGCGCGGCCACGAAGGACTGTTAGTTTCGAATTTGGCCACGGAGATCGCTGTATGATGGTGTCATCACCACACTGTTATTATCATTATTGTTGATGCTCGTCTTATTATTATAAGTTTTGTTATTATTATTATCATCATCACAAGAAAATAATAACAATATTCAACAAAAAATATATGTAATTATAATTTTAAATTTTCGGCCAAACGGAATGACGAAAAAGTATTTATTAACTGTCCCCTTTTTATATACTCAACAGACAGAATTAATTATTAATGCTTTTTTTACTAAAATATTACATCATAAGAGAATTGCTATATTATAGTAAAATCATTGTTCGTTTAATAAAGTTCATTCGGACGAAGTATCTCGAAGCTCAAAGTCTTGACGTTTTGCGCGAGAAAGCGGCGATCCCCTGGTGAGCGATCGACGAAACACAGACAAAAAGAACATCTGACCGTTTTAAAAATGGCAGTTTGATGTTTTACGCGGTTCGCTGGTCCAAACAAACTATGAGAGAAAAAATAATCGTTTCCGAAGTACATGAACACGGAAATTTGACGAGTTGTACAATTGTTGAATTGAACTCAACGAGTGACGAATTCCTCTCCAACTTTCGTTGAAAATATCAAATAAGGTAAAAACAATTGATTATTCGCACGTTGATTTCTAGGTTAAGTTCACGCCTAACGGCATCACTGTATAATACGCAGTTTTCAAATCACTATTTTGAAAGAAAATGGTTATCTTATACGGAAAATTACATTCATAATTGGAAATATTCGATCGACGAGTATTACACTGCATCAAACTATCTATATTTTTGGAATTCTTTTGTTTTCCGTAAATTTGTATATTCCATTGGCGCCCAAGCTTCGAACATATGACGCCATTCCTCTGATCCATATGCGCAATATTCGAAACTGTGTCGTCAAGATTCACAAGTTTAAACTTGACAAAAAATTATTTCTCTGAATAATCAAAACTTTGATTCCTGAAATTAATCGCATGTTGACAAGTGCAAAAAGTTCTTCTATGATAATTGAAACTAATTAACCACTCTAAATTGAATTCCAAAAATTGAAAACATTATTAAAATCATTGGCAAATACAAAAAATGAAAATCATTTCAATCAGTTCATAGTGCAATGAAACTATTGAAAATAAATTTCATTGTGAACTGAACTTGAAAATTTTTGAACTCGTCGCTTCTAACCTTGAAATTATTACAAAATGACTAGCAATATTCTGATTTGGAAAACTGCAGAAACTCCCTGTGTTAAGCAAAGAACTAAGAAAAAAATTATTTTAGAAAACGTGTTGGAATACTTGACAAGGCATAATGGTTCGAACGACTAGATTGCGGAAACCACTCTCTAAATATCCGGAGAAAGATTACGAACTAAACACATCGCCCAAAAAGAGTCCTGTCAAAAAATCAAAAAACACTGAGATGGAATCCAAGGGAACGAAAAGCAGCTTGACACAAGGTAATTTAAAAACTGGTTGGAGAACCTTAAAGGGGACCCGAACTGCTGTTCTGCGGGACAGAACAAACTTAAACGAGGAACCCCTCAAAGTTGATCTTTTAATAAAACAAGGTACGGTTCGAGGAACTGCAAAGAAATCGACGAAACCTACTCGCACTCTGAGGTCCAAGACTTCGGAAGAAAACAAAGGAGAAGTTGAAAGGACGCGTTCTGTTGGAACAAAGAAAAGAAGAAAATTGGAAAACGGTGAAGAATCAACGCCTGATGGGGATTCGAAGATTCATAGAGAAAATCAATCTGACGGTGTAGCAACTGACAAAACGGTGTTGACGTCAAAACGAGGTACGAAAATTGTCAAAAAATCGATTAAATCGTCAAAGTCCACAAAGGTTAATGCTGAAATTGCAAAAAAGTCTGAGAGAAAAAGGGCTCGGGAAGTCGATAGCGAAGAGGACGAATCGGTCAGTGAAATTACCGATGAAAAGAATTCTTCGAATTCTGAGGTTCAGCCCATTTCCCTTGCAATCGAACGTCCGAACAATCAAGTTACTGCAAAAACTACCAGAAAAACCGTGAAATCTAGGGCATCTCGAGAAGACGAAAACCAGGAATTGACAAAAGCGAATTCTCCAAAACCTTCAAGAATAAGAACTCGCAGAGTTATGACTGAGAGAGAATCTTCTGTTGATTCAGGCTTAGATTCACGAGGTGTTTCTGAGGCCGATGAAAATCGAGAATCCGTTAAAACTACAAAAAAATCCGTCCAACGATTGTCGTCAAGGAAAGTAGCAACTTCCAAAAAGTCCGAAGTAACGTCGCGGCAACTGACCCTAGAGAAAGTCAATGAGCAAGAAGATAAGGCTTCGAAAGATTTCGTTAGTGTGAACAAATTTTTCAAGAACAAAACAGAAAGAAGGACGATTGAGAAAAAATTCTCACCTATTAAGAAAACCGTAACGGGGAAACGACGAAACATCGGTAATCCGCGTATGAGCGTGTCTTTTCATCCGCGACAAACGACTCTTCAAGAGTCATTTGCAAAACAAAAGGATCGCAAAGTTTTGAGACCTCGAAAATCACAGAAAGACTATTGTGAAGAAACAATAATCAACCAAAATGATACTGGCAAAGAAATGGAAGCAGAAAAAAGAACGGGGCCTGTTTACAAATCTATAAAACCAGATGAAGATTCGATAAAAGATAAAAACGCTATATACGAATTCGATTGGGACAAAAACGATTCGAGAGAAAAATTGCCGAAAAAGAAAAAAACGCGGAATCGAAAGAATATTGTAGCAGCGAAGGTCGTGAGACCGAAGAAAACGGCGACTTCGAAAAAGACGATTGAACAACGAACTGAAATAGTGAACACGGACGTAGTTGAACAGATTTCAACTGAACCTGAAAAACTGATGGATCAACCACGAGTTGAAACGGACAATTTCCACGAAGAATTTAATGACCCTCCAAAGTGTGAAGAAGTCATTGAACCGCCAGAAAAATTGGACAAATCGCCAGTGGTACAAAAGGGGAAACCCAAAATCATCGAGTCCGTAGAGTTGAGAGGAAACGAGTGTTTCACTTTAACGACAACTCCAGTCCTGGCTAAATCATACGCAGCAAAATCAAGAAGTCATTTGCAAGCTTCCAAACAATTCAGAAAGATGTTGGGTGACGTGCTGCTCAATAAATCGATATCGCCGATCGTCAAAGCGATTGAGAATTTTGATCCAGGCAGTCCTTGGCGACCACCGGTATTTTCCCCTCAAGAATTCTCCCGCATTAAAAACGTCGTTCAAAGCACTCCGCAGATACCAACTTTCAAAGCTAAACTCGGAAATGCCCCGGCGAAAACGACAACTGCGTGCAATACGGAAAGAAAAATTGATGAAATAATAACGGAGAGAGAAGAAGACGAAGCGAAAAATTCGGATAAACAATTCCCCAAGAAAGCTCTCGATCTTGCCAAATCTCCAAGGAAATTTGGTACTGTAATCTCTAATCTTGACAGCGATTCGGTCATCAACACGAGGAAAGTAGAATCGAACAAGACGAATTCGAATGCCACCGACAGCACACCCCAAAAAATAGTAGTGTACGCCACGATCGAAACTCCGCCGACCGGATCAGCCTCGGTCAAATCGAGACTCGCAGACGATTTCGTGGAGCCAATGAATTTCGAGAACGAAGATGTCGATGACAAGGAAAATTCGCTTCCGGTTGTCCACAGTCCGAAACGATCGCCACTTAAATCTCTCAATCGAGCCCCACTTGGAAATTTGAGCAATTCGCTCTCGGCGGATCTCAATAGTTCACCGTTGAAAAATCTCAACAGATCGCCATTGAAGAATCTCAATAGTTCACCATTAAAAAATCTCAACAGATCGCCGTTGAAGAATCTCGATAGGTCGCCATTGAAAACCCCCAAAAAGTCGCCGTTGAAGGACCCGAAGAAGATTCTGGAGATGCTTCATGCGAGGAAACTACAGAACGAAAATAAGGAGCCTCAGCAGGCTGGTCCTTCGAACCAGAAGGTCGTAGCACCCCGGGACGATTCGAAAATTCTGCGACAATCGAATCTCGATAATTATTTAAATCTCGACGAAATGCCAAAAAGTACAAGAATAGTAACACCTCATGGAATTTTTGACGACGCACATTCGACCCCGATAATCGGAAAGCCAGTAAAGAGCAGAAGCAACAAGGCAGCAGCGACCGTCGACAATGCTTTTGGTTTTGACGTCTCCGACGAAGATTCGGAGAATGAAATATCGCCGATTCATAAACTCGCACCCGAAAAACCGGTAGCCCAACAAGGTTTCGCACAAGCTCAGCTAAAATTCGAAGAGAAACCGAAAAATCCTGCGCCCGCGAGATTATCGGTAGGAGATATAAAGAAACACCTTTTGCCAATACGGAGACAGGAAAAAACCAGCAAAGCGGCACCAGTTGTTGAGAGAATCGAAGAGGAAGGCGAGGAAAAACAAGAATCTCACGACAAGAAGAGCGAACCAGAAAATCCGCGAGTTCAAACGACCGCAAATCCGATTGATTTTTCCGATACTTTTGACATATCCGAGAATCAAAGAACTAACGAGAGCACGTTGAAAGTAGAACTTTTCGCTGATCTAGAGCCGCGGCATTTCAAACAGGTAAAGTTATAAAATTTCGAAAGATCGTTATCACCATCATCCTTCCTCTTGTCTGTTATTCATTTTGAAATCTCGTCATTCCTGTCCAGGCACCAAGATATTCGTACAAACGAAAACGAGGGGGTTTCGTACTCTCGGACGCGGAGGAGGACAGCGAAAATGTCGAGCCAGGGACCAGTTATCAGCCAAAACGACGAAAAATTGGAAAAGCAGAAAAGGAAAGACTGGAGAAATTGGAAAATTGGGCAAAGGATCTGAATGAAACTTTCGAGGAAATCGAACATTTCGATTTAGTAGTAGAATGAACAGGAATGTTTTATTCTTCAAAAAGAGGCCCCAGTTCTCCAGGAACTTTTCGTACTATTTAAAAAAAAGCTGCCCGTTGGTTGATTGCACAGAAGCCGCGTACAGAGAATCGTAGAACCGGTCGATTTTTTTCTCTCTCGCATATTCGAATCTGCATTTTTTTATTTTTTTTTATTATAACAACGTCGTATATTTGACGCGAGCGATTTTATTGCCAATTTCTTTTCACAAAGAATCAAACCATGATTAAGGAGAGCGAACGCACGAGAGAGGAAAAGATTTTTTATTGTTTATTTATAATTTATTACGCAAGTGTTTATTACTTTTTTTTAAACTCGATTAGAATATTTAGATATACTAGATGTATTATATACTTGAATGAATTTAAGAGATAATTTCCTATAAGAGCATATATAACATTTATATTCCGAGTGTAACCATTAGAGAAAGGGACAATACAAATTTTCTATTATTGATAGCAATGCCATTTTTTATCGGTCCTCCCATCAATCTGATAACTATGGATGCGTTCGGGGAGTCGTTATCAACGCTAAAAATCCAAACTCTACCAATGCTAATCGTCGAGTCAATTGCGTGTCAAGCTCTAAAACTTTCGTATTTATCCGCCATTTTTTTATCAGACTCGCGCGAATCTTGTGCTGGGTAAAATACAGGTTAGGGTGTAAAATATTAATTCGTGTTAAAGCAGCATCGGAATTCTGAAAAATGACTGAGATGCCATTGACAATCTGTAGTGATAGTGTTCGAGTTCAGAGCTTGCAGTCACTACTCTACCTCGGTAGAAATAGCGTTAACGGTGTTTCGTTATGACGTCACAGACCACAATTGATGACGTCACGAATATGCGTTTGATAGCCCTGTTATCGAGCTTCGTGAATAGATTTTAGCGCCAAATCGCGCTAATAGTGCTGGGCAAGTTCACCTTGAGTACAAACACGAAATCTTACTATTCGGTGAAAAGCAGTGCGTTGAATCATTTTTTTCTTGATGAAATAATTTAATTTATAAAATGAATTTATTTTATTTTTTATCAGGTAAATGAACTGAACCGCCGAAGCTCAAGGATTTGGGTTGAATAATCAACAGTATTTGCACACCTTTTCAGTTGGTTTAAAAGGAACTCAAATCAATTGCCTCGACGGTGAACGCGAGGACGAGTTCAAGAGACTCGGTTAGCTGGGTTTATTCGAATATTTTAATGCGTTGAAATAAACAATGGATTAACGATGAATATATTCGTGTCGTAACTTTTTGCCACTGTAAAATTTCTTTCATTGTTGAAAGAAGAAGCAACGGAAAATCAATAGTCCCAGAGAAACTTGCACTTGAATTACTTCACCGCAACAAATCGAATATTCATTTAAATGAGTCACAATCGAAGGGTATCTTTTGGGAAAACCCCAAATTATTCGATCAAAGAAACGTGAGGCTTTTAATGCGAAGGTTTAAATGGTCCTTTGTCGGTGTACAGCGATGCAGATGGCGCATACCAATCACCTTCGAACCTGAAAGGTACGTAAATTCATGCTTTCAGGGTGTCCCGAAAATCATGTTTTAAATGTACAGTCAATTGATGTCGAATTTTTTAAACAATTGTATTGAGACATTAATTTGTACGGTCGTCGACGATATATTGATTGATCACCAACGGTAAATTGAAATGCAGTAATTGGCGATCCACACTAAGCATGCGACGCTCCGCGGATTTTTCTTGAACTGCTGTTGAAGTGCAAAGCAGACGGCCTGTCACGTAATATTAATGTCATTAAATAATTTTCGGAAGAGTTATCGCAAAAAAATGTACGTATTCATAAGTTTCTCGAAGTTTTAAGTACGACTGGATCATTTTTCCAGTGCTAAATCATGCATAACTGTCAAATTGCACTCCAACAGCGCCATATTTCCGAGGGACGCGAGCGCCGCCATCGGTAGTGTGGATCACCACAATAACTTGTAGAAATAATTGAAATTGAAACATACGCTCGAGACACCTTGTGTATCGGAGCCTCTCCACGGTTGTACAACTCGAAGACTTTGCCTGCGGTTATTGTTATGGTCGGTCGTGTTTACCATACAATGGAGGCTCGCGTGCCCGTTTAGGCGAGCATCGAATACCTGGAACTCGAAAACAGCTTAACTCTCACCATTGTGTTAAAATCTGAGGCGAAGCTTCAATTTTGACAGACGCTTCGATCCTTAGGAGTCTAACGGTACATAAACGGAAAAAAGAAATTTTCGTGATGATTATTAATAGCTCAATTATACGAGCTTTTTATCATTCTAGTGAATAAATTATGCATTGAGTCATTTTTTTTCTCAACTGCCATTTGAATACGTCACGAGACTTTCGCAAAGGAGCACACGACGAAATTCGGAGCCTTCGATTTTCAATCAACATTTTTCAGCACCGCTATTATTTCGTTCTGAATATAGCGAAGCGTTAAAAACCGGATATAAAGACGCGTATCTTTCATCGTGTAGTTTTCTTTTAAAGAGGACGTGAGACCGAGAGTAACGTTCGGGTCATTATCGTCGCAATCAGTATTCGTAATTGCCCGAAGAGTGTCGATGATGTATTTGCGATTGGAATGTAGCCGATGTACAAAGAACCTCCGTTTCGTTAGATAAATCTCAAGAGTGAGAATAAAACCTTAAAATGGAATAGCTGGAACCTGCATGATTTGACATCGTTATAATCACTCGAATAGAAACAGCTGCGAAAAATTACTCTCGTTACATCGCAAATGTAAATCCTTCTTCATATCGAAATAAAATGTATTTCAGTTCACGTGGAATTCTCGAAAATGGCTCAAATACTTGACTTTTTCGAACAAGTGGAATGTGTCAATAAAAAAAATATCGGCGTCTTGCTCACCTGTCAGTCATACCAACATGTCACAAAGAATTTCGTTTTTTCAGCCGGTTACGAAGATGTCACCACCTACAAAAAAGTAATCATTCCTATTGAAGAAAACGCGCGTTGGGTACGACATTCGTACTATTAGAGTGGGTGGTGCTAATTCCGGATCGCATTGTCCTCGTTATTTTGTATTCAAAATTAGCTTCCTTTCCTCTAACATACGCAAAATGCGCTTGATTTTGAGCGTATTACAACCGTATGTCGTATCCGGAATCTCCTATGTTGACGAGATACAACTTTGGAAAGAAGCTTTCAGCGACATCACACGTGCGCTATACGGTAAGAAAATGAAGCGTACCAGCTTGCCCAAAACTGTGTGAATCTTCAGGATAAAAAATAAACGAAAAAATGAAGAAAACTGTTTCCTATATGTTCCAGAGAAAAAACCTTTTATAGAGGGGAAAAAGTACATGCATAACCTATTATACGGAACATATAAATATAGGCAAAACCACTTTAAGCGTCGTTTCTATATAAGGGGTAATCTCTGGCGAGTAGCGCGCATATCCGAGACTCTCGCTAATGCATTCTTTGTTTCGTCGAGCTATATTTGCAATAGAAAAGTCAGCCGGAGCACACGTGCTCGTTGGAGAGTGAAAATATAATGCGCGTGTCCGTCCCTTGTGTTGAGTCTTGACTCATTTTTTGCTAATATATATAAAATACGTATATACGCAATACCCGCGCGCCATCTTTGTTCCTCTCTTCGGGTCGCTCCCTCTCTCTCTGTCTCTTTCTCTCGATTGTTCGCAGCTGTGGCGGTACAGAGTCCAGAACACGTTCATTGTTGTGTACGATCGTAACTTTTTTTTAACGATCCACATGTAACTTAAACGTCTTACACGTTAAAGCTTTATCAGCGGAAATCCAAAACCCATGCTGCGTATTCTTCTCTGAAAACACGAGCATTAGTCCCGCTAACTACCCGCTAATATGAGATTTGTTTCCACTGTTGCGGAAAAAACGGATACACGCTTTGTGTAGCGGAGTCTGCGAGATCGAAACGACGCAATTTCTCATTTCCGCATGTAAAAGTGTATAAATTTTTATTCATGTTTCTAAACACCATTTTTCATTTCGTGAACTATCCTCCCCCCTTGAAATTTTCGAATATGCCGCCTGGAATTAACTAATTGTAAAAAGTCAGGTTTTGAGGTTAGGTCTGACACAATTCTCAGAACGAAAAATCCTAGTCGGACGCGAGTTTTATAACAAATTAAATTAATCTCTTCCTCGACTGTGTGATCAAAGTTCAATAAAACCTTCGAACTACTTGAAACATTGTTTTTCTTTATTTCGTGATTTTCTACCAGGTTGGCTTTACTTTGCGCGTTTTTGTTCTTTGTCCGCGATCATTTGTTCGCGTTTTCGTATCTCGTTCGTGCTTTCATTCTAGCGGATCTCACAATGGAGCGTGTCGATAAGATAAAGTCCGGAAACGTAAGCGTCACCGCTTTCCATTTCAACGTGACAAAATACGAGTTCGCTTATGACACAAAGGACATAACGGCCACTATTATTCCTTTATTTGCCTCGTTTACGCGACAACAAACTTTTTACGCTGCCTTCATCCCAAACGTTTATTAATATATTTATGTACGAGGCATGCCTCGTTTTCTAAGGTAATATTTTGCAAAAAATAATAAACATCGTCGGGATCACGGACTGGATAAAATAACACGAAATGTCTCGTGCTTGTAAAAGTTTCACGAAGATTTTTCTCAGCCTTGAAAATAAAAGCGATTGCAAGCGTGGTATCCTCGGATAAAAGCAATCAGCGTCACGTTTTTCTCGGGTTCGTGAACGTTTTCTTTCGGAATAGCACGACGAGATGGAACATCGAAAAAAATAATCTTCCGCTCCGAGAATATGCGGCCAATCCATGTCTGGTTTTATTACTAGATTAATATGACTTATATATCATGGTTAGATAAACATTAGCGGAGTGTCTCAACATCTCACGGGGAAAAGGCCGCAGCTACTTTTGCAGATTGCCCAAAATGTCGATTTTTCCTCCCTCTTTTACGTGCTCTCTTTTATCATCTAATTTCGCTGTATTTTCATCCGATATTACTGCGACGACGAAACAGCCCATCATTTCGAGCGTGAAATTATCACGAAAACCGCTCGAAGATTGTAATTTTATGTATTTTTCGAAAATTATCGCAGGATCGGTCAGGGAATCATTTTTTTTTCGAAAATTGTGACGGACGAAAAAACCCGAATTGGCTCCAACGTTTGACACTTTTACAGAATTGACATTTCTGGAATACTGAAGAGAATTGCTCTCCGACCAGGATGTTCTCGGCACAAATTTTCGAAGCTCCCACTTTCTTTATTTGTCACGAACTCGACACTGCGTGAGAACAATACGAGTGAAGGGGCGAGTGAAACAAACGTGTACATTATTTTCTGATCAGGAGAGACGCGGCAATGTTGACCAATACAAGTATTAGAAAGAAATAACAGCACAGCCGAAGCGAAGATAAATCGCGGAGTGGCAATGACATTCCACGATTAAATTTGTTCTTTATTTAAAATCCTCTCGAGCACGAAGTTCGTACTTTATGTGTGCGTACATATGTGAGTTGGGAATCTGCAGCAATGACGTAGTTTTGGGCCCTGTAGTCGTCGCAGTCCTTGGTCGGTATGGAGAAGCTAGCTCAAGGACGTCAAACGTTATTCTTTTTCCCATCAAGTTTACTTCTTGCACTGCACACGTATAAAACAAATGGCAGAGAGGGTTCTTTATAGAAATAAAAACGGTGTACCGCGACGCGCGTATAGAAATAGCGTGCGTAGTTTGGATATTGTGCAAATTTGCTGTGGAGGCTCTGCAGGACGGTAAACTGATGAATGTTGATATATACGAGTACACCAAAGTCGTTTCTCGTGGCTTCTCGCCTTCGTTTACCATAATCGGCGAAATAGAATCCGATAGCTGCGTCACTAAATATGTGTTTAGTATTTTCATGTGTGTATGTGTGTGCGAGAGCCTGTGTTTGGCATCGGCACGCCATACGTTCTGTACTTTAGTTCGATGTATCTGCTAGATAATAACACTAACTTCGATTCGATGTTTCGTAGTAAAAACATCGATCTTTATATCCTTGCTCGATACCGGGTGTCTTGAGAGTCACATCTGCTACTGACTCGTCTCGAACTCGAAATGTTGAAGATACAAAATGGCTGAAGTCCCGAGGTGATTTTTTTCTGTGAAGCTGACGAGAGATGATTGGTTATGTGACAGCCTATCCGGTTCGTCGATGAGAAAAACGGAAAAACACGGCGCACGGCGCTGACGACTGCGTCGTTGAGCCTAAAATGCGCTCGCAGCGCTTTACCTACTTACGGAATAAATTGAATTAGAAAACAAGCATCTGGAAGATGTTTCACACGTTAAGGTAATTCTATCGCTTCAGTCTAGTCATACCACTGCTAATAGTTGAGACTTATAGTAATTAATATTATTGACATACGGAAAAAAATGATTTCTTATAAGTAAAATTTTCCATATGTAATCCTTTAAACGAATGTTCGTACTGAATTATAAAAATTAAAAAAAAGATAGTCCAACGATTCGCGTAGTATCCCCAGGTTTACGTTTGGCAACACCGGTTCTCTTCGTCTTTTTCTACTCGACCACTCGTGAGTGTTTAACCTCTTTTCTGCTGATCTGTCAAATTGAGGTTAGGACTACACTCAGCTGATGCCTTACTGTCATGTCTCTTTATCATAGCAAGTCGTAGAAAATCCAATGCCGGAAGTTCAAATTAAACTTAATATTCCGTAAAAAATAGGCCGATAAGGGCAACTTTTTTTGGGAGTATTAGATTACTACAAGTGTTAAGTATACGAATTGCAGTTTTTTTCCAGAATTTTATGGATTTCTAGGCAAATATACCCTTTTGTAGCAACCGGACGTTAGGTTTTTGTATGCTGTTTTGAAATTCCATCGCGAAAACCACCAATTTTAATAATTAATTTCTCTGAAATTAGGTCGATAACCGACCCTGAAATTTTACACAACCCTTTATTAAAGGTTCAAGTTCAGCATAAAATTTTTTTTTTTAAATCTTATGAACTAAGCCTGGCGATAGAATTACCTTAAACAAGCGCGGGGTATTTTCGTTCCAGAATTGTGCGATCTTCCATCCAGGCAATTTCGAGACACCTGGTACATTTTTTAAGAGTCGAATAACAATGATAACATCGTCGAGTGAATTTTGTTTGGAAAATATATTGGAAACGAGTATTACACGACTCGCACACGACACAGCGTATCAAATTCTCTTGCGGTATTTTATCGCTACTCGTGTTCGTTCTTGCCTAACGGGATGAACTATTTTTTTTTAAGCACTAATTTCGCTCACTATCTTTCTGTCAGTCAAAACGCAATATTTTATTGAAACTGAATCACAATAACACGATCATCATAGAAATATTGATAATGCGTTCCGAAATCCAAAATTGATCATTCGAATGATTTTTTTGTTTTTAAAATTTTATTTTTTTTCCTTCCTTCTTTCCTCGAAACAGTGATTTTTAGTGCCATTATGAAGTTTATAAAATCGAAGAGAAACTATTCTGAAATATTGGAAAATCAACGTTTGTGGAGTTCCAAAGACAGCTGGGATTTTCAAAAGTTCACAGTGATTTTTAGTGCCATTATGAAGTTTATAAAATCGAAGAGAAACTATTCTGAAATATTGGAAAATCAACGTTTGTGGAGTTCCAAAGACAGCTGGGATTTTCAAAAGTTCAGTTTTGGCAAATTTTCAACCCAATAAGAATTTTGGTTGCAAAACATGTGTTCTCCGTATCCTTTGAATTTTCACTGTCCAATCCAAATTTTCAGGATCCTCACAAGAATAAAGATAATTGTGCAGCGGTTCACAAATTAATCGGTTTTTTTTATCGTGGAGCAGCTAAAATTGATCGAATCTCACGATGCTTTCCGAACTTTAGTCTCGGAAAAATTTCGCTCACTCATTTGTTATTAGCGTGGTTATTATAGTGATCGAAGTCTTGTATTCGGTCACGTGACAAACATGGGCTCACCGGCTCACCAAAATGATATACCACGCCTCCTCGAAAAAACGAGCGAATCACGAACAGAAGCGGTGCAAAGTTGTTTTTTTTTCAGCGACTGAAGTTTCCCCGAAATTATACATTATATAGCGTGTTTTCGTAGGCAACGCTGCTCAAATTACCATATAGATAGAAATTTGTGATAATAAAACATGTTTTCGCCCTGCCGTTTCGAAAATGTCCCTCCCGCAATCGACCCCCTCACCCGTCCCATTTTTCGTAAGTTTTGACTCTTGCGGAAACTCGCGAGTCATAATTATTGAACTGATAACTATTATACATGAACGAATGATAAAAATTAATATTTGAATCCGAATCTTTAAGAATGCCGAAGATGACGAGCTCAAAAATGTGGGATAATAAACGAGAGTCGTTAATTGCAGCGTTAAAATCATTGTTGAAGGAGGCAACGGTCGAAAATTTTGCCTCGTATCTCTATACAATGGATATTTGTATGTAAGATAAATGATGAGTATAGCGCCTCTATTGACAACTCGGTCAAGCATGCCCCCTCAACGCGCTCGCAACAACACCTGTGAAGCCTCGTCTTCATCCTGACGCTGAACAGTCTCAATTACGCGTGTCCCCTTCCTCGTTCTCTCGCATGTGATTTTGGTCCAGTAGGCTGGCATGAGCGGCCGTTAGTAGCCGCAAAATGTAACGAAGAGCATATTAAAAGGATGAGTCATTGGGGCAAGTCCGAGCCTGGTTCGATACACCGAATGCGCGCAGCGGGGTTAGTGAGCGAGTGAGCGCGAATCCCGTCGTCCGGTGTTCACCCACGCAAGCTGGCTCCCCAATGAGTCATCGCGGCGGCGGCTGCCTTCTGAGAAATTTTTTTACAGCAGGAGAGAGGTAGCGCTTGGGCAAAACACGTGGTATTGTCGGCTTCGGAAGATATATAGGCCCAAAGTGGTATCCAGCTGATGAGTAACGAATTCGACAAAAACTTTCTGGCCTATGTCAACAAGTAGACGATAAATCGTGTTCAATGACCATGAAAAAAAATAGCGAGTAGTAAAAGTAACGACTTTGAATAATCTTGGGAGGACTAGGAGAACTGACAATCTACGAAGGAGAAAAATTCGATGATTAAATTTCAATGAGAACGAACGTTTCAAGTTTTTTCGAAAGCTCAAGGGCCCAGTTGGTTAAACGCGTGGATACGTTACTGCTCGCGAGCGCGAGAGACGATTGAACGACGGTCGCTATTGGCAGAGGGCTGGACGAGACAGCGAATGAGCATCGGGATAAGTCGGACGGCGCTCGCGTGCGCGAGAGGACCCGAAGGATCGCAGCGACGCACGAGCGAGCAGTCGGTTGCTTTGCCGAACCCGTACGAAGTACGAAGTGGCCGAGCACGAGAGAGGTATTCCCCCACGTTATGACTCATCGTATACGCGATTTACACACGAACACGATTACACTATCGCTCGAAAGCTCACGCATACTGTAACAATTTTTCACGCGAGTAGTTTCGAGAGAGAGAACGATTCGTACGTAGCGCGCTACTAGGCGGTATGCACTCGCGCATCGGCGAGGCTATTTCTCTGTATAAAACAAACTCCGTAGTTTTATAACTTTGTTATAAAGAGAGATTAAAAAACCGCGTATAATACCAAAGTTGCATAGTGCTAACGTGAAGAGTGTACGCCATAGAAAGAGACTGAATAAAAGCCCCAAGGCAAAACTTATTGATATTAAACTCTAAACAAAATCAAATAAAAAAGATCTACTGCCTGATCATGAAATTGGACGTGTCGGACGTGTTGTACGACAGCTCGAGCGTGTCCAGCGACAGCGGGACTTCTCAGAGCTCTCGCGTCAGCCACGACTTTCTATCGAATATCGCTAATTCGGCGGCCCTGCCAACCAACGTAAGTACACCGATGATTGATAACCAAGCACTTTTTTCTCTCCCCCTCCTCCTCCTCCTCCTCCTCCACAAATATGCAATCCGGGAGCACGAAAGTTTCGTGAATTTTCGACTCGGTGACGTAGCTTTTACATTGCTACATAAGTGAGCGATGACGCAATCCAGAACTCGAAAGTTGATGCAAAATACATATATATATATGTATAATGTATAGATATAATGCTGTGTGTCGTCAGTCCCGTATCGTTCGAAGGCGCTGCTCCTCGAACGAACGTTTCACGCACTTTTAGGTTAGAATCTCAGCGAACGAGCAAAATGACAAAACTCTTTTGCTTTTCAAGCGTGCACACGCGCTTATTATTCTTAACTCTTATCAGTTCACTATCAACTCATTGTTTATCGAATTTTCAGTTGTTTACACGCTATTTTGAAATGCTATTACGTTACGAGGCGGAAATTCGAGTCTAATAAAGTCGGCTATCTATTGTTCGAAGGCGCATTTCGATGTACGTGCAGAAATAATGTATATTTATATAATTTGTTGTTATACATATATATAAAATGCTCACAGCGTTGTTTGTGGCGCTTGGTGACCTTGCCACGGTCTCGTATACGCATTTACAATGACGCGAATGGCATCTATTGCGTAGAAGATTGAAATCAAGGTTTTTCGTAATTCAAAGCCGACATTAACCGAAAAAAACGATCGAAAAAATGCACGAGCGATGTCACGAAGTTTCTTATCCGCAGGCTTACATCGATGCGCATTTTTAATCTTTCGAAATCTGGATCTCTTTCGTGTTCAGCACATTTCTAGCCACGATATTTCTATCCCGCGTTAATTGTTCTCCGGTAAACGAAAACCGGGCTAATTTTCCTCCGACTAAGTGAAAAAGCACTCGCAACAGGAACTTTCAGGAAAATGACAATTTTATGGTCGAACGTCGTCGAAAAAATTGCCGTTCAGCCCTCGAGCTCCCCTAATGAGACTTTTATCGAGATTAACCATTTGTCCCGTGAGATTGCTCGTACGGGAAGGAAGTGAGTCAGCGAAAAAAGTTTTTCGATTATCCCAAGTCCGCAGCGACGGTGAGACGAGGGCTCGTGAATTCGTCATTAAGCAAGTTCTGTCGAAGAGCTCCTCCGTCGGGCCGCGCGAGGGTTAATGACCTTCCCAATAACCTCCCGGGCACAAACGTCCCGAGGGATTCCGCTCGGCTCTATCCTCCCACCCTGCCTTGTTTTTTCAAAACCTTCGAGCGTGCTATTTCAGTTTCGAAAACAAGGCAATAAATCTTTGGCATTCTTCGTTGTCCCATCCCACCGTCGTTTTGACCTGGAACAATGTCGAGACCATTTGCTCCCGTCAATACATCGCTCCCCTATACACGAATCTTTCTTTGTGATGGAAGCAAAAAGATAAACGTTAGGATTGTGGAGCGATGACTTCACAATGTCAATATTGAGACGCGATAAGAACGATTTGTTATAATTATCGTATCAGCATTTCTGATAACGCTGGAAAAAGCAGCACGCCTTCAACTGCGATCAATCTCGCTTTGTTCTTGCTCCTTGATTTTTTTCAAGTTTCGCTCCATCCTCAACATTTCGAATACGAAGATTCGAGGGCCAAAAAAATTCAATTTTTTTTAACTTTCTCACTTTTTCCATGGATTTTCCGCGGGGACGTTTATTTATCGACACTTAAGGCGGTCGCCCCGTCTGGCAGCCGGAATTTTCGGGTTTTTCGACATTTTTTTGCGGCGAGGAATAAAAACAGAGTTTTTAAATTGGAGGGGCTTGTTTATCGCTATTTCAGCTCTATAATGGAGTTTTTTGAGTCCGATTTCACAAATATTAAAAAAAATTCTATTATCGAGTTGAAATACGGGTGAATAAAACGTTAAAATTTCAAAAGTCCATGTTTGTTTTCCTCAAGAAATTCTACGAGTCGACACTCCTGAAATTGAAATTTAGGTAAAAGGAAAGATTCGGGGAGCGCGAAATGGAACACGAGAGGACCACGTGACGCATTTTACAGAGGGAATTCCCATTAAAAATAGAAATAACGGAAATCGAGATCAACGTCTTGGCGAAAAAGTGATTAGAGTCAGCGGCAAAAATGTTTTGACGAAGTGCTACATCGACCGCGGTTTCGTTCCGCCTGAATGAAAACTACGAAAGATAAAACGGAAAAAACAAATTTTTGTTCGTTCGATTAAGAAATTTGGAGGGGACTCAATAAAAATCGGAACGATTTTTTATTTTATTTACTCGTTCAATATTTATGGGATTTCTATGAATTTGATTTTCTTATGATGAGGATAAAATATTACGAAACGGTGGTGGCAAGATGAAAAAAATTCGATTGGCCGATAGTGATTCGGGGCGTTTCTGGAAATGGATAAAAAATATGAGAAAATATTTCGTTATTCGTCGAATCAGGCCTTTCCGTAACGAAGGCACGAGTCGCTCGGCTGTACGTGTTATTTAAGCGTTTTATATATCAAGTACTTGGAAACGGGGATTTCGTTCCGCGAGCTCCCAATCATTCTGCGAAAAAGTGTGAGTCGGCTCTCTCTCTCTCTCTCTCTCTTTCACGGACGTCAGAGAAGCAAAATCGAGTCGATCCGCGTTCCGTTTACGAGCTAAGGTCGCCTTCGACAATCCTGCGAACAGCCGAACGAGATTTACTCTCTGTGACGTCATTGAATACCGTCGATGTGAAATTTCACGTTCGTCGCTCACAATCGGAACTAAAACCGAACAAATAATACTTGACATTTAAAAAAGTGAGTTTGGAATGATTATTTCGTCGATACACGTTTATCGGATCTCCCAAAAGTCTATTCTGTTTATTATTTATGGGAGCATGATATTTTCCCGATGCTTCGAAGCGCGGAATTCTTGGAAGGTGCGAGGATCAGCGGCTCATTTACGAAAGCGGTTTACCGACGACTTCTTCGGAAATAATGATCGCGTCAGTAGATTTCGTTTAGTCCAAGCAAGCTGCCACTCTTCGGAGCACAGTTCCGAAAACATAGTTTTTTTATTCCGATAAGAAATATTCCAAGAAATTTTGGTGCGCAGGTGCCAAGCAATTGTTCCGAATTTCGTAATGTTTGAATACGACTGTACGCGCGATCCATGTACAAGCAGTTTTTTAGCTCGTATAGAGTCGTAGTAGTGCACGGCTTCTCGTGTTCGGTGTTCCACGCGGGAGGGAATGGTGGGGCGGGGAAAATGGAGGGGAGCACTTGCCGTGAGCTACAGAGCGAAAGGTGGGGAGAGACCTGCGCGCGCCACCACTGATCCGCGGCGATTTTGCCAACTGAGTGTATATAGCAAGGTGGTCACGTTGACGAGGCGTTCAGTCAACACGCATTCGGCATTAACGCGTATCGTGCCCGATTATCGCTCGTCACTTTGTATATTTGGTGAATAATAAAAAAACAAAATATTTCTCGGTCATTGATCGCGTTTAATTCGCGTCTCGCTTCAAACGAGTGCAGGTTTTCCAAAGCTTTGGCTAAATATCTCGGACCCTTCGATGCTTAATACGAAAAAACGCAGAATGAAAAATCATGGAGTTCTGCGGATCTGAATTGTGTGAATTGATCGTCTCGTGTTTGGAACTGTGTTCTTTGTGTTATTGCGCGCCAACGCCTCCTGCTGATCCTTACGTCAGGGCCGAAACAGAACCTTCGAACGCACGAAATAATTTGAGCACAAAAAAAACCACAGACGTTTGAGTTTACGTGAAAAACTGAAAGGAAGAAAAAGTAGGCTTTTGAACCTACGTAACTGAAAGGAGATTCGAGCACTTAAAAAACCACAGGCTTTTGAGCTTACGCGAAGAAATAAGAGGAAATAAAATATCGGAGACGTTTGAGCCTACGTGGAATGTCGCAGCTAGTGCCCAACTCGAATTTTTACCAAATTATGACGGACGATAGTGTTTATTCGCCGTTCTCGATGTATTCATCCCAAGTTGCCGGACAGGACCCATGGCAACTCACTAAAGAGGAGAAAGCTATGGTAAGCGAAATTTCCGTTTTCTGACCGATTATTATTTTCGTTTTTCATTATATCGCGTTGATCCAAGCTCTCGCGACGTTCGCGCGGAGCTCAGACTTTCATGTTCTTTAATAACGTTTTCGTCGATGCCGATTCGGCTCGACCGCTCTACAATTGATTTATTTTTCGGGCGGTTAGGCGATATGAAAGATTCATACGCGGGGGTAGGTTAAAGACCAACGGGGGGCGGCGCGAGTCGCCCCCCCCCCCCAAACTTCCTGACGTTACTCGATAGCGCGTTTCCAGTTAATCACTCGGTACCTATAGAAAAAAGCATGCCTGCCTTTGGTGCCAGGACATTTGTCGAAAAAAACGATTGTATCTTATCTCGTGTTTGGATATCGAAAAAAATGATATTGTGCTGCTCGTAACTTTTTTTAACGGAGAAATTCATCGTGATATCTCCGCTATTGCGTAAGATAACGAAAAAAACGGTATTCGATATGTCCACGCGAAAAATATCGACGAAGCTCGACGGTCGTTTTCAGAAGCTGATTTTCATCGCGATTATCGCGTCACAAACCGATCGTTGAAATACACTTTTGTCTTCGATTAAAAATACGAAGCCGAGCATGGTCGTTTTTAGGTTAAATGTTCGTGAAATTCCTTCGGAAATAAAATTCCAGAGACGAACGCGCTTACAGGCTTTGTCCCCTCGCGCCTACGACGCTGAAGTTTGCAACGTTAGAGTTCAACGAAATGAACGAAAAAAAGATTTGTAATTCATCAATTATTTATTTCACGAATCATTGGTGTAGGTTGAAAAACTACAAATTTCAAATTCGACAGGAAACGATGTTGAAGATTTACTGTAATTATTTGAGAGCTTTTTTTTAGATCATTTCGTTGGACTCCAACGTTGCAAACTTCAGTGTCATACTCTGAACGCCCCTGAACGAAATTGTACAACCTTGGAAACATCCTTTAGCTTTCCACGGAAGTACGACACACTCGCCCTGAGAAGATAAATGGGACGCGCGAGGTGAAAAAAACAAGAAATGACATTTTTTTTTAACGATGCAATTTTGTGCTGCTACGATCGCGTAAAATTGAAAAAAGGTGAAAAGATGTGAAGTTAAGTATCAAGCGGCTCGTCCAAATTTTCCTTCGTTCTTGGTTACGAACGCAGAATGTCAAAAATAATTGAGGAAACGAAAACACGATGCTGAAAACTTGTCATTTTTCACTGTCGTTTTTTTTTGCGATCAGTCGGTAACAACACCTCACTTGGAATTTTCGAAATCGAAATTCTTTGACACAGTTTGACCGATTAAAAAAAGGCTCTGTCAGTCGATTTTTGCCATCGTTCTGCATAGGCTGGCAGAGCCTTTTTTTAATCGATCAAACTCTGTCAAAGAATTTCGATTTCAAAAATTCCAAGTGAGGTTAGTCGTCGACTGATCCATAATCTTAAAATTAAGATGATGGATCAGTCGGTAATCACAACCGTGAGTGCGAGAAAGATAGCTGCAAATTTTGAAAAGGAAATTTTTCCACATCGTTCGTCTGATCGAAAAAATAAAAATGTCATCGGATTTTTACGATCGTGCTGCGTACGATGACATTTTTATTATTTTAATCGGACGAACGATGTCAAAGAGTTTCAATTTCAAAAATTCGAGGTGTGATTACCGACTGATCCGTCATCTTAACAGAAAAAAACGAAATTCCTGAAACGCAATGGAAAAACGAGATCAAGAGACGCGGTAGGGGCTCGACGCCAAGTATTAAAAGAAAAAAGCGAGCCCTGCCGCACTCTTATTTGTACGTATATACGCGAATCTGTCGATTTATGACGTCATAACGTTTTTCGAACCGTTCTCACGGACAAACCATTGCGGTTAAAAATCTGAAAATTGATGATGATTTTTTTTCGATTTTTCGGTTCTATGAAACGTGTGTGAAGTTGCGACATATCGATTTTCTTTCGAAAGGGGCTGAAGAAAAAATGATTTCTAGAAGAATCGATGAATTCCTGCGAGCCGTTGCGTCGTGGCTAAATAATCATATCGGGATATATCGGGCGTGACGAACGAAGGAAAACGGTCAAATCTGACAGGAAATAACGAGTTGACGTTCGTTAACCCTCTCAATTAGTGAGTTTTACTCGGGCGGAGGTTGGGTCAGTTGGTTGCTTACGAACAAACAGCTGTCAGTGGGGATTACATTGAAGGAATTGGAGGAGGGACTCGGTCGTAAAACGAAAATGAAGAAATGCATGAATGCGAAGGGACAGGCACGGAACAAACAGTGGGTCAGAAGGCAAAGAGCCCTAATCGTACTTGACCCTTCGCTCTCTCTTCTCTCCTCCCACCTTCATTTATCTTTTTATTCTCTTCTCCGTTCTTCATTAACCTCGCTTATCTTCGGGCTGTGTTTTTTTTCCTCGTTTTTCCCCTTCCTCTACCTCTCTTCGTCCATGATATTTAACCCTTAGCATGTGCACACCTTCGCAGAGAGACATTTCGTGCACATCGGGTGACTTTGAGCCCAGGTCATTTTTGACACGGAATATCTCGGTAACTATGCGCTTTTCGGAATAAAAGGTTTAGTCACTTTTTGCAGTGAATTGATCCAACTTTAAGGCTGCAAAGTCGGATTTCCAAAAAAATCTTTTTTCATTGTTCCAAAACGTGCTCAAAGTTGACAGTGCGCGTAAAAAGCACTTGTTCGGTTAAATCTCTCGTAAAAAATTAAATTTTGAGTTTTACAGACAAGGGTCCATGCTTTAAGGTAAAAATAGTCGACTTTGCAACCCTTCCAAAAAGTGTATTTATTTTGGAGTATGAAGTTGGCTATGCTCCCTACTTTTATTCAATCCCTCCTCGAATAATCGAAAAATTACGTTATTGAGCGGCGGTGGTTATTTCGTCTCGAAATAACCACCGAAATATTCTCAAACCTGTCAATCTGACGTTACCGAAACGAGCAAATATTCGTAATAAAGTAAACCCTTGAATCTAGAAGCGCGCAGAGTAACAGAGATCGTTGGGATTCGGGGAAACGATTGATCAAAAGAGTGTACTCGCCACAAGCCGGAAAACGCGCGATGACATTGAAGCCTGGAATTTTCTATCGAGATTCAATAAATCGAAGAAAAAAACTGGAGTGTCGCAATACTCGATGATAAAACGAGGCTTTATCATCATAGAAAGTTCAACTCCGCGATCGCGCGCGTCATCGGGACTCAATTAATTCACAAACGAGAGAGAAAAACGTGCGCTCCGACCACGCTACGCGAGAGGATCTCGCGCTCTCTTATTTTCGTAGCGCTTACCTCAGTTTCGTGCTCCTCGCCGCAGTGACTCATGCCCGGCTCCCCGGCACTCTGCTTGCCCTCCGCACGTATCAACGGATTATTACTGTACATATGCACGCGCGCGCGCGTGTGTTTTCTTGCTGTATGTATACATCGCTACAACTCTTGCCACGATTTGTGAATGAAAATCCTTCGTTGCGCCACACCGCGACATCGCGGCGTGCCTCCCCCTGCCCGGCCACCTGCCCCCGTCGCTTTGTGGTGCGTATACTCATTGTTGCTTCTCGGAAACGTTCGAGCTCTGTCGTTCTTACTCGTATGGGACTTCCGGTCACTCGGAATTCACGAACGTCGGGTTTACGAGCAAAAACGTAATTTTCCGTGTGCCGATTGTGTTACGATTTTCCAATTACTCGTGGGAATCTCGTGACGTTGGGTAAGATCGATTTCGGTTCCGAGATTCGGAAAGTTTTTCGGGGATTCACGGGTTCTCGAGGGTTCCCAGTTTTTTGACGTTTCTCGTTGAACCCTGCTGCTGGGGGATTTGAGGATTTCAGTGGACAGCGTTTCATCCCTGCTGGTAGGATTTTAAACGTTAAATAATCGAATTGATTGCGCATGGTACGGGCCCCGGAACAGGATGACGGGATCGCTCAAAAGGTGATTTATTAGGGTTTTACGCGAATTGGAACAAATCGAGGTTTATTGAAAAAACAAAGGCCGGGTCAATATTCGTGAAACAAAACTTTTGACAAAGTGGTTAATTTAGAGTTCTTATACACATTTAAATAATACAGAGAGTCGGAATTTCAACGAGAGTGACTTACTTTTCCGTTCTCACACCAAAGAGGACCGCGCCACAATTGGCGCGCGACCTGGTACACACACGGACAAAAGATAGAAGGAAAGATTTGAAACGACGCTGAAGTTTCCAACGTTGGAGTCCAACGAAATGAACGAAAAAAACGTTTGTAATTCGCCCATTTTTTATTTCACGAATCGTTGGTGCAGCTTGAAAAACTACGAATCGCGCAAATTTGGCAGGGAACAAAATAGGAGAATTACTGGAATTATTGGAGAGCTTTTTTCGATCATTTCGTTGGACTCGAACGTTGGAAACTTCAGCGTCATTTTGAAATTTTACACTATTGAGCCGTGAGGCTCGAAAACAACGTCCGTTAGGCGAGAGGCAATGTGTTGCTCACTTCGCGTTATTGACGAAATCCAGGCTTATGTCCTCTGTGCGGTTAGCCTGTACAATAATTGTACGAGGATTTACTACCCCGCCGCGAGCTAGCTGGATTACGGAGTTATCCGCGTGGACGAGCGAGAGGCTAGAGCGAGCAAACGGAACTGATGTACAAAAATCCTCGCTACGGCGACGAGAGCTCGAAAGCGATCGTCGTGACGGGGTTTTCAGTGCATCTCAGCACTTTAGTCTTTAATGTGATCTATCACTTGTTCAGTCGGTAAAAATCCTGTTGCACGGTTTATTCCGAGTAGCTTCATATTTGAAAGAAAATATATGAGTTAGACGCTATTCTCATTTTATCAGAGAACGAAACAACAAGGTGTAACCTTTATTTATCTCAAAAAATCAAGGGTGTCCGAATAAACCGTGCAACCATTTTGCAGTTATCTATCTCGCACTCGCGCAAGTGATAGATCAGCTTAAGTTATGACTTGAGTCGTTACCAAGGGTATCCACGAGCCACCACCTTGGAGCTCGCGATCAGGCGATGCCGAATCGGCGGATTCCAAGCGGCTTCTTCGATTTGCAATGGCACGAGGCATCGCGTATACTCACGAATCAATAACGTTATAGCAGTTTTTAATAAAATAGATATATTAACGTTGAGAGGAATCGTCGTCGAGTCTCGCATTTAATGATAACTAAACCCGGGACGTGAGACAGCTGCGGAAAAAAATTGTTCTCCGGAGAGAGCGCGGCGACGGCTCTACGAGCGGGGAAGTCGCACGGCGGATAAATACGCGGAATGAAAAAGTGAGGGAAAAAGAGGGAGACAAGGTCTATTTTATTTTTGTTTATTTTTCATTTTTATTCCGAAGACTACACTCCGTTCTTACAGCCCCGACGAATCTTTGACAGTTCTATTGTGTTCGACGGCTTTGTATATTCGTCAAAGTTATTCGTGTCTCGAAAACAGAGTCTAATAAAAGAAGCATTAAAAAACTGATGGAATATTCGGCTTTTTAAATGGGGAATGACGACACGACGCGGGCAGCGCGGCTCGCGCACACCGGGACAGTATTATTTATCAATTCTCACCTTTTCAAAGAAATTCTATTGATATGATAATGGAGAGTCCGTCGAGCGTGAGGCAGACTTGAAATAATGGAAGGAAAATAGTATGAGAAATGCACCGAGAATACTCGCTCGCCGTGGTCTCGAAATGTATGAATATTCGAGTGAGGGGCTTGAAGGGGAAAAATCGGAAGGATCGCGGCCCGTTGTTCGTCCAAGTGCAACGGACCGGCGGTCGGAAATGCCTCCGCTGTTGCGTCAGTACTCAGGAATTCCCGGGAGACCCGTGTGGCTCTGCTCGACAGGCGCGCGCGCGCGCCCCGCGCCATCTCGCGGAAAAAAAGATAAAAAAGTGGGAGAAAAACGTAACGGCTGGAAGCGGAGGCGAGAGCGTGCGCGTTCGGAACTGGCACTTGCGCGCTTTCGCCCGTTCGAGCCTGCTCGACATATATTTCGACATTTTTTCCTTCGCTTCATTCCACAAATCTCACTCTCGCTCCCAGCCTCGTCTCGAGCCCCTGAAACTCTGCCGTTTCACACTTTTTTTCATTACGGGCGACAACAAAGAAGCAAATTCACCGAGAGAACAGTCGCGCACCCGTCAACGAAATTCATTTCAACACTTTTTCTCACTCTAATTTCCACCAACGAAGTAGACCTCGGAGCTTACAGTGTGGAATGAAAAACAAAATTAAACCATTACGAAAGTTCCAAAAGTCCGGTGAAAGAAAATAATTCCCGTGTGTCTTGCCAAATTTCGTATATCGAAAAATTAACCTCGAAGGACGACTTGTTTCATACGGTGACAAAGAGCCCCGGAATTCCCGGAACGAGACCGATTGTTTCGACTTTTCTTTCTTTTCCTTTGTTTTTTTCTCATTTCTATGGAGACTATACGTCGCGACAGTCGTTTTTTTTGTTTAAAAATCATTAGATCGGTGATAAATGGTCTGGCAATGCACTGCGTCCTTGAGGTCTCGAGGACTCGGTCGAATGTTGAAAACGAACGAACGTTTGTTTTTTTTTTTTCACTGGAATCGTTTTTCTTATCTTTTTTAAACTGTAAAAGTTTTTATCGATTGCGGTTCGTGAGGGAGAAAATCGCTTCGATTTTCTCTCGGATATTTTACCTCCCCAGGCAGAGCCTACATTGACAGTTGACGTTCCGTGCTTATAGGCGATATTTACGGGTACCCTATACTCGTCAATTACCACAGCATTACCGACTGTCCGCACAGCTCACTTAGCGACGACACGGCAGCGCGGATCAGTTTCTCGGAATCGTTAAGTTTGCGGATTGTTATTCTCGTTGAATCGAGTCGTGCCGCGGTGGCGGAACACGCGAGGAACGAGTTCATGGTAATTTGTCGGTTTGAAGGCTAACACTACGCCGAAAGAGCGGAAATGCTTGAAATTTCGATAACTCGGAGGCGGGAAAATAGAACGATGCTCCAAACCTTGCCGCTCCTTCTCTCCGTCCTCTCTCGCGCGTTTTACGCTCGAGCAACCGAACGAAAACAAGCTCGGCAATGTCACGGGAATTCCCCGAAGCATGGCTCACGCGCGCTATCGTCTTTTTTTCGCTTTTCACTTTTTCCTTTACTTCCTTTTTTTGTGTTTCTTTTGTAAATACGTACACACACACACCGATCTCGGAGCCCGAACGCTCAAGGGGGCGGGGCGAGCGCACGCCTCGACCGATAGCGCGCCTCGCCGATTCCCCCCCCCCCCCCCTCCCCCCACTGCTATCGAAAACACCGAGCACCACCGTCGTGACACGCTGTGGCGCGCACGGCAGAGGCCAGCATCGCGATTTCCAATGACAGAAGAGCGGCGGGTGGCGCGCGCGCGCCCGTTCTGCTGTCAGTGTCAGTGCGACCAGCGTTGAGGGCGCACGTGCGTCATTTTTTTTCCACTTATCGATACTTTTGACGTTTTTTCCCCCGCGAGCAACGCTCTTTTCCTCGATAACGAAAAAGCACACTCTCCATCCGTTTATTATATTCGATTTTACGGCTCGTGCTAGTTCCGCCGATTGTGCGTGTGTGAAGCTGCGTGTTACGTAGTCGAGCAGGCGCCTCTCAAGTGGTACAAAAGAAGGATCTTTATCCGGACTCCTGCAATAAAAAGAAAATCGGCGTCATCAACCGTTACAACCGAAGCGCTTTTCTGTCACCACATAACCTCCAAATTTGTCTTCCACTTTTTTCCTCTCCTCGTCGAACTCGAGGTAAGCTCCGACACCATCGAAGTTTAACTCGATCTCAATAATCAACGCGAAACCTAGTTTCGTTGCGTGGATTTACAGTGCGATTAGATTATGAATCGAGATAAATACGCCTTCGAAGTCTCGAGCACCGTTTCGTTGCTCACGCGCCTCTTCCCTCCTCGTTTTATCTCCTGGTACTAGATTATTTGGATATACGTCTTTACGTCTATGTACATAGCCTTCTTTTTTTAATTTTTATGCCCGAGGCAATACCGCCACGTGCGTCACCGCCCCCTCCTCTGCCCCTGCCGCTTTGCCCGTGTTCGACAACAACGTATGTGTATGTCTTCGTTCATTATCCAGCGATCTGTCTGTCTTTTTGTCTCGCTCCTTCCCCCTCCGTCTGTTTCTCTTAATATCAGCCTCTCCGTTGTTGTCACGATTTTCTGAATTTTTTCATCGTCGCTATCTTTTTCGGCGGAACGAATCGCCGATTCGACCGTTCTTTTGATCGATCCTTTCGAGTCGGATGGCCGCAGGAGCCAGTGAATTTTTTTCCGAGCCCAAAGCCCCGTTGGAAGCTCGAGAATATTGCGATTTTTTTTTAAACAATCGGCAAACTCAATGTCGAGGATTCGGGGAAACGGTGATGCAATAGTTAACGAGCTTTTCAAGACGTGCCGTTCCTGACGATAAATATGGCGCTGACGATAATATCCTGGAAAAATCTTTCGAATTTTTTCGAAAACTTGACCATTCGCGAGTGCCTTCTTTCCTCGTGTTTTTTGCTCCTGTACGGCATTAAGTAAACCTGTGGAGACTCCGGAGTTGCGTTAAAACGAATCGTCCAGTTTGCGCAATGTGCAGTAAATTTTTTGCCGCGTAGCAGCCGATTAGAAAAATGATCGCGAGGTGGTGCCACCGGCGAACGGAAAAATCCTCGCGCCAACAGCATTTTTCACGATTCCCTATTGCTTCGTTTCTTCCAATTTATTTTTCTCGTTATTTACGATTTTTTTAAAATAGATTGACATTTTATGCTGCTGTCCCTTCGCCGCGCTGCAATCGGACGCGTATTTTTTATATAGTGCGTTCGTAGGGAGATGACAAACTCGTACATTTTCTTTATTGCCAAATTTTAGTTAGCAACCGTTTTTATGTCCCCGCTTCTCCAGTGCTGTACATTTATACATGCTTTTATATTTATGTTTTGCTCGGTACAGATATATCGAGGGCTGGGTGGGGGGTCATCGGCTCTTTCGCTCCGGCGCCTTCGCTCTTACTCCTTCCCCTTCCCAGGCCGCAATTCTTCCTCCCCGCAACTTCACTCCCTTTACTCGGTTTCTCCCGCAACTTGGAACTATTTGAGAAGCGATAACGTTCTTTGTTCGTCTCCTCCAGGGCCGCTGAGGCGTAAAAAATTTCGACTCTTTTCGACGGTCCGCGGACGACAACACCGAAAATCACACTTTCGTAATATTTTTGTGTTCGAAGCGTGGGTTCTCTGGGCTCGAACGTAAAATTCCGTTGAACATCGTTATCGACTGTTTTTCGTTCTGCTCGATAAAAAAAGAGAAACGTCTCAATTGTACTTTCTTATTTACACACTTTTCGCTTATTCCTCTTGCAATCGATGAAATACATTGGTGGGGAAATGATAAAAAAAAAAAAAAAAAAAAGATAAATAAAAATTGATATGGCCTCGACGCTCAGTTGGGCCTCGTGATTTCACCAGGAACAAAAGAGCGACGGGGAAGAGAGAAACAACGGCCGGATACCGACGCGGCGACGACGGCGACAACGCTTTTTCGTACGATAATATACGAGTCGCCACATCCTCTTCTATCTCGGATCCCCAATCCTCGTGTTTTTACACTCGATCCGATGCTCCAACTTTTCGTTATTTTCTTTTCCATTTTCTCGAACTTTTTCACATCTTCTAGATTTTTTCTCCATTTCATCGATTATCCACTCGATGATTTCATTTCTATGAATAATTCGACGAAGGAATGAGTTAACAAACGAAGTTTATCGCACGTATTAAGGAGTTTCGGTACAGCCGATACAATGTTCCCATGCTAAACCATGCTAAAAACATAAAAAATTTCAAAAAGTTGAGAATTTTATAAAATTTGGTTAACATATTATTTAGTCCCAAATTTGACAATACAAATTTTTTAAGATTTTTTTTCTACACAATTATCGAGTAATTGATCACTAAAGTTCACGTGTATAAGCATAGCGTTTCCATATATTTATAAGTTACATTCCGGGCATAAGAAATCTGCTTTAATGCATTATTACTCGATAACTAGGTAGAAGAAAATTTTGAAAAAATTTGTGTTTTCGCACTTGACGTTGAAGAACATTATCACCAAATTTGATCAATTAATATTTAGACTTCTGTACCGAAACTCCTTAATGACGCTGAGGTTTGCAACGTCGGAGTCCAACGAAACGATGTCAAAAAAGCCTGCCCTGATTCCAGCATTCTCTAATTTCGTTCCCTGTCGAATTTTCAATTCGTGGTTTTTCAAACCGCGTCGATACTTGGCGAAGTTAAAAATAGGCGAATTGTAAATGTTTTTTCCTCCGTTTCGTTGGACTCGAACGTTGCAAACCTCAGCCTCGTTCGTTATTATTAATCAATAACGGGGATTATTTTTTAACACTAAAACCGAGTTGATGGAGAGTTTCGCGTTTATTGCCATCGATGCCATAAATTTTTTTTCTCCCGTTCGTCTCCGGAATGCCGTTTGTCGGAAAAGATTAATTGCCTTTCGGAGATCGATATCGATCGCTGACATTGACGCAACGCCAAAAGAAATGAAAAAGTCGTCGAATGTCACGCGCGAACGCGAAGTCTGCGACGAGCGCAATGACCGTTTCTACTTTTTAAATTCGCCATGATTTTTTTCCCCGATCGTTGCACTCCCGAGTTTTATTATCGAGTACCGAACGTTGCGGATGATCCGAAGGGCTCGAAGTCGATGATAAATATCCATACGCGTCGTTAGAGTGACTTTCGAGCGATGAAAAGTCTCGTTTTGGCCGGTGGCCCGCGCACCGGCGAGCGCCAAAAAATGCGCGCTCGTTGCTCTCATCGGAGGCTCCCGCGAGAGTGGCTCCACAGGTGCGTTAAACTTAGAAACACGAGCGAGCGTCTAATTAAGTTAGGCGGACATCTTGTAATTTACCTTTTCGATTTATACGATTTATACCGACTGGCAAAAACACGTAGAAAATTCTTTCGGAACGTGAATAATGGACTTTGGACCGCACGGGTTCCAAGGCTTCGAGTTCGAGCGTATTTTCAGCGCGTCGAATTTTTTCGCCCGGATCACTCGCGACTTTTCGAGCCTGCAAAAGCCTTCCTCATTATTCGACCATGCGATTTTTTCCATTCTGAAATTAGCCAAGATTCGTCTCAACAATAAAAAAAAACCTCAACGTTCCAGTTTCGAAGGACGTGGAAAAAAAGCGAACGGGAATTACCGTTTTTTTCGGCGTCGGAAATTTTCAACCCCAAAGATAATAAGAAAATCGGAATGAGCTGAAGAGAGGGGGAGGGGGAAATGGGGGAAGGGAGCAAAGCAAGTGGCCACGAGCCTCGAAGCACCCCAGAGAGAGAGAGAGAGAGAGAGAGAGAGAGAGGAGTACTCGCTCGAAATTCGCATCTATTTTTGGGATCCGCGATGCCAGTGGCACGGCCACAGAGAGACGTTTTGCGCTGTATAAAACGCGCGCGCTCCCTCTTTTTATCTCGCTCTCGCGCGTACAAACGCGCTCGTTTTATACACTTTATATTTAATTCGTCGGTGCGGCGAGACGGCACCGGGACGTCCGACAGTATGAGAGAGGCGTCGGTGGACGACGCAGCGCGCGCGACTTGCCCCCGGGAAGCGCCGCGAGTCACACGGGAAGAGGCAATCGAGAGAGAATTTATTTTTCATTATTATTTTACTTTTCGCCGACTTTGATCGAGCTCGCGAGCCAACGACACGAGTCTTTCCACGGCAAACGACTTTTCAATACGAAGAAATACGGAAAACAACGATTATTATTGTTTTTATAATAATAATAATAATAATAAAAGGGCGTTGTAACGACTCTCGAAAACCTCTTTTGACGAACGAACGATCGACTCGATTTTGTTTTCGCAACCAATCGCCTTCTGTCATCACGAATTATTCGCTGCGACGATTTTCTTCGTGAACGATCAAACAGGAAGAGAAAGAAAACATCGACGACACTACGACGAAATTCACACCCTCGATTTGGGCCCTCGAACGACCACTCATCCCACCGAATATTCATTCAGTCATTTTCTCATTCTATGAACGCCAATTCGTAGGTGATTTATTTAACTGTTTTACGAATAAACCATCATTTTGAGGAAAAACGTTAATAGAGAGGAGAAACGTATTGAGCGATGACCATCGCCATGGATCCCGTTGATATCGCCAATATTCTTGCCCAGGAGCTGCTCTATCAGCAGGTAAATGTCTGCGAAGCTTTTGCAGCGTTTGAAATGATCCGAGGATATTTTCAAATTTGAAATTCTCTCTTTTTGAGTTGTTTTTTCCTCGCGAAAATTCAATTAGCCTCGCTTTTATAAGGCTTTCTGGTTTAATCCAACGAGCACTGCGAATGATTTGGAAAAATTAGGCAATTTCGCGAGCACGTTCATTTTTGGTTGAATTCCAACGACGCAGTTTTCAACGAGCTGCTTCCTCGGACTTGCCCCGTTTTTTTTTTCCTCCGTGAATTCCTCCGAGGAAGACTTTTTGAACCTCGAATTATCGGTGGTCTAAAGTATTCTATCAAGTCCCATTCAAACTTGACCGCTCGTCGAGAAATTTCCGAAGGAATTACGCAATTTGTTTGGCACGAGGGCTCCTCTTCGAAGGAAACAAGGATTTGGGTCAAACAACAAGAAAATTGATGAAATTTCTTAGTCTCATGCTCAATTCACTTTTTCCGGCATTGTTCCCTCATTTTATGCGATTCGAGTCTACAGAGTGTCGAACGTGTCATTTTTCTATTAAGGAGGGTGGATCACGAAATCAAAATAATCAAAATTTGATAAAATTTGGTGATAACATTCTTTGGCATCTTGTGTACAAATACAATTTTTTTCAAATTTTTTTACCACATGGTTATCGCATAATTGAGCGTTAAGGAGGGTGGCTACACTCGTCAAAATGATAAGAAATTGATCAAATTTGGTGACAATGTTCTTCAACGTCAAGTGCGAAGACACCATTTTTTTCAAAATTTTCTTCTGCTTAGTTATCGAGTAATTACGCATTAAAGCAGATTTCTTATGCCCGAAATGTATATCTATATATATGGAAACGCTGTGCTTATACACTTGAACTTTAGTGATCAATTACTCGATAACTGTACAGAAGAAAAATCTTAAAAAATTTGTATTGCCAAATTTGGCCCTAAAGAATATGTTCACCAAATTTTATTAAATTCTTATCATTTTGAAATTTTTAATGTATTTAACATGGTTTAGCATGGCAACATTGTATCGTCGGTAGCCACCCTCCTTAAATCGAAGTTCTTATGCACGAGGTGTATAACTGTATATATGTAAACTCTATGCTTATACACGTGAACTTTAGTGTTCAATTACTCGAGAGCTATGTGGTAGAAAAATCTAAAGAAATTTAGATCGTCTTATATGTTTTTAAAGAATACATTTACCAAATTTTATGAAATTCTTATCATTTTGAAATTCTTAATATTTTTAACATGCAACATTGTATCGTCGCGATCCACCCTCCTTAAATTCCTTTCGAAAAACGTTCTCAATCAAGCATCAAAATTTTGTACTGATGCATCGCGAATTTCCTGGCACGCTTGCGGCCCTTTTTCCCCCCACTATTTCAAACACTTTGAATTGTTATCGCACTCGACGGAAGATTCACCATGACGCGAATCGATGCCAGCTTATCGAGATTTTTTCCTTTCCTTTTTCTCGTGCGAACAAAACTCGCCCGGAAAAGGGGCTTCGCAACGGCTCACTCTCGCTCCACCGGCTGTCGCGTTGTTGTTGTTTTGCTCTCGAATCTCTCGTTACGAGTTAATACGCCCTTCGGATCGTACGGTGGCGACACAGCGCATGCCCAAGCACCGAAAGCATCGAGAGCTCCGCTAACAATGTCCGAGCGCTGTTTTTCGTTCGAAGTTCGAAGATCAGCATTCGAAAGTTTTTAATTTTTTTCATTTTCTTTCAGTCTTTCTGGTTCGTTTTTTCCGCAGTTTTAAACCTCCCTAGACACACTGAGTTTATTCGCGTTTTCATGTCAACCGTGATTAAAAAAAAAAAAAAAAAAAAAAAAAGTAAAAAGATCGGTGAAACGAGAAAATGTGCTCGGGATTGCAGCAATATTCGACGAATCCATTAACAACACGATTTATCGACGCGCTCGACTCCACGAATTCCTGGAATTGCGATATTTTTCAAGAAAAAAAATTTCGAATCCCCGATTTATGTGACGCTTCGACCGACGTTTTTATTAACCCATCGACGTATTTGAAAAAAAAAAAAAAAAAAAAAAAAAAAAAAAAAAAACCAATTTCTGGATTATTCAACATTTTTATTCCTCTTCCGTGTACTCGTTTATCTCGATACGCACAAAATGTCAAATGACACAAACATTTCTCGGTATTTTTTTACGTATCGATTTCGACTCAAGTAGACTCGTTTATTATTATTCTTTTTCTCTCTCAATTTTTTTCGGTCCTTCTCTTCTTACCCCGAATCGTATGACGACCAACGTAATTCTCGGAAGGACCACCTATGTATCTCGACTCTTCACGAGGTTAAGGCTCGAGTGAAAGCTTCTGAATATATCGCTTATCTTATGCTCGCTCGGTCCTCGTCGTTCACTGTCCTCTGACTCCTCACGATTATACTTCTTCTTGTTCACTTCTAGTTCACCCGCTCCCAACAGCACATTTGTAAAACGTATTTTTCCTACAAGTCCCTTAAGGTTCGACTAAATCACGGTCTTCGTGGGCTTTCGGACAGATACTTGTGTACAAGTTTGAAAAAACGTTGAAAAAATTGGGGGGGCGTTCGGGAGACTCGAGCCGGCTAGAAAAATGGGAGCGAAATTGAAATTTTTCGTGAAATGCGTTAAATTTTTATTTCGAAATTCTATTTTGTTGTCCGGAAATGATATCGAGTAACTACAAAAATTCAAGATCGTACTAAAAATTTATTGATTTTTGGGTATTTTTATGTTTTTATTAAGCGCATACTGAATTTTAAGGTAGATCATCCCGAAGGATCGTATTTCACGGGTGTCTAAATTGCATCGATTTTTACTTCCCAATTAAAGATATTATCACTTTGAATTAATGTCAGAGTTATTCATTCGAAATTGTAAATAATTTTTTCAACTTATCTATTGCCGAATTAAATTACGAGCCATTCATCGATCAGGGATCCACCACTGATTTGTCCCTGGCGAAAATACTGTAGTTTTTTTATGTAAAAAATCGCATCACGAACGCAAAGGGAAATGGGTCAAGAAAAAAGTATTAATAAAAAGACAGAAGACTATGACAATGGACCAAGCCAAGAAGAAACAAAACACTCATTACCAATTTCGTTTAATATTTAACGTAATTATTACTAGTCAGACAATCGTCTCGAATTTTTTCCCAAACCTTCGTTATATGCTTCATTGTTGTTATTGTGTACTTTTTCATAAACTTCGTAAGAAGCGTTCATTCGTTATATGGTTCACTCGTAAACGATTTTTTGTGCATAACCCTGTGTATTTTCCCTCGGATTTAAGCACGTTTATCTGAATAACCAATGAGAGGAACTCTTCAAAAATTGGAACGGGTGTCGGTCGATTACCGATTTAAACTCTGTGAATTTCAAGACTTTCTTAAGAAAATCGTTTCGCGCATGAACTACCTTAAATTTCGTTCGAAATCGATCATTCCAAGATTGGTGAATAATTTTTTGTTTTGTCAATATACGTTTAAAAATGCACGAAGATTGTTGGGTGAACGGTTGTTGAAGCTTAGACGAAGAACTGGGATAGAATTTTGTAAAGGAGTGGGTGGAACGCGTTGAGATGGTTCGGCCAATTATAAATTTACCGTCTCTCTCGTTCTTCGAGGAAAAAGGTAACCAGACGAGAAGTAACTTTAGCGATGACCCATCCACGCAGCGATTATTGACGCTACTCCAGTTTTGGGTTTTGGCCCACCGATCCCCGGAGCCCTGACTGTGGTTCTTATACATTGTTTCTAATATTATTTATTGAATGAGAGGAAAAAATAGAGGGAACGTGAAAATCCTTTCGAACTCGAAGCAGATGAATTGAATTTCGCTTCTTTTTATTCTCCGTGTTCTGCGGAGAGTCGAATTTATTAGTTTCATCGTTGTTTTTGTTTCATCAGAACAACGCAGGAAATTAAATGTCCTCGTGTTTCTTTGATCTTTTTTCGAACCATCTCACAACTCTATTAGCAAATTTTTGATTTCTCATAAAAAACGGGTTTCAGCAGTTTGATTTTTAAATTCGAATACATTTGAAAGTTGTTGACGCATGCGGAGTTGAGGTCTCAAAAAAATCGCTTTCGAAAGCATTCCTCGTGCAAATGATTTATATTTATCGATGATGGGGATGATTGAGTAGTAGCTGGAAAAGCATTCCACGGGCGCGCTCATTTTCGACATCAGAAACGTGCGCGCCTCTCTTTTGCACGATAACTTATCGCGTCCCGTGGTTCAATGATATGTAGCCGTTTATGTTTTATTTTTTCTTCAACATCGTGGGAGATTTACTACTGAGAACGGTGAGCGATTAAAATGCGAAGGTGGACAAGGCCACAGTTACGTTTTGTGTCGACACTATTTTCCTCTCATTCTCCTCGAATCCTCGTGACCCTCCCCACTTTGCTTGCACACATGTATACATCACGGCCAAAATTAGTCCGACCGCGCATCATTCGCTCTCTCCTTTCATTGTACTTTATTATTTATTTTTTAGTACCATTTTCCAACATTCCTTCTCTCCGTACTTTCACCTCTTCAGTGTGTTTTTTTTTTTTATTTCCCCAACTTTGGACGTTTTACTTTTAACGAAATAAAGCATTTTCAGGATATTTATCGAGTTCCGTCATTTGAGTGAAAATTTGATAATTTTCTTTCTTTTTTATTTTTATTAACATATTTTTATCATTTTTTTTTACAGCTGGTGTCTCTGGACGGACTGCACAGTGGCGTGCCGACGAGGACGACCCCGACGCTGACTCCAACGACCCTTCGTAGTATCGAGCAGACTTTTCTCGAATTGACGAGCGAACCGGCCTCGCACAGCCGGGAGGCTGGCTTCGTACCGCCTCTCGTCGAACCATCGCAGCCAACACCCGCGCAAACCCAAAATCTTCAAAGTCATCACAACAGCATTATTCTCGAAAGTCAACACTCACCGCTCCAACACGATCATAATCACCATCATCATCACGATCTCCACGATCTTGAGGACCACCACGATCATCAGGAACAACAACACCAACAGCAACATCAAACCAGGCGCAACATGGGCGGCCGAAGACCCACCAGAACAATCGGCATGTCACCCGAGGAAGAAGAGAGGCGACAGATTCGCCGCGAAAGAAATAAAATGGCAGCTGCCAGGTGCCGCAAACGACGCATGGATCACACCAATTCTCTGCTAGAAGTGAGTTTCCGGTGATCACACTTATTTCACAGTGGCTTCAAATGGAGATTCGAAATTGCGGTGCTCGAGGGCGAATTCCTTTTTCTTCTTTTCAATTGCCTTAAATTTCTTCTACTGAATGTTCATTAGATTTCCAACCAATTGAATGTCATTATGAATGAAATTGCGGGAAAAAATTTTGTTTTTGGTGTTTTCAAGATATGAATGTGTATCTTCTGCGGTATAAATTTGTTCTTTTGTGTTAGAATAATTTTTCACTTGCGCCTGTTTCAATCGTAAAACAGGAGAAAAATTAACTAAATTTTGTTCGTTTTGTGTTGTTTTTTTAAGGAAACCGAGGGTTTGGAACAGAAAAAACAGAATTTGCAAGACGAGATTCACCAGCTGCAGCAAGCTAAGGACGAACTGGAATATATACTGGAAGCGCACCGGGCGGTGTGCAGAGTTCGTTCGTCATCGCCGCCCGACGTGAAGCCCGTGATAATAAAAAACATTGCGATAACGGAGGACAATTTTGTGGAGCCAGCGAAGAGAGAAAACTTGTCGAGCTCGTCGCGACCAAATCGACCGAACTCTTTACCCGTCGGTTTCGACAACAACAACCGTCCAAATTCATTGGCGATATTCAACGAGCCCAAGGAACGACCTAATTCTTTGCAATTCAAGACTCTCGAGACACCGACCTTCATGAAAACCGCTTCGGAAGTCGCTGGCGTACCGATCACCACACCATCCAGCGGTATACCCTTCAATTTTGATTCCTTGATGGAAGGTGGCACCGGTTTGACACCGGTCTCCACACCCTTGATACCCTCGTGCTCGAGCCAGCAAAGAAACAATTTGTCCGCCGTTGATCTCAGCTCGCCCGATGCAAATCCACCGAAACTCGTGAGCTTGTGACGCCAGGATGATCTCGAGTATAGGTCGAACGACGACGACGAAACCGAATGAGTTTCGTGCGAGATCTCTCTCTCTCTCACTTATCCTCCACGACTCAACGATCACCCAACTCGTCGATTCTATGCTCGTGAAATTCTTTTCTAACTCAAACATCCATATTCATACGACTTATGAACTTGTGAAGAACGAAAGAGATTCAGAAAGAGAAATGATAAGCGAGCGACGGAGGAGGACGGAGCAAATGAAATAGAAGAATGAAAATAAAAACTCACGACGCCCGGAGAAAAGCCCCGCCTGAAGTTTACTCCTGCGTTCTGACACATCACACGTTGCCATATATGTATTTTTTGTATCGAACGTTCGAGAGCAGCAATGAAAAATGAGGAAACTAAAATCACACGCGTTACTCTCCTGTTGAACTGTATAGTAGTATTTTTTCCTCGTATTTTCACGAAATTATCGCGATCCAGTGTAGATCGTAAAGTCAATGAAAGCGCGGACACATACCGTGGCATTGATCTCCTCCCCGCCCCTTCCTTTGATTCTTGTAAGAAATATTCATCGCCACATAATTGTTACGTTACGGATATCCGAATTTTTTTTCATCTAAACTACTGCGTCATGCAAAAGCAAAGAAGAATTATTCGTTTTACAATTTGCATAATCATTGCGAAATAAATGTTTTTTGAGAAAAAAAAAAATGCAGCAAACAACTGCGGTAATTGATTTTTTTTTATCACTGCCACGCCAACTTCAGTATTCTCATACGTCGAGATGTGATTCGAAATGATAATTCGAAACTAGGTTATTATAGCTGAACGAAAGAGAAGAAAATCGTTCGCGTCGACTCGCGGCGTGGTAGTTAATAAAAATTGAAAATATTACTGCTGAAATCAACAACTTAGCTCAAAAAATTCTTCATAATACGATGAATCAGTTAATATTGAAAATTGCCTAGATCATTCGAGACGATTGTACAAGCTTCGAATCAAATAGAACAAGCTCCAATTGTTTTACGCCCGATTGCGGAAAGACATAAGAAATAAGGCGAGTGCGCAAAGTTAGCGAAACCACGCTCGTAAACACCAATCGCAAACTCGTCAAACAATATTGTGTAACGTCTAATCCCTCCATACATATAATATATATATACATAAATATATATATTTTATAGATTACGACAATTTTGCATGAATTTGAGCAATATTAATATATTTACTATAATATATTTATACACGAAGCTATTCATCAGGTGCGTTCGTTGATTGAACCCGCTTTTTCGTCGATCTATCTACGAACAATCCCATGAATCTTCTTATTACGACACGCAGAAAACTAATGCGTGATTCATTGACGATCGTATAGTGATAAGATTGTAATACACCGTTGATGCAATATACTATTTTGTTTAGACCAAGCAATCTATCGCTTTCTGCATTCATTTCAATTTATTTGAATCCACTCTCCATCGCAATTTGTTTACTTTTACGTTGAAGTCGTGCTCTATGAATTGCGTTAGTCCGAAAAAGTATCTTTACACGTGAACGCGTGCAACACAAGATTGACCGACTGAAATACCTTAATAATAAATCCCCTTAATATCGACTGTCTCGTATTGTTGAAACTCTTCGGAGAGGGTCACCGAAGACGCATTCGGCTGGATTTTGAGATCGCTGGAGTACGCGAAATAATTGATGAAATTTAGTTTTCGACGATTTATTTATAATAATTTATACTCTTCAAATGTTGTTTTAAATACAAAAACTCAATCGAATGAGTTCTACCGATCTCGATCCTTTTTCCTCGCTCACGATGCTTAAAATCCAGTGATTCGTTTAATCGCTTCTTGTTCTTCCAACGATCCCATCGCTCGATATTGGTGAAATTCGAGCGTAAAAGTTGCCGTACCCGATGACACTATTCTCAACGCGGTCGCATAGCCCAACAACTCCGAGAGCGGCGCCAATGTCCTTATCAATTTGTAACGACCTTGCATTCCAACTTCCTGTATGTCGGCTCTTCGACGACTCAGATCAGCCAGGATGCTCGAAGCGTACTGTTCTGGGGTCACGACCTCCAGACTCATTATTGGTTCCAGAAGAAGAATACCCGCGTCCACGAGTAACTAAATGGTTTTAATACAAGTTTTAACAGTTAGCATTCATTTTATAGAATCACAATTATTATCGATTTTACGAAGTTGTAAATTCAAATAATCAGCAACGTCATACGAACAATTCTTTCTAATATACATTATTAGACACGAGAATAATACATTTTTCATATTTTTGTAGCGGACTCTCTTTTATAGATGGAATTGTCTCGAGTCGCTACTGCACCGACAGATCTTCGTTCAACTCTGAAGATTCAGTGAATTAAATACGCTGACAATGATTCAAGCGAATTGTTTAGGTTTCTATCTTGTTCAATCAATTTTAAACTACGAAATCAAAATTCAAGTGATGTGATTTTTTATGACCTTCGGTAACTATAAATTCATGAGAACCATCGTCAATATAATGTGAAGGATGATAGCGATTATTAAATAATTTATCGCTTGTAATTGGTGATTTTTTATGTAGTTAATTTTTTTCATATAATTTCGAAAGCCAAGGGTTTTCTTACTTTGCGGATACATCGTGAAACCGCAGCAGTAATCATGCTATCTGACGTGCCTCTGCCAACTTCGAGCCAGTGCAATTTAACGCCAACCTCGACAACTGGACATCCGATTTTAGGTCCGGTCATAAGAGCGTTGTTGACGCCCCGTTTAACAGCTGCCATCGTCCTCGGATGTATACCCGCAATGTTCGATGCGTTATCCTTCGTTTTGTCGAATTCGAGCAATTGGGTGTTACGATAATTTGGAATGAGAGAAAGAGTAACGTTTACACTGTGATTAGTAGTGCCGATTTTGTGTTGTGAGACGAGAGTGTCTTTGGCGCTCGTAACAACTGTTTCTTTGTAAGCGATTTGCAAAGGTCCGAGATCGACGTCGATTTTGTATTCGCTTCTTATTCTCTCTTTTATAATATCAATATGTAATTCGCCCATTCCAGCGAGCACGGTTTGTCCGGTTTCTTCATTTTGGGTGACTCTCAAACTCGGATCTTCTCTCTCGAGTTCTGCAAGGGCACTTTCGAGAGGAGCTTGATAAGTTAACGAGGGTGGTTCGATGGAGCAAAAGAAAACAGGATCCGGTATACTCGCGCCAGTTGATAATTTCACATTCTCATCTACCTCGCCAGACCTTTTCTTCATCTTCTCAAATAATCTTTGGGCCCGACCAGCGGCTGAAGCGCTACTCGTCACAACGTCACCCGTAACCGTGTACTTCAGGCCTGTGAACGCGCCGATGTTCCCGGCAGTGATTTCGTTGATTTCCTCGTAGTCGTCCGCGTAAGCCGCATACAAGCGACCGCCTTGTTCGCTCTTTTCTCTCTCAATGTTGTAGATCTTCTGACCTTTGGTTAAACGACCCGTGTAAACCCTGAAAAAAGTGATAGGACCACGTTGCTTGTCGTGAATTATTTTAAACGCCCGTGCCGAAAAATTATCCTCGAAGCAACGGTATTCTTTCGCTCTCGGATTCTCCTCGGGCGATGGGAGGAACAATATTACGCTATCCATGAGTGGCTGTACTCCGATATTTTTGTACGAACTTCCAAGCAAAACTGGCACGCCTTTTCGTTTGATTGTACAGCGACGCAACGATTCCGATAATATTTGAGCATTTATCCCATCCAAGGATTCCTCTGCTATTATCAAATCGGCCAACGTGTCATCCAAACTTGACAGTTTATCAGTCAGGGAGCGTCGTCTTTCGCAAGCCTCCTCCCACAACATACCGTCCTCTTTCTCCCTCAATATTTCTCTTGTGTAAGTCTTTCCCTGATTCTTTTTGTCAAACGTTATTTTTTCCATTGTCAACAGATCTACCAACCCTGTCAACACCATTTTTTCTCGCAACGGCATCTGCGTTGGCAATCCAACACTGTCCAACTTAGTTTCTATGGAATTTAAACATAAATCAAAGTCTCCGTCTGATCTGTCCATTTTGTTAACATATACCAGACGAGGGATTGCGTAACGATCAGCCTGCCGCCACACTGTACTCGTTTGAGCCTCCACCCCTGCGGATCCATCCAAAACCACTACTGCCCCGTCTAAAACACCCAGCGTTTGCTCCACTCCCATTGTAAAATCTATGTGTCCTGGAGTATCTATCAAATTGAATTTGTGTTGTTTCCAGGGGAATGTCACTGCTGCCGACGTTATCGTTATTCCTCGTTCACGCTCCTGATCCATGTAATCTGTGACTGTGTTTCCATCATGTACTTCTCCTGGATTCGTTATCAGACCTGAGTAATACAACATTCGTTCAGTCGTTGTGGTCTTTCCTGTAAAAAAAGATTTTTACGGATACATTTAAATAATAATTTGAGAAAAGTATTTTTTTAGACCTAGAGGAAGCTAAGTGAAAAATCGTTAATTTTTTACTTGTATTAAATCAAATGCAATTATCTATGAGTATAGAAAAATATATTGAAGAAAATTTCTAGCAGAAAATTACATTCAAAAGCCTGGTTTAACCTAATTTTCCGATTTTTTGTTTATTCTCGGGATTTTATGCAAAAATAATGTTAAATGTGAATGAGACATAATATTTTTTAAATATATTTAAAATTTATAAAAATGAGCTGTCAGCAATTCAAGTCATTTAATGTTAAATCTACCCGAATGAAAATTATAGGTTATACATTCCACTTTTGGTGAATACTTGCCAGCGTCGATGTGAGCCATAATTCCGATGTTTCGTATTCTCGAAGTATCACATTTTTCTATATTTTCCAAAGGTTTTGTAGCCCTAACTGTTTCGTGAAGATTTCTTTTACGAATTCTGCACCAAGAACTTTTCACAAGGTTACGTCTCAACATTTTGGACTAATTTATTTATTATACAATTGAAAGCGTGGTTAATTTTGGCATATATTACGACTTCATTAATTGAAGATATTAAATACTTCTTTACAAAAAACTATGTTCACTCGATGACACAATATTTACAAACAATCCCATGTCGTTATCCACTGTGCTCTTTTTACTTGAAGTAATCGCCGAGAAAAAAATATTCTTCTGGGAATTTAAATTTCGCGCCTATGTTACAAAGGTGTGTGTTACGCAAAGCGTGCGCATGAAACTTACGGCGCATGTGCGTCATCACATGACGCACGTAAATTATTAGACCCAATAATGAAACGGAATAAGGTGGTGTGACGCGGACGTGTTCACATCCTCGTGCAAACTTCAAAGAGACATAAGAGAAAAGGAAGGGAGAAGCCAAAGAAATAAAGGGATAATTTGGCAGGCAGCTTGGGGATTGAAATTCTTCGAGATCTACGTCGTGTCGACGAAGAAGGAGCAAGCAGTCTTTGACGTTCTTTAACAAGCAACGCGGGACGATAAAAACTACTCTTCGATCGTCATTTCCCCCTCTCTACTTATTCTTTTTTTCTTTTCCTCGTTGTGACCTGTAACGACAAAAGGCAGTGAGCCGTTATTTGATGAAAGGCCCTTGCCTGTTATATCGGGACACAGATACAGAGGGGTACTACCATCGGACCAGAACTGACGTTTGGGACGGACGACGGAACTCCGGAATAATCGACATAAAGCCAAGATAAAGTCTCAGCGTACAGTTTAAACTCATATTTAGTACAACGGTAACAGTAACAAGTAGCAGCAGCAGCGGTACAACAGGAAGAACGTGAACCAGAGTGAAGATGGCCGCCTATCGTGGACGTCGGGGTTCAAATCCTGCAATAACGACAGTCTTTTTCGATCTGGACAACACCCTGATCGAGACGAGGAGGGGCGACAGTATGGCCTGCAGAAAGGTATAAAAAAATATAAAAAATTACAACATTCGATACACATTAAAACATCATTTTTCCCGATTGCACATGTTGACGTAAATGTGAAAGTTCGCGGCATATATATGTGTAATAATCATATATACATATTTTTTAAATTACATATGTATGCAAGCACGATTTTTTCAATTTTCCATATCAAGAGACTTCGACTGCGAACTCCCGAATAAAAGGATCAGTCCATTTGTGAGAGAGCACCTTGAACTAAAGTAGAATTAAACGGGGCGCGCGAGGTCACGCATGTCAGCAGACGACGCGAATGAAAAGAGCGCGCTCCCCACTCCGCCATGTTGGTTTTCTAGCATAAAGTGCATGTATATATTGAAAGATCGTGCTCTTCCCTCCTCTTGTCCCCTTTCCCCCCACCCCTAGCCTTCTTTTCCTCTTCATGAATCAAGATTATCAAGATCTAAGGCACGTTTGGTACGGAATCGTGGTTTTTTCCGCGTGTCATCATGTGTATAGTGACGCAAATTGTGAAATGACCGGAAAGAACAATAAATAATCTATAAAACGAAACACGGTGATGACGGACCAATTGCACCGAATAAAATTTGCCGATGAATTTGTGTCAGTAATGTAAAGTGTCAAGATTTTCTGTCGATCTGACAATAGCTATGTATACATGTTAATATAATGTTAAACAATCCTTCGGGTAGGTCCACTGTGTGTATTCTGATTGTGTTGCGCGCGTGCGTTTAACTGTTGCGTATAACTTTACGAAAAGGAACTTCGACAACGAAATTCCACCGGAGCAAGGAGGGGAGAAAACGTTGAATTTTCTTGTGCTACGTATTTCTCCGAGTAACTCTGCTGGAAATAGAAAGCCCGCGTGTAACACGAGACGTTTCCCGTTATAGCGCTATCACTAATTCTACCCGGCACTATTTTTGGAACGCGCGAGTGTTTTGTACGCGGGTTTACTGTACGGCGTACAGCCAACGTCGAGAAAAAAATCGTCGTCTCCAGGGAGAGATGTTAACTTTTTGTCACAGAGCGCGTTTTTTTCCTTCTTTCTACTTTAAGTACCATCAAAGCAGTAGACAACGTGTTTTATTTTTGTTTTCGTGAAGATTCGTGTCTGTGCAGTGAAAAAGACGGCAAAAGAAACTCATGTATATGTAATAAATAAACGGCACACACGTGGGGAAGATGATTATTTTTGAATTCAGTGGGGGACTCGTTCTTTTTTCTGACTGCTAGTCCAAAATCTGTGCTGGGATTATTTATTTTTTTTTCTTGCTCACGAAATCGCGCACGTGGAACGCTATTAATGAAAACTTAGTTCTTCCAATCTGCATCGTTTCCGTACTTTTCTACTTCACGCCTACGCCTTGCATACAAACCAACTTTCTTGCTCCGGTGAGCTGCAGCGGTGCTCCGGTCAATTTGGCAACGCGGTAAAGAATCTATTTTGGTAACGCTCCTCCTCCGCCTCGAGAAAGCAACGGTGTGTCAAAGGGCAAGGCTAGAGAGAGTTGCGAGGAGCTCGCTCGCTTCCTGCAGACTAGTCGGATTGCCACAGCCCGGTGAATAGGTTGTTCGTGCATCGTCACTGGATTTTTTCACAGCTATACAGCTGTTCTCTTTTTTGCTTGGCTTTGCTTCGGTCCGTCGCGAAAATGAGTGTTCCCGAAGGTGTGAAGAAATGCGTCGCCGTGCTGAAGATGGTGGAAAGTGATTCAGAAAAGTTTGCTGCACTTTTCATGGTGACCAAGCTAGTGGATGCGACCGATTGTGGCCCAACCGCCAAGAAGATGCTCTTCGAGGCGATAGGAACTAAATTTCTTCGTAAGCTCTTGTCCAGCGACGACGTGCCAGTCGACTGCCCGCCTCAAGTCTACAAGTCGGTGGCTCTCTCGATACTTTCTTCATTTTGTAACGAACCCGAGCTCGCCGCTCATCCTGACATGATCAGTCACGTACCGGCTCTGCTGCAAATTGTCTCTCAGATGGACGACGACGCTCCGGACGACACGCTCATAATAGTGAGCGAAGCTTACACTTGCTTGCAAAACATAGCTCAATATCCTCCGGGACAGAGGGCCCTTGTGGAGCAGCGAGCGATACCAAAGATGTGTGAAATTTATTCAGAAAAAAGTTTCCAGACGGACGAAGCTCTGAATATATTGGTAACGCTTACAACAAAAATAGGTCCGCAAGCTTGGGATCCCATGGACACAGCACCTTTCCACGCTATAGTCAACAAAATAGCCCTTGATTTTGAAACGGATCATTCGGAGAGGAAATTTGAATTGTGCTCAATTTTACAATCTCTCATTTCCTCCTGCCGCAAAGAACTGATATCCTCAACCGCCGCTCAGGAGTCTTGGCCTCAGAGTATTTACAAAGGTTTGAGCGACATACTCGGCTCAAAAATTGGGAAGAATCAACGTGATCCTGCCCTGAAGTTGGCTTCTGCGTCGCTGGATCTGCTCGGAGTCGAATGGGCCTTGTCCGACGAGACGAAGCCCAAAGTATTTTTCCTGCTTCTGATACAACTGGCTTCGATCGAAGTGAGAATGCAGCTGGAGGGGAAGCAACTGAGAAGCGTTATTCCCAACGCCGAATTGATAGTCGCCTGTTTTGTAATACTCGAGATTTCACTCGGCTACATAACAACGGATCAACTGGATCTCGAACAGAAAGAGAAACAATCGTTATACACCGCCCTGAAAGGAGCGTTCGCCGCGATCATTGGATTACTCAACGCTGTTTCCAAAATGAAGGAGTTGACGGATATCGGTGAAAGAGTTTTCGTTTGTGCTATGGTACGAGTATTATCGGCTTGGCTAGCGCAAGAAACATCAGCGATGCGGCCGCAAGTTTACGCGGTCCTGCCGTACATGCTGACCGTAGCGAATGACACTTTTTACGCTCATCGCAACAGAAAAATGGCAGAAAAAGCAAGAGCCGGAGCTCGCAGCGACGAGGGCTCTTCGTCTTCTTCCGGTGAGCCGGTCGTCCACGATCCCTTGAGCGAGGTCGATGTGCTCCGCGTCATGTTACCGGCTCTCTGTTACTTGGCGGTCGAGGAAGAAGCGAGGAAGGTTTTACTGAAGCACAAACAAGATCAGATATTCTTCGAGTGCTTGTCTTATCACTGGACGATCGTGCATTACAAAAAGCCACCGGTGCCGAGATCGGAGCGTTTGAAAGCGATAAAAGAACCAGAAAAAGAGCTGGAGCCTCGCGTACTCAGCGAGATGCAAGATTCCCGGGCAGCGATGGTTTCGATCTGCAACATCCTCATGAATATCTCCGTTCTCGAGGCCAAACTCGTCGAGGAATCAGCCACTTTTATAAACCTTTTGAAATTCATATTCACCAATTTACCGGAGCTCAAACAGATCCCGGACAATTTGGTCCTCCACGGGCACTTGGCCGTCCTCGGATTGCTGCTGCTAAAACAACAAGCAAAACTCGTAAAGAAAAACGATTTCTCCATATGCCGTTACATACAAGCGACCATAAGATTTTTGTGGGACGCTTACAACGTCGACGAGAGCAACGATCCAACCGAGTTAGTAGTATCGATGTCGTACAAGGAGCATTGGATGGAAATAATGGAACTTTGGTTCCTCGGTATGCAAACCATGGCCGGAGTACTGCAGCTCATTCCATGGATCACCGAATTCGCGATCGAGTCTGGTTGGGCGCAGGGAATCGTCGAGACCCTCAAGAAAGTCAAAATCGGTAGTCTGCCACCCAACGTTAAATCAGCGTACGAAGATCTGCTGTGCCACCTCGTCAAAGCCGATTCTAGCGTCGCCGCCGTCCTGAAAAAAGCCGGGGCTCTCGCCGTCTGTAGAAATCACCGTATGATGGAATTGGGAAAAAATCTCTTTGGCGATTAGACTTTCGAGATACGAGACTTTTTCCCATTTTCCTCTCGTTCTCATCGAATCTGTGTGCCACAGATTTTTCACCTTGCTCATTTTTATTTTTTACCAATATCGAATCATCGCTGTAACGAAGCTCCGTTTTTACCATTGTCTTCGCCGATCGTTTTATCGGAGCGACTTGAAATTTATAAAAAAAAAAAACGCCTATTTTCGTTTCTCCATTTTGCACCCTTTCATCAACGTTAATTGGCTAATTTTCATTGCGATTTTTACGAGAGTTATATGAATATGTATATTTTTTGCGAAACGTTTGTTCCTGCAGTAGAATTGCCCCTGTGTATCGTGTATCGAGATTCATCAAGCGAGAACGAAGGTCACTTTATTGATACACGTTTAACGACAGCGAGTAGTACTTTCTTGGCGTGAAAATGACTCGCAGTACGAGCATGAGAATCGAGTGCCAACAAAAATAAGGGATGAATAATATCATCAATGATGGTGTCGCTTGACGAGAACAGCTGCAAATATTATTTACGCACTTTTCAACTCGTCGCACCTTGAAATAGTTTTGCTCGGTGAGAGCCAATTTGAAGGGATGATTCGTCGGCTATTCGATGCGGAGGACTAAACGTTATCGTGGCCTCTTAATTTTTGTGCTCTGACGAATCGATACAAAAACTTAGCAACCAGACAGGAATATTTGTCAAGATATTTATTCCCGTAGATACACGCGAGAAGTATAAATAAAAGTAACGAAGATCGCGTTAATTTGTGAGACGAGTATAGATCTCGTGCGATGCGCTCAGCATCCGTCAGTGCTATTTTTACTCTCCTTGTGAGAATATTTTCCACAAATTCGAAACGCTTGTAAAGCTTTTTCGAAAGGTAAACGTTTCGAGGAGAGAAAAAATATGCAGCGTTATCCAAAGATTGATTTTGTTGTTGTGCTTTCATTTTTAAGACATTTGTAATATCCGATATAAATTTTACATTAAACAAAATTAATTTTTCTACACATGTGTGAGTTGAAGCTTTATTTCACATACGTAACTAATGATAGAGGAAGAGGAGGAGGAGGAGGAAGAAGAAGAAGAAAAAGAAGAAGAACTCAACGTTTTTGTGTAGAGATTATTTGAATTTTCCGACTTTAAGGAGTCTACTGTGTTTAACATTTGGAAAATACCATTTAAGGTCTGTTGTTGGCACAGCTGATTTTGTTGTGATTACAGCAGTGTCCGTGGGTGCGACTTCGAGTGTCCAATTATCGGCTCGAGTACTATTTGAATGAATCAATGCATTTTATAGGTAATCATTAATTATGAATTAAGCGTCTTAATTACTCGCCTATCTCGTGTCCACCAAAACAAATACAACCCCAATCCAGGTCCATCCGTGAAATTTCCATCTCTGCAAAAAAAAGAAAAAAAAAATCACCAAAAAAGGCACACTTCCCTTATCACGTTTCGTGAGAAACTTTGCAAACGTTCATTGACATTGCCATTGACTTGAATCGTATCATCGATCATTGTAAACTCATCAGACCGTGATAAGCTAAATGTGGTTTTTTCAATGTGTTTCCTCAATGTAGACCGTCCCACGTATAAATATATTTACATACATAAATATTTATATTATTATAAATATAAGCTCAGTTATTTTTTTTGGTCCAATCACCATACTGTTTCTTCGCCCTCATCACTGGGTTGTGTGAACTATGAAAAGTTTAACTCGTATTCTTTTTATCTCTTTCCCCGATACTCTTCGTTCGTGAAAATCGCAGCTCGCCGAGGAACTGTGCCAAAAATATGGGATCCAACAGGAAATATCGTCCGCCATCACAGCCACGTACCTCAAACACTTTCGCAAGTGTCCTGACAACCCGGCGTACAGTCTCGACACGTGGCGAACGAATCTATGGTCGAAAGCACTCGGTGAAACATACTCGTATATCGCCAATGATATTTACTCCAGATGGCTCTGTCTTCGGTATCGCTATTTGGCACTCAGCATGGAAACTGTTACGATGCTCCGGGAGTTACGCAAAAAATATCTTCTCGGCTTGATCACCAATGGACCCTCCAACGCCCAGTGGGAAAAAGTACACAAACTCGAGCTGCAACAGCACTTCGACGTTATACTCGTTTCCGGTGATCTTCCTTGGGAGAAACCTCAGTCTCGTATCTTTGAAGAGGCTTGTCGATGTCTTGGTGTCGCACCCAGAAATTGTCTCATGGTCGGCGATAAACTTGAGACCGATATTCTCGGTAAATATTCTCGATTTAGTCAAGCCCAAATGGTTTTTCTGTTTTCACAATTCGTTCATTATAATCACAGCAGTTTTTCAGTAATCAATCACCTTTTTTCTTGACCGTGGTCTATTTTTCCTCTGGAATCTGTGTGTTAATGGCATCGAGTCGAATATTTGAAAACTTCGAGGATTGAAATACGAGAATGAATATTTAAATATTATTCTGTTCGTACGAAGAATGAACGTTGAGAGCGAATTAAATTTTCAGTAAATTAATAAAAAAAAAATTATTAATTGTAAACAACGGAAGAGTACATGAAAAAAAATGTTCAACAAGGAACTGTGTTCAAATTATCAATGAGGATTTCGGTGGTCACGGTAATCTTTGAAAAATGGATTTTTATTTGGAAGATTGAGGCTTGGAATGACTTATTTGAACGGTCGAAACGTTTATAGGAGGAATCGAGGCCGATCTCGGTGGCACAGTGTGGATACCGATAAGCGATAAAACTCGTTTAACAGCCGAAGATCCGAAGCCGGATTACACGATAAAGCGTATAACGGATTTGCTGGTGATTCTGAAACGAGTTCCGGGGGCACCGGAGTTGGAGGATTCGTCATCAAACGCCTCCGACGGTAGTTGATGAGTGACAGCAGCTGAAAAACACAACGAGGGAAGCGAGGGCGTCGTTAAAGGGGAATTTTATGTCCACTTTATTGGAGCAACGGCAAATCGACGTGAATTAACGTCGCCGTTTGTATCCTTCAACTTTGCGATGATAGCAATAATTCCGGGAGACCGTTGATTCTCATCGATCGATTAACGAATCGTTTGATCCAATGGGAGAGTCGAAGCGCGGGGTTCACTTATCGAGCGGTCCTGTTCTTCGATGAGCAACAGCACGAACTCGAATTTTAGCCGACCGATTGCGTACACTGAACAAGTGGCCTCTCAATTTTTCAATGTTGCACCCACGCCGAACGTAATACAATATCTATGAAATGGTAGAACTACCATACGGTCGTAATATAAGTACAAGAATGAAAATGAAGCAAAAAAAAAAGAATTAAAAAAATAGTTTCTCAAAGCACGTACAAAACCAGTCTATACGAGGTGAATGTTCTGGTCGACAAGCACAATTCGACGTCGGAGCTTTAACGTTAAATATGTATAGTAACTTTTATTTTCCTACTCAATTATTTTTCTTCTTTAAAAAAAAGTATATTTCTCGAAACAGTACTCAATTTAGTGCGTACGTAAATGTAAACTATTGCTAGACTATTTTCGATAGATCGAACTTTGAATGATCTCACTTATTGATCGATTTTTAGCTCGATAACGGAATATTGTTACTTACTCCTTTTCAACTCAGATTTTAATCGAGTCTGAGACACATAATGTGTTGCAAAAACTCGACGAGATGGAAGGGACTCGATATCCCGAGTATAATCAAGAAAACAAAAAACTAAGCAGGACATACGCCCTCGAACGATGATCCTGAAGATAAAATTAGTTGATAAAAATGACGTAGGAAACCAGAGACGGTAAACAGTATATTTTTGTTTATTTGAAGCGGTAGAAATGATTTTTTGCAATTTCTAAGTTTTTTTTTACTCACTCAAGAGTACGTATGTGCGTAAGGGAATGCGTGTACGAGAGTAGAAAGACTCTCTGTACGTACGAAGAGAGCTTGACATGCTCTCACACACGAGTTTTATTTCGTGTATCAAAAGTGTATGTGTATATGTAAATATATATATGGCATGTACATTTGGTTTATGTACAGTTGCAAGATGGGCTATACATGTTGACGTGCATTGACGCATTATATTTTTTCACAATACTAGATATATTTTATCGTTGTTGGATGATGAAACGCACAAAACTCGCGCTAATTTCCCTATAAATGTACTCGAGAAGAAACGAAGGAGAGGGGGGAGTTTAAAACAATTAAAAATTGATGAAATGTCCTATGTTCTACATGTAACTTGGGATTAAATTGCGCGAATAAAGAACAAGTTGAAAATTCATCATTATATTTAATCAATGTTTTTCCGATTGTCTTCCGTAGAATCGAAACTTTGCGAGCTGCGAGAAGCGTGGCCTTCCCGACGGTTCGGCGATTGAGAATTTTGCCGCGAGTGATTCCAGTTCGACCAGGGTCCGCGACAGTCCGGCCTGCATCTGTTCTTCGCCGGTGGAACCAGGGAAATCATTTGATTGGAAATACGATACACTTGAGGTGCAGTCTTCGGAACATCCGACGAAGGGGTTTTAGATAACTTCTTTCCGTCCTTCGGCTCTCGAGGACTTTTTGACGTTGTTCGAGGAACACTGGTCGATGGAGTTCTAAATGAATTCGTACGACCTCTCGACTCTCGCGGATTTCGCGACGTTATTGGCGAAGCATCGACTGACGGAAGGCTAGATAATTTTTCGTGATTCCTTGACTCTCGCGGGCCTCTCAGCGCTGTTGGCGAAGGACCGATCGATGGAGTTTTAGATGATTTTTCTCGATTCCTCGATCCTCGTGGGCTCCTTTCTGTTGTCGAAGGGCCGATCGATGGGGTTCTAGAAAATTGCTCTCGAATTTTCGACATCCGTGAGCTTCTCAACATCAGCGAAGGCATATCCGATGGAGCCCTCGATGATTTCTCTCCATCCTTTGGTTCACCAGGACTTTGCAATCGGACTGGGGAAACGCTCGTGTACGAGGTATTCGACGAATCTTTCAACTTCAATTTTTCCTCGTCAGGATGTTCATAATTTTCGAAAGATCGTGGCAGCAGCAACGTCGTGTTTGGGGTGCCCTCGGCATCGGCTGGATTTTCCTGAAAACCTGGGGATGAAGCGTCGCTCGATTTTCTACGGATTTTCAAACTCTCCATCGCGATTCTAACGCTTCGAATCAACGACGTTCTTCGATGTATCGTGTTGCGACGCGGTCCGCTTACCTCGAGCTTCTCCTCCGGTCCCTTCAATCCCATTTCTTTCTCCACCCCCAGCCATGGAAACGATGAAGTCCTCTCTCTTACAGCCTCGAATTTCGAGTCGTCCTCGTCTCTGGCCAAAAAATTCTCCAAATTTTGAGTCGCTGAGTCTTCCTGCTCGTCATATTGTATCGACATCTCTGACTCTGTCGTTAGTGAAGATCCACAAAATATTGACCCGATCGGCTCCCGCACACACCCCCTCACATTTGCCAGGCTCGTAGCACTGCCCCTTTGAAAATCGCACCTTCTGGTCTGCTTGGCGAAACAACGACAGGAAATCTGTTGAAATTTTTGGATCAGTCGTCTTTCAATTTTTTTTATTTTTCGGCATCGCTGACTTTGCCCACGAACCGACTCGTCTCTCTTTCTTCTTTTACATGAGGATCCTTCTTGATTACAGGCTGGCTCTATCCTTTGCCAAATGGAATTGTGGGTCACCGCTCTATGACGTTCGGGCGATGCGTTTCGTTCGGGACTTTCGTTTTTCGTTGATCTTCTGCTTCGAAATTCTATCGACAATCGAGGGTCTCGGGCTCTTACATCTAATTTTCATCGAGGACACAATTCAACTCGTTACAAATATATTTCAAGAGATACCTAAAGCAATTTTTAAAGGAAATAATTTTTTTCACAATTTCTCGAGACGACTGACGAATACTGATTAGAACGAGCAAATATTCAGCTCTCTCAATTGACATTCGAAATTCTAATCGATTCACTGAATTTTACTCATTTAAAAAAATTGACAACAATTATCAAGTTGTCGCACGGGAAAAATTAATTCAAACTCCATCGAAATGGAAGGAAAATAAAAAATTTTCCTCATAACGCAACTGAATTCTCATTGAAAGGCATAAAAAAAATTGATTGTTCCCAAGGAACATTGTTAGATTGAACGTGAAATTTTTTGTCCAGTTTAAATGTTTCAAATAGGAATTTGAAAACAATCGGTAGCACGAACTAAATTCTTTTTTCAATCTAGTTTTTCAGACTAGATGATGGATTTCGACAAATAAATGTGACAGAATTTAATTTTTTTACACTTTGTACATTCGTTGTTGTGGTATGAAACTAAATCGATTTTCATCGTTAATATTCTAGCCACAATATGGCACGTAACGGCTTTCAGTAACTCTTCATACTCTTTTTCTCATTGTTAAGTTTGCATTTTCATTTTATTAATATCATTGAATTAGGTACCGGTTTTTTTATCCCCAGAATCGTTACTTTTCCGAAGCATTTTTTGCGGAGCCGAAGTTTCCTTGCCGTTCGATATTTTGCTCCGTCGATTATTGGGGCTCGATGGGGCTGAGAATTTTTCGTTCTTATCGTTCTTGACCTCGTCATGTCTTGATTTTTTTTTCGCCTTTCCAACGATTACGTCATCTTCGGGATCTTCCGAGTCGTTAGCACTTTTTGAGCTTTCACGAACCTTTTGATCGGGTTTGGGGCTCGTGGATGGTTCTTCCTCGGATTCTTCGATTCCGTGCAACACTTTTTTTTCCTCGGAACTTTCATGCCTCGTGATACGGGGTTTTTCAGTGGTGGATTTTGCCTTCGAGGCTCGAGACACTTCCGCCTTTTCCGAGTCTATCGTCGACAACGATTCATCCATTTCCTGGGAAATATCTTCGGGCAAACTTGCTAATTCGTCGTCCGTTATTTCCTCGATTTTTTCGTGTTTTAGCTCGAGTGACGCTTTTTCTGAAAATTTAGAAAACAACGATCCATCCGTGTGAATGATCAAAACGATTTTTCGGTTTTTTAATGCATCGTATGAACTTTACCTGTAGCTATCTCCGTCGTCGTTGCTTCCTCGTCAGTAATGGAAGCTTCAATTTTAGTCGACTCTATTTTCCCTCGTGATTTATCCAAATCCACGCTTTTTTTGCTCGTTACTGAATCGGACGTTTTCCGATCGTCTCTCGTCGATTTTCTGGCTCGGGAAGGGCTCGGAGATTTTTTCGAATTCGTGCTTTTCCTCTCACTGGATTTCCGAACTTGGCCAATTTTGTTGTCAACATCTTCACTCGATTTGAAAACGCGTTGAGATTCTTTTTGATCGACTTGACCGTCGAATTCAGCCGATTTTTTCGCAGCGGAAAAAGTTTTCTCCAATCTCGATCGTGTCTTTGTGACGTTTTGGATTTTTTCGTCCTCGTCGCTGGTCAACGATGATTTTCGCGATTTTGGTTCTTCGGGTTTCAGAGAATCGCTCGTTTTACTCTTCGCGCTTGTCCCGTCGCTTTTTATCACCGTTTGCTGTGAGACTTCCGCCAGTTTTTGCAATTCTGAATTACTCAATGATATATCCCGTGTCTCTTTGCGCAATTCCCCCACAGAAGTCGATGTCGTTATTTCCATAGTTTGCTCTTTGACCTGCGAAGCTTGACTCACGACTTCCGCTGTCTTTGCTTCCGTTTGAGATTCTTCAGTCTTTATTGGTAAATTTGATCCTCGTGTTTCGGCAGCAGAGGGAATGGAAATCCTAAAATATCGAAGCGAATTTTTTTCAAGGGTTCAGATATTTTTTTTTGTCCTTTGTTTTTATAATGTTGAAAGTGAACGAGTGCATTTTCAACAAACAATAGTAACTAGGCTTGTTCACATTCCGGATACTAGCAACGACAATTTTAGATTTTGTGGAATCCACTCACTGGTTTTCTCCTCTGCACTGACACTTGCAATTTTCTATTATTTTGGGGCTCTCTTCTTCCAAAACTTGGGTATTATCATCACGAAAATCTACGCCATTCTATCAGAACATAAAAGAGATTTTGTCAATTTAATTCTACCGAACTGTCTGAACAAAAAAGTGTTGAAATTGGCATTGCTAAAGCGATCGTGAGGTTGGGAATTTTCAATTATTTTCAAAGTACCGTTTCTTTGATTTTGTTTCTCAAACTTCTGCAAATCGTTTGAACCTGTTGCGGGTCTAATTTCATTTCCATCAAGGTAACGAGAACTTCGCGTTCAGTGAGCAAGACCTCCGGACTCGTATCGACGAGCAAGATCGCATTTTTTGCAGCTTGAGAGGGGTTCGATCTGCGCGAGCTGTCTTCGGGACGTTTTGTTTTCTGGTTGTTTTTCGTATGCTCCGGAAATTTACCATCCTCCAGGAACTCTTTGACGTTCAATGACGTTTTCAGTTGATTTATTTCTGACAGCATCCTCTCCTGGAGTAGAAATTTAAAACAAATATTACGACTGCATTTTCGACAGTGAAGCGAAAAAGTGAAGAAAAAATTTCTCTTTTTTTTTGTCATTGATGAGGGAAAATGTAAAAACGCGCTGTATTTATAGAAAAGAAGTAGAAAATGGAATGAAAAAAATCGCTCACCTTGTCGAGGCATCCGCAATTCATTTCCACATGCTTATTGAACACCCCGTGAAGTTCCTGGTCCGTGTACAAGCCATTGAGAACAATTTCCTGGGTAATATTGTAAAGGAATTTGGCATATTTAGCTTCTTCGGTGCGTTCAGCGTTGTCAGAAAATTTGTTAAGTCCCCGATCAACTTCGTTTCCGGTTCGTTCGGGGCTGCTATCAAAATTGGGGCGTGACGAGGGGCACTCGCAGTTTTTGGCAACCGGAGAATCTATGCCGGAAGTATCCGAGGACGATTCGAAGCTCGAATCGTACGAGTACGTCTCGTTGATGGCTTCGAAGGCTCTGCTGCGTCTATTACTTTGTCCGTTTCGACCCCCGTCGTTTATTTTGTGTCTCCGGCTCTCCACTTCCGGTTGTTGATCGACTCTTCTTCCGGTCAACAGAGACGATCTCGAAGCTCCGTAAGAGCTTTGATATCTCGTCGGCGAGCCGGAAGCGCTCGTTCTCGAACAGCGGACAACGTCCGAGTTAATTTCCGGTCTTCGAGAAGTTCTTGGCGATCCACCCCGACATCGAATGTTGCTACAACTTCTGTAACTTTGTTCGAAACTCCGCTTTCTCGCCATGTGGAGGCAACTCGGCTCACAGCCCAATCTCATCCGCAACAAGTCCTGCAAAATCGTCGCTTTTTCATGTCACCCACTTACACTCCTTTTTCTCACCGGAAATGAAGTCGCAAATTGACAAAAAATTGATAAAATGGGACAATAGAAAAAATGCGAATCCAATTTGATGAAATATCGATAGCTCGAAATAAAAATTTGTTTTTTTTTTTTTTTTTAAGAATGCAGAAAACATTATTCGAAGTATCGTATAAACAGGTTGAAATAAGATTGAAAAAGCGACTAACAATCGGATGATGCTCCGTGTCGTAAGCAACCCCATCGATGAAGTCTCTGCGTGAAAGAATTTGGTCGAGGGACTTTGAGCAGCTGGAAGACCTGGAGTTCAATCGTTTCTCGCGGATGTATTTTTGGTTTCTTGCGTCGACGACACTCTGAGCCATCAGAATCCGTCGTAAGTGAGAGTTCATGCGATTGTACGACGACAATTGTTCGAAGTAATTTTGTCCCGTCTGATTGTAGACTGAGTTAAAAAATACGTCAAAAGTCGCATAAAAATGATGATCTTCTGATCGATTTAGTGGCAAAAAATGGGCGTCTCGTGAGACTGAAAGTTCGGAGGGACACGAAGAATTTCAATGCAGCCATAAAATCATCTGTCAATTTACATACCGGAACTCTTGCGCTGAGAATCTCCGTTCTGAAGTGTCATTTCCGACTCTTTTTTATTTTCGTTCTCTCTCTATCAGGCCTTTTTTATTTTCACCGTCCACCCATCGTTCTTCCCGCATCCTTTTTCCTCGATCGAAATCAAAACGGCCCGAGGTTTTTTAATTATTTCGAAACAAACGGAAGCTCACACTCCAACAAAATGTGACAAATACTCCGTATTTTTTTACGCAGTTTCGTACTCGGCCACGCTGCTCTTCGGTACATTCTAACACGCGGTTTGTTGTTCAGATTCGTAGCCAGGCAACCTCTACTCAAACACAGCTGAGCCAGTGATGTACATCCAATTTCAAAACTCCCTCTCGTCTCCAAGATTCATTTCAAAACGGAATTTTCATTTTTATTCAAGCATTTGATTTCAACTACGATTTTATGCAATTTTGGTTTTCAGCTGCCCTTAAAGTATTAAAAAATTCGTCAAATTACGAGGAATTGACGAATTTATAATTTTGGGAACCCTAGCGAGGGGGGGAAACGCAGCAGCTTATCATGAAAATAATGAATCGATGATGCGTTTTTTCTTCGTCAGTTTTATTATCGTGACATTAGTATTTAAAGGGTTAGTCGAATAAATAAGTTACACATGGCTATGATATGCTATAGCTGCTCGTTGGACACGAGTTACCATTGGAACTTGAGTTCCTCGAGTCTCGAAAGACCTAAATATACGAAAATGTTAGCCCCCTTATCGCGGGGCCGTTCCTTCCTCTCGGAAATTGTGAAAATCTCAACGCGATGGAGCCATTTTCGAAGGATCGAAGGCCCGAAATTGTTGGCAGGAAGACTGCCAATTTTTCATCAATCATTTGAATTAAACCGAAAAAATATAAATACTTTTATACAAATAATAACATTCTGATAAGAAAATAAATTAGACAAATTATTCTCATTCTACATATTTTCGTTCGCAAACACACTTTACGAAATTCATTCGTATTTGGCAATTTTTTGGCAATTCCATAATCGCTTTCTCAACGATGACTATGGAAAAAATTCTTTCGAAAAGACTTTTGGCGATAATGAGTTCAAAAATGGCAATTTTTCAGGAAGCTTCAGGCTTTCGGAAATTCTCCGCGATAAAAAAGCTAAGATTTCGACGCTGTGCGTATAATAGTTGACAAAACTATTAATCGCGCTTCTACGTTTCATGTTTCTCCTTTTCATGTGTCTTTGACATCAAGTTTATGAACCTATCAAGTACATTTATATACACATACCTAAGCGTATAAATTCACGAATAAATATGATCGACTCGCACAGTGATTTTAGGCTAACGCATTCGCTTACAGGAAGAACGTATGATAAATCACAGCTACGATAAATTATCTCGTCACAAGATCGAACAGTCATTGGCTAGAAAAAATGAATGAAAAAAGTGATGGATGCCGATAAGGAAAACAATCGAGTCCGTGTTACACGACCGAGGGGAAAAAAGTGAAGTGGAATGAAGGAATATGCAAATCTGGATCAACGAAAATTTCTTTCAAAACCGTAGTAGTGCGCACAGGAATTCTACAAAATATTTAGGAAGCCTCGGATTTTACAGGAATTCTGATGAATGAGGGAACGATATTTCCCAACCAAAATTTCGTTTGAACCAGACAATTTAATAATTAATAGTAATGGCGATGAAATGAGAGAATAAATAATTGTTTTCCCGCTCGGTATGAGGACGTTTCTTCGAGGCGATTGTATTTGGAGTTATTAAGCTTCAGGACCGAGGGCGGACTGAATTGCTTCTTTTTCGTTGATCGTTTGAGCTTCCCTGTCGTCTTTTTCCAGGCCGGAAATGACGTAAACAGGTTGTTTGTTGTAAGCGAGGAAACGCTGGTCTCCGGGCAGCGTTTTCTCAGGGTGACGCACTCTCATTTTTTTCCGATGGATCATTAGCAAAATAAACATGATGCCGATAAGGAAAGCGCACGCGGAAGCGATCCCGAAAATCATATTTCGATAGAGGGGCGTTTCGAATTCAGCCCTGATCTTTCGTTGCTCCAGTGCCAATATTTTGCTCGCTATTTCTGCTCTCGGCGATGGTCTGTGAATGAAACGCGACGTTGTCGCATCCGGAGCATAACCGAGGAGAGCGAAACTTCGCGTTCTCGCGAGCTCCTCCAGGTGGAACGCGACGTCAACCTTGTCCGATCCGATCACTTCGAAACCGAGGATCGCTTCGTCCCGGTCGATCTCCACGACTACACCGTCGCTTATCGTCGCACCAATATCGTGCAACATCTCGTTTGCTGCTCTCGCAAAACGCTCCGTGTCCGCGTTCACGAAATGCCCTGGAAAACGCAGGGAGACTTCCACCGCTTCGACGGGCGTGAAAACTGAAAAAATAAAAAGATATTTTGCAACCGAGTTCCCAGGACGTTTTTTTCAAAATAATTCTTTTGTGTCTCCGCCGATGACAACGGACAGCAAACAGAAAGAATTTCTCACGATCGTTAAAATATTCTTAAGTCTCGAGCAAGAACGATCGTATGACTTACTGCACGTGCTTGTTCCCAAGAGAAATGGTTCGGAGCCAACAAGCTGATTGCCAGCTTCGTCGACGCACCAGCAAGTTTCACCAGCACATTGGGTGGCTTCGAATTTGCCATCGGCGTCACAGATGGCAGGAACGTGACCACGTTCTCGCATAGCCTGGCAGCGAGTTTCGGGCATTTTAGCAACGGCGATGCTCCACCTGGTCGTGGTTGAGACGGGGTCGAGTTCGGAGCCAAGTCCAAGAGAATCGAAGGGGGTAAATTCCGAGATAGGGGACGAGAACGAAGAATCGGATCGATCGATAGAGTCGCTAGGAAATCTGCCTTTCCGAGCTTGCCTGAAGTTGCATTTCGGTTCTTTTCCCCGAACAAGAGACCCTTTGATAGCTTCACCTTTTTTGTCGACGCACCAGCAGACACCAACGTGTTCGAGGCATTGGACAGCTTCCCAATCGCCGGTTTCCGGTACACACCGCGGTAAGAAATGGGGCAATTTGAGCCTCTGAGCAGTTTTGAGATTTCGTTCGCGTTGCAGTTCGCAATCGGTGAGAACGGGGCAAACCGTATCGCAGACCAGTTTGCTGCTGAAATCGTTGTGTCCGGTGGAGCATTCGTTTTTGGAGCGTCGTCGACACTCGTTCAACGCCGGATCGAAGTACCATCTTTCAGGTCTACTCTCGTTGAGAAATCCGAAAACTCCGGAAGTTTCGCAATCAACGTAACGCGTCGGTTCGAAGCAAACTTCCCGGGGTTTCGGGCAACATACGGCGTACTCGTCCAACGGCGACAATTGACATTTGTGGCTCGACGGACACTGACGACCGTGCGGACCGCAGATCGCAGTCGCTCCATCCTGCGTTACCAAAGGTGCACCGTTCGGACAAGGATTGTCTTTCTTCGGCAAGCAAACCGGAACTGGCGGACAAGGGGGTGAGCTACACTCCACTTCCACCATCCGGCACGCCTCGTTCTCGCCTCGACAGTTGACAGTTTTGCAGGGATCGCGACACTGGCACGCCGGACAACCGCTCCCAGGATCGAGCTCGAGTCCGTGGGGACACGACAAATCGCACTCGATTTCTGGACACGTCAATGGTCTGTTACACTCCGGTGTAACGCCCTCCGAGACTCTCGTTCCCGGCATCTCACGACCTTCCGGGTCGACGCACCAACACATTCCACTTTGACATTGAACTTTCTTAAACGATCCGTCCGCTTCACATTTCGGAATGTAACTTCGTCTCGCTGGCTCACCCGATTCTCTTGCCGCGTGCTCCGCTACTGCGCGCGCGTGCTGACAGGCGGTTGCTACTACCGGCTCGACGCACTGAGTGCCGCAACCGGTCGAACAACATTTCCAGTTGTCAGAGCATTCTTGATCACTGCTGCAACGCACCTGTTGATTTCAAACAAATTAACGAATTAACACTTTTTCTTAGTAAACTGTGCAAACACACTGAAATACGGTTTTCCAGTATCGCCGAATGACACTGAAGTTTGCAACGTTGGAGCTCGGCGAAACGATATAAAATAAAAACTCTCCAATAATTCCAGTAATTCTCCAATTTTGTTTCCTGCCGAATTTACAATTCGTGGTTTTTCAACTTGCGCCAGTGCTTCGTGAAATAAAAAATTGGTCAATTACAAATGCTTCTTTCATTCTTTTCGTTGGACTCGAACGTTGCAAACTTTAGCGTCGTTATCGCGGACCTCTTTCGTAACGAAAAACGATTTTTAAGTCAGTATTGGATCTCTATTCAATAGTGACTCGATACTTTTCATAAAAATGATGAAAATACGTAGAAAGGTCACGTATAATCCATCATGCTAGCAATCAACGATTTCTCGGCGTACCTCGCAGCTGGAGGAACTTGGCACGAGGTAAGGACACTGTCCAGGTTTGGTGGCGAGACAAGCCGGGACGGCTGGACAGTAACGAGCTTCACCGCAATTGACATCAACCATGGTGCAAGTACCGCGCAATTCGCAGCTGACTCCTTGACAGGGATCGCGACATCTGCAAGTTTCGCAACCAGCCGGGTCCAGCTCGCGTCCATAGGGACACTCGAGATCGCAATCACCTTTGATTTCACAACTCTCAATTAACGCTCGAACTTCCTTGCAATCGGCGAGAGTCAAGTTCCCGTCGGTTTTCAACGGGACACCGTACTTGTTCACGCATGTGCAAATGTCGCCTTGACATTGAAGAGGCTCCCAGTCCCCATCGGATTCGCAAATCGGCGAAGGCATTGCCAAGGTCATACCGTCTCGGGTTCCCTCCATACGCTCGTTAAAGTCTCGCAGATATTCGCACACTGGGGATTCAAGAGAGCTCTGTTAGTATCAACCGTGGAAAAATCAATTTTACTATTTTTTGGAAGCTCAACCGCGTCGGAAACGTCCGGTGAAAATTTTCGTTAAAAATTCTAAAATTCAAGTCTCACGAAATAAAAATTACTCACTCGTCGGCGTTTTGACGCTGACGATCGAAGAAACGGCGCAACAAACCGATTGATTCGCTTCCGGTACCAAAACGCACTCATGCCCATTCGGACAATTAATTTCCTGAGTGCTGTTCAGTGTCGTGTCGTTCGACGAATTGCAGATGAGTGCATTTCCAACCTCGTCGCTCAGAGGTGCTCCCAAAGTGCAGGGGCTCTTGTACGTTTTTTTCGCTACGCATTCGGGCCTCGTTGGGCACAGGAAGTCGGGACAACCGTTCTCGCGACGCAGCGTGCATTCTTCTCCGGCAGGACAGGGATATCTGTGTCGAAATTTTTCAATAATTACTCTTCTGTTTCAGAAATGCAGCTCTCGAACGCTCTCGATCATCGTTTCGAGTCTATTATTGTACAATTAAGTACAAGTTGTATTTACCCTTCGCATGGATCGTCGCACTCGCACGTCGAACAACCGTGGACATCGGTTTTGAAGCCATACTGACAAACCTGAGCGCATTCACCTCTTTCCGCACATGACGACACTGATAACGAGCGTGGCTTACTGACTTCGGTGCATTTAACTTTCTTCGATGGTCCCATCGAGCCGGGAATTTTCAACCCATCGGAATCGACGCACCAGCAAACTAAGCCGTTTCTCGAACATTGTCGAGTCTCGTACGAACCGTCTGCAATGCCATAAAAATAAAATAGAATTCATTTAGAAAAATCATGAAAAATTTCGTACTTGAGACGAGGAAAAAATTTGCAAAAATACAATGTTTACACTCTTTTTCGATTGCACCTCAAAGTTCTCATTTTATTTTTGAATTTTCAGGTGAATTTTATTTTCAGTTTATTTCGTTTATGAGAACGAAGGAAAAAAAACGTGACAAATGGAAACACGGAAGGGTTGTTTGTGGGAATGATCGAATGTGAGTTTGAGATGGAGCAACGCTTGAATAGTAACACACCTTGAGCGCACTGTGGCACGTATCCACGGCCTTGTTTTTCAGAGATGCTGAATAATTCAGCCAACATGCGATTACGTCTGCAGGGGCTGAGACCAACCGGAAGTGTACAAACGCCCGCGCCGCATTTCTCGTTTGAGCAACATTTTTGTGGTCCCGGACATTCCAGGTCATGTTGACAAATGGTACCGCAGAAAAGGGGCTCTTCCGTGGGGCACGTGCCGGGTCTCTCGAGTCGTAAACTTGACGGGCAGCAAACGCCATATTCCTGAGACGGTTGAACCAGACATTTGTACATAGGCGGACAAGTAGGTTTTCCAGGTGTTGTGCCGCAGAGAAAAGGCCGCGGTGAATCAGTTATTTGAAGCGGTTCACCGGCCGGGCAAACCGTCGAGAGCGATTTCGCTCTTCGACAACTCGGTATCGGCGGACATGGCTCCCGCGAACATGATGTTTCTATCAATTCACACGTCTGTAATTTTCCACCTGGACAAACGACTTCTCGGCAAGGATCCCGGCATTCGCACTTCTGACATCCCGACTCCCGATCAATCTACAATTTCAAAATACACTTTTGTTTACCATTTTTTATACACAAATTTAAGAAGCAACGTTATTCTAGGAAACCAGCTCGCGTTATGGTTGTTTGTACATTTTTTTGCATTTCACCAGGATAAATTCCTTGAGAGGTTTAGCCTAGTTAGAATTTTCGAAAAATCAATTTTTTTTTTGCATTTTTCGAAAGTATACATATTTAAATGTATCATACTAAAATTTTATAAAGACCTGAGCAGTCGAGTGTACTTTTGAGCGACGTTTACTTGACTGCCTGAAGGCGCTAATACGCACCGCCCAGTGCGGTGTCGCGTACTTGCCTTTATTTAAACGCGTTTTTCTCAAAATTACGTTTTTGGACGGTTCGTTGATCAAATCTCCGAAATTATTTAACCGATCCTTACCAAAATTTGACCACATGTTCTTTATGCCTATAGCTATAGTGCGTAACACACGAATTTTGAAATTTTTAGTGGAACAATTTATTTTTTGCAAAAAAAAAAACGTTGAAAAAAACGTGCTCTTATGTAGTTTTTTGGAAAGATGGCCCCCATTTTGTCATTTTTTAAAAAATCGTATGACATGCGCTATAGCCATTTACTTATTGAATCTAAAACCATTTTTATTCGTTTTTCTTCGATTGTCCATTCCAGAGATTTTATCAACTTTTTGGACCTGCATGTCTTCTCCCCCATTTTTCTGTACGAAAACTGAGCAAAATAAATATAAAAAATGTTTTTTGTGTATTTTAAGAGTGTATTTTTTAGGCCTGACAATTTTTATATCCATATTTGTTATTTATACCAATCAGAAAAATCCGTGAAAATAGTCTTTTCTTCGCCCGTCTAATTAGGGTAGACCCCTTGACGGCAGCCTCCAACCATTAATCATTAAGTGGTAAGAGCTTAAAAATATCATTTTATTTCCATTCTGACCAGAAATATAGGCAGAGGGCCGACGATGTTTACGAGCCCGTAAACTGGAGGGGGGTTTACAGTATTTTTTAAATCGGCTTTAAAAGTCGCAGATGGAAAAAAAAAATCAAGCCACCGCTGTTTTGTGAAGTGAATGAATTGATAAAAATGAATTGAAGAGAAATTTTTCCTCGCCACACAGAGGCTCATATAGCGTTATAAATTTTCAAACTTATCTTCAATAAAATTGGTGTCGAGACAGTTGAATGTAAATACTTAGTACAGTATCCTTCACTCGAATTCTAAACGATTGATTATTGTTTGCAAAAAAATTCCAAAAATCGATTATTTTTCAATAATTTTTCGAGTAATTCTTACAATTTGTTAAAGAAAATGTTTTTTTTTTTTTAACTTTTTTTTTATTCGCGAATCTCGCTGAAAGTATTTCGTATACCAAAACAAGAAAATTTGTTGATTTGACGAAATATTTTGTTGGTTCAACTTAGCGGAGGGAAAAAATTCAATTAACTGATTCAACAATCCAAAACTTCGTTTCCGTCAACGAATTTCAATTGATTCGACACGATACGTTGATCTTACAAACATTTTCTCCGTTTCTCAGCGTGACAACAGACTTTTCACAGATTCGAAGACAAGCGAGAGTCCTGAAGGGTCGGTCAGCAAATAATAATGAAAAAAGAGAAAATTTTCAAAAATTGTCATGTTTTTGTTCCCACCTCAAAACCGAGCGGACACAACATGCGACACGAGTGTGCCGGACAGTCTCGTGGATTGTCACAGTCGATGGACGCCCTGGAGGCGGACCTCGTGCCTGGTATTTCGACCCCCAAATCATCGACGCACCAGCAGCTCTTTTTCGTCTCAATGCCGCCATAGTCGCATTGAATTTTTTCAAATTCTCCGGTGACGTTGTTACACTGCGGTACGTATTCGACGTAAGCACCGAGTGCCCTCGATCTTCTCGTAGCTGCGAGAGCGAGCTGCTCGCATCCGGTCGATTCGCCTGGCACGCACCTTCGGCCACACGCTGTCTCGCAACATCGCTCCGATCCGCTCGAACACTCGAAGTCGTTGGTGCACCCTGGAGCTCTGTCCGGGCACACATTTTGCTCGACGAATGCTGGACATCTTAACCCACTTTTTAGCACCGGTTCTGAATTAACAAATTCATTCAAATACGGTTATTATTATCGTGAACGAACGCCCGGTTGCATAGGGAGAAACGTGCAAATTGCATTAAATAGAAACCGAGGGTAATTCGTCTTTCTTTTCTCTAAAAATTTTTGTTCCACACTTTTTGGAGGCTTATCAAGTTTCTCGGTTTCCTCAAATCACTGTAGCCACCGTCTGACACAATTCGTGGAACCTTAACAAAAAATCAATTGTTTTTCCTAAACTCACTTCCTGTGGGACGATTCGGATTTAAGGATATTTCGTACAGGCTTACAACGTTGCCATGCTAAAAACTATGCTAAAAACAAAAAATTTCAATATTATCAGAATTTTATAAAATTTGGTGAGCATATTCTTTAGTGCCAAATTTGACAATACAAATTTTTTAAGATTTTTCTTCTGTACAGTTATCGAGTAATTGATCACTAAAGTTCACGTTTATAAGCATAGCGTTTTCACATATATAGGCTGTTATGCCGGAGGTATTTGGATTTCACTAACATCCGTTTTATTTGATAAGAATTAGCTTAGGAAGCGTTCACACGGTTTTGTAGCTGTCTCAGCAAAAGTGACCGTGAGAGGCCGACCGTACTACGCTCGATCAACGCACGTTACCCGCGCGAAGTATACATAATAGCACGAAGGTAGATTTTTTTAAGCGTGCGAAGTTCAGTTTTAAAACACTCCTTCGACTTGGTACGATCTCGAGAGACGTAACCGACAATAGCCGAAGTTCAGAACGAAAAACTTGTGAATGTTTTATGAATCAGTGAAGAACAGTAATAAATTTAAGTTTTAATAAAAAAAAAAACAATCGAGTGAATTTTTATTCCGAAGATAAACCCGTGGCATAACAAGGCATATATTCCGGGCACAAGAAATCTGCTTTAATGCGTAATTATTCGATAACTAAGCAGAAGAAAATTTTGAAAAAAAATTGTGTTTTCGCACTTGATGTTGAAGAACATTATCACCAAATTTGATCAATTTATAATTATTTAGACTTTTGTACCATACATCGTTAATAAAATAGGATCCTCCCAAGTTTTGAGAGGTAAAAACGAGAATACGAAAATATCACGTTTTTAGATATCAATGATGCCTTGAGAAAGCCTTGTTACAGGTGAAAATCACTTGGGAATGGAAAAAGAAAAATGCTTATTTGAGGTTAACGAGTAATAACGACACAAACGAAAATATGAAAATGCGTACGCATATATAAATAGAAAGTAGCTTTTGTCACATTTTGCTCGACGATTTTACTACGAGAGTATTTTAACCGCTATCGTTGTGTTTAAAATTTATCAATCACAACAAATAAGTTACACATTATTTTAATAATTGGGAGAATAAATTTTAATCGTTTCTTTGATCATCAAAAGAGCAAAAAAGTTCAGTTGCTTCTTTCAATCACAAGTAAAGCATCAATACTTTTCGCGTATGTTTTTGGGAGGTAATTCAAAAGTGTGTTAAGGTAGCATATACACGAAAAGATTTTCTTAAATACTAAAATTTGGATAGTTTAAATGGGTAGTCGACTGACACGAGTGTCAAATTTTAAAGGGTTCGTCTTAAATGTAAAAAAAAATGCCCAGGGTTATAGGGACTATGCGTAAAAAATCTTTTATCTCTCCATATAACGAACGAACGCTTCTCACGAAGATTATGAAAAATATACAATAACAATGAAGCATTTAACAAGGTTTGAGAAAAAATTCTAGACGATTGTTTTACTAGTAATAATTACGTTAAAGATTAAACAAAATTGGTAATGAGCACTCGTATAACCTCACATTTTCTTATTTCAGCATTTTGTTTCTTCTTGGCTTGGGCCATTCCTTCCTGTCATAGCCTTCTGCCTTTTTATTTACTTTTTTCTTGATCCATTCCCGCTCTGTTTTTCCGTTTTTTTACACATGAGAAACAATAGTATTTTCGCCAGTAACGAATGAAATTTCGGGTCCGGTCAATAATGGATTAATCAACGGCTTATAATTTCACTCGCCAAAAGATAAGTTGTCAAAATGTATTTACAATATCGAAATAATAACTCTGACATTAATTTAAAGTGATTATATCTTTAGTTACGAAGTAAAAATCGATCGAATTTAGACACCCGTAAAATACGATCCTTCATGCATGATCCACCTTAATCTCTCGAGATGTTTAAGCAAAACTGCATAATACGGGATTTCGTATGGTACGAACTATTATGAAAATCAACTGGATTGAGTGCTCTCTGTAATTTTGTTTGTGAATTGGAAACTTTGGATGGTAAATAGCTCATAGAATTTCTGAAAGTTCAATGCAAATGGGAGGCTATTGAAGGGGGTTTTCTCTCGAGCAGGATTGTTGAACGAGTAGGCGTATATATAAAATATCGATCTTTCGTCAAGGCGGATGAACGCAAGTACAAGAGTAGTTCGTACACATTTTATATACAAATGTATGTAAGCGCGAGCGTGTATACGTGTGTGAGAGAGCTTCCTCGTTGAAAATAATACAAAAGAGGTAGCGGAGAGTCCGAGTAACGGTATTCCGGCATCCTACTGCCACACTTGGCGAGCCACACCGCGTATCGAGTACCTGTCCCACGATCCTTGAACACGTTTTCATCGTAATTTCGAGTCAACGCCACGCCGATATCCACAAAGCTTGAGCTTTCCACATCTCTCACTTTTTTCTCTCTTTATTATCAAATCTCATTTGCTACTTTACAACTCGTTTCTTTTTCTACATTTGCAGTATTTCGAAAAACCGAAAATACGTCGAGATCCTAATTTTCAACCTACTGACAGCACCATTTTCTTTGCCTTCGCGAAATTATTTCCATCATTTTTGATAAATTTTTCAAATCTCCCCAATCCCCGACAAGCCGACGCACGAACAAACCGTTTTTGTTCTTTACAATGGGCAGAAACATACGAATTCGATCGTTTTATTCAATTGGCGATACTTCATTAAAAAATAGCCACGTAAAAACGAATTTTTGAAATTCATATTTCCAATGAATTTATTTGCTTTGCGAAGAACCAAATGCTCCCTTCATTTACTAATTATTTCATTGTTCAATTTGGGTTGGTACTTCCGGGGTCATTCGTTAATTACTTTTTTTTATGATAATTTTACGAAAATTACGATAATCGATTGAATTATAAAAAATGACTTGTATTAGAATCTCAAAAATTGAAAATAAGTTTCTTGTCATTTAATTTTATAAAAAAAATTTTTTTGTTTTTTTTTTTTTTAATTTTTATTCATTTTTTCATTGAAGGAATAAAATTCGATAAAATAATATATATTAAAATAATAATTGTAAACGATAAATTTAATAAAAGTCAATTTATTTGTGGAATTAAAAAATATTTTAATTAAGATGATTTTAAGGAGTTTCGGTACAGCCGATACAATGTTGCCATGCTAAAAACATAAAAAATTTTTTAAAGTTGAGAATTTTATAAAATTTGGTGAACATGTTATTTAGTGCCAAATTTGAGAATACAAATTTTTTAAGATTTTTCTTTTATACAGTTATCGAGTAATTGATCACTAAAGTTCATGTGTATAAGCATAGCGTTTCCATATATATATATATATATATATATACACATTCCGGACATAAAAAATCTGCTTTAATGCGTAATTATTCGATAACTAAGCAGAAGAAAATTTTGAAAAAAATTGTTTTTTCGCACTTGATGTTGAAGAACATTATCACCAAATTTGATAAATTTCTTAATATTTAGACTTCTGTACCGAAACTCCTTAAATTGACAATTTAATGTTATTAACTCAAGTAATTATTCGTGGAGAATTAACATTCGGAATCCGATGCATTAATGCGAAAAGTTTTCGTTGAAGTTGATGAAAAACCCGATACCCCGCTGATTCGTCATTTGTGAATAATAATAATGAAAAAAATTTCATTAAAAAAGAATTTTAATTAAAATGTTGGATCGATTTTGATAATTATGATTTGAGGATCCGTGAATAAATTTCTCATTGAACGTTGCCCTACATTCTTACTCTTGAGCATCACAATTATAATTCACACTAAATCGAGCAGAGCTGACCTCGATATTGTGATACGAACGAAAACAAAGTTCAATCTGAACTTTGGGTACAATGCTGAGCCGAAAAATGGTAGCAAAAATAAACTAAATCGATAATCGATAGAATTTTGATCGTCGAGTATCGGCGGAGCGCGCGCGCGGCAGCCAGGTCGTTTCGCTAATTAATTAGTAACGTGTGAGCGGAGCTGGTTGAGAAAACGAGTGATTATAAAGTGAGCTGTGCAAAACCGCGATTTTAATGCTTCGCGACGACGACGAGAGTCACGAAGAGCACGTAGCGAGTAAATTATACGAGAGAACAAAATAATTGAGTTGCTTGTGTGTAAGCGCACAAACACATGTACGCGGGGAACTTAACACGGCACTAATGACTCGGTGCACAAGAGAAAGAGAGAAAGGCGGTCGCTCTTTCGTCAAAAGACATCCCAGAACCTGTTCCGGTTTCGTTCCGCGTTTCCGCGTTCTCGAATCTCTCGCTCTTCAAATCTCTCAAACATCCGTGGCGAGCTATTCCCACATTTATATATGTATACGTTAAATTGAAAATATGCGTACACACGAGAAGCACGTGGTTTCTCTAGGCATCGGTGAAAAACGCTTCTTTTTGCGTTCCAGTTTTCCTACTGTTTTTTTTGTGTATTCTGTTGCTCGTTCTTTACGTTTGCCTAACGCTTTTTTTTCTTCGCTTTGTTTTTTTTAAACGCGTTTGCATTATCGTTATTATGAAAGTGTATGTTCTCATTTTCGTGCCCATATATTCCGTTGTGTTTTGTTCACTGACGCGAGCTACTGTTCGCTTTGTTTACATTGGAGGAAAAAAATGTTCGAGTTTCAGTCGACAGAGGACGGGTCGGTAGCGGAGAGAAATCGGAAGTTTAATATCTGTTTATTTTCGTCGTATTTCCGAACAGTGTTTGTACAGGGATTGGAATAGTGCTAGTTTCCTTAAAACTGATCGAGTCTTGGAATGTTTTCTGTATAAAAATCACATCGATGTCATCGGGAAACTAAATATATATAATTTCTTTGTATTCGACTGAAAACTGTGCGCATTATTGCGCGTGGAGTCAGACGTACGATTTTGTATGAAAACAAAAGTCACGTTCATTAGTCTTTTGAGCTCGAACGAACCTCTCGGTAGTGTTCGACGAAAATAATTGATGACACTCGAGGATTTTTTTTTTTTAAACAGCTTAATGAAATTATGATTTGATAAATTCGGACATATGTGGGTCAAAAGGCCAAGAACAGATTAAGACAATCTTTCACCAAGTTTATGACGTGCATGTAAACCCATCTCTCGCTTTCGACGGCTATATACAGCGGGGCGAACACATTAAAAACAGTTCGTACACAGTAGACGCTACTAAAATATTCAGTGAACATTTCTCGCGTTCTATTATTATACCTGCAAGAATCGATGAAGATGAGAATACGAGAAGCAGGAAATAAGTGGACGTGGCCGACACGGCGGCGCAGGCAAATCCCTTCTTGTACGATTCACCGCGCATCCTCGGCGCATCAAAATTCTCCTTCGATATTCCACTTCAACTGAAAATACAATTTGTTCGATAAACTTAGATTCTAAACACTCTTTCATCAATCCCGTTCGGGAATGCATACTCGTTAAAATATTCGTAACGCGAATTTACGACAAGATTTTTATGGGAAAAATAACGTGGAGGTTCGGTTTATCGATCATGTTTAATTATGGCTGTGAGGTTAGAACGACGCTCATGAAAAACTAAGTTGCGCATCATTCGACCGCGCGCAGGACTATCGGTGAATGAGACGAAGTATCAAAAACAACTTTTCAGATATTCATTTATTTACTGGAGGCACTGGAGCTTAAAGTTTTACAACTCCTACAAAATTGCTGCTCGCTTTTTTTTTTCTACAAATCAAAGTGTCACGAATAATATTGATTCTTTAGATTTTCTTGCCTTTATAAATATCGATACCAATTTAAAGTTTGGAGAAATTTTTTTTCGTGACAATGTATTTTGTGTCAATGTCGTGCACGGAACGACGGAATTTTAGGACATCTCGTCTGTACGATTAAGGCGCATGAATAACGGATGAGAATTTCGTCCGAATAGAACGAAATTGATTTAGTTCCACCTGAATTATTGATTCTCATAATTGACACGTCAGAAAGCGGATTTTGTTTAGAAGGTTGATTTCGACGACGAAGGTAATTTATGAGGGATGTTCTGGATGAGCGGTCTTCCGGATGTGGGTCATTTTGTACCGTGGTGGGCTTCCTTCCGGGTCGTGGCACACACGATGAAACATCGAACTTTCTATTGTCATACGCACGCACCACGCGTCAAACGCGCCGTATTCTCCCGTATCCGCGTGCTGCCTCGTCAAAACGTGAAACTTTCATTATAATTAAAAAAAATGAAATTCAATAAAAAGAATCTTCTGAATGGAATACCGTTTCGTGCGAAGACGAGAAAAAGAAATTTATCGTTGGACCATCGGACTGGAAGAGAAGAAAGCGTGAGCGCGTGTTTACATACGTATTTGCGAATAAGCATAACCTATAAGTGTCACGCGACCGACACGCAGTGCTACGAATCAGAGCGATCGCTGCGCCAATAAAATTGTCATTTTGTCGAAATATCGGGTACGCACCATTACAGAAATCGCTAAACAATTATGTCAAGTGAAATCAATGAAAGTCTTTTGAAAAAGCATTTGAAATTTTGAATTGAAGCTCCTGTGACAAGATTTGAATTACGGAAAGATATTTATGAAAAGTTTCGCGGAAAGCTGGTTAACTTTTTCAAGAAACTCGAAAGCTTTGCTTATGCAATTCATTTGAATACTAATTGAAAATGAGAAAATTCTCTTGACGCAGTCACTGAATATATGGATAATAAACCGAATTAGCAAAGTGAATTGGGACAAGAGTACATTTTTGTTCAATAAAAACGTTCTTTCCATTGTCGCTCGTTCGTCTGCATTCTGAAGGAGAATATTCTAAATCTTTGTAAATATAAAATATATCTGCGTGGAATTTTAACGTGAATAGAGTGCGGTTAACGGTCGGGCCGAGTTTGCGGAATTGAGGTAAGCTTTTTCGAGACTCTTACCAAAATTGGTTTTTTCAAAGAGCTTTGGGACGTAAGGGAGTGTAGGACGGAGAAAGAGGACAGAGGGATTTTGTTAAGCTTCCTTTCTGCTTTTTTTTGCGGACCGCGCGCCTCGTACTTCTGTTCGCGATTGTCGATGTACTTTCGTGAAGTACTACCGCATATGTAGAATCCGCGAATCAATCGATACGAAAAGCTAGGTCATAGCACTCTTATGTTCTCTATTCATATGTGCGATCGAATTGAGTCAACAACTAGCTTGCTCAGTAATAAGGAGCCCAATTATCGTGGATTACAATTTTTTTTCCATTAATTCTTGACTGCGAACGATAAAATCGTACTGACTTTTCAATTTTCAGGTATTAGTATCAATTCGAGGATTGAAAAAAAATGAAAATTTGTTTTTCACATTGAAATAATTCGAGAAAAATCGGACTAAACAGTACGAAATTTTTTTTATTGAATATTCGTTCAGTGTCGCAGCTCAAAAATTAACCTAAAAAAAATGATTCTCGCTGTACATTATCGGTGTTGGAAAAATGGATAAAAATTACGAGTACGTGGAAACTTTTTGAAGAAACCACGAACAAAAGTTACCATATAGGATCGGATTAGTGTAATGCGCCAAACTTTTCTTGTTCACGGTGAAATAATTTGAAGTGAAAATTGAAAATATCGATTATAAATTAGTTCGAGACTTGAACGCTTGAAAAGCATTATTAAGCTGGGAGGTCCGAGAAAAAGAAAAAAAACGTTCTCTCGTACGAGGGAATCGAAAACTTGACGTGGATTTATTATTCAATTCGAATGATTCTTGGCAGTTTTTTGCTCTACCAAACTTTCTCCCGCGTGTCTTTCTCTCGTGAAAACTTTCATTCTAGTTTCTCGTCGTATGTGTACGGCAACGAATGATTGTCGCAGAAGGCAAGTCACGTAGATATACCGTGTCTTCTGTAACGAGTGAAAAAGGGGAATGCAGGACGGAGGGAAGAGTTTGCGTGCGTAGTCTCGTGGGAATAAGAATCGGGCGACGAGAATAATAAAGCGTATTTCGGGGCAACGGGATACCCAAAATATTTCCTTGGCTCGCGTATGATCAATTTTCAAATACGATTACAAAAAAAAAAGAAACGAAATTCAGTATCAATTATTCATCGATCCCCGCGAAACTGGACTCGATCATATTGATCTCGGGCTATTTCCCAGATTCTTCTTTCGTTAATTCAAACCAAATTGGAGAACATCAATAATTTTATTTTATTGACTTATTTTTTTATTTTATTAATTTGATAATTTTGTTTTGCCCTTTTCAGTGATTTTTTACAGGCTTGAAGTTAAAACGAATTCCAATTGAGCCCGAACCCGCCGATCTTAGGCGTTTGTAATTTTTGACAACACTGATTTCCCATCGGACCGTATTTTTTCATGCAAAAAATCAAGTTCCCATTGGCTTGTGAGCTTGAAAAATGACTGAGCCGGTGACAGATGTGAATTTAAGTACAAAAATCTGTTGAAACTTCCACACTTCCGTGAGATTGTCGAATCGAGTTCCCTCGAATCCAAAGGTGATGAAAAATTCGTGGCGAATTCGGAACTTCGACGATCACGAAAAAAAATCACGTTTCGATTGCACTAAACTCAAAACTACGATCATCAACAGCCAGTGAAATAAGAACTTACCCAAGGATATATCGTAATCCAATATTCGCATAAGTTGACACGAAAACAAACACTGTAATATTAGATCAGCAATCGTTAAAAAACGGGAGAAAAAAAAACCGATAAATTGTACGAGAAAAGTGTAAAAACAAAATAAAAAAAATGTATACAAATAATGACGAATGAATAACGATAATGAAGAATAAAGTACCACGAAAGAAAATGGAAATTGTTTCGATTAATTGAGCTTCGTTGATAAGTGCGCGGAGCCTGCGGCTTGAACGTGCGAAGATACTTGGACGACGTACGGTGGTGTACTGGACGTGATCCCTGAGAACGTGATGATAGTCCGAGGCGCTCTCGCGCGGGGGCCCCCTTCGCGCCCGATGACCCCCTTCTTGCGATTCTCGCTCCCGCGGGTTTTGACGCGGAGCATAAACCACCAGGAATCGTATCCATGTACGCCGCTCTTGTGCAGACGGTAAGAAAAGTCTATGTATTTGTAGGTGTGTACGTACGTACATGTGTGTATTAAAACTCGCTCATATAGTTTACGACTGAAAGACCAGCCCAATTCAACATCATCAAAGTCTTCGCCTTCCCGAAAGCCACACACGCGCGCACGCTCCTCGCCAAATCCTCGGAATCACAAAGGAGAAGAAGAAAGAGAAGAAAAATGTAAAAAAAGCCAATTCCCTAGATGTTTGCAGATTATTCTCTTTCTTATTCTTTTTGGTCTCGATCATTGGCCTCCTCTCTACTTATTCGCTGCCTCCTCCGAGAAGCGGTCATGGAGGTATGCAGCTCCTAAACTCGATCCCAAGCTTAAAAGACCGAAATATCTTTGGTTGTCTATTATATATATTTTTTGGCCAACAAACAATTGGACGAGAGCACTTTTTCAATTTGAATCTTGGATTTTACGCTGGAGGAATCGTAGTTTCATAAATTAATACTGCTTCGTTCGTTACGTTTACTTATTTTGCGAATCGTGGGCAGCGGCGGTACTGATAAATTTTTTTTCTGAAAATACCCGAAACGGCAGTGCACGCGCTTTTTCTGCGAAAAGCAATGAATTCTGGGATTTGTGTTGGATACAATAAGGTTTGTTGATATTTTCATCGAAATATATGAGAATTAATACGTCGACGTACAACGCAGTGCACTTTCGGCACTGTGCTCGGAATTTATAACGTTCGTGCTAATTTGAATAATTCAGTGACGTCAAGCGAACGCCGTGCGAGAAATCGGGAGTGGGGGGAGCGAAACGCTCACAGCGCTACTGTCCGCCGTACAAACAGGTCGGTCCCCGCATCCAATGGGAGGTATAGTTGCGTTCTTCGGATACCCATAGCAAAGCCCATAGCTTATAGCAGGCCTGTTCGCGAACACGGATATATATTTATGGATATGCCTGTAGCGATCCATGGAATATCTTAAGGTATTTAAATAGTCGTTCCTACACGATATACTCGCCGTTTTTATACTTATCAGAATGAATATATAGAGATATAAATATACACAGTGTTATTGAGTAAGTAACGCGAGAGGAAGGAAAGCCCTAGTGACCGACATTCCTTTATACACAGAAGACCGTATACGCATACTATTACGACTCTTCCTGATTCTCCTTCGTCTCGGATGTATCACTGTAAGAGAGAGAGAGAGAGAGAGAGAGAGAGAGAGAGAGAGAGAGAGAGGGAGAGAATCGTCGTGATGCCCACTGTGGGTCAGACGGATGTATCACGTCAGAGGCGCCCCCACAAAACTCCCGGATCTTTCTTTCTGAGTCACCTTTTTCTTTTATCACACCTTCCTCGCGTTTCACTATAACCGAAAACTAGTGTATATATGGTCTAACCAATGGAGTTGCTAATTGGAAGTTACATGATTTCGCGCACTAAAAGAATCCTGAACAAAACGAAAAATGACCGCCGCATCGTCGCTCTCTGGATTTGAGGTTCGGTTTCCGCGGCAGCATTTCGTACACTGCGTGATTCACTCGACTGCGGCACGATTTTCGCATTGGATCTGCAGATTTTTCATACAAGTTTTGTTTTAATAGGTACGTTTTTTAATGGGCAAATCATAAATAAACGATTAGAGTTATATCGGAATAAATTGAAAATGAACAGATCCCGATTGTCTCCTTTTTTTATTTACACGATCTGCCAACCGCCAGATGTCGCATATTCGTAGGTCCGAGTTTGCGACGACGAGAAACGTGTATGCATTTATAATGAACTATTTAGTGGTTATGTTATGCGGAGCGAATGAAAAATTAATTTGTCACAATTAAATTTTGTGAGTTCACATCTCTTCATGCGACAAGTCAATATGGGTGGGGGCTTGTGTGCGTTCGAGCATATTTGGACGATCGATAAACAATTCTCCGTGATTCAGTTTGGAGCCGAAAGGCAAAGTGCTGTGCCGTCCCCATAAACTCTCGGTGTGCCCTCTGGCCCCCTCGTTCATATAGGCTGAGGAAAACTTAATTACAACCGTTAATTGCAATTACGAAGAGGCTGAGGAGTGTGGAGTCTCGATCGTAGCGCGGTACATCTCGGGCCGCGAGCGTGTACACATCGAACGTTTACACGCTCACTGACCGTGTAATGTCCTCGATGAGGTGTATACGTTTTTGTATCACTGTATATACGATCGAATCGCGTGTATCTCAAACTCTTCCCCGAGAGATTGCCAGAAGAAGATTATTGGCTATATTCCTTTCGTGATTCTCTTCAAACAAATAAAATTGTGAAAAACAAAAGGTACACAACGATTTTACTTCAGGCGTTCGACTTTCTGCGACGAATTTCGTCGACGTTTCGCTGATACCGTTAGATCATTATCTAATAAAAAAAAGCCTCTCCATCAATAAGAGGCTCATTGTACAAGAAAAATATGACGACTCAGCGACCCTATTTTTCGCACGTCCCCAAAAAGTCTTTCTTCTGTTATCCTTTCACACCATTTATATCTTTTATCAATTCAGAGATTGAACATTTTATTAACATATTTTTCGCTATAAATCGTATAAAACAAATTTTTTTAATAGTTGCAATTTCAAACTCGGACGTATATAGCAATCGAAGATATCTTCACTCATTCTTGAAATCGTTTCAGGATTTACGTGAAATTTCGTCTCTTCGAATAAGAGAACTACTCGAATTTTTTTTTTCGTACTCTTGATCATTTTTATTTCGATTCGTAGAAGATTCATGACTTGGTTATTAAAGATTTTTTTATTACAGCTATCTCATCCGGTACTTATCGATTGGAAGGACGAAAGCAAACTTGACTGGCCGTTCAAAATCGTCGAGAGAATCTGAGCTGCCAATATCGATGAACAATTTTTGCCTGCATGTCCTCGTAACATGCGAAGAATTTTTCTGATGATGGAAACTTGAAAATAACAGCACCTGATGATCAGTGGGAAATTATATATTCAGTGCGATCGAACAATCATACGAAAGAGGTTATTTACTCTATGAGTAAAAATTCCAGCGGAAGTTTTAGTTTAAGAATTTAACGTAGCGGCAGCACTTCCCGTTCGCGGCGTTGGCCGAGCGAGTTCTCTTCCACGTCGTACAAAACAACGAAATTAATAACAGTAACCTCAAAATCTTCCAAATTGCGTGTCTGCAGTGACGTGTTATAACCCAGTATACACCCAATAAATGATAACATATGAGCGTGTAAACAGGTTTAATTAATAAATTTATCGACAGTAGTGAAGTAATTTTTTATCAATAAAGAAAAATGGTGTCGGTATTGAACACAGTGGATACCGGGCACGAGGATATGATCCACGATGCCGAAATGGATTATTATGGGTTGAGGTTAGCAACCTGTTCCAGTGACAATTCCGTTAAAATATTTGATCTTAAAAACGGCTCGCAGAGCTTGGTCGCCGATTTGAAAGGACACGTTGGTCCGGTCTGGCAAGTCGCTTGGGCACATCCAAAATATGGCAATCTTTTGGCGTCCTGCAGTTACGACAGGTGAAGATACTCGAATCAAAATTCCAGGCAGAATCTTGAATTTCGGAATTGTTACGAATCCACAACAATGTTTATAAACATTCATTTTTCAATATTCGTTATCCTTCTTCAGAAAACACATAACCTATTGAAATTAAATAGTATATTACACACCTAGGGAGGGAAAATAGACTACTTCAAACCGCGGGCAGAATTGTCACCCTAGCCGAAGGCGAGGGTGATAAGCACGCGGTTTGGAGTAGTCTATTTTCCCTCCCTAGGTGTGTAATATACTATTCTTTCCATAATTAAGAATATGTTTTGATTAGTGATTTATTAATCATCGTTGACTAATTCCAAAAATGTTGAATAACTTTTTTAAAATGAAATTTCATCTTTTATTATTTTAAAGGGATAAATTACAAATAATTTGTACAATGTTCCTACTTACAAACAATAAATGTTGAGTGCAGTATTACTTATAAACAGATTTCACAATCACACTTTGCAAGTAAAAACTTAACATAGAAATTTGAAGAGAATAAATTTTAAGTGCATTCAAAATTGTATTGTCATTGTAGAAAAGTAATAATCTGGAAAGAATTGGGTGAATGGACCAAGATCTACGAGCACACAAGTCACGATTCTTCGGTAAATTCTGTAGCATGGGCTCCGCACGAATTTGGTTTGATACTTGCCTGCGGGAGTTCCGATGGTTCGGTCTCAATTTTGGTAAACAGTGGAGATACATGGGACGTGAGAAAAATCCCAAACGCTCATACAATTGGCTGCAACGCAGTAGCTTGGTGCCCCGCTATTGAAAGCAGCTTTGACTCCAATTCTCAAAACCAAAGAGGTAGTTTGATCAAGAGACTCGCGACTGGTGGATGTGACAATCTAGTAAAAATTTGGCGGGAAGATGGAGATCGATGGGTGGAAGAAAATAAATTGGAAGCTCACAGCGATTGGGTGAGTATTTTTTCTGATGTTTAGTCTGCTCTTAAATTTAGTCGACCGATATCTAATCAAATCTTGCAGCAAAAAAATGTTCATTCAATCCAATTCCAGAACTAAACAATTGGGATTTCTTTGAAACACATGGAAAGCAAATGTGATTTGGCTATTTAGAATTTACAATTTTACGATTTCGTCACAGATTCTTGAAAAGCCAACTTGAAATGATTCGCAAACGAATCATGTAATTACTCGTTCATTTGATTTTCGTAGGTAAGAGACGTTGCATGGGCACCAGCTGTAGGAACACCTCGTGCTGCATTAGCCTCGTGTTCTCAAGATCGTCGAGTGGTGGTATGGACATCGACCGATTACGCGAACTGGACACCAATTGTATTAAACGTATTCGAGGATGTTATTTGGAACGTTAGTTGGTCATTGACGGGTGGAATATTGGCGGTGAGCGGTGGTGACAACAAGGTGACTTTGTGGCGTGAGAATTCCGAGGGTCAATGGGCTTGTATATCCGAATTGAACAAGGGTCAAGGAAACCTTAACAGCGCGGATCAACGCACGCTTTAGAAAGGAATCGAGGATCGGGACTGTATGATAATATGAAAACAATTCGTCGCTAGCTGCTGCGACGATTCTACATAAATGCGCTACTTCGTTATTATTCCTCTTTTTCATCAATTATAGGACAACAAACATAACAAAAAGAATCGTAAATAAATGGATTATTCGTTAAAAGAGTCACTTTTATTTGTCACGATATCACTTTCCACGTTGAAAATATTTTCATCGTCGACACGACGTATTTTTTCCGAGAACGTGTCTCGATTGAAATTTTACTCCATCAGAATTTTAACATCAAAATATGCGGAAATCCAGACACCTTTTTTATGTTTCGAATCATTATTTTCAATAATGTAAAATTTCTTGATTTTCTGAACAAACTCTCATTTGGAACATTCAAGACGACCATTTTTTCTTTTTTTTTCCGAAACTGACCATTTTCATCGAGCTAAAAGACATTTTTATCAAAATTGTTCTTCTATTTGAATATCTCTGAATTTTGAACATGTACAAAAATGCAAGAACATTTCAAGAATTTTGAACATTTCGTCGCGAATTGGTCGGTTATATAATTCTGATAGAATAAAACTGTTCGTTATAAACGCGTGTGTAAAAAAATTTCAATCATGGGTATACAAAGAAGCTGTAAAAACATTATTTCTTCTGACCGCTGTCGATGCTTCTTCCATTTTTTCCTTCAGCACAGTTTAACCGATCCTCGTCACGGCAGTTTTAACCTCTCACAAAGTATCGTTCAATTGTATGCATAGCACTATTATTCTCTCTTGGATATTAGGTAGCTCCATTATTTTAGAGAACGATTCGGCCCTTGCCCATTCATAGACGACCTCGACGAGGTCAAAATTCAAAGGTTCCACCGGTTCAACCCCATACTTTTGTTCCATTTGCTCGATTTCCCCTCTCACTGATTCCATCATTTGGCAACTCTGTAATAAAAATAACTCGATAAAATGTCCAACCCAATTATTTCTAGTTTTAAATATTCGGAAAAAAATGCAGGACAAATATTCACGATAAAAATTAGAACTCAAACATGTATGTTAGAATCGCCATGTTATTTTTGTTTATACCTCTTTTAAAAGCGGAAGTTGCGACAACGTGTTATCACCGCCACGCTGAAAGACCAACGCTGACAAAAGCGCTGCTATTTCTGCGGGCTGCAAATTGGCCAGTAAATTTCTGTACGAGCTCCGTTATCAAGAGCTCATGGGTCCCCATATCCAAAGCAACACGTCCTTTTACAGTCACTGAGGATTAAGTTCAAATAAATCAATGTTATAGCACGAACTTTGGAATAGTTTGTTGTAAAACCGATTCCTTTCGATTCTTTGTTTCAAATTACTTTCAAGTTTAATATCCGGTTTAATACTTTTCCAAAAAATGTTCAATATTTTTGCGTGTCATTAAATAAAGGCAAATTTTATTAAAACGGAAAAATGTAAAAATTCAGATTCAACCATTGAACGGAAAATTTATCAAAACTGTGTAAATTCCGAAGAAAAACGTAATTCAAATCTTGATATATTCTGGAATAAAGGACAAGGACTTCATCGCTGAGTTTGAGTCTCAAATCGGCTCTTTCCCTTTCGAGCTCATTGCGCAAGAAAACCTTTTCAAATTGTTCCTCAAAGTCAGGAACTTGAGTGCAATTGAACTCGGACAATTTTGCGACCAAATTGTACATGTCATTTAATTGTGTGCGCATATTTGAATTATTCAGAGTCGACTGAACGATTGGAAAAGTTTAACACGTTCACACGAATTGATTGAGCCAAGTCTCGTACTCGTTGAGCCTCCAAGCTTTTTCTCTCCTCATGAGCAATCCAAGGGGTACAAAAGTGCAGTACAAGTTTGCCGTTGAAAAGGGAATTTATATCACGCGGTACGTAAATGGACGCTTTTGCGTACGCTTCGCGTACACAAAACCCCCATTTCCGCACCTCGTAATATAAAATTTCGTATAACACGCGTATGAAAAACTTTTTTTGACGAGTGTGAATTTGCAGGCCGAGCCGAAGGCGAATTTGTCAGCCTCGGCTTCGCCTCGGCCGACAATTACATGTGATCTGAGACTTTCCTTATTTTCCTGCCCTAGGTGTGTAATATACTATTTCGTCCTAGTGTAATAATGTACTATTTGTGTTTCATTCACCTTTTGCGAAGGTTCGATATGAATCATTGGAAAACCTGACAATCGTCGATCGTAGTCCTGATGAAAAATGTTTGACTTTTCCCAAAGAAACTCAATTGTTGTTGACCGGAGGTCCCGATTGTACCGTTCGCATGTGGAATCCTTTCGTAACGCAAAACCCGAGCATGATCCTTCATGATCATCATTCCACTATTTGTGCAATTGTCCTTCAAAGATCGGACAAGAGACGTTACACCGTTGCCAAAGATCGGTGCATCAAAGTTTGGGAAGTCGGTGCACCAGCTAGCATCCAAGTATGTTGTTTGTTCTGCCCCTACGCTTTTCAGTGTTCAGATTTCTGAAGAAAATTTTTTCTCGTTACAATGAAAATATTTGTTAGACTTGCAACGGTTTGCCGAGTGAACTCAGTGAACACACCGAATTGTCAAAGGTGTATCGATAGTTTAATTTAGTTTTTAAGATAAAAAAAAGGTTGGATTGAGTTTATGTCCTGGAAACAAACTGCTCAAAGATCCTTACAATCGGAGATATATTGCAAAATTATTGTCGTATATCTCGAAAAAACTATGTTGTAGCGTGTTTTACAATACCGAACAACAGAAAACAAAATCATAATGTCAATAATTGACCTTACGATCCAGATGATGTTTGAAAATACAAAATTGAGTGTTTTTTATTGTTAGTTTTAAATGCATCCCATTGCGAATCTCTGAAAATCCTATTTTATGAAGAATGTGCACAAGACTCGTGACCGATACTCAAATATTTGAATTTGAGTTTGAATTTGAATTTGAATTTGAATTTGAATTTGAATTTTGAATTTGAATTTGAAGTTGAATTTGAATTTGAATTTGAATTTTGAATTTGAATTTGAATTTGAATTTGAAGTTGAATTTGAATTTGAAGTTGAAGTTGAAGATGGGGTGGGGGTTGGAGTTGAAGTTGAAGTTGAAGTTGACGTTGACGTTGAATTTGAATTTGAATTTTATTGGAACATGAGCAAAAATAATCCATCAGCATACTAATAAAACTTGATTTTAAACAATACACACATAAGAGCGTGCTCACAGTCCTGTAAGTTTGTTTATATAACGAATACCACATTCATAAAAAAAAACTTGGAAACCGATGCCTCATTCTCCTTATTTGATTCGAACAGCTAAATCAACTGAAAAAAATTCCATCTCATTTACGTACAGCATTAAAATTTATTATATCAATTCGAGGCCAAGTATTTTCTAATCAATTGAAAAAAGTTACCATTTGAGTTACGTACCGCACTAAAATTTATGATATCAATCGAAGGACAAGCAATTTATGAGTAACTCCAAATTTTGACATTATTAAATTGGTCTAAGAAGAGTTTAAATCCAAAAAAAATTACATGCAAGCTAGTCATTTTTTACCTATGGTGGCAGAGACTTATAAAAAAATCGATTCTTTTCAGACTTTCAGGAGCTGCTGATATTATTCACAATATTCGACGTCGATTGGATCGATACAGATTATGTTTAAATATGAGTTAAAAGTACTTGTCCGGCCGATCACTATTCATTCAAATATAAAAAAATGTTAAAAATAAATTTGTGGCAGAAAAACAACTTTGTAAAAATAATGTTTTAAAAAAACATTTAAAAAACTCCCGACTGAAAAATTGTATAGCGTATTTAAAATAAAACGAAGTCGAGAGAAAAATGAATGTTAGAAAAAAACAATATTGTAAAAAAAGGATATGCGTTTCCAGAAAATGATTTTAAACTCTTTTTCTTCAGAAAGTTGCAGTAAACTTTGAAAAGAGTGTGTAATATACTATTTTTTCATTGAGAAGGACACTTTTTAGAAAGCTGGAAATTTGAGAAGTATTTGTCTTCGTTGTCTACAAACCACGAAAAAATTGGCACAATGGCAAATCAATATGTTCACACCCTTTTGTGTGTTTTGGCAGAAAAAACGTTTCTGATGTAATTATGATTTTAACCCATTCCTTGATTTTATCAGGTTTTTATTCTTAAAATGATGTTCCGGTCATTTGTAATTTTTTTCTACTGTTTTTGAAAAATCTATCGCCGGTTCAATTTTGAATTGAAGAAATCTAATGTCGGATTCGTAAAAAGTGAACGAAAAATCCCCTACATACAGGATTGAAGAAAAATTGTTGAGTTTTCAAAATTTTATGTCCAACACATTGGATCCACCATTTTGAATTTTGAAAATCCAATGCCAGTTACGTAATCCTTGATCGCGAAAACCTCTAGGTACTGAGTTTCCCTGAAATTGATGTATTTTTAGCATTTGACGATCGCTTTATTGGATTCGCCATTTTGAAATTTGAAAATCCATTGCTGAATTCGTAATCAGCGATCTCAAAAGTCTCGGATACCAATTCTTACCAGAAACGGCGCAGAGAAAAAATAGATGACAAAATAATAGAAAGAAAATCCAAAAAGAAAAAACGCTTAAGAGTCTTGCGGGTGTAGATGATATCTTTGTGACAAACTCAACCGTGCAAAACAGAGAACTATTTTTTTTATCTATCGTGGCTGGATCGAAACATTTTATTCATTCAACCCAATAAAATATGAAATATATGATGAAGAAAAATTTGTAGAAGAATTTTGGCGCGATAAAACAAGTCTGAAAAATATTTAAATTAGTCAAAGATTCTGAGAGGATTTTTTTTTTTTAATTGAACAAGTCCCTCCTATTGGAATTGACATTTTTTTGCTTCATGCTGATGAACAGTAAAGAAGGTGGATATCAGCTATTTTTTCATGCTGTTTTCGGAAAGTGCAATAAAAATCCAAGATTTCAAGAAAAAAATATATATATATTTCAGTCCATTATTCCCAAAGTTACAAGGGTTTAAAAAAAAATCAGAAGCTTTTTTCCACAAAAACACACAAAACAGTGTGAACATATTGATTTGCGATCGCGCCAATTTTTTGTAGTAACGATTGTGTGTAATTTGTGGAATTAATTGTGTGTAACGAAAACAAATACTTCTCAAATTTCTAGCTTTCTGAAAAGTGTCCTTCTCAATGAAAAAAAAATACATTTTTTTAATTTTGTTGAAAATTGCGCAAAAATTAACGTGGACCGTTAAGAAAGTTGTTTTATTGGAAAGTATGTGCAAAAACCGGAACTTTATCTTGCGACAGTTTTTTTGTGTAACCATTAGTTTTCAATACACAGAGAATTGAAAAATAAACGGAAAATCAAAAACTGTGAGTAAAATTGAGCAGTTAAAAATTTGAAATTATTTGTAAATATTTCTGACATTTCAAATGATACACCAAAAATTTATAAAGTCATTTTGAGATTGTGAAAAATTGGGACACTTGATATGGAATACCCCATATTCAAAAATAACGGTCATAGCTACAAAATAGTACAAAGTGTCTGATATATATAATTATTATAGATACTACAATAAATCATCATTATAGTATAATATTTTTTTTAATAGATAAAAAATTATTTCATTGTATTATTCGTTATTACTCTATATTGATAGTAAATAAAATATAATGATTTAAAATTTCATAAAATATTCATTTAATCATTTGAATCCCTTTTTTCAACATTTCAGAAAATAATGCTGAATGCTGGGTATCTGTTCGTTCCCGAGTCCGTCAGTTGCTCAAATCGTTCGCGTGTAGACGTTTCAGTTTTGAGTGCTATAGAAAACCAAAACAAAACGCACACATACTCACACAGACGCTACGGACTTGTGTTTCCGAGCCTATCGTATTTTGTCGCATGTATGCCGGACGATAGAGAGGACCTCTCTATGAGTGCGAACGGCAAAGCATACAGTGCGTCTCTTTCTAAAAGCGGTTCTCAACGCGTATTTTGTCAACATTCAATTGCATTTTTTCCATATTTAAACAGTGTATAAAAAAATAACTTTTTTCTGCAAAGTCCAATTAAACCCTCCTGAAACGTGTAGAATAGAAAGAATCCGAGTTATCTACAAATTTAATATGTTTTGAAGCCGTCGAAGTTTCGAGGTTGGATAAACTTTCGAAAAGCGGAAACCGAATTTTGAGCTGAAATTTTGCATACTGCTTCTTTATAACAATATAAGACTTCCCCTAAAAGGATTTTTGGCGACTAGCAATATTTATTGAGAAATTGAATTTTTAAGTTGCTATTTTAGCCCGAGCAAGTATATCTATATCGCTTATCTCGCTCGGCCGGTATCCTCAGTGCCTAGGCTACATGGATGGCAAACGTTGCGCTCCTTGGCTGGGCTACTCCGGGGATTTTTTCCTTAAAATTCCCACCCATTTACTTTTCAAGAATTTTCTTTTTTCTTTGTTCAAATAAAAAAAATAAAAAAAAAAAGCGCCGGGGAGACGGAATTTTAAGGAAAAAATCCCCGGAGTAGCCCAGCCAAGGAGCGCAACGTTTGCCATCCATGTAGCCTAGGCACTGAGGATACCGGCCGAGCGAGATAAGCGATATAGATATACTTGCTCGGGCTAAAATAGCAACTTAAAAATTCAATTTCTCAATAAATATTGCTAGTCGCCAAAAATCCTTTTAGGGGAAGTCTTATATTGTTATAAAGAAGCAGTATGCAAAATTTCAGCTCAAAATTCGGTTTCCGCTTTTCGGAAGTACAGCCCAATGGTCAAACAAACGTTCAAACAATATTATTTGTTGCAAACAAACGATTCCGAATCAATTGGCGCTTGAAAAAAATCAATTTTGAAACAGTGACGGCTAATTTAACACTATTTTTTGTTTCATTTGTTCGCCAAAAAATATTATGAAACAAACGTTTAAATTAATCAATCATTCACAAACTAACGACAATCATACTAAATTTTAAAAAATGGCAAAAATCAACATCGATGGCTATTTTTATATAGCTGCAAAATTGTTACTGAAATTTTTACAATATATTATACCGATTCTATTAATTTATTAATTAAAAATAAATAAATAAAAGTATGAGTATTACAAAAAATGGAGTTGTTTTACATTTTATGAGAATTGAACTCTATCCGAGATCGATGAAAAAAAATTAACAATTATTATATTGTATAATAATGGATGTTAAGGTGATTTATCACTTGCGCGAGTGCGAGAGAGATAACAGCAAAATGGTTGCACGGTTTACTCGGACACCCTTGATTTTTTGAGAAAAATAAAAGTTACACCTTGTTCTCTGATAAAATGAGAATAGCGTGTAACTCATATTTTCTTTCAAATATCAAGCTACTCGGAATAAACCGTGCAACAGGATTTTTACCGACTGAACAAGTGACAAGAGCACCTTAAGGATTCAAGTATTACCGACTGAAAAATGAAGAAATTGCTTTTATCGACAAGATGAAGAAAAATTTCGTGCGGGAAAGAGGGAAATGAAATAACGAAATATAGAAAGAGACGCGACAGTAATCGTTTATTGTTTTCATAAGGCAGTATACACAATATTTTTCAATATTTTGATTACCGTCGCGCATGGTTTTGCGTTCAAAGTCGTGGAGGACGTAAAAATTGTCTAAAAAATCGCGGTTCTCAAAACCGCATAAATGAAGATATAAATATATCAGTCAAAAAAATTAGAGCACTGCTAATAATCGAAAAGTTGGTGTTACTTATTATTTTATTCTAAAACCAAACCCATTTTGGAATAACGCTTTCAAATTGAAATTTATTAGGTTGGCCGATTCGTGACAAGTTGTAAAAAGATTTTGACCAATCGAAAGGCTCAACGCGAGAGCCGCCGGTTTCGTAGCCAAAGGGCGGGCCGCAACTGGCTTCGAAACTTTCGACGCTATTGGCCGTAACGAGAATCATTTTATTGTCAATTGTACCGATTGGTTTTGACGGCATTTCGAGATCGCCTCGAAAAATAAATTTTGTAGAAAGACTATAAAAGTTCTCAAAAGGAGGTTCATGTTTTTCATCCGAATTGGGATTTGTCAAAGAAGTATTTTTACGGTTTTCGTTGAAATCATTGTCGAAATACGTCGCATCAGAACCACGCATGAGATTCCTGATGGCATCAACGCTCGTTACGTTTTCTGAGAAAAAGTTATTAACGTCCGCATCCGAGTGATGGCGCAGTCCAGGCATAAAACTGCTGTTATTACTGTTGCTATTATTTTTATGCCGTTCTTCTGGCAATCCTGTTTTCATAATTGACTCGCCGTTACAAAAAACAAAACCGTTTTTTAGAAAATCATTCGTCAGATCGAAAGCTCGGATAGTTGAGCTTTGCTGTTCGACTAACCAGATCGAAGAGTCGTTCGGTGTTAATGTCACCCACTGCAAATTTGCAGTGCTACTTTTAGTCTCATCCGATAGATTCCCACGAGCCAAGAATCGCAACCACGATTCTGTCTCCGTTGCCAATCTATTTGCCGACATTATTCGAACCGGCGACATAACCCCTTGAATATTTGAAATCTGGAACAGTCAAAAGTCATAATTGAATAATTTACAACGCCCTACACTCCTATGTAGTAGACTGAATTTCTTTAAAGTTTTTTCATATTTTCACGATGCGCAATGCCTCACGGGAAAATCTCGTACAAGCAGGTACACATGATTTTTGCCGCGTAATATGATACGTACCTTTACTTCCTCCTGATCATTGTCTTTATTCTTTTCCTGTACGTCCGAATCTGATGGCTTTGAAGATGCCGAAATGTTTGTTATTAATGAATTTTGAAGTGGTAATGAGGCCAGAATGAAAGTTTCGTCTTTGTCTCTGCCGCCCTGAACCACGTAATACTCGTCGTGAGATGACAATGCTCCGGGATATGATGACATGGAGATCGAACGTGTTGGGGCACGAGGTGAATGTTTACTTCCAGAAAGATGATAACCAAACGTGTACCTCTTGAGTAAACGAAGCATTTTTGAGTACCTGTGAGTTTGACAGAACGAAACAAATTTTTTCTTCAATAATAATCATGATCCACAAATATATCGAATTGTATATTATCGCAAAATTAACATAAGTTTTTGAGATACCTACGCATCTTCCGGTTTTGCAGAGCAGTGTAAATAAGTGAAATATTTTTGAAAATTTTTTAAAACTACGAAAATCTGTTATTCCAACTTGAAATTAAATGTTTTCTACTGAAAACTTACGGGGCCACGGTGTTTTGTGCAAAGGTGATGAGTGGATCGAGACCATTGATCGACCGATCTAAAGATTTGACAAATATGACGCCATTATTGCTTGCGCTCGAAGACATTTCCCTTTCCTCGCTCAGTCCCGATGATTTGTTATTGGATGGGATTGTAAATAATTCATTCGGTATCTCAGATGCCATTGCGAGCCACAGAAAATCTTCGGGTTCAATATGGACAGGTCGACGACTGCGGCGGACTGCAAACAGCCAACCAGCCTCCATACCATCCAATTGGGCGTAAAATAAATGGACCTGATATTTAAATTAAATCAATTGTTAAAAAAACCTTTGTCCAAAGACGTCGAAATGAATGAAAGAGTGGTAATAAACTTTTTAAACATTTTCAAAAAATTTAACATGAAAAAGAAAATTACCCAAAGCAAACGCTTAATAGAAAAAGGCTTCTTATTTTTCCAACTGTTTTGAAATTCCCATGCTTTATTACTATATTTAAAATTCATGTTTTCTTACCATGTGCCAAAACGGATCTTCGGATGCTAACAATTTGGCTCTTTCCCGTACAACAGCTGCGTTTTCTCTAAGCTCTTTCCTTGTAACGAAACATTGTTGCTCGTTCTCTTCTAGGGAACAAACATTGCCGATAGTGTTGTGCCAGTGATGATGTATCAACTGCCAAGTCAAACTCCCTTCGAGAAAACCAGCTGCGTAGGCTTGTACAGAGTCCGGATAGGATGACGATGTTTCAATTTCTATAATGGACCATCTGTGGTAATGAAACAAATTTTTATTAATTCTCTGAATAAATTTCACTTGCTTTTCACATTGTTGGGAATTTTTTAATTTTCTTTGCTTCAATTTTTATTATTTCAACAGCACGAAACTTGATACTAAAACATGGATAAAATGTCTTTATTCAATGTCGTAGAACCAATACTATTCGAGAAAAATTCAAAATGAAAGACTTGTGTTAACTGTAGAGAAAGAAGGTGGAGGAAATTTTAACAAGAAATTTCAACAAAGAACTCAAAAAAATTGACTTTAAATTTTTTATCAACCGCTTTAATGACTTTCTATTTTACCCAGTTTCATGAATTCTTGTTTTATAGTAAGCCCTTGCAGCTCCTTTCGACACAGAAACAAGATTATTTCCTTGGCCCCAGAAGTCGATTCGATAATATCTGCCTTTGGGATTCCAAAAAACAGTTGCTGAGTATGTTCCATCTTTCTGATCTCTGTTGAAAGAGGAAAAATATAACGCAATTGCATATTATAAACTTCATTTCGATTTTTCTTTCATAGGAGAAAAACAGTTTTACTTGATGGAAATAATAAACTGACCTGCCAAATTCTCCGATCAGAACGGCGCCGATGCCCAGAAGGCCAACGGCAACGAGAATATAGGTAGAAATCCTGGTTTGAAGCCAGGAGGCCCCCACGACCTTCAGCATTGCTCATCGGTGAGCTAACCACCTTGGTAATTGTAATTACGAATAGGGCAGGAAGAAATTGGTGTTTATAGTATCGAAAGGAGACAGAATAAAAAAGAGAAAGAGAGAGGGAAAATTGGAAATGAAATAAAAAGACAGAGACGGATCGACAAAAAAGGGAGAAAGATAGAAAGGAGGAAATTACTTGGCGTTCTCAACCCATCGATAATCGAAGACCCTGTCGCCTCTTGCTAGTGATTTATTGTTGAGCCAATTCGATGCTGCAGGTCTGAGGTTGGGCTTTCTGAAATCACAACACAAATTGTTATTTTTTACAGGACAGTGACCATTTTGACGTCTTTCATGTCTAAGGTCATAGAGTTACAAACATAGCACATTTTTTTTTTACCAAATTTGAATCCATCGGAAGAAAAATAGTTCAAGCATGCATGTAACAACGATAATGGAATATCATGGATCACAAAATTTAAAGCCTGAAAAGACTAAAGCCACTTGAATCAGCTCAATTTTTCTCTCAACTGAATTTAATGCAATGAAATATAAAAATAAATAAAAGGGGTGGGTGTAAGGACTTATATTAATAAAATCGAAACAAATGAACTCATTTATCGAGATAATATTCATTGTGATGTAAGTCGTGACTTTGAAAGCCCAATACAAATCTCTGATCAAATGTATGCACAAAGAAACGCATATTTCTATATTAATAAGCAACAGATAATAAATTCTCATTATCGTTACCGTTTCTATTATTAATTCAGAGTGAATCGATCATTATAAAAAAATTATCACCTCGATAACAAACTGAATGAACAGTGATACGTCATTGGTAATCCCGGTTTTTTGCTTCAAAAAAATCGCGCTCTCGTGAAGATAGAAAATAAACATCAGATCTTGAAAGAACTTTGAAGTCGTAAGTAGATTAGAGGTATAAAAAGATTTTATTGCGTCATTTCCCGTTTGAGATCAGGAAGATTTTTGTTGTCAATTATTTTCTATTGGACGAATGAAAAATGCGATTATATTTTTCTTGATATTCAGTCACTATTCATTCTTTTGTTACGCTTCTGATAATGATAATAATTTATGACGATATTACGCTATTTTCCTAATGAGTGGAGTAGCAAAAAACATAACGTACTAATGGAAATAAATCGTTGAAGCGAGTGATAGCGAAAATGAACGGGAAATCGTTCAAGATCAAACATTTTATTGATTCGAACTAGAAGAGTCAATTGACAGTGTGACCAAAGCTGCACTGCATCACCGAGTATTTTCAATGCAAATCCAACTGTGTGTATATCCACAAGACAAAAAATATGGTATTGCCAAGTTATTCAGGGTCACCTCTACATGCGAATGGACGGTATAAAAATAGAACGCTTCGCATTATTATTTATCAACGAGGCTGTGAAAATTTTCGAAAACAGCTTGAAAATAATTTTTCATCGATTCAGAAGAGAGCATTGTTAGAAACATTTCTGAGCTTATAATTGATCGAATTTTGTGAAAAAACTACCCATTTGATTGTCTAGTGAAGAAAAAATGCTTAGATATTTCACAGAGAAAAAGACGAAATCATAGGCTGCTAATTTGATGATTTTTTTTTTTTTTCATTTTGTATGATGCATAAGTTTTTAGAGGAGCACGTGTTCTCAGAATTGTTTTATCGTTATCAGCGCGGTATGGGATTGTTAAACACTAAGTAGTGAGCACGAGTTTTGTGTTACAGATAAGGAGAATAATGGAGTTAAGTGGCAGAGGAACCTACTGGGTGTCCCAGAAGGTGAGATCGAGTTTCAATTTCGTGAAACGAGATCAATGAACTTGACCTCTCAATTTCAAGTAAACAAACTACGAGACAGACACAACGAGAAAGGCAAACAGTCTCGAGTTTCCATTTCAAACTAGGACCTCCCGCACTCTCGATCCACCAACGAACGAGCGCCAAGAGAAAACAAAAAGTATATTTTACGACTTGCAGTTTCGGCGAGTTCAAAGTTTCTCCCCGACGATTGTGGTAGGCGTCGGACGCTCCGAAATGTATACGCCAATCTTTTAATCCTTAAATACATCTTCAATGCGTATGAATAACATAGAATTTTGAAAGTAAATATTTAACGAATCAATTCATTCCTAAAATATTTTTTTCGAGTGTTAATCGACGAGTAGGAATTTTCTCCGATTTCGATCGATTATCGACACAATCGAATGTCAAAGACACTGAAAAGGAAACTTCGGAAAAAGACTAAATTGCCGACCTAAGATTTTTAGAGTTCTTTTCGAGAAGTTTCGGTTTGTTCGAGTCTCAAAGATTTTTGTATTTCTGTTCGATAACGGTGTAACACTGTCTGTAAAAAATCGTCTGGATTTTTTGTCAATGTGGCGGTGATGCTCGAGACAGAATGAATCATGTCATGCGATCGTGACCGCGTGTTGGGAAACCAGCATTTTTAGTTTAACCTTCAAGGAGCATTTTTTCCTCAATCGAAAAATGGTTCAATTTTTCCTATGAAATAAAATCTAAAGCAATAGACGAAGCAATAGTGGAGAAAAAAAAATTCCTTTAAAATCGTGCATTATTTTTTTCTTTAATATGAAAAAATTGAATGAATTCGTTGCACATTTTTTTTCAAATATAAAAACATGAAATTACCTCTTGACGAATAAAGACAGGGCTGAAGCGCGACAATTGAACGACTTATGGTGTTCATAAGCCGTCACTAGAGGTTACATTCCTTTCTTAATAATTCGAGACGGTTTACCGGCTGTGGACCCAGTTGCTCCGACACTGAAGTCCAAGCGTTTGGAATTTCACACGTTTAAGAAGCTTAACCCACCGCACAGTCGAGTCAATCGCGGTAGACTGAACAAAATCCCCTTCAGCCCGATTGTACGAAGCGTCCGAGCGTTCATTTCCCCCTACTCAGCCTTTCCTCGTACTTGCTTCATTTCTTCTTTTTTCATTCCGCCTCTCCTCCCAGACTTCCTTTCGATTCCCTTTCTCTCTTGCTTTCGCGTACAGCAGCAGCTGTTTTCTGAAGCGACTCTCTACAGTGGAATCTTCGTATATATTTGCTCGCTTCTTTACTCGGTTTTAGCCACGCCACTGAATCGAGAAGAGCGTGACTGCGCGGCAAAGCTTGTGCGGTCCATTCATGATTATTAAACTTTTGGAATTTCCTGTAAAAGTTGATATTTTTTATTTTTATACAACAATGATGTTTCCCATTTTTGTTTTTGTTTTTATTTGCTTCTGTCGAGTTGCACATCCACGCGTACATGAAATATCAGAAGACGTGACAGCGGTCACGAAAATATTGAAGAGATTGCAATCAAACGGGCAACTTTCCGCTACCATGAAATACATATTTCCATGCCATAGTATAGCCCTGAATTCATAAAAAAAAAATTTGGAGCTGTTTTGGGGTGGAGCCCCATTTCTGCCTATTTACCTTTAATTTTTCAAGTTATCGTAATTCAATATACTCATTAAACAACATTTTTGCATCAATTTTTCGAATATATGTGGGTGTGGGTGTGCTAGTGTGTGGCAAAATGAGCAGCTGTCTTCATATTAACTCGAGTAGATTCTTAATCGGGACCAATCGAGCTTCATTGTCGTCATTTGCAGTTAATGCTTCAATGGAAAAGATTTACACGCTCTTCGTTTCAAGAAGAAATTGAGCCACTGCTTTGGATCAACAATGAAAATTGAAGAAAAAAAAACAATGTTTCACATACATTTGCAAGAATAACGCTTATGATGACACTCTTAATGTTAACTAATTATTGTTTTATCGATTGATTCTCTGTGGTAATTAAAATCCAATTATAAATCTCGGTTCTTAATGATCTTTGGACATTGGTTTTACTACAAATTAATTACGACAGTTTTATGTGAAAGAAAATTGAAAATTAAACGATGAGTCACGCTTCCAAGTAAAATCGATAGTGTGATAAACTAAATAATGAAATTACGCCAGGCCATCGAGATTAATGCTACCAAGCATTTCAATATTGGTAGATGGTATTTTCGAACGTGTGACCTTTGAAAAAAATTCAAAGCGGTGTGTTAATGAAAAAAAAATTAGAGCCTCTTTCGCACGGATATTGAATGAGCGTCTCAAGTCGTTTAGGATCTCGGACACGTTCGCCGCACGGTATAACCGCCCCACGCGTTGGAATCTCGGAATTTCTTGATTGCTCAGAGATATTTATTATAATACTGAGATATTTTCCTTACCATAGGAATTTCACCGTAATTGAGTTTTCAACCCTCTCGTGGAATTCGATATTCCTTCCTGATATTAAGATATTTCACCCTCGGGCAAAGTTGCGCGGGCGCGATTTTCCTTCCTGGGATAGATAGAGTCGAGGAAATCCTCAGTTTGACTTTCTCCAGCCTCCAGTTGGGGACTCCTGCCGCGTACAACCGCGTTTTGGCAAGAAATTCATCAAAATCATACACGAAATTCATTCAATTGAATTTGTTTACTGAAAATTATTGATTGAACTGCATCATTCGAATGATTTCACTCTGAACTTATCGACCGTTTAATCCTCACCTCTGCGATTCGCATTATCATTTTTAGAATTTATTCGTAATAAAAAACGAGAACAAAAATGAAATTTCAAGTTTTGGGGGTTCTGTTCGGATTTGGTTTAATCTATTTCTCGAGTGTCCAGGCACGAAATGATTATGCACCTGTGCATTCCATACCCCTCGGGTCCGAGGGAAATTTTCACTGGAGGTTGGAGAAACATTCCTAATTTGATAATTGTTTTCTAACGGAGCTAGCATATTCACCATTTTTTTAATCAACATTTTTTGCTGATCAAAAATATTCTGGAAACTCTAAAAATTACATTGTTATTTTTCAGAGTCGATTTAACGAAAGAAATTGTGGAAATCGAAGTTCATTATTATGCGGAAGAAAATTCTTGGTTTGCACTCGGGTTTTCCGATTACGGTGAGACGAAACCTGCAGATTATTGCGTTCTCTGGATCGACTGGCATCGAAACCTTCATTTTCAGGTGCGTGCAACTCGAGAAAAAAAAACACAAATATATCAGTTGATATCGTATAACGAAGATTTTCAGTTTGTTCCAACGTATAAAATGTTGTTTTCGTATCGAAGGATACCTCGGCGACGGACGATGGAAAATTGATTGTGGATTATCAACAAGATTGCGAAAGTTTTGCCTCCAAGAGGATTGGAAATTTGACGAAATTTACGTTCACAAGAAAATTTGATACTTGCGACAAATCAGATTATATTATTGAGGTAATTTTTTTTCGATTATCGATCTTTAATTCAAGTTTACTAAATTTCCTTAAGGGCTATGAACAGTGTAAACGTTGGAATTTTAGGTGGTTTTTATTTATTTTATAAATAAAAATTGATTGGATGGATTTTAAAAAACCGTGTACACATCTTTTACATACTCGGAAGCACTGGAAAATTTTAATTTTTTTCATTTTTCTCGTGGTATTTTTTTGTACAATGGTGTGTTGAAAATGACGATACCCCTTGAAATCCGTGTTGACAGCAAATCTCAATAATAGAACATCTTAGGACAAAAGACCAAAAAGATTCTTAAAATATATGCTATTCACTATCGCATGAGGTAGGGGATTTTCAAAATATTGTTTAGAGAAAAATGGCGACCATTTGAAAAAAAAATTACAATTTTTGTGGATTTCTCAGTAGAAAATTGTTTATAAAAGAAAAAGAAAAAAGTTATCAAAAGTCGGCTACGTCATGCCAAAAACATACGTTTTCCCTACAAAATGCAATTTGAATCAAGTCACTGGGATAAAAACTCTTTCAGTTTTGCTGTCAATATCGATTTAACAGGTGCCATTTTTAACAAGCCATTTTACAATAATATACCATTAAAAAAATTTTTTTTATTTCAGTACTGAGCATGTAAAAGACGTGTACAAGGTTTTATGTAAATTCATCCAACCAATTTTTATTTATAAAAGAAACAAAAACATCTAAAATACTAACGTTGCACTGTCCATAGCCCTTAAAGATTCAGAAAAAAAGGTTTTTTTCCGTAAATGCCCAAGAAACAAAATTTGGATAGAAAAAATGAAGTCAATGACTTGAAAACATTGGAACGATTTTTTTAAAATGAAACTCAATGAATGCTCAATTAAATTGAACAGGTGATAAAATTTTAGTACAAAAATGAAAAATTTTATAGTATGGTTGACTTCAGCTGTTAACTTTTCAACTTTATTCAATTTACTTGCAGAGAGGTACGACGCACGTGGTTTGGTTGAAAGGACGTGGACCTTTGTATTCGTTAGCTGGTCTCGCCACCAATGATGCTGCCACATTCGGTATGACGAGAATGGAGCTTCTTAGGTACGCGAAGGAAAAATCTAGGTTTCCAGCTGACACGTGGAAATTTGAGATTTTGAATGATCGAGTCAGCGTTCCGAATGTCGAAACTACTTACTGGTGTCGGGTCGTCAAATTGCCAGATACTTTGAAATACAAGTAAGAATATCATGGCTCATCATTTTTTGTTCTATTCATGAAGACTGCTCGTACCGGTTATGAATGCACATTGAGATTGAATAACAAAAAATGATTCGGCCTATGAGTCGGAACATCGATTAAATAAATGGTGAGGAAAAATTCGTTATGCTTTAACGGGAAATGAATATTTTCAAGATTGTAAGTTTGATTCTCCATTTGCGAGGATCATTCAACTGCGTGGAAGCATCAAAAAATCACAGAGAAACCCACTTCGAGTAAGATATTTGAAAACATTTTTTTTCAGACATCACGTGTTACAATTTGGACCAAATATCGAGAAGGGCAACGAGCATCTTGTCCACCATATGGAAGTCTTTCATTGCGCTGGACCAGCCGATCTCGAAATTCCATTTTACAATGGACCCTGCCAATCTCCGAATCGTCCTGCGACCACCAAGGTCATTTTGAATTAGTTGATTCGCACGAATTAGAACGCGTCATCGATTAACAAAAGATAACAAAAAATATCACATTTCAAGTTTCATTTGAATTATATCAAAATCACAGTTGAGGGATAATTTTTTTTAGTGATATTCGTAAAAAAAAAACCAATCAAAAAGTGAAGGAAACGAATTTTTGTGAGTCGAAGAAAAGTGTTCGATGAATGGAAAACATTATAAACAATAAGTTCGTAAGAAATCAGTAAAATAATGAATGAAGAAATTTTTTCGTTGAAAAATACTAGTGAAAATAATTTTCAAAACAGATTTGTCAAAAAGTATTGGCTGCGTGGGCAATGGGAGCTGATCCCTTCATCTATCCTGAAGAAGTTGGACTTCCCGTTGGAGGTGAAGATTTCAATCCTTACGTCGTTCTCGAGGTTCATTATAACAATCCGGAATATGTAAATGGAAAAATCGACTCGTCGGGAATTCATTTTTATATGACCAAAAGTCTCCGAGAATTCGATGCAGGAATTATTGAATTGGGATTAGAATATACGGATAAAATGGCCATCCCACCGCTTCAGGTAAGAGAAAAGATTTTCCTCAATATTTTGAAAAAAAGATCCGACTCAGACCTCTTGGGAATAAGGTTGAAAGAGACATTGACTTTTTCGGTAAATTCTTTTTTCATTTATATGTATTTCTATTTCTTATCACTGTACGGCATCTAACGCCTTTTACCTTATAATTATACCTTTTCCTTATAATTATAATAGACCTCTTTCCTTATAATTATTTAGTTATTAGTATAGTTCTTCAATCTTATCACTGACCAAAAAATGTCTTGCTTAAGAGAAAATTGTGCTCCTTTTTCATCTTTCGAGCACTTATTTTCGAAAAAATAGATCGTAAAAGCCAAAGTAAGCAAAGCAAACAAATTCTGAGGACAAAAAATTATCCATGTTGGAGTAAAATATTTTAGAAAAAATATTTGAAAGATGAAAAACCGAATAAAAAAAAAATTCGTCGATACTAGAAAAAAAAGAAATCTATTGAAAAAGAATCGTTGATTTGTTGTTTTATGAATTTAGGAATCTTTTGAACTTTCTGGCCATTGCATCGCCGAGTGCACGGGAGTTGGTTTACCGCAGGCGGGAATTCGTGTATTTGCGTCCCAATTGCACACCCATTTAACGGGAACAAAAGTGATAACACGTCACATTCGGGACGGCGAGGAGATTCAACCACTCAATTATGATAATCATTATTCGACGCATTTTCAAGAAATACGATTATTACCAAAGCGAGTCACAATTCTCCCGGTAAAGTATTATATTTTTTTATGAGGTAAATTTGTGACGAAATGAATTGGTTGACGATTTTGTTCTTGAATCGTCTTCGTCAATGGCGTTGAGATAAACAAAATTAATTGTTTTTATAAATCGGTATTACCAGTTCTAATAATAAAAAAAAATCCTTGCCAGGGTGATTCTCTTGTTACGACATGCACTTACAAAACGATGGATCGAGAAAATATAACATTCGGTGGTTTTGCAATAACCGACGAAATGTGTGTAAACTATATTCATTATTATCCCAAATCGCGTCTCGAGGTGAGTGAAAAACTTTCATTGTTTCCCATTTAAATAGAAAATAAAGGGTGGCTAATTTTATTAAGGCCTTAGGCCACCCTGGAAACCGAAAAAGATAGGTTTTTTTGGGGATCGTTTCTCAGGGATACTACGAGGTGAACCAAAATTGCAAAATCGGGATTTTATTATGTGTATTCTTGTCTGTTTACACCAATTTTTACAAATCATTACAATTACTAACAGCTCCTGTCATTTTTGAAGCACATAAAATTAATGAATTTCTTTGGATTACATATAGCATCTGCTATAGAAGCATGTAGCAGGATATTTCCGATATATTGATTTTTGGCCAAATGGCATACTTCTAAAACGGAACATACGAAATATTCCTAAAAAATCGTTAGATAATTGTTAATATAAACTGAACCATGCAATGTAAAAAAAAAATCCGATTTACTTCCATAGATAATGTATTTTAAGAGATACGTGCGCAATTCCACGTGAATCGATTGAAAATTGTTCGAGTTGTAAGCGGGTTTAATATAATAAACGCGTTTAAAGTTTTGAGAATGGAATTTTACAATACCTTCAATCTTCGATGCCTGCACCATATAATTAGCCTTCCAAATTATCATCGTGCTCTTTTCCATTTCTTTTCTTCTCGATCTTGCAGCGATTTTTAAACCTTTTACCCAGTTCGATAGCGATCTCTCTACAAGCTTTATGTGCTATTTGTCGATACACTCGCGCACACATATACAGAAACACACGCACGGACACGCGCGCGCGCGCCGTCCACAGTGGGTTCTCCTTGTGAGCACTAGAGAGCAGGTAATTTAGGGGATTAGGGCAGGTATTTATTGAGACAATTTTATAGTACAAGTATTGAATATAACTAAAATTCAAAAAAGAGTCTTTAGAGGTTTCACCAGGCCATAATCGTTTGGGACATCATTTGTGAGGCTCTAAGGGATCATTTAAGGGGTCTACCCTAATGAGCATTTTCACAAAATCGATTTTTTTTAAATAGCTTCTTACATAGGGGAGACCGGGGCAAAACGGGATACCCGAAAAATGAGAGAAATTTTTTTGTCTTTTTTTTTTTTCAATTTTTATACTTGTCCGAAAAGAACATGAAGAAACATATTTTTTCCAAACTATATTTTTTTTTTTGGATTTTTATTTTTTTTCAAAAAGTTCGTTTTTTTTCAAATTCTTTTTTTTTACATCACTTCCAAAGTTAAAATGTTTTTGCACAGATATACAAAAAGTATTTGTATATCTGCGATTACTGCCTCGCAGATATACGTTTGCGGACCATTATGTGTGGTTACACCTGTACATGAATCATATGCCTACTCCGCACAATTTTGGCACTCAATCCATGATCGAGCGGATAAAGAATACAAATTTTTACAAAAAAAACATTGGCAATCTTCGTTAGTGTTCATATCATTAATTTTTAATTGAATTACAGAGGGTGCGTTCCGACGTACGTTAGAGCGTTGTAAGCGCTAAGAGCGCTCACAGCGTGCGCTCGACTTACGTTTGAGCGCTGTAAGCGCTGAGATCCCTTTCAACGCTTACAGCGATAAGTCGGAAGCACTCGGTTACGGGTGCAAAATGCACCCAAGGTGCATTGAATTAAAATCATAGTAAAAAAAAAATTTCATGAGTTTTTAAGGGGTACCCCGTTTTGCCTCGGAATTTTTTTTTTTTTTTTTTTTTTTGAAAATTGAAAAGAATTCCAGTACATTTCTTAATTTTTGGGAGTAAAAAAGAGACAGCTTCCCAAACTTCTGAAAAGTTCAATATTTCTTTAGGTATCCCGTTTTGCCCCGGTCTCCCCTATGTGAAAATATCATGCTAAAATTTTATAAAGATCTGAGCAGTATAAAAAATGTACTTTTGAGCGACGTATACTCGGCTGTCTGAGCGCGCTAATATCCCTGCCTTCCCGGGAAACCCTTGGATTCGAGGGTTGCTGAATCCCGAGGTTCGATTTGAACAAAAGGCAACTCTCCATTTGGAGGGTTCCGCAACCCTGGAACGACGCAGCACGAAGCGGTTGAGGAACCCTCCAAACCGCGAGTTGCCTTTTGTCCAAATCGAACTCTCTAGGCGGGTTACCCGGGAAGCCAGGGATGCACCGCTCAGCGCGGTTCCGCGTACCTGCCTTTATTTAAACGCGTTTTTCCCAAAATTACGTTTTCGCATTTTTGACAACAGCGCACATCCATCTCTTTTTTGGACCGGTCTTCTTCCCCATTTTCCTGTACGAAAACTGAGTAAAATAAATATTGAAAAAAAATTTTTGATTATAAGAGTGTATTTTTTAGGCCTAACACTTTTTATATTCATATTTATAATTTTTACCAGTTGAAAAAATTTGTGAATATAGTCTTTTTTTTGCTCGTCTAATCAGAATAGGCCCCTTAAAGCAGAAAAAAATCGATTTTCCGAAAATTCTAGGGTGGCCTTAAAGAAAAATGCGTTGAATCATTGGCATTTTCTTACAGGTTTGCAAGAGTGCAATAAGCGACGATGCACTCCGTACGTATTTTCGATACATGAGGGAATGGGAAAATCAAAAAACAAAGGGCGATCAAGGTATTCAGGATAATTATGGAAGTATAGAATGGAACAGAGTTCGCAGTGTGGCCCTTCACGATCTGTATGTGGCCGCGCCTCTGGGTAAAAGAACAATATTTTTCCAGTGTGATATTTTATTCTTTGGTCTGTAAAAAAAATTCATAATTTGGTGAAAAAAACAAGTATATTTCGATCATTTGCATTGGGACATGAAGAATGCGTCACAAATATTTTTATGACAGTTGCATTGCATACGATTGTATAAAAAATTCAATACTTAGCAGAATTAGAACAATCGGGAAATTCTGAAAATTTATTAAGAAAAGAATGAAATTTGTCATTTGAATTTGTCAATTATTTGAGCACTCATGAACTTTTTAATATTATTTTCTTAGAATGAATTATAAACTCATACAATATCGCCCAGTAGTACGAATATTGTGCCATGTTTCCTATTCCACTAAATGATTTATTTACCCCATTTGGCATGAAAAAAAGGAAAAATAAATTCTGTACGTGAACCAATTCTTAGGTATGCAATGCAACGGTTCAGATGGCTCTCGTCTGCCAGGACTATGGGACAACATTGCCGCGACTCCAATTCGCTTGCCACTTCCGCCAACACCGCGGGATTGTCCGAATCTCGAAGACACGAAATAGGACAAATGAAGGGGAAATGAAAGAAACTTGACGAAAAATCAGATTATTGAAAGGAAAAAAAAATAAAATTAAATGATAAAAACAACTCGTACAATTTATAATAGACGTATGTCATCGTTTATCTTTCCTTTATCGTCTTTACATGTCGTGTATGAATGTACAAAAGTTGTGAAAGTCAGTGCTGACGATTTCCAATGTCGTTATAAAAAAAAAATCATCCTAAAAGTTATGTATGGATATAAAGATAATAAGATACGATATATATATATATATATGTGTGTTTGTGTGTGTGTGTCTATACATATATAAAAATGTAAAAAAGCTGAGCATCGTACCGCAATTTTTTTCGCATTTCCCTTCCCTTGCGAACAGGAATAATAATAAAAAATACAAAAAACGAAATTCGAAATTTCGTGCTTTCGTCATAGGAACACACTGGTTTGTTTGTTTTTTTTTCTTTCACCTTTGTTCGATTTCAATGCGAGATTATATGTGTAATAAAGCTCCGTCGATTATTTGTTATACAGGAATTTGAATCTTCGATTAAATTACTTTATGAAATAATCTCGCTATTCATAGTTACTTTTTTAATATCGATAAAAAAAAGATTTTCCTTGAACATTTAAGGCGATAAAGAAATTCGGACGTTATTGAAATATTTGAATGTCCACGACGGAATAATGGAGTTACTTCGATTGTTGAATGTTGAATTGTGTAAATTTATGCGAAAATACATGAGAATCGTAACGAGTATTCGAAGAACATCGGTATTGCAATAAAGACAGCAAGAACAAAGACAGCGAGAATTGGATTACTTTTTAGCGATTGAAATTGGCTAATTCTGGTAGAATACAAGAAACGCTGAGTCTTCTCGCTTTACCATATCCATATCTATTCGTTTATATTATTATTAAAAAACTATGGACCACCGGGAAAGAACATAAAAATTATTCCCGGTCTCTTTTTTTCCGTCTTTCGTTAAACTTTAAAAAATTTAATTTCAAACGTTTTTTCCTCTGTTAGTTTCTTTTGTTCCAGACCCGTCAAGAGATCCGGCTGATTCGATATTGTCAATAATTTCGGGGCCCTCGGTCCTTTTTGAAATTGTGCAGTCTTCAATTTTAGTTACTGTTTTGCCGTTCCGTTTTTTGTTTTCTATTTTCATTTTTCCGTGTATTTTTGTATAATTTTTGTAGCAATCGTGGCGTGTTTTTTCTTCTTGTCATTCTTCATCTCTTACTCTTTTATTGTTCAACTTTCCCGTGGCCACTTCCGACTAGATTAGAGTGATCGATTGTTCTGTTGAATATTCATTTGTAAAAAACAGTACAAAATTCCGGCCTGCGCCATTACGTCGACCGTACCAGCTGCCAATGGATCGCGACTTTTAGGATCGGAATTCGAACGCGAGGAATTAGACGTGCCCGGCCTAAGCAGGGTCGGGCCGAAGACTGTGGCAAGATTGTGTAACGACATTTTGTTCTGTGCCTCATGCTTGTTCACCCGTATCAAATGCGACAATATAAAATCAATTACAGCTTTGTTTACAGCCGGAAGACACTCGTATACGCGACGAAGTGCTACCGCCCGATTTGAGTCGCTGCTGCCCTGAAATGCTTCCACGAATGCAGGATAAAATGCGTCGGTAAAAAGGGCTTCAGGCATTTCGCGTAAATACAGCTTCAAAACGCCTGTCACTGAATGCACGTCGACCTGAAACAAATTTTATTTCATGTAAACGAGTTCTGTCAAATTTTTATACCCTCTAATTTCTGCCTCAATCTTTTTTATTTTCATTCTTAATAATAACTCGTTCGATATCATTTACGCATTTTGTCCTAATAATTATATTATATACTACAACGCAAATTCACCTCTTTTAACAATTGCTCCGCTTCGTAAGAATTGCTCTCGAAAGACTTCCGTAATTTCGCGAGATCTGAGGCTGAGCCCGAAACGCGATAAAGCCCGACCTCAGCGACACCTCGTCTTTCAACTTCGCGTACGCACGCTGTCACGATGAATGGAACGTCACGTTTTTCTCTCCTGGAAAAAGTAAATAAACAAAGTTCACATTTCACTCAAAGGGTTTAATTTTAATGTAATAAAATTCAAAGGAAGATGAATTGATCGATCAAATAAAGCAAAACTTACTTGCAAACTTGTTGAATTTTTGCACCGAATAATCCTTGCGGTTTTGCCGAGGGAACTCGTCGAAGTGTAACTTCACTAGGGACGAATCTAAGAGCAACATCAAGACTCGCTGGTCCAAGATTTAAGCTTCTTTCAACTTGTTCAGACTGGAGCCACGATCTGCTCAAACGTTGCGTGCATTTTCCACGTAATACCGAACGGGTGCCACCACACTCCTCGTATAAGAGTATCCGCACATTTTGACTCCCCTCCAACTCGACAACGAACGTTTCTCCTTTTTGCACCAATCGAAAAAAAATACAATCAATAAATCAGCGAAACACACGGATTTTACATCAATTCTTAATTTATAAAAAGAAAAATTAATGGAAAATGAGGAAGATATTAATTGTTTAAGTAACGAAATCAACAATTTTTGAAAGTTCTTATAAATTTGTACTTTCTTTAAAACAAAAGAACAAAAACATCGAAAATTGGTTGAAGCAATGGAGGGAAATTTGTGATAACGGCTTTTATCCTGGAGAAAATTTGCGTTGTCTCACCCCATGTAGGTGCTTGTCCTCTGGCGATGCGGCTCTTAGCTCTCTTGAAATAGTGACCGTAACTGTCAACCTCAACAATAACGTAGAGGTCGCCAGGACGATCGAGACCTGGCGGTGTCAATCCAACGAGAGTGAGGTGTAAATCGCCAAGCAAAAGACTCTCGTCGCGACCTGACCTTAAGAGATAGCTGCCCATGTCGGTCTGCAAATATGTTCGACACGCTGTGACCCAAGCCTGAAGTTCGTACATCGAAAGAGGAAGCGGTCCGGGTGGTTGTCCTCCCTGTAAAAAAAGAATATATTTTTTTCTCGTTATTTTTAATCAGGTCTAAACAAAATCAAGTTAACGTACGAAGGAATGAACAAAATGGATTGACGCATAAGTTTAATAATATTGAGTTAGTGAGACCACCTGCTGAAGAGCATCGACTGCTTCGACCCATTGACATCTCTCGAATTCACTCGACAAGAAAAACGTGTAAGAATTATGAATACGATTTTGACTCTTGTGTGAAACTCGGAGTACCAAATTTGGCGATGCCAGAACCAATTGAGCCTCTAGCTCGGCCAATTTTTTGCGATTTTTTTCAGACACTCTACCGCCAAGTCTCGTACGCTTCTCATCGTTTCGCTCTTCCCATAATATTTGATCCCGGACTGTACAAGCCTGCGATCTGTAATACAATTGATAGTCAATGTCAGGTCTACGGTGGCAAACTCATAAAGACGTTTCGAAAAAAAAAACAAACATCAATTTTCGTATACGTCCTGGATTTACATCTTTTCTTTTGATATTTCATTCTATCAATGAATTTCACTCGAATATTGAGTTTGCAACATTTTTTCGGTATCAAATATTTGGTAAAACGTTTTTCTTCAAGTACATAATTTTTCTGGAGTTAGATTCATCGTGTTTTTTAATTTAAAAAATTCATATTTCAACTGCCATTAAAATCGTGAATTATTATGCAATTTCAAGATCGTAAAATCGCTTGAAAATTCATGTATATATCATTTCTCAATTGATATCTTAATATCAATAATATCTTGATGCTTGTTTCTTGGGAATTGATATTCCACTAATCGTTGTCTAAATTCACCTTAACGATACAACATTCGCTGGACTGGCTTCCCTGGGCTCGATTCCATCCATTCCATCAGAAACACTTGCCTCAGCAACAGGGACGTACCATTTGAGTTCGAAAGTAAATTTGTCCCTTCCCGAAGCTTTGTACTTGGCACACGCGATCACGTCATTGAAGAGAAAAAGGTGTCTCAACTTACGATGACCATCCGACAATTCAACAACGAATGAGTTTTTTACTAATCGTCTTTGTGCTCTATCGTGACTCTGAAATAATAATAAAAAGAAATGGATCAATGCTGAGCATTCCATGATATTTCAATATTTCAATTGACTTGAAATATTCAATTAAAATAATAACAATATATTGATTGCTTTCATCATACCGGAAACATTGATTTTGTTTGTATAATATTGAATTCGTCCAAAAAATTTCTCGTCATAGCAAGAGCTTCAGAAAGTGGCGCATGATCAGCATGATTGATAGGTGTGTGCTTCAAGAGATCCTGAAAAAAGTCAATCGGTTTCTCATCAATGAAAAAAAATTAAAGAACTTTTCATCATAGAAACAGAATCGAAAAACCTGATTCAACTAAAAATTGCGTATAATTATCTTCGAGAAAGATGTAAAAGAAAACTTTTCAATTTTGGAAATATTTATAAAATTATAACTTTCGATTTCATTTGTTAACATAAACAAAATTTGGGACTTACGTGTAATACGAGAGCATTTTTTTGAACTCTTGCGACTGGTTTGTGCAACAAATCTTCTAAGGATAATCCAGGTCCTTTTGGAAATCCTCTGAGTCTTATGTCTCTCGTAATTTCTCCAAATTGTGTCGAGTGAGCTGAGCACCGTCGCACTGTGTCCGTGGCACGAGCATAATTATGCAAAAAGGCACCATAAAGCCCAATATTGCTGGCCATTACCTGCAATAAAAATTTTCAGAAAATATTTTTAATCAGATCAATCAATTCAATTTTGTACAATCACTTATAATTGTAAAAATTTTGCGTGACGCATAATAAAAAGTTCGATAATAATTTACAAGAAACCAATCGTGTAACGGAAAAACGTACCTTGAATTGTTCACCGATTGTTGTTTTACCGTCCCACGCCTCTAACTTGAGACTCAAATCGTCCAAAAAGTTTTGATGCAAACCGTGAAGTTCCGGAATTTTGTAAAACATCGTACCAAATTCTTCTTCCGAAATAACCGGCTGCGAAGTTGTTAAAGTAGCTCTGATGGCTTTCATGTACTGTAATCAAACAATTAAAAAATGAATTCGGAAAACTATTAAATCCATTTTGAAAAAATTTCACGTTGGTTTTACCTGTAGCATAACAGTCAAACATTCAACGTAAACGGTTTCGCTCTCGACGACGGAATTTACAATACACTTGACCATAGTCGTTCTATCATCGTCGCGACTTTCTTTGTCCTTATCCTGTTGTCTACGTGGAGTTGTGGGAGTCGGTGATTCCAAGCTGCCTTCGCTGAGACTCAGTGGCTCGGCATCGCTGCTTCCAGTCTCGTTATCGGTACTCAGTGCCCTCAAAAGAATCGTCGGTGCTGGACTCGCTCCCTCCTCATCTTCACTGTCAATCGCAGCTCTATGCCTGAATTTTTTTTCGATATAATTGCATTCGGTAATGGCAGAACCAGTGAAAATCTCTTTTTTAAATCGAATCCCAAATTTGATAAGGTGAAAAGAAAATTTACACTTTTTTTCAAACACGAGCAAATCTGAACAAAAATACATTTGTAAATTTGTTAAGAATTAATTTTCTCTAAAAACTAATAATTTATGAGGCGAACTCGACGGATTATCAAGGTTCGTACCATGTGTTATATATTTTAGGAATGTGCCGACTGAGCTTTTGCCTATAAAACGCTCAATCATTGTCGAACAAAAAATAAAGGCGGAAATCAATGAAAAAATGTCTTACTGTATGAAATAATCGATATTGACGTAATTGCTACGATTTCCCGGTGAGTCTGGAAGCGATGGTGGCCTTCTAATCGGTGTTCTGACGTTATTGCTGTTGTTAGCGATTATTTTACTGTTGCTATTGCCACCGATACCAATTGCGCTGTTACCATTATTATTTGTTACGATCGGAATACGCGCGTCGATATATACGTATTCGCCAGTTTGATCAAGAGCTACGGAATCGTAATATGGTTCTTCTTCCGAAGCTTCCGCATCTCCATCTTCGCCACCATCCTCGTTGGTTATTTTTTCAGCTTCTAGAAATTTGATATATGAGAAAATATTAGTAAAATCATTTTTGGCATCATAACGATTTATTGACATTTATTCAGTTCAAAAATTATACACACTGTGACAAAATTTGAATCAAACTTGAAAAAATATTCAGAACATTCAAATCTTGTGGAGAATAGGTTGTGTGAAAAAAATTGAATTCTTTTCTTTCTTGGAAAATCAAATAATTCCCACCTTTTTCGTTTTCATTCTCATCTTCGTCTTCTTCGTCATCCCGTTCAACTTTTTCTTTTTTGCTGCTGCCAGTTACTTCAATGACAGTGACATAATTACTGGGAATGTCAGGATTGCTCTTTCTTCTCAAAATTTCTCTTTTTTCCAAATTTCCAGGTATTTCGCTTTTGGGTCTTCGAGAAGAAGTGAGTGCACAGCTCAGTTCAGAGACGCACTTGTCTTGCAATTTGCTAATGTCGCTGATGGTATTGCTGGCCGGCAAAGAAAGATCTTCGCTTGGTGAATCTTTTGTCTGCCAATTCGGCCCTGTCTGTGAACAATCTTCGATCTTCGGCTCTTCGACTATTTTTTTGTTGCACTGTCGTAATCTTAAATCAGTTTTTGTTTCTGCGCTCGGTGAATTTCCAGCATCGTTTGCTAATTGTTTATGTCGTTCCACATCTGCCAATAAGCGCTCCAAATACTCAACATAAAATTCTTCTTTTTCCAATTCTTCTCTCAGTGTGGCAACCTTTTCCATTGAACAAAAAAATTGTAATAGCTCTCAATTATCCCAAATATTTGTTATGTGGAGAAGTACAAAAATCTGTTAACATTGTTCCATATTGAATGATTTAATTGCAGTTCAATTTTTATTGTATTAAAACCGTAACATTCTGTATAGGACATTATGGAAGAAAGATAAACTTATTTTATTATTATCATTTTTGAATCATGAAGATTTTGTGCCCCTTCAAAAAACATATAATAACAAAAATATTGATTATTAATATTTTCAAACATTTGTCCAGAAAAGCATTGTGCGCCAGAACTTTGGCTAGCTGAAAGAATTATTTCAAAAAGAAATTCAGGAAAAAGATGTTTTTGAAACATGTCGTATGATACTTATAAATTTTCAATTTCCAGTGAGGATTGATTTAAAAAAAAAGAGAAATTTCATAGCAATGTTGCTCAACAATGAGTGACGATGTGGCAAGGTGAAATTCGTTGCGCAGTGATTATATCAACTGAATTGGACTAAAATAATGATACGCTTCGATATTTGTTTGAAGAAAAAATTCCGGTTGTGATGTTGTTTGATTATTTCTTTTAAAATATTTAAGTATAAATGGAATGTTATAAAAGATACAAAATACGAAAACGCGAGATTGACAAATTAATAATGTCGTAATGAAATGTGTTAATCATAATGAAACAATCATGTACAGTATGAGGTTCAGACGAAAGTTAATTAATAACGTCTCTGGACGTGGGTCATAATAACAATGGGAAAAAAAGACGTGAGTAATGACAATAAATTTTGAAAAATGTCGTAATTGAACGGTCGAGCGATAAACTCGAGTACACAACGATTGCTCAAAGCTCTGAGTCATGAGTATCGTGTCGTAGCAGTGCGTGGGGGAGGAAGAGCGAGGGTGAAGAAGAGCAGGAGGTAGGGGAGAGGATGGGCAAGGGAAGTTGGAAGAATTGCAAACAGCAATAAAATGGACAATAAACAAACCTTTTGCTTGTGTTTGACCAGATTAGCACGAACGTCCTCTTCCCACGCAGCCGGTAGCGCGCTGTCCGGGAATCTTTCGACCCAGACACGCTGAAAATCACCGAAAACACTCATAGCTCCGTTGTTTCGTAATTTTGTTGAAGTAAATACGCGATGACACAGGTTGTTTTTTTAAATTGCGGAGGGCGATGTACAAACGATTTTCGCGTGGCTGAGATGGAACAGCCTTACGCGAGTTATCGCCTCCCTCGCACCCACAGAACCGTCACGTCGCTTCTTCGCTATTCCTCTCTTCTCCCACCCCCTCACCCCTTCGCCGACGATTAGTTAAATATACACTTGCATATAACTATATATCTATACAGCACATTATCTACACTGTTAAATTGCACAAGCGCACTTGGCGCACGCACCCATGGACCCACATAACAGAGAAGAACGACTCATTCGCACTCTCTGTCTCTCTTTCTTTCTATCTTGAAAAAAACAATGATAAGAATCTTTCCTCCCCAACTCGGGACTATCAGAACCCAGCGATGCGTCTCTCTCTTTTGCGATCATTCACGATTTTCACTTTGCTCTCTGTTACGCTCGGAAGATTACGTGCGTACTAAGAAAATTACGATTTCATGTGTATTTATACATATATATAGTGGGTTTCGCGAGCTCATCGACTCATAAACGCCGCAGTGGCGGGGTATGATAAGGAAAATAAGCGATGATTACTCTATTCTTGGAGCGGGATATCTATTTGCGATAAATAACGCCGCGACAATCGGTTTTCGTATATTTATTTACGATTAGTTACGTCTTTATTACACGCTCGTACTCACTCCGATAAGCTAATGTGAAATACCGGAGATCAAATTTTATTCGTTCGGTTTATTGGGGAATTTTCCGCGCAATTTTTTCTTTACATGTATCTTATTTTTTGTCACCTCCTAGTTTTCACTTGGGTATTCACATGCGTTATCCAGTCAGATATACTTTTTGGGTGCAGCACCGCGATGTCAAGAGTCAAGTCTGTACTGCATCGCTACTGCAGGGAATCGGAGCCGCAGCGAACTGACGGACGCGGCGACACGGTTTTATTAACTCCATGAACTTTTTTCACTGCTCGGAAGATGACTCTTGCCCCGTTTTCTACGGCACTGGCGCGCTGGCAGATGACACACGTGATCATTCAAAAAATGTGTTTGAAGATGCGTTCACACTTTCGTGAGCTGGACTGAGCTGGACCGACTACTGAATTTATATGACCGTATTTCCAAATCCAAACAAGACGCACATTGGTGTCGGGTCAAAGGTGCTGGGAGCAAGTTCTGAAACAAAGTCTAAATATCGTTGCGGTTTTTTGTTTTCGATTCTTCTAAATCAATCAATCTTCTCGATAAACCTCGATTTTGATCCATCAATCACACCAATAAACAATTTACATTTAAAAAATCAGAAATCAAAAATTAGTTGGATCCATTGAACTGACATAATACTGGGACGGTCCTATCGAGCCACGAACGTACCGGGTTCCGACAAAGAAAGAAATTATAGGCGAAACTATCCTTTTCTCTCCAATCTAAGCACGTCTGTGCGCACGCGCAGTCTGAGCACGTTGTACACTATTTGAACAGAAAATTGTTTTCTGGCGTGCAACACCTTCCATATTCGAGGATATAGTTTTCACCAGTTTTCACTGTCAGCAGACTAATTATTTTTCTGGTGAGCGTGAGCTCTTCCCACCCACCCACCATCCCGGCCAAGCCTGAGCTGCCTGAGAGAGAGATAAGTGAGAACGCGTAGCGAACGTGAAGATGTATAGTCGTAGTGAACATAGTTATTGTTGGTAACTTGAGCCATGTACCATGTACACTGACACACGGTACGTCACATTTCTGAATGATCGACCGAATTTTCTTAACAAAGCCAAAGAACTCAGGGCAGAGGGCAGAGGCGGCAAATCAGGCTTGTTGTCTGCTATATTATTTTATAGAAATTAATCATTAATGATTAAAAAATAGACCAAGAAGCGTCATCGAACAAATAATAATGAGTTGTGCCGGAATTTTGACTGCGTTTTCGAGGTCAGCCACAAATAACTTTTTGAGCGACAACAGTATCAATAAAGTAGTCTCAATATCTCTAACCTCTGAAAGTACTTCTCGTTTATAAACATAATTCACGTGCTCTTATTTATTTGTAGTCTCGTTAATAATTAATATCTGATTCTTAGAAATTACGGTTTTTTCATTCGTTGAGAAGAAAAATGCAATTTTTTTTTCAGCTTGACATTACACAATATTCGCACCACAGTGAGAAGAAATATTTCTACCAATGTGAATCCGCTCTGCTTCAGAGCCACTGCTGCACTATTGTGAGTCTTGTCTTGTCAAATTCTTCACTGTTCGTCCATTACCGACTTAGAATTTGTTTCAGAAAAAAGAAATTTCTTTTTTCACAAATACTTCAAAAGTATACTCGGCGAGCCTCGGGCCAGCAGACGACAGGGCTGTCAATGTACTTGTCCCGAGACTCTACCGAGTCTCTTGATTTGGCTACTATCTATGCGATTTTATTCGATTCAACGGTCATTGAAATTTCGTCGATTCAATGTCTCATTTTTTTGAGAACAGTGCGGAGCCTTTGAAAAAGAAGAGACGGTTGGATCCGGCGATCATAAGAGCAAGAGAGGAGCGAAGGAAAAGGAAACTCGAGAAAGCGATCAGACGCCTAGAAAAGAATGCCAAACAATTGAAACCCATAGCTGATTTGGAAATTCCTTTCAAATTGATTGACGAAAGAGCGTGAGTACTTCTGATTCGGAGTTATATCAAAACTCTACAAGCCTGGAATAATCAGCCAATCCCGAGTATGGATACGCCAAACGTCTTGACTTTTTTTAAAATACTCGGTGTCAAAGAACTGCTGCGTCTCTCGATATTTGCATTTTTCAATTTCTATTCGTTACCATAATGTTTAGTCTTGATTGCACAAACGTTCTATAACTGTCATGTCAATTTACTCAAACGTTGACTGACTCAATCCAGCACAAGAATACGGAACCTGCCGCCGGTGTCGCAGGCTGTGCAAGAAGATAGAATCCTCACAGGGAAGGAATGGACTAGATACAAATTGAAACAACGCATGGCCGACCTTCAAATGCTGGATACCATAAGTTTGTCTCAACAAAAAGCTCTGGATGAACTCAGAGCCGAATCTGAAGAACTTTACATGCAAGCAATACAGGTAAAAACACTAAAGCGGTTGCACTTTACGACGATCTTTAGAAAATCTTTTACTCAATTTTAAATTAATCATTTTTCAGGTTGATAATGCCATGGTGCCGTTAACGATCGTGGGCCCGAAAAATACTCCCTCAATAATGCATTACGACAGTCCGGATGGTGAATACGTAGACGTAACAAAGAAATTCGAAGGAGAATAACGAGGTGGGAACAAATAGAAAAAAAATAAACGAAGAATTCGATCGTTCATTTTTTGGAGCTGGTCAGAATTTGTCAAATAAACAAAATCTTTACAAACTTCTGTAATTTTCCCATCGACCTGAACTCGTTCCAAATACCTATGAGATATCAGCCAATATTTTTGAATGTCGTTGCGATTCATCATCAATGAAGATACTGATTGAAAGCTCCAACAGTTTTCGTACATTCGTTATATTTCGGGTAAAAAAAAACAGCAGCGATACATTATATACAAATAGTAACGAAATACAGCAACGCATACAAATCGATCACGATTTCTGTGACAAGAATGAGAACAACAATAGAAAATTGAAAAATAAAATCTACCTGTCTATTCATGCGTAAAAATAGTCGATTCGTACGATGATTGACAACTTATCACAGTAACGTAAAACTATCGGAATAAACCTTCCACATTAGAAATACCATTCGAAGGTTGTACGAAAAAAAAACGGTTTTTTTCTCCAAAAAAATGTTCTCATTGTTTCGAGACATTTGTGCGAATGAATATTTTCGCATTCGCGTTTCAGAATTTTCTTTCTTCACGCTCCGTTCCAGAAATTTCTCAAAGACATTTTATCTCCAAATAAAAACTTTTCCATTTCAGCATTTAGCGAGTTGAAATAAAGGCTGTAAACCTTCAGTCCCTTTTGAAACGTTAAAAACACTGGGTCCCAACATATTGAACACCATTTCTTTCATTCGCTGATCAATCTATTGTTTTTTAAGAATTTGAAGAAAACTCTGTCCGCGACGAGCAACGGAATACAAATAAATGTAAAGAAAACCATCGAATTATCCGTTGAACACGTTTTTCATCGTTTCTTTGTGCTAACGTTGCTGCGTAGAATGTTCGTTGCATTGCAAGGTAAAAAGCAGAATTTGATTGCCTAGTGAACGAATATTAAAGAAACACCATCGAGTGCTGAAAATCTAATGAGAAAAACTTGGCTCGCAAATGTCAATAAAATATCTTTGGAAACGGAGCTCCGAGGAGAGATGAGAAAGAATTTGCAAAACGGAATAAAATACTTAGTCGAATTTCAATTCTCTTTTGCACATCGGACACTTGTCGCTCGTTTTCAGACACTGTCGCAGACAGTCAGCGTGAAAGAGATGATGACAAGGCGTGACGCGTGCTTTTTTCATGGCAAACAGACAAACGGCGCAAACGTCGTCGAATTTTTCAATTTCGTCCGACGTCGCTTTTCTGTAACGGTTTAAAATTCGACGCTCAGCTTGAAGCGCAGCGCCGGAGTTCAACATCAGCTCTTTTCCTCGAAGATAAACATTGAAATATGCCGCCACTAACAGCAATTCCCAATTGGCAGTCGGAACAAGAAGTATTGTGAATAATCCGGACATGAAAATCGTAAATACTCGGAGTATCACCGGAGCGTAGAGATTTTCCAAACTCTCGAGACTCTCCAGTTGCATGAATGATAAGATATGAGGAAACATTTCCACAAATACTTTCTCCGTTGCCGAGTAATACGACCAGGTTACAATTGTGTAGAGAGTCGATGGTCTGAAATATTGAAAGAAAAAAAAAAAAAAACAAACGTTAAATTAGAAATAAACGCCGTTTATTTTTCGTGATCGATTGTTTTCATGAAATTTCAATTATTCTGATAATTCAAGTGAATGATTGTTGCACGTGTTTACTCGTTTCGTAGATACTTTAATGAACTCTGATAAAAATGTAATAACGCTATTTTGAAATTCCGCGTAAGATTAACGTTCGGTGCTTTTATATTTATTGTTTGACCCGGTTAGCAAATCGTTTTTGCTCTTTCTCGAATCGCAGACTCTTCATTGGTAAATATACGAATTTTATTCGCTGCAATTGCAATTTGGTAGGATGGAAAAATTATAATAATACAGCGGGGAGCAATATTTTCAGAATTTTTTTACTTTCCGCTTGTATTATTTGCCTGATCAATGAAGAATTCCCATTTTTTCTTGTTCAGCGAAACTTTCAAAACTCCGTAAACTAAGCAAACACGAAATATGATTTCGGGACGAAATATATTTCACGGTTTCATTTTGTCTGAAATTATTTAAATGCACCGTTGCGGAGTGTCTGATAAAATATCCCAAACGTTTTACAACCTCTTGATTTTCTCCCTGTTCGAAGAGGAACTAAAAAATCAATCAACCATTATTATATTTGTCCCTAATCAGGCTGCTAGCTAGATTGTTGCCAACTCAAAAACATTGGAGCTCGACTAATCTGTTTATGGTTTCTCAAATCTTAACTAATATTATAAATGCGAAAGTGTGTTTGTTTGTTCTTACTTCACGCCCTGATAAACCAACCAAACGACTCGATTTTCGGCATGGAAATAATTAAAAAGAAGGAGAGTTCCGATAGGAGATTTACGGGAATATTCGTATTTTTACATTAAAAAAGTAATTTTACATTAAAAGCTAGTAATATATAGTTTAAAGTTCAGTAGTAAAAATTGACAATTTTCACGAGAGTCGAGTATATTTGCCCGTATAATCTGGATCTTAGAGAAGTTCAAGACTCCGATTTTCTTCACGTTTCTTAACTTCCGACAGAAATAAAAAAACGATAAGAAGAAAAACGTATCGCTGTTTGCTGTACTTCAATTCGAATACGACGAAAAAAAGATAAATAAAAGTGCATTATGCGCGCAATTCGTTCGAGATTAAAAAATGATCTCTCAATGAGTACCCAATGAGCGATCGAAAAATTCGATCGCTTCGAAAAATTTATTTGATCACATCCACACAGGAAACATTGCTGGTAATGCTAAAAGCAAAAAACGGTTGAAACGTACTTGTAATTCTGCAGCCCTTGTTCGAGTCCAAATACGAGGAGCATGAAGGTGAGGGTGACAGCAAAAGTGACAGCTTTGGTCCATTCGAGTACGATTTTGGTGGCGGACATTGCGAGATGTTTGATCTGCGATCTCTCGGTCAAGGTCACGTACGGGGACCAATCCTCTTTCTCGATAAGTTCTTTGATGTAACTGACGCAGTATGCGATTACGTTGTAAAACATGAGAGTGTACAGGCACGTGATCCGTTGTTGCGGTACGAGAAATTTGTCAGCGAGGACGAAAAAAACTATTTGATTAGCCATTATCGAGATGTTCTTCATTTTGAGGAAAGCATTTTCGGCACGATCGAACGGTCGGTAGACTCGTTTCAATATTCGGCTCGAGGGAACCCAAGCTTTTTTCGCGACAGCTTAAACGAGAAAACAACATTTCACCATCGATTACACGATCAGTCAGTCATTTGTGCATCCACCACATTCATAGCTTTATAAATAAACCATAAAATTATTCATAAACACCACGTGTTTCATATTATTTACAGCAAAGAGTGGAAAAAAGCCTGAATTACACCGAAAAATGCTCTTCGAAGCATCCACGTTAATCAGCGTATCATTTAATTACTCGTCAATATTTTCAGCGATCGCACTATCCATGAGAGAACTTCCAAAAAACTTCGGAATAACAGGAAAATCTCGATAAACGATCTAATTCAATTTTCTCACTTTTCTCTACATCGAATTTGTTGTTCTCAATAATTGACGCGAACCGTTCAACGAATAGTAATGAAACTGAGACGAAATTATTATCGACTTAGTCGCGGGGGCAGAAAAAAGAAGCTTCTCGTTCATTGAAGCGTCACAGAATGGAGGGATATATCCGAGACGTTAATTGAGAATAATGTAATCTATTTATGTCGAGGTGTTTGAAGCATTTATTTTTCGTGCAGATAGGACGGTGAGGAGCCGATAGCATTAGCATATTAATCGACGTCAGTCTGTGCATGACGAGGTCGGGCGTTTTTCATGGAAAGAGAAGATCGACAGGTGGCTGTGAGGCAAAAATTGGAGGGGTTTTTCGCATCCGAATCGATACATGTATATTAATTCTTCGTTAATAAACATGCCACGGGGGTATAAAACATCAGGACATTTTCCACGAAAGCACATTCCACTGTCGTCAAGCCCGCAAGACTCCTCGAAGCCACAGCATCGAGCCGAGCCGAGCCTCACCATCCGCTCTCGAGTTCGAATCTAGCTTCTTGAAAAAAGCGATTTACCACCGGACAATCAGGTGAGAATTCATCTTTTTAAAGGCTACTTTTTCACTCGAGTTTTACCGGGTCGAAGGATTTCAAAGGGCCGATTAAATAGGTTTTTAAATAGGTTTAGCCATTTTTTAAAACTCTTTTCAATGGGATTTTTCATTTGGCCTGAAAAAGCGAATTGTTGTAAGCAATTCTTCACGAAGGAATCGAAACGAAAGGCTGACGAATTTCCCTTCAAATTTCAACCTACTTCGGTCGAAATATCGAGCACTAGTTTAGTCGGGCACTCCGCTTGGAATATTCATCGATATTGTGGACAAATTTCGTGTGAAAATCCCCGTCCTCAAAAGGTTAATGAGAGTCGCACAAAAATCGTAATAAACGTACCTTTTATCGCTTCGGACAACGTTTTGAGTGCGGATACAGGATATCTGTAGTTCGCGCTGAGTACGACGGGTAAAACGAGGACGGAGTAGAGGGTCGGTGCAGGCGGTGGCAACAAGGGCAAAGGTCCTCGTGGACAGTAGGGCAGCAAGAGCACAGCGCTCAGGAGGCAGACGCTTTGAGCGGTACGTTCTTTGTCTATTGTCAAGGAGTTTGCTCTAATACGACTCCGGACCCTGGTTATCATGCCCATTTTTCTTCCTTAGTACTGAAACGATAAGAGAACTGAAGAAAATCTTTGTGGATTACGAATTTATTGGGAGAAAAAAATTAGTCCATTCTTTTCAATCGAATTGTCATCGTAAAGGTTGATGCGAACGGGAAAAGTACTGCGAAAGTCGCTTCTCCATCGGGAACCATAAATACTTGAAAAAATGTCAAGTGCCAAATTCGAGCCACTCGAATTTCTGTATACTTTCGAATGCGCAACACAAAAGTAAAAAGTTTTGTTATTGACTTTGAATTTCGTTCGAGCGTAGAGCTTATTTTTGTTGAAAGAGATTCGATTTCGATCGAATAACGCGAGGATGATTCGATGTACACAAAAAGCCCGAAAATCGCGTTTTCATCCTATAAAATGTGCGTTGAATACGAAACTGTCGATCGTCATCTCGACCCAGCGCCTTATCCGAGAACAAAGTCTTGAAAGTCCGGGTGGAAAACTCTGCCAAACAAAACTTGCCGATCTCGCATCAAATCAAGTGGATGTTTATTTGGCGAAATCCTCTGAATATCGAGCATTATAGAAATAATCAAACAAATCGCCTTCAGAATCGCTTGTTTCTTTGTTCTCGGGGCATTCAAGTCTCCCGAAACTCGGAAGCAATTCCGGCACTCTTTATAAACTGAAGCTTCGTAAACAAACGTGGCAGGATTGCCAAGAGATTTTGCGGCGAGCTTTTTCATGACGTTTCGCGGAGAGACGATAGATGAGAATTCGAATTTTACATTTCCACACATTTTTATTCAATAGCGCGCTATTTTCATTTTTTTACAAACGTTTTTATACAGTTTCGGGTGTTTACTTTATCGCTTTTTGGTTTAGGCGAACCGTGAATCAGTAGACCGGTAAATAGCATTGTTGTCATTGTGTTTTCTCAACGATGCCAAAAAATTGTTTCCCAGAATGAAAGATCGGAGGTGGCTTTAGGTACCGCATGACAAAAACGAAGCTCGGCAAAGCAGGGTTCAAGGCTCTCGCGTCGTGACGGAAATCATGAAAAATGTTGATTCATGAGATTAAAAAAATCTCTTCGCAAGCGTTCGATCTTTTCCAAATCCCCGGCAGAAATTTCGTGCAGCCGGTTTAGTGCGATTGGCACCGGTCAGCTTTCTCCGGAGATGCAACCGTCCCGGTGCCAAATTCTGACTCATTTTTATACCTTCTACGAGTTTCTCTCTCTCTCGCGGAATTCTCACATTCATCGCGAACTGGGTACAGCCTCGTTTTTGCTCGTGTCTTTCAACAAATATAGCCAACGCACGTTCCACGCTCATCTCCTATTTCGTAGCGCGCAATAATCTTAGCACGTGGCTTTTTCTAACGAATAAAAAGTTTTTCTCAATTCCGCGCAACCGATCAGTCAAATTGGCAATAAATTAGAATTCGCGACTTTCGAAATCCGCAAGTGTTTTGTATTTCTAACAAAATTCACAAATTTATGATCAGTTTTTATCTTTTGACGAGTCGTTATTGAAAACATGACTAAAAAATTGCTCAATAAATCGAAACTTTTGATTGAACTTTCGAAAACGAGAACTCACTGCTTCCAAAATGGCGGGGTTTCTCTTCTGCAACCACACTTATCAAATCACTTGATCGCGATTAAACCCCAAAAAGATCAATGACGAATGGGCGCTCAAAAATTTTCCTTCTCCGGTACGATTCTTTGTAACGAATGCTCCTATCGTGCTTTGGGGAGCTGAGGAGCGATTAATTGAGGTGTAAAAATGACGGTCGATCCGAGAGGTTCGATTACTGGCAAGAAACTGACTGACGTGGAGCTTTTAAATCGTTTCGTGATTTTGTTTTTGAAAATATCGTCAGAGGGCACAGCAGAGGCGAGCATTTGATATATCCGAAGGCTGTAGACTCCTCGCGATTCGGCGAAACAAAGTCGACGCCAGATTTGCCTTCTTCTCTCGACGAATAACGCCCGCGACGTCGACGCCGTCGTCGTCGTCGTCGGCGGCGGCGGCGGCGATTCTACGTCGAGCCACAGAAGCAAAACACAGCTTCACAGTATTTTTAGAACCTCAGGAGCCACCGATTCACAGTGCTTAACGAGTTCGGTCATTGGCAGCTTTGATCAGGCGCATGAACGACTCGTTGGCGAAGAGTCCAAAGACTCTTCGCCGTCTGTTCGAAGCTCCGTTCTCGGAGGCTTGGTCACCGGAAAAGAGCGAAATTTAACCGCGAGACTCGCGTGCCATGGCGCGATTGAATTCACCAGATGAAGGTCGAAAATTTCGATCGGACGAATCAACGATTCGTTTCGTTGCAGTGTTTTCCACTTTTGTTGACTGAAGCATGTCGAAGGGAGCATAAAATTCGTCGCAAAATTATGCAGAACCGAAAGAGCTTTGCGGGAACGTCCAGAACTATAATTGAGCGAATTCGATTGTTTCGTCGTAAATGCTTTAAACTCGCAACTGCCGACGAATTTCCGGTCTTCCGTCCGACATAATCCGATCGATGCGACTGCCAATGACTGTGCACCTTTGCGTTTGTTTTTGTGTTGACTGGCGCCAGAAGATCCCTCGTGGTCCATTTTTGCACGAGCTTTTCCGGCCACGAGGTATGTGTCGCGTAGACGTTCGGGATGGGTGTGGCTTCGAGACCGATCTCGTGGTCAACGTGTCAGTCTCCCACACAATTTTCCTTTTCACTCGAGCTCCGCTTTTTCATTCATCCGTAGATTCGTTCATGCGAGCCTCCCCCGCACAAAAGTCGACAAGCTTCTCCGGAAGTTGGGACTAAATTCAGGAGATATTTCCTCTCGTTATTCGTCGGAAACGCAAATTCGTTAGAGAATTAAATATCCAATCTAAATTCGAGCTCTTCATTCACATACCCACGCTGCGCGAGTGAATGATCTTTTCGAACTTCTCTTTTATGCTGGATTCGCTTCGCAGTGCTTTATTATATTTTTGTCATCTAATAAAATCGTAGATTCGTCACTATTGTTTTGAATCTTTCGAAAGTTTTGAAAAAACAACAAGTTTTTGTTTGTTTTACTCGCTGATCTCTCGGGCTGACGAACGAGTCGTTGGCTTCATCGAAATTGTTTTTCGTCCCGAAAAATGAGGTGTCGAAAGACCCGACACGAGGAGTCAACGTCGCCTTAATTTCATTTGTTTCGAGCAATATCTTTACACTTAACGATTGGGTCAGGGGTCATTGTGAGCTAAACAGAGTTCAAGCAATGCGTTACGAGTGATTGCAACGCTACTATAAATACCACGGATTCGAATGTTAAACAATTTCGAGCGCGTCCGATAAGAACGCGATTTATCACCTCATGAAAAATGTCTCACGTTTTTTTCGTCTCTCCCTGCTCTTTCTCTTTCCCCAATTATCTTCGTTTGAGGTATAAAAACTCGGAATATTTTCCTCATTACTCGTGGAATCGTTGAAACAATTGTTTCGACCATGGTCAGTTGATTAGATTGCGGTTCACTCGTTTTCACTGTTCATTCAGCAGGAATCCTCTTCGTTTGTAGTTCTCGCGATCGTTCATTTTTTCTCGTTGCCAATATTTTATTCAACGAACGCGCTAGACAAATATAGCTTTACTCATAATCGATTTCATTTCCGCAGTATCGAATGGACCTTGTTCCTGATAAGGCGCAAAAAATATTCATCAGAATTGGTAAAAATCGAGATGAATCAACACTCATGATTGTCTTTTAATCAACTGGACTGCTAGTGGACTCTGTCTACGATTTATTTCTTTTCTGGCCACGATTATTCAACACTTCGATGCTCCTGGATTCGCGATTTAATTCTTTCATTCAGACGTAAAATGACGATAAATTTTGGTTTCGATATCAAATTGATGTTAGAAACGTTTGTAACGAGGGAGTTTTCATCCAAAATTTTTTCTTTTCTTTCCTTAGATCAAAATGTTCCTATTCAAGCACTTATGGAGTGTGAACCGATGCCGGAAGTTCGAACCCGTTTTCCTGCACTTTAATTCCGCGTTTCGCGGTTCGGCTCCGAAATTTTATTTCCAGAAACTCGATCCGTTTTCCAATTCGTTTGATAAAATCGTCAAGATTTTAGCAAAAACGAGGTTTCTTTCGTAACACAGCCGAGAGTGGGAGATTTGATGTTTCAGGGAAAGATTTGTTGTGGGAGCAAACATGCGCGACACATATTCGTTTGACTCGTGGGTCGACTCGGACGTGAACATTATCTCGCAGTCCTGAACCACGATCTCGTATCATTTTTGTTGTTCTTTTAAATCTTGAACAACTAATTTTCGAACTAATTATAAAATAAAAATCGAATGAACGTTCGAGCAGATTCGAGTTGAAATTCCGTGAAAATTTCATTTCACAAAAATGTACGAAAAACTTGAGCGTGACTGTGATTGCTGAAGTGCCAAAACAGAATCGACTATCGCTGCGCCCGATTAAATAGTCAATTTGGTCAATCGATCGTGTACGCTGAGACATGATTCTAGTGACAGAAGTGAAATCTGTCCCAGGCCGCTCCTCGTCTTCCATTCCACGTTCAATTAGGTAATTGAAAGTTGAGGATTCACTTGAGTCCGCTTCGTCATAATTCGTGTGCGCTCATTCAGTTTTCGAATCAGAATTCATTTCCGTGAGTGAAGTACCGCGAGAATGAATCCGCCTTTTACCGAGCAATGTGTAAAAAACGCTGACTCCGTGCGACAAACTTTTTTGACTTCACTGAATGATAAAGTGTGCTGGTCACGGGACGGCAAATTTCGATGAAGGATTTTGGTCGAGGATATCTTCATGGGACTGTTCCCCTCGAGTTTTCATTGAAATCACCCGACGCCTGGTAGTAGCGCGTGCATCGAAGTCTCTGGCTTCGAACATACCTCCTGATGACATTCCCCCGGTCCCCAAATCGCATTTTTCTGTGTTACGATTTGTCGGAAGATTATAAAGAGACGACATTTCGGTTATTATTTCGTCCGCAGCCACGTCGTTAAAATCTAATTAAATTACTGGCAGGGTGCATCGATCGCGTCGTAATTTCCGTTGATGCATGAATCTCTTCGATTTTTTAATTCTATTTCCTTTTCCTCAACTCTATTGAGTCGCGGATTCGTCGAACGATCCCGTCTTCGAATTCCGTTAACGACCGCGCGGAAATTCATTGATGAAAATTTTGGGCTTGTTGAAATTGGGTTCATTGTTACATCGCAATCAACCGATAGCCAACTTTTTCTTTTCGCGTATGGAGCAACTATGGTGCGGGGAATGAATTTATCAATGACTGTCCCCATGCGTTCGCAGTTAATAGCGAGATAAGGATGCACCCTCCGGTTGGTCGTTGTACTTGAGATAAATTAATGTTTGTTAATCAAGTTTACTTTGCATAAAAAAAAAAAAAAATTGCAGCGGGTCAGCAAAAATGATGGATCGGAGTGTTTGGATTCTCTCTCATCCGTTCCATGGTTCAGTTCGATTTTTATAGAAAAAGCTGTAAAATATTTGTCTTTTCTATTGTTATTTCGCAGATTTCCAAGCCGAGATGCTCGCCTTCCAAAGCTTTACCTTGACCGTTTTGCTCGTTGCCATCCTACCCATGTAAGTTGATCGTTGTCCGATGATTAACTTCCAGATTTTTGCAATAAACTTTCTCCAACGATTTCTTCCCTCAGATGCTTGTCTCATCCATCGATTCGCACCCGGGAATCCGAAAGACGCGAGTGTCAAGGGTGTGGTCGTGACTGCAACAAGTGTGTCTACGGAGTCGCTATATCGCCACTTTGCGGAGTGCTGGAATGTCGCAAAGTTCGTATTTTTTTGACTCATTTTAGCGAAAGAAGTTCCTCATATTGAGACCAATTCATATCTTCATTCCTATTTTTATTTCTGCATCAAGTCACGCACTGATGTTTATTAATCAAATGGACCGAGGCGATACGTTCTTGCAATGTTTTCAATCGAATCGACGATTTGCCAGTGCTTTCATTCATCCGGTTTGGTGATCGAGGCAGTCTAATCGGTAAAATACTTATTGAAGGGACCAAACGAGCGTTGCGGGGGTCATAACAACGTCAAAGGCGTCTGTGGCGAAGGGATGCTCTGTCAATGCGAGAAGTGCACCGGTTGCAGCATCGACACATTGAAGTGTTCGGACCAATCGTTGGACGAGCCTTGTCGTCCGAGCGATAGCAACATGAGCGGATACTGGGATCCTCTGCGCAACAACTGGTTCACTCTCGTCAAGTAAACATCGATAAAGAAGAAACTAATAAGCTACAACGAATAACGCATTTGGACCACACAAATAGAATCGAGGCAGTTTATCACCGATACAAAAAGCTACATTTCTCATTACGAAAATCTGGTGGGGAAAATAAACTCTGGAAAAAAGAAATCTTCATTGAAGCCGAGTCTCCAGTGGGGGCGTCATTTTTCACTGGATTTTCATTTTTTCATGCTGGCTGTTGCGACGAATTTCATGTGATTTTTCATTAGTTTAAAGCATTGTTAATTATATAAGAATTAACGTCGATCAGGGAAATGAAAAATCGTCACATCCCACCACTATGATATTTGAAGAGTTGCGGAGTTAAATTCAGTATTTATAGCTCGACAAATTGATCACCAGATTCTGTCTGGACGAGCCCGGCTGCTTTGTTACGCTAGTCACGCCGATCGCGAGCGAAAATTCCAACATTGCAATCGTGTGCGTACAGCTGATTTGTTGTTTAGTCATTCCGATTAATTTTATCAAATATTTTTTTCATTCTGCTTTTTTTGTATGTTATTCTCATATTGTGATATGAACTTTATTTGATTATTGTTAAACGATTATTGCATCGTGAAGATCGTAGGAAATTTACGGTTCTTACTTTGGCATCAATTCGATCGTCCAGATGTGGAAATGTCTAAGAAAAATGAAAATGAACGTGAGGATGCGACGAACGAGTGCATATTCGTACGACTGATGAGAATTCCATTCACGCATTTACTTGTATAGTGTCAATTCTCTTTTTTTCTGCTTCCTATTGAGGATTTTCAACAATAAATAATGATACTTCGGTAACTAACGTTTTCTCCCTTCCGCCTCTCGATCCACAATCCATATTTGCTGCAGTCAGCATCATTGTCACACCCCAAAATGGGAACTAACATTATTTTTAGCTGTCACCTTGTTTTGTTTTTTAACTGGAATACGTTTTTACGAAATGCTGTTACGTCTCACAATCAGTGGAAGATATTGAAACCCCTAAGAAACAAAAAGGTTGGGACAAGTACAACGATGGTCCATTGTTTCTAAATGACGTAGAAAAAAAATTCAAAACCAGGAAAAAAATTCTATAGAAATAAAAAACCAAAAATAAAAAACAATCGATAATTGAAATAATAGGGAACGCAACGCGGTATTGACTCTTCTTTCGGCTCAAGACACTCAAGTCTTTTACCCAGGGACGAGAACCACGTCTTTTGAGTATGGGAGTACAAGAATGATTTTCGTTTCCTTAGAATAGCTCCTTCGAAGATGGCTTACAATATTGATTACAATATGTTCGATTATAATTACTTTTAATATAATTGGATTATTAAGGAAGTTCACGCGAATTTAATGAAAATCGAAAATTCCAACTTTGAGAGTTGAAATTTGGAAATATGCTAGAAATCTACGCGGTTCATATATTCCCGGAATTATTATACCATCTACTGTATCGTTGTCGAAAAAACAATTAACGAAAATCACATTTTTTGAGGGGTTATACACAGGCTTCTATGACAGGCCCTGCGCGACGATTTTGATTTAATAAAATAGGAGCCTCCCAACTTTAAGAGGATGGATCAGTCGGTATATCGCAACCGTGAGTGCGAGAGAGATAGCTGCAAATTTCGAAATCAAAATTCTTTGACACAGTTTGACCGATTAAAAAACGGCTCTGTCAGTCGATTTTTGCCATCGTTCTGCGTAGGCTGACAAAGCCTTTTTTTAATCGGTCAAACCGTGTCAGAGAATTTCAATTTCAAAAATTCCAAGTGAGGTTAGTCGACTGATCCATAGTCTTAAAGAGCCAAAAACGAAAATAAGAAAATAGAATGTTTTTAGATATCTATGATGTCTTGAAAAAGCCTTGTTACCCGTGAAAATCACTTGCGAATGAAAAAAGAAAAACACTTATTTGAGTAATAACGATATAAACGATGGAAGGTTTGCCAACACCATGAGCCAGATGGTTTATAACATAGATATGCATACGTATATGAATAAAAAATGACTGTTATATTAAAAATTTATCAATCTCAACAAATAAGTTGAACATAATTTTAATAATTGCGAGAATAAATTATAATCGTTTCTTTGATCATGAAAAGAGCAAAAAAGTTCAATTGCTTTTTCGAATCACAAGTAACGTATGACTTTCCTTAAATAGATTTTGCAGTTTGATCAAAAACAATGAAAAGTAAATTCGTAGTGTTTGGTTACTGAGTTATAAATTTGCGATTCCTACTTGAAATTTTTCCAAGTTCGGATTGATACGAGATATTTAGCAGATAATTGGACAAAGTCCTTTTCTGTAAAGATTTGCGAATTAACTGAGCGTAACGTCGACATGCGAAAATTTAAGTATGACAATGAATTGACATTGGCAGAAGACGACGGAAAAGACCATCGGGGCGTCTTTTAACCCAATTTAAATAGACTTTACCCCATCGAGTCGTTCCTCCCTTCCATGGGAGGATTTCAGGCTGGTCTATGGCACGCCTCGCCTGAGCCAAATCAATCCCCATTAATTATATTATAAAATTTTAGTCCATTGGCCAACCACAAAATTTAAGATCTGCACTCCCTTTATTCGGAAATAAAGAGGGCTTTGACTGTACAGATATATTGTCATGCAGCGTGAATCATACCTACGGTATGCCTTTGTCTTGCAGTGCTCGTAATGTTTCTTTCTAATATTGCATTATATTGGAAAGGCTCGAGCCACCTGGATACATCCATTGTAAATAAGCGTTTGCTGTCAACGAATTCATCTTTTTATTTAATCGAGAGTCACTCGATACTTATTTTTCATGTTCGAAGAATTTTAGCGTACTATTTTAGCATCCTCTCTTATTTATAGATAGATTTTATTTTCAATATCACTTCTGTTTCAGCGGAGCCTTATTTTGAGTTTACTGATTCCAGCATGTGCGGCCTGTTTTGTCGTTTGTTAATATCAATTCGTAACAAATGGTCACTCGAAAAATTGATTTTTAGATCCAATTCCGAGAAGCAAAGTTCGAGTTTAAATCGCAGTTTAATGAAAAATCGAATGTCTTCGTGCTGCTTCCACAAAAATGGTTGGAATTCAGTTTTTATTTCGAGTTGAAACTCCAGCGGAAGAGTCAATGCTCGCAGGATGGAAATTTGCCAGAAAAAAAATACTTTTCGTATCCGTTCTTTTGGATGACTTTGGATTCTCTGGTTATTCGTAATCGTGGATTGGCGCAGAGACTGAAGAGCTTTCTGTGTTATCTGAAGAGGATAGCCTCTGCAGAACGATAGTTCAGCTTTAATATCTACTTTACCCGAAACAGTCGGGAATTTATCGATCGAACGCGGGTAAATAACGCGCGGTGAAGCGATTTATTCTGATATTTGTACAAAAGTGTCAAGACTCAGTTTAATTTTGAGCTTTCTTTGCTTTCGTGCCTGTTTTTCATCGTCCTTTATATTTGAACTTTATCCCATGTACTTCGGAAAATAAATGATTTTTTGTCGTTCCCTCACTCGGATCATATCACCTTTCAATAATAAATGTCACCGTTCAATTTACTCTGAAAACGTCGGGACGAAAAAAATGGTCGGGTTCAGAAGAGAAATCAAGCGAAACATTATTTTTCATGAAATCTTCATTCATACATAATTATGTACAAAAAATTGTTGAATCGGAATTTTCGGTTGACATTTTCGTGGGAATAAATGCCGGAGCGAGGTGGGACGAAACGAAGCGAAGAGCAAGGAAAGAAATTGGAATAATAACATTATTTTTTGTGTATTAAAATAAAAGAAATTGTTGGGTGTACGGGAATCGCGGGAAAGAAAACGAATTACTATGTAAAGTTTATTTGACACGCACGCGAAGAGTAGCGTGAGCAATGACAGTGAAAATGGTTTTGTTATAAAGTTGAATCGTCATTTGTTAATTCTCTATTGTATCGTCGTTGATCGAGGTTTTTCGAGGATCGAGAAAGTCTGTTTCTTATCTATCTTTTCTTTTGCAAATACATCGATGATTTATGTTGATCGAAATACTCGATGGACCGTCTGCTGGCAAAGACGGATGCCAAAGAAAATCTTATTGCTCAACGAGCACGTCCAATCTGGATCAATGCCATCGACATTGAAACTTCCGACGACGTTCATGTACGAATTTTTCGGTGTCTCAGCCACAATCAGAGAAGACGAGACTGCAAGAAACAATTGTGCATCGTTAGTTTCCACTCCTTAATAACGGTAAAATGGACAATTCAGCTTTTATTGGTCACAATTTTTGCTTCCGCGATGAAACTTCAAACTATCGTTTCATCCATGCTTTTAGCTTTTTCATTTTTTTCATAAGTCTCTGATTTTTTTTCAGTTTGACTGAGGACACCCAACTTTATTTTTTTCACCATTTTAGATGATTTATCGAAAGTCATTCGAATCTGAATAATTGAATGCAGGAAGAAAGAATTGTAATTTAAACAAAGAATTGTAAGAATAATTCATTGATTTTTATGTACTCATTTTATGCTGTACTTTCAATCCCACCCTCTCCATTCATTGAGAAATTCCATTATTCTATTATTAAGATGAATGTTTACAGCATAATTCTGAAGCGTAGTACAAAATTAGCGGCGGTAAACAAGTAAGTGTATATCGTCGGATCATTTTTCGAATGCAGTGACCACTTGAAATATCAGACGTATGTAAACAGGGCAGAAATCCTTACGTGTTTTGCATGAAAAGCAAGATGCGTAATGCGAGATCTTTAAGGAGGTCGCGAGAGGTCGCAAAGAGGATTTCTTCAAATCGTAAGCTGAGGATCGATGAAGACAATATCGCAAAACAGATCAAACTTATTTGACACTCGTTCAATACCGGGACGTCGACACTTTGTTCACACGAAATATTTTTGAAAAGTTTTATAGTCTCATGACGGAGCAACAGTTTTGAAAAATGTCCTCGCACCGAAACAATCGATAAACGATGATTTTCATTTGAAGGTCGATTCTCCTTCGCGCGAATCTGGTATTCTCGAATTCTTATTTTTCCTCTCGAGAAGCATTGAATCGATGGCACATGAAAAGTGTTCTCCATCAGCAGCCACAATCCGTTTATCAATAAATATGCATCAACTTAGCGAATAATTCGATAAAAAATCGTATCAAGATCATAAATATTTACACCGTTTTCCAAAGATCTAATTTGGCAACTTTCGAACTCATTTTTTTCACGTATTGAGGTCACGATGTCATCGAGGATTCTTATTTTCGGTGTTTCGTTCGTTCAATCTACAAAATTCTTCAAAGTCTTTTTCAAAGTCTGCTCTTAAGTTCTTATTGAATAAGCATAATTATCGTGATTCGTGAAAATGTTTAGAGTTATATGGGAAGTTTGGAGCGTTCCGTCCTAATCTCACTGGCCGTTTTGCTTGAGGGCCTTCCTCGTCCGGAAGCCTCGGAAACCAGCTTGGATCCTGGTCGCGGCAGCTTGGGCAACTTGTTGTCTTTTGCGAACAAGAAAGCCGCGGATTCCGGCCTGTATCTTCGTCGCTGATTTCTCTTCCAGCGAGGTTCTCCGGGTTTCTTGACCCACCAAACAGTTCGATTCGTTCGTTATATCCGACGACGAGATATCGCGGATGGGCTTTGTATCTTTGAGCTGCTTGCGGACTCGATAACCCCGGAAACCCGCCTGGATCTTCGTCGCTGCTGAATTTGCCTTCATCTCGTCCTCGATGAGATTTTCCGACATAGGAAATCGACTCTAGTTTTAAGTTCTCTCTTTACCCCGCGCTATTTTGTTCTTTCTTCGCCACTTCGTAATCAATTGATCGCTCGTTAAATTCGACCGCAATTCCGGTATATTACGATAAGAATTTTATTGTTTTTTCACCAAAATTCTTGCAATCCGAAACATTAGTGACGACGAGTTGAAAAAAAAACGAATTTTCACCCCCTTTTTTTAGACAACTGTCATAAATTGGTTGGTTATCATTCGTTAGATGGTTTATTCGGAAAGTTCGAAAAATGTTTCAAGTGTTTTTTCCTTTTATAATTTTTGTCTGGTTTTTCGTTTATAAAAAGTCCGTTTGTCTTCGAAGTTTAAATTCCTCCCGTTTCTTATGTTCCACCGACGATTGTCACATGAAACTCTCGCACTTTGCTCGAGTCGTGTTCGAAACGAGACTGGTTCAGGCGGCAGAGTACTCACTGGTTTTCTATCAGAGCTTGTCGAGATCAAATCGCGGGTCTCTGCGGCGCCTGCGCATTCCGTTTAGCTCTGTGTCAGAGATCTCTACCGCGCAATTTTATATTATCACAGTCGTGAGACTTCGAGTCGTCGTCGTCGTCGTCGTCGTTGGCCAATAATCCACGAGGATTGTCCCGATTTCCGTGATGATAATCTCGTGATGAATAAAAAACATAAACGTTTGAGCTCTCATAACAGGAACAAGATTTTTCAATTTTTTTTCTCACGGAATTGAAAACTGCACGGAAGATTTACACACAAAGAACTTGCGGGATCGGAACTCGGACGTGACCCAACAAATTTCTGGTATCCGCACAGAATCAACAATGCGATGAAAGAATAAAAATTCTTTCCCATTCGGTATTCCGAGCTACCCGGTTCGTTGGATCTCAATTTTCGTTTTCCACAATTTTCTTTTTGGTTTTTTAAGAATTTATTTCATCCACTCGCCGGTGTTGATCTTCTGATGTACTTGGATCGTTGATCTATCTGGGAAAAAGTAACCCGATCGAAGCGCGCGCGAGCAGCGAATAGCTAATGCGATCGCGATACCGATTCAGTCGAGACTCTTATTTCGTCATATACCCGTAACGTAATAATCGAGACGTCAAGAAAACGGACTCTTGAAAAAACGTTGCATTGGTCGGGATACAATAACGAATGTTCAATGACGCGAGCACAGTGTCTATTATTAGCATTACCATTTACGTCCGCGCGTATAACGCTATAATTAAAAGTAAAAGATAATGAAATGTATTTATACTGCCCTTGCGAATTGATTCTTTCATATGGAATATGCACGAGCGAATATAAATTCAAATGGCAACAGGATGAAGGTCGAGCTGGGAGAAATCGATGGATTAATATTTCAACAGATGGGAAAAAAAGGAAATTAGTTGGCAGAACTTTTCATGAAGAGAATATTAAAGGAAAAAATTTAAATGTCAGTTGCTCGAATAATTTCGTCTTCGTCGATGTATCAGAGTGTCTCCATGTTCGAAGGCTCTTTCCATGTACACCTTTGTTACATGTATCGGGCACGGTGACCGGTGACATTGGCGAATTTGGGCGTGCTGTTAGAAAAATCTTTGACAGAAGCCTCACTCGTTCGTCGGGAGAGCTGCGTCATCAAATTTTTATTTCCTGCCCATTTACGTGGGTACTTTTCGCGAGGCTATATGCGTTACTTGTCCATTGATATTTCGATCATTTGCATCATACGAAAATAGAGAATCAAAGTATCGATTTCGTCGTCATTTTTACTCGAAATATCGTATCATAAATCGAAAGAGTCGCCATTTGAAATGTTTAAAATGTTATAAAATAAAAAAAAGTTTGTTCGTTTGATGATCCGATCTTTCTTTGAATTGAGTGTGAACGACGTGAAGAAGCTTGTTTTACTTGGAGACAGTTCTCTGACTATCATAAAAAAAAGGACGTAAAGAAAACGTTATCGAAGTATTCAATCAATCCATATCGTCACGATAGTCTTCAGTTCTATTCATTCATTCCCTCTAAAGAATTGTAGTCATCAGGTATTCTAAACATCTTTTCGTTATCATTTGTACTTTTGTTGGATCAATATTACATCGTTTGTATGTGTGACAAACTCTATTCTCTATTCAGTTGATTGCTTGTGTTATTCTCTATTTCAATTAATCTTATAATGAATTTCCTCCTCAAACTTCTCAAATCAATTACCTCAACTCTATAGTGATATCTCATCAACAAGATCTTAAATTCTCATCATTGAGCAAGCACAGTACATCATCATCTCACACGAGTTTTGTGATGATTCTCTTCTCATGTGAGCTTAGTCTTGCTCCAGATCTGTGATATCTCATCAACAAGATCTTAAATTCTCATCATTGAGCAAGCACAGTACATCATCGTCTCACACGAGTTTTGTGATGATTCTCTTCTCATGTGAGCTTAGTCTTGCTCCAGATCAATTTCAGATAAATAATTTCCAATTTAATTACTGTAATCTCATTAATCTTTTATTTCATTTCAGAAGTCCAAAATCGCTTTGAACAAGAATGAGCTCATTTTAACATGAAAACAGGCGGGATTATATTTTTATGATTTTCTGATTGTTTGTAACGAATGAACCAGGGTGACACTTGTTTTTCTGTACATCGATTGATTCGTGATCTCAATTACGAACCCTATAAATTCATCAGCTCAATAGGCATAGATTGAGAGACATAAATGTATTTTTCTTCTCGATGTAAAAAGAAAACATTTTGTTCGTTGACTCGCTCGCGTGCCTCGACAAAAATACATTACGCGTGCTTGATTGTTGTCATTTGCTCGTTATTTCAATTTAGCTACGAGTTCTTTCCCACGCTTTAATTCTGACATAATGCGTTCATATTAAAAGAGACTTTATTCATTTTTTTTACCGCGGATGTCAAAAGATATGAATAAACGTGGCAGTGGTTTAAGGTGAGGCGTGTAAGAGTATAGGAAGGAAAAAGTCCAAGGGTACAAGGAAAGCAAATGTACAAGAAATGTGAGAAAGAAGAGGAAACTTTAGCACACATTTGCGAACCCAGCGAAATAAAAGCGGACACGAGGAAGGCAGAGGTAGAAGGACTAGAGAGATGGCTATAGAAAAAAATAGGAGAAGGAATGGAGGAGAAAATAAATAGAGTGCTAAAAGAAAAAAAATGAGCAAGGAGTTGTGTGAGTTTGTGAGAGGATATGAATGGATGATGAGGAAAAATGTAAGTGAAAATTATAATTGAAGAAAAGATACGGAATGGAAAAGAAAGATATCTAGTAAGTAAGCGAGGACTTTTATAAATGGGGGGGGGGGGGGGAGACTATGAAAAAATTCGTAAGGGTATACTTGGAAATAAACTATTACTACTACCAGTAAAGAGGCGTGGAAAATAAAATGTTACAGTGAACCAAAATAACGAGTCTTTTCGAAAGGAGTGAAAAAGCATTTCGATCATTGAACGAAACGGAAAGAAATTCGTACGATCAAACGAATGTTTTCTCTAAATATACATGAATCAGTATCGAAAACGATTTTATTATTAGATCGAATTGACAATTCAGAAGCCGTTAATCTTTGGTTCGAATCGGTACTGCTGGTTCCAATCATACGTACAAGGGTGTTTTCGTACCTCGTGATCTTTCGGGAATGGACGTCTGGCATTTGTTCCGATGATTTTCGTCGAGAGTTTACACACGCGTCTCGGGACAGGGACATTATATTTCTACGCACATGAAACCCATTACAGTAGTTGTTTTACGTCTCTATATAGGGAGTGTCCGTAAAGTCGCGAAAAAGATTTCGAGGGAAGATAATTCTTCATTATTGGATCGACCAGTGGCTAGATAATAAAAACTGATTTGAAAACTGTTTTGAATTAATCCTGAAATTGTAATGAACCAGTAGAATTTTTATTTTTATTTCATGTTAAGCCGAAAAGTGTCTTAAAAACTATTTTTTTTTATTTATAATTTGAATTTTCGCACGGAAACGCTGGTCGCCATGCTGTTTCGATTTGTGACGTCACTCCGTTAGTAAACAATACGACTGCGAAAGACCAATTAACAAGATTTGTAAAAATAATGATTTATAACGTATATCATTGGTGTCTTGTGTCTGAATGCAATAATACGAGTATAAAAACGCCACAAAAATTGTGGATTTATCGCCACCGTCGACGTATTTATCATTATTGATAGATTTGTACTTTTTACTTTCACAAAAACGGTCTCCCATGATGCGATTTTAATAAAATAAATGATAAAAGTCCAACGTGATGATAACCTGTAAAATTTCAAAATAACACAAAGCGCACGATAAAAATCTAGATTGTTTGCTATCGGAATGAAGTCACGTTGGAATTCAATGTGGCGGATGGCGTTTTAGACATTTGAAAAACACATGAAAAAGACGATTTTAAACTGTAGTCATAAAATTTATATTGCATTTTTATAAATCAGAGTCAGATCAAAAATCACGAGTCAGAGATGATACTGATGAAACTGCGATCGCGCCAGGACATCACTCAATTGCATATTAGCTGGCTTCGTCACATCAATTGCATTTCGAATATCACGAAGGTCGGTTCGATTGTTGGGTTGGTTTCGGTTAGATTTGGGTTTTGGTTCACAACGGCTTTTAATTTGGTTTGGATTTAGGTTTAAGGTTGGATTTGTATTCGGATTCGATCTGGGCTTAGATTGCTTTTGAGTCTCGGTTGAATTTTTGCTTCGCTTGGACTGTGGCACAGTGCGGTTAAGGTTGGATTTGGCTTTGAGCTGGGTTAACCGTAAACATTTGTTTCCGTTGTTGCATCCTCCAAGCAGCATTCATATTTCGGGTTTGAGGGTTTTCCCGCAACACCCGATATATCCGCAGAAATATCTACTCTCACATATATACATACGTGCACCCACGATTTTCGAGTATATTATGAGATACCCTCACGAATATCGTTGCGACGATGATATAGACGCGCGTGCCCACACACCACCCCTCTCCTGCTCGGTATCCTCGTTACATTATTAAGCGGCTAATAATAAAACGGGGCACTTTATCGTCATCGTCGTTGTTAAACCGATCGTCGCAGAGGCACAAATCGCAAGTCGCGATCAAGCCCTGCTCGTGTGAATATCCTTTGTAGCGTTGATTGCGTCCTCATCAATCTTCTTTGAAAATAAACCCAAATTCATAATGTACCGAGGAAGGACGTCATCGAATGACGTCAACGACGAAACGATTTATCCTCACTTTCAATAAAAGAGATATATTCAATGACGGATCAATTTCTATCGACGATATGAGAACGTGGCACATCTGAACGCGACGCTCACATAAAAATATCGTGATTGTTTAATGAATTCGTACACGGAGAGACTTTCGTACGATAAATTACTATTTTTTTATAGCAACGTCGGACCATTTCGATATTACAATAATAATAAAATCGATACAGAGTGTGTCAAATAATGCAAAAGTTTGGAGAACCATTAACGGACTTACCCGAAACTAAAATTTCATAAAATGCATAACATTTTTTTTTCGGTTCCAAACCATGTTCTGACCATAAATCATGGTAAATTGTTGAATTCCACGGTGACATCCCCAAAAAATTCAAGTTTCAGAGCAAACTAGATCCCAAACTACTTTTAAAGTAAAAAAAGAAAAAAGGTTTTTTACTCATTTTTTACAAAAATCGCACTCATAACTGACATCTTCGTCTTCAACACTTGTACACAAGGTGTGTGCCCATTTTTTGCATGTTACACAGTAAATCCAATCTTCGGAGGACGACGAATATAAACCTTCGCAAAAAATGCAAGAATAAACGTCTTCAAAAGACGAGGACTTGGCTGCCTTGGTGAGCTTTTTTTTCTGTCTGCTAAACTGCTACATTTCGAAAAATTTCGATATTTTGATTTTTATGCCTCTTGGAGGCTGTTTTCCTTGTGCCCCGAAAAATTTTTTTGAAAAAATTCCGGAAACTAGGACCATGAATCAATAGTGGGACTCCGATATAGTGCAAACACGAAATATACCCCCCAGAACGATGGACCCAAAGTTGATTTTTTGCATTCCTCAAAAACATGACAGAAATGGGATATATAAGATTTGACTCATTTCTTTTTATTTACATCCAAGGAATAGAGTCTGAATGCCCCCATTTCTTTTTCCATATTACCAAATTGACATCCTATTCGGAAACAGTCGCTTGGAATGGCTGCATTTTGGAATATGTCGATTTTTCGATTTTTATGCCTCGTAGAGGCTGTGTTCGTTTGCCCCGGAATTTTTTTTTTTTTTTTAATTCCGGAAACAAGGACTGGGCATCAATTTTGGGACTCAAAAATAGTTGAAAGATCATATGCTCATTAATGAAACTTGCTTAAACCCTTAAGTGTCCATTTTGCCCCATACTACCCTAGTAATTATAACGCGCTGCGCCATATCAAAATTGGACACCGAACGAATTTTTATTAAAAACATGGTAAACAATGAAATGATTTGATGAAAATTTAGGAAATAACATAGCATTAATCGTTTCTCTGTGCTATACGAAAAATTGAATAGTTTCGTATTTTCCTTTTTACCGCACTGAATTTTGCTCAATAGCATAGCAAAATTCATGCGCGCACCAAATATATGTGGCTATAAACATGAAAATGAACTATAGTGGCACATAGTAAAATTGCAAGCAGTCGTTTTGTTTATGAGCGGACTTTGTGTTCGCGAACGTTTAAAATTTTTGTACTACTGCGTGATGCATCGTTCGAAAATAAGTAAATGTTTGTCGAAAAGAAGATTTACTACTTTTCTCAACAATACAAAAATTTTGGACATTTCACCAATTTGTTCAGTCCAATAGACCAATTTTAAACATTTTGCCAAAGGCACGAGTGAAATTCAGATATCGATACACCGTTCGATGTAAGAATGTCGTCGCAGACCTAAATTTTGCCTGTTTTGCATAGTAAAATTTGAGAGAACTGCTCTCGGCATCAAAATTATTATGTACTTTGGTGAAATGTAATAGAATGGCGCGATATTAGCCAGCGCTTCTGCATAACTTAGCAAATATTTCTATGTATTTATCTCAGATATTCATATAAAGGTCTCTCTGCCTATATAAGCGTTGCACAAATAGACTAGTAAATCATTGGGAACGTCGATTAATTCATGAGAAGAAAGAGAATAATCGCCTCGATTTGTTGTCTGTTCGAATGAGATCGGTCAATTAGAAAGAGAATAGGAAGAGCGGATAAACGGAGGGTTTATTCACAGTTCTATTATACAAGCGGATGCAAAATATAGGTGTTTACCGTTATACACCTTGTTCGTATATATATGTATAACGTTTTATTCAGACTGGCGGCACGCCCTGACGAGAGCTTCGTTCTAATATTATCTCTTCATCCGTGTTCCTTCCTCAATGAAATAGTTATGCTAACGATCTTAATTGACAGTTTAATTCAGTCGCGAGCGCAGAACTACAATCAACATCCGCAATTGTAGATTGCGAAAAAAAGTCTTTTCGGATACCGCTATTATCGAAGCTTCTTTTATTTCCCTTAGGAGTGTTCACGAGTCATTCACAGTGATTTTTTTGACCGATGTCGTTCGGACTGGAATCGCATTCGATCAAATTACGTCGGGCTCAATTCGGTCGTTCTTTTTGTACGAAAAATCCCTTCGACTCGTAGTCGTAGTCGATTGATTGTGAATCGACGTCTCGAGTCACTTGCTACTTCCTTTAAGCATAAATAGATAAAGAGAAATAAAAAAAAGCCCTGATTTTGTTAATTAAGGAAAAAACTTCATCGAGCACCTATAAATAGTGTTCGACGAATAAGTACAAATAGCTGCAGTTATTTGCGACAGATATTCAAGTACACATTGCTCATGACGCAACATTGAAGCTGTGACGTCATGCATTGACGTTTTACTCGTTGCACGTGCTCCAATGGCCACGTATACTCAACGTAACGCATATACTCCCCGTGATTTCACGGATCAGGTATGCAAACCGAAGACTTTGAACACCATTTTTCTCACCTTTAAGAAAAATCCACACGTTTCATGCCATTTAACTAATTTTTTTCGTTTATTTTGTCATTTGCACGCACTACCACCTTTGACACACAACTTCTCGGTACTTTTATGTGGCACGAGAGGTCATTTAAAATCGAGAAAAACGAAAAATCAATAAAATAAAAAAAAGAAAAGATAATCCGCTACGTTGTTCTTCTTGATTATCAGGCCAATTTAACGCCCCGATGGCGTGACGAAGCGGCAAACAATGACGTGCGTGATGATCACAAAATGATCGCCTTTGCTCGGTCTTCGTATTCTTGTCTTTTGAATTTCAACGCATCCGTGCAAGAATGACGTTCGTTGATTTTGCAAGGAAAACCATTTTTCATCCATTGTTTAAAAAAACATTTGTGAAAAGTCATTATTCGAGAGACGAGATTCCTATTTTGCTTGAGCTTATATTTCCTCGCTTATGAATGTTTCCGCGATTATGTGGGAAGGATCGACGGGTAAAAAAGGATAAAGTTTTTTTTGCAGTTCTCGATCGATGGGAAAACCGAAGCTCCAAATCACAACAATATTCGCAAAAGGATGATCGCAAAATAAAGGCGCGTTTCGCGAGAGTTCTCGAAGCGCGGAGACGAGTCGTTAAACGTGTTCTGAAAAACGTACGTGGAATGCGCTTTTCCGGCGTGAAACGCTCGGTCAAAAAAATCACGTAACTCAAAATTGCTTACGTAATCCGATTATTTTTATATGCGACGTGCAGCCTCTCTCGCAGTTGGAGGATTTCCCCCGCACCCGAACCCATCGTCGTGCTAATTTTTTTCATCCGTTTCTATCGAATGCTTGCATGTCCGAATTGACCAATTAGTGTTCGGGGAATGCCACAAATGTTTGTTCGTCCAAGCTCGTGACACTCCCGCGAGCAATTGGACTTGAAAAAATGCATTGAAACAATTAGGAACGAATTATCTGGAATGTCCCTGCTCGCGCGGATGATTCTTCGTATTATTCGGACGCGTCCAATGCTCTTTGGCCCATTGACTTCGATCCTCTCGATCCGCATACACGAGCGTATACGTATAAACAGGCGTTTATACATAGACCGTTATTGTCATATGTAATGAAGGAGCGACGCCACCAGAGTCAATCTCTTCTGGCTGAGATAGTTTAGTATGACGTAGAGCCAAGGTTACCGCGGCGGCGAGAGTGCGGACTGGGATACATTCAATCGTGCATATCTCGTGTCATTCATACGGCGAGGGATAAAAAGAGACCGAGAGAGGAGGAAGGGAAGGAGAGAGACAGAAAGCGAGGGAGAGAGAGCAGAGGAAGAAGAGAGACGGAAGATTGTGCGAGGGGGATAAAAAGACTCGCGGTACCAAAATACGTACCAAGGTCCGTTCTCGAGATGTGTCCGACGCATTCTTCGACCGATCGGAATGCCAGGTTCGTGTATCCAAGCCGCCCTTCTTCGTTGACTCGTTCTCAGTATTCTTCGCTTCTTCTGCATACGATATCATCGAGATTCGTCGCCTCAATTGGCCTCTCAGCTGACGACTTGACTCGCGAACACTCACAGGCTCGGAAAGACAAGAGTTTTTCGCATACTAAACCGAAAAGAGTCAGCAAGCCGAGAGCAGGAGAGTGGTAGAAGCGAGCCGTGACTCCCAAGACGAGCAATGAGAAATAGCTCACTCTTCTGGGTTTGCCTCTCGTCTCTCAAATCCTCAGATACCAAAAATAAGAACTCTATACCGATGACCTATTCGCGCGAATACTGTGTATACTACTCGCTAAAAGTCAAATGAACGTCGACGATACCCAGCTCCCCCCGTTCAATGACGTCGGATACACCCTTTTAACTTTACTGTCAACGCTCATCTGTTGTTGCGACAGGCGGATCTCAACGGCAGGAACTTGCCTCCCGGGGAAGAAAGAGCCAAGATAAATGAGCGGGAACAAAGTGAGACAATGGCATAGAAAATGCACGATTACTCGAGTTTCTTTATCTCGAAATACTCGGATCGCCTTGAAAATAGACGCTTCTCCAAATTCTGAAGGGGAAAGTCGTTGAGCATTTTTTTCTGTAATGCGGCACCGTTGATGAGGCATCGATCGAAACTGGAGACGACCAATCCGGATTAGCCAATTCCCACTTGGATCGGGTGTCTCGTCAGCCATACATCGAAGAGGAAAACGGCCAATGACTTCTGTTTCAAGGATCTCGTCGTTGGTTTGGCTTCTGAATTTGGAAGCATAACTTTCGAGACGCCGTGTAGTGTCTTTACGAGTAAAGCCACTCGAGTGCTGGCTCATACGATCCGAGTTGCCAGCAAACACCACGTAAAGATATGCTGCGAACAAGTTGTATCCTAGTTTAGCTGATACTGATCCATACCGACGTGCCTCAATCTTTGGCAAGATTATCTCATTAGTCGAACATGCGTTACGTCAATGTCATCTCTTTCTTGACTTCTTCTTGCTTCTCCTTATTTTCCTCTTCTAGAAAACTAGCGATGCATCGTTGCGAAAGAGAAAATTTTCTCAAACACACGTGTGCCGATGACCCAACGGGCACTTTGCATTTTTCATGCTTCATCGAACTTGGAGGATGTGTCAGGAAATTGGCGTTTAAAATTCTACGTGAATCGACAACTTTATGAATAAAAAGACGTTTGGGAACAGTTGCCGATTACCCAAATCACCATTTCTCATTTAATTAGCCGTCATTTCAATTCTACAAATATTTATAATCTCACGTAACTACGATTGTCCTTAATCAAACGCTTTCGATCGTTATTTCTTGTCAGATCTTTCTGAATTCGGACTACTGACGCTTTTCTCATTCGTTTTATTTTCCTCTTCAGCATTTTCGGAAAGTTCCTCTTGTTTCGGTGACTCCGAACTCCCAGGAGCGATCTGTATCATCGTAATCGGTGACTCGATTCGTTCATCGGCCAATTGGCTCTCTTGCGACAGGCTCATCGATTTCCTCAGATCGGTAGGCTTCGAGGAAACCTCCCGGAAGGGCTTCTTACCGAGTAAATCGATACCGTCCTCCGATCCTACGTCAAGCAAATCTTCGACTTTCATGGAGAAAGACAATTTTGAAGGGAGGCTGTCCTCGACGTTTGAATCCAGGGATTCTTCCTTGTCCCTTTTTTCCGATATTCCGGAGCGATCTGAAGAGCCTCTTTCCGGGGAAGTTTCTTTCGCTTCAGGGTCTCCTGGCCCTCGTACCGTCGACGCAGATTCACCGATCATCGGTTCGGGAGAACCGGGAGCGACGCTTGTTCGAGCTTGCACGTCCGGACACTCCATCGAGTCGACGGAACTCTCGGGACCCAAGAATTCCTCGTCTTTGGTGGAAGAACGTCCCATTGGAGAGTGGAAGACTGGGAAATTCATTATCGAGGATTCTTTCTCGTGCTCGATGCTTTTTTCCATCTTCATTTCCCTCCCAGACTCGGTCAAATTTTCGTTTTTTGTTGCTGCCTCGTTTCCGCTTCGGTGCTCCTCAACTTCCGACCGATCGGAAGTATCGCCGTCGGATTGATGAGCGTTATTCATCGAGCCTGAAACAACCTTTGCGGAGAGGTTAAGTGCAGTCGAAGAGTTCAACGACTCCTCGAGCACTTCCGGTGCAATTGAAGAGGGAATCGTCGACGGCATTGTTTCGTCGTTTTCCTCATCGAGTTTCTCTGCATTGTCGTCAATCGAGCTCGTAATCTCTTCGATTATGAGGCCAATCGGTGGGTCCGAAAGCGCCAACGGTTCTTTCAGACTCTCATTCGAATTGGGTTGGTCTACGGTGAAATTGGTCGGAGCCAAGGGTACTTCTCCTGGAACGACGATCGCTTCTGCGTCTTCGACGCTCGTTATAAAGTTCAAATATCCGGTTTGCAACGCGGCATCTTCCTTAGCGAGGACAACCAAGTCTACGAGTTGACTGCCGCTCGGTCTCACGTTGAATTGTATCAGTGGCGCGATTGGTGTTCCACCGAAAAACACTTTTGCGGGATCGAGAGGGCCGGAGGATTCGGTCGCGATGTCGTCGGATTTCAACGGCGGCGAAGTTGATTTATCGTCGTTCATTTTTTCAGATTCACCGCTCGCAGAAACGTCAGATTTTTCCGTGCCGATCAAATTCCCCAACGATTTTGATGCTTTTCTTTCGAGCGTAATGTCGTGAATGGGCAAGGGTATGCAATCGTAAAATTCTCCCGTGTGTCGAAGGCCACTCTCAGCGAACGATTTTTCCAGTGAAAAAGTTGTCCGCTGAACGGCATCCTCGCGGCGCAACCGTTGTCTGGCCTTGTAGCCACGGTAATTGCTCTGAATTTTAGTCGCAGCGTCCACGAAATCATTGTCCAAAGCTGGTGGCGCGAATGTCGACGTTTCTTCGGGCCTCGTTATTTTTTCCTCCGAGGCTTCGAGAACTCGATCGTCCACCGAATCCGGCTCGTCGATCTGCGCAGCAACGGAAGAGAAATAAAGCTGAGTGAGTAATGAATTGATATGCTAAGTGGGTATCGACGAGTTGTTTGGAAAAGAAGGAGCTTTGTCGGAACGATGAACGATTTTATGTGATGCGGGTAGTACTTCATAGCGTGAAATATAAATTTATCAACAGTCCGCGCAAGCTGCAGGCTGCTCGGGTGGAAAGCCAACATTTTCTTTACTACCAAAACAATAAGTTTTTCTAAAACACGGTAATATTTAGCGTGAAAATCGCTGTAAAATTTACCGGGGACGAGTTAACGAAAAATATTTATTCCAGTAATATAACGCGCTGTAAAATTTTCAATATTTTGCAGAATTTTCAGTTTTATACTATAGTTAATATTGCAGATAGTGAAATTTACTGTATACGTACAACACTAAAATTTACAAAACGTTTAGTAAATTTTACGGTGCATCACGGTAAAATGTCTTTGCTCTAACATGGGTATCGATCACCTCGTATCCGAATTTCTTAGCACTTCGAAACGGTGATTTACACACTTCACCAAAGGGCTGAGCATATAAAAATAATGGGGAAATAGCGACAACGTACCCCTGTCATGTCCTCACTATCGTCGCATCCTAGCATAAAAACACTTGTACGGAAATTTTTACAGTGACGTCAAAATTTATCAAATACTCCGGTAAAAATTGCTACTGTCAACAATGAATATTATTTTATTTGTAGGAAAATTCAATTTCTTTCCCATAATATAAAGAATTGCACTTCGTCACCGCGCTATCGTTACTGGACGGTAATTTTTCAAATTTAATTCTCTCCATGAAGATTAAGCATTTTTGTCCTATCGGCACTTCCACTAGAGCGCGGCCGCAGGCAACAGTTTTTTTCAGTCGAATTGCGATTCTTTTTTTGTCTTGGAAAAGCTGCCGAATCACTTTTCTCAGCGGTTATTCTTATTTTCAATCGAGCATAAATCATCGTTCTCCCCGGGGCACTAAAACTAACATTCGCATCGTAAAATATGATATTTTTTATGTGTTTCGACGGTCTCAAATGGGCAGACAAGATTGTTTACAAAAAATGTTGAGCGAGAGATTGCTCGAAGAACGACATCGGAGCAACGATCCACAGCATTGGCTCTCGCGAACACTGTTCGCGGAGCTAAGGGTCCTCGGGTGTTTATCGCCAAAAATAGAAAATCGAGCTGTCCGACAGTGAATAATCGTAAAACGATTGGAAGATTTACAATTGCGGGATTGAAGAGAGGCTGAGCGATCGCCATGTTTTCTCTCGCTTCTTGCCGTGCGCACTGACGAGTCTTCGCGTCCTTGGCATGAAGAAATCTTCAAAGAAAACTGTACCATCGGGTGGACAGGCATCCGATCACAACTATACGTATAGGCATGGCGCGCTGTCCAAAAAGAGATCGCCACATGTTCGCAAAAAGCGTCTTCGCAATAATTTCGAGAAGAGATGCGAGATAAACGCGCGACACGCATCGAAAACGCGACGTTATCGTTGCGATTTAACGATCGCTACTAATAGCACGAAACTCGTGCGCAATATTCGCACTCAAAAAATAAACGTTTCTGCTCAACCTTTTTTTTTTTATAGCTCATTCATCCTTTCGTCATCGACCGGACTTGGAGCACGGTGACGCGAAAGAGTGCTTCCTTAAAAGTAAATTTCCTCACGATCTTCGCGCGGGGAAATGTCACTCAGCTACGAACTCGCATTGTATCCAAAGGTAAAAAATACAAAATACGTCAAATACGAAACTTTTGAAGCTTTGAAATCTGGAAACAAAAAAAATTGACGGCTTTCACCGATATTTTTTAAAAACCTAAAAATATCGCGTGGATTCTAGCGGCCATATGTTTTCTTTCGCACTCCCCGGATTCGGGCCAACGTTTTTTTCTTTCTTTCGATCGCGTCGAACATAGACGCGGAGAACGGCGCGATTTTAGTCTAGATTCCGTTCTTCCTCCGAGGATTATTCCGAAAAGCCGCAAGGAAATTCAACTTCTTTGATCTCTGAATTGTTAAAAGCGTTCCCATTCTTCTGCTTCCGTTCCGTTCGATCAGATTTTATCGATTGGAAATTTTCAACGAATGACACATTTTTTGTTGCTCGAATTCGCATTCTAAAGAAATTGACGCCTCACGAGAGTTTTCTCCACCGTTTTTGCACTTTTTCGTATTTTTTTTTCACCGGATATAAGCGTTGATTGAAAATTCGATGAATAAATTGAAAGTTACTCGTTTGTTCGACTGATTCCTACCAACCGAAAAACGACGAGTGATAGTTGAAAGTGTGACGAAGAGGGCAATCGAAAGTATTGGGAAAATGAATTTTCAGAGAGGGTAACTGTGTCTTAGCATGCGGACCTTGAGATTCGAGAAGTAATTATTCCGAGATGCTGAGGAGGAGCATCGTTTTGGTCTCTTTGCCAAGGCTTGACCAGCATCGATTCGTCTCGACTTCGTGACAGCGCACCGTTCTCTCTTCCACAACTTCCTTTCGCCATTTCGTAATCTTCTGCCCACCTCGAGGCACGGAGAATAAGTGAATGAGACATTAATGACCGGACAACGTATTTTTTCGTTCCTGTTCGTAGTACGTCACGAGGATGCTTCGATCGATAAATACGACTCGCCTCCGTAAGACTCGAAATTCTCGTCGCATGTTATTGTGAATTCGATTATAGGGGGGTGCACACGATACAGAAATTAAATGAATCGTTAAGAAAATGAGTCACATTTGGCTCGAGAATGGAGAGAAACACGGAAAACTCGAATTTATTAAATTACCAGAAAATATATTATTGCACAGTCAATAACGAAATTCAGGTCAACCGGGGAATCGATAGTCGCATAATTTTGTGAAATTCACCGATCCTGAGAAAACTCCATGTATAGGAGCAAGCGATCACTCATTTTTCGGTCAACTTGTTTTTTGCGTGAGTCGATGTGTCGACGATAAGGAAAAAGAAGGTCGAATATAGTTGCTCGAGTTAAAGCAATAAAATCGATTCCTGGTTTACCAAGCTCGGAAACGTGGGAATCTATGTTCCGAAATAATTTCGTAAGCGAGATCGAAATCAACGACGGCTCGTGACTCATAAGACTATTCTTTATTTCCGCACTTTTCGAATCGATATTATTTTACAGCGAGACCTTCTTTGCGTTCGAATACGATTACTCACTTGCGTCTTGTAACCAAAATTTTGAAAAATGTATGCGCATTGAAATCACGAAAACTTAGCTACATAAAAACATTTTAAGGTAGTCCTATCGCTCGAGTCTAGTCATGCCACTGGTAATATTTGAGACTTGTCGTAATCAATATTATTGAAGTATGGAAAAAAATCATTTCTAATAACTCAAATTTTCCGTATTTAATCCTTTAAGGAGTTTCGGTACAGGCGATACAATGTTGCCATGCTAATCCATGCTAAAAAAATTAAAAAATTCAAAAAGTTCAGAATTTTATAAAATTTGGTGAACATATTCTTTAGTGCCAAATTTGACGACACAAATTTTTTAAGATTTTTCTTCTACACAGTTATCGAGTAATTGATCACTAAAGTTTACGTGTATAAGCATAGCGTTTCCATATATATAGGTATACATTCCGGGCATGAGAAATCTGCTTTAATGCGTAATTACTCGATAACTAAGTAGAAGAAAATTTTGAAAAAATTTGAGTTTTCGCACTTGATGTTGAAGAACATTATCACCAAATTTCATCAATTTCTTAATATTTTGACTTCTGTACTGAAACTCCTTAAATGAATGTTTGCACTGCTGCATTATAAAAATGAGAAAAAAAAGTCAGTCCAACGATTCGCTTAGTGTCCCTAGGTCTACGTTTGGCAACGCCGGTTCTCTCCGTCTTTTTCTACTCGACGACTCGTGAATTTTTAACCTCTCTTTTCCGTTGATCTGTCAAATTGAGGTTCGGACTAATACACTCAGCTGCTGTCTTGCTGTCACGTCGTCTCCGTATCATAGCGAGTTGTAGGAAATCCAATGCCGGAAGTTCGAATTAAACTTAATATTCCATAAAAAATAGGCCGCGATAAGCGCAACGTTTTTTTTTGGGGAGTATTTAGATTATTACTACGAGTGCATTTAAGCATATGAATTGCAGTTTTTTTTCCAGGGTTTCATGAATTTCTACGCGCTTTTATAGCAACCGGAAGTTAGGTTTTTGTATGCCGTCTCGAAGCTCCTTCGCGAAAACCACCCAATATTGAATAATTAATTTCTCTGAAATCAGGTCGGTAACCGACCCTGAAATTTTACACAGCCCTCTCTCAAAAGTTATTAAGTTACAGCATACAATTTTTTGTTTTTTTTTTTTCAATCTTATGAAATGAGCCTGGCGATGAAGCTACCTTAAACTGCAGGACTTTTAGCACGAGAATCGACAAAATATTCAATCTTTGTCGTTTCCATTTTTCTTGGAATGAACTTTTTATTGTAAGACTCAGTTTTTCGTATCGACCTTTGATATATGAATTTTTTCTTCCTCGATTTGATCGAGGAACCACAAAAAAGTTCGTTCAAATACGGACTTTTTTCCGAGTTGTTGAATGAAAATGAACGACGGAAAATCTTGTAACAAAACTGACTCCAATGAATTAGTCCTGCGAGATAAAAACCGAAAGAAGAAGGAGCGGAAATCAGAGTTCTCACGTTTTTTCGAGGCAATCACGAACGAAAATAGCTTTCTCGCAGCTATACAAATTTCCTTTATGAAACATAAGGGCGGCGAGCAGTTTATTCGGTAGGTTCAAGTGAAAAAATCTAATAAAAGCTGTGAATTATGAGGGGAGAGCTTTTCCGCTCGAAATTTAGGTCGTCTAGTAGTTCGTTGATGGTTTTGGCTTATGGTTAAGGTCGGTCGCATCGAGCCAATATGGTGGCTATAATAAAAGTCCGCACGAACCGATACGACGCTGCGAATTCATCGGCTTCGGACAACGACTTTTTTTCTCTTTTTCTTTCTCTCCCTCTCTCCGCTTCTTGGCAAGATCTTTAAATAAAGCTCACCAAGCCACAAGGAGAATGCCAATCGTTCGTTTTTTTTGCTTCGCGTTTGTGTATATAAAATTGGCCACACGTGAGTCTCGAAATTGGAAAGGGCAGATTTTCAAAGCCCGATTTTCCCGTTGAGGCCGGACTCGAATTTCAAAACGAAAATTACGCTGATGCTTGGGAATAAATTTGAATAAAATCGAGCGTCAATTTTTCATTTCAATCACAAAAATCGTCTTTTAATAATTTTATAATCAACTTCTTTCGAAAAAAGAGCTTCGGGAAGTTTTTTGCCGCCTGAAAAGGCCTCGACCAATATCCAACTGCGAAAGCTTCTCTCATCAAAAAGGTTCGGGAAACGAAAAAATGGAAGATCGAAAGCAAAAGCGATGTCGGTGGGCAAGCTGCAAATTGAATTCGCCCATGCTTCGCATTGTCATTCCGCTCCATTCTCGAGTCGGTTTTCTCGTGTACATACGTACAAAGTCGTTCAACTTTGGAGTGTTGAATCTTCCATTACCGCGGAATTCACAGGGAGATGCGTGCAAACTGTGTCTAGACTAACGTGCAGACGAACACACAGACACACAAATCTCGGGGATATGGATCACGACGCGTCTCGGCAACTCAGCATACACTTAGGCAGTGAACACATATCTATAAATTCGAAAATATTCGTACAGGCTCCCCCAAAGACGAGAATTTCATTTCACTGCCACGTTTTCTCCTCAGTCACGAGTTGATCAATTTTTCGCACCACGCGAATTCAAATTCGTTGAAAAAACGTTCTTTGCCACTGAATGTATTCATTCGAAAGCAATTTCTGACGAGAGCTTTCCAGCTGCAAGTATTCCCAACCGAAAAAGAGACCCTTAAATGCGCATCTGTACAAACCTTCGTCAAAAAACAACTGTCAAAGCGAATGAAAAAGGCTCTCTCAGACCAAAAGTCAACTTGGAATATCTAATCCAACTCGATTCTCGGGGAATATTTTTTTCCGGAATTTCGTGATTTATTGTGTTCCGAATCCGAGTTTTGGAGTAGCCTGTAAATAAATATTTTGCAGACGAGGGTCTCGTGCGAAAGGTTGAAATCTCGGGTTAGGGTAAGACGAGATCGAGAAATACGGGACTCTCGCGTATACTCGTGAAACACGTGAGTATTCGGATACACGCATGCACGTCGTAACTCACTGCTATGCTATCCTGAATTGACGGTATGCCACTCAGGGTTGAGCTGCGGTTTTGTTGGCCTCGCAGAAGTCGTCTTCGCGTAAGGAAACCTCGGACGCCTGTACACGTACAACAATAAACGTTTGAGAACGTACTGACGAAATTGTTAAGAGAATAGCAAAGTTTGCGAAGCAAAAAAGTCTTCCACCTGACGGATTTGAATTTTCTTTAATTTAAAAAAAAAAACTTTTTCTCAGCTAGAACCACGAATTTGGAAAGAAATAAAATAAAATCAAAATGTGCGAAAGCTCACCAGCTTGAATTTTGGTCACAGCCGAATCGAAAGTGCTGCTCTCACTCGTCGAATAGTCCTCACTCGCGTCAACTTCCGGCACGTAAACATGACACTCTTTGCTGCTGTCCTTAGTCGTTCGAGCTTCGTCAATTTCTTGCTTGACGCCCTTCGGACTAACGACGATTTCATAATTTTCTTTGACGGCTTTTATGTTCGTCGCCTCGTCGTCGATTCCCGAAAATGTGACCTTCGACGAACCCGGATCACTCTCGCTCTTGTCCTTCTCCCGCTCGGTCTCTTCGGTCCAACTGAGCGCTGGGTCTTCTCGAAGTTTCGCAAGATTTCCTGAACTCACTCGCCTCGTTGTGCATTGACTCGCGGACCTCGAAACCGCCAATGGCGTTTCTTCTTCCCCGTAACTCACGTCGGTTTCCTCACCCTCACCCGCCCCAGCTTCAACATTTTCCGGACTTTCGGTTTTTTTCGGACTTTCTACACTTTGTACTTCGCAATGTTCTGAAACTCCTTTCTTCGGAGACTCGGGGTCGACTATCGCTTCTTTTTCTTCTTCTTCTTCTTTCTCGGCACTGGTTCCTTCCGTTTCCGGCGCACTCGTTTCTTCCCTTTTCCCAACACCAGTTTCTTCCATGCTCTCCGTATAAATTTCTTCCTTGTTCGCAGTCGTTTCTTCCTTTTTAGGCAAATCCTTGTCGTCGGCTCCATTCAGATTTTCGCTAGCAATTTCTTCCTTTTTTACGATATCAATTTCCTCAGTATTTTTTAAATCGATTTCTTCCCTTTCGGAGTCATCGCTCGCCTGTGGAGAAAAGGCTCCATCATTGATAAATTCATTATTCTCAGCGTTGATTTCTTCCATTTTCGAAGTGTCGATTTCTTCTGTTTCGGGCATATCAATGTCGCCAGCTTCCTCGGTCTCAATTTCATCCAATTTCGGTCCATCAATTTTTTCCACTTCCGGAGCATCGATACTTTCACGCGGTTCGGTATCGGCAGTTTCCGATTTTATATTATCCACTTCTTTTTCGTTCGAACGATCAACGCTCTCGTCAGCTTTCCTAACGTCAGGCTCTTCTTCGATACGCGTTGGCGACTCGGCATTTCCATCTTCCTTTCGAGAGTGTACACTTTCGATACTGACATCCTCGTCCAAACCTTGCGATTGCAGTGTTTCGTCAATTTTCGTCAACTCTGTTTCCGCTTCTTGCAACTGTTCACTAATTTCTACATTTTCAATGAATTTTTCTGACCTCGTTGTTTCTTCATCGGACAAACTTTTGTCTTCTTTTTCCACGTTTGAAGTTCGTTCATGTTCGTTCGCTTGCTCTTTGCCCATTTCTTCATTCCTTTCTATGTCCACGAATCCTTGATCCTCAGTGTCTTCTTCGATTCTTCCATCTCCGGATTCGGTGGTTAGAATGTCCTCTTTAGTAACTTTTGTAACATTTTCGCTCTCCGTTTTTAACGGAGCAGCGAGCGACTCTGTACTCTCACTTTCCTCGACCCGCTCTGCCTCCTTTTCATTCTCTTTCTCCTCCATGCCTAGAAGCATTTTTTCGCCGGTTGAAGAATCGTCTCCCGTTTCGCATGGTCCAGTCACGTAAGCGTGAGCTTTTTCGCAAACGTCTTCCTCGATTTCGAGCTGGCTCTTGACGATCGTTTCTTCCACAACTTGTTCCTTCTCGTTGGCCGCATTCTCGTCGGATTTGGTCGTTGAGGAAGGCGATACGAGATATTCGTCGAGGACAGGTTCCTCGACGAATCCACCGTTGGTACGGTTATTATCGTCAGAAGTGAGAGTGTCGGCGATGGAGTTGGTGCTTTCGTTTTCGCCACGTTCCTGAACCTCGTAATCGTCCTCGGTCATTTTGAACGACGAGACGGTGATGTCCTGGAGCGAGTCGAGATTCAATTCGGGCACGAATGGCCTCGTGGCATCGAGGGACAAACTCAGAGCGTCGGTCAGAGTGGTTTCTTTTATTTCGTTGGAAGATTCGGGCGTTCTTGTCGCGCTGCTCGCTTCGTCGTCGATTGAATTATCGCCTTTGGTGGATTCGAGGGGTTCGTCGGCGACGCTACTTTCCTTAACTTCGTTCGATGATTCCGAGTTAAGGTTCGGTCTCGTTGCTTCGGGCGACAAGTCCGATTCGACTATCCTCGATTCGCCCAAATCTTTCTGGCCTTCTTTCCCCTCTGGCTTCTCAATTTCCCCAAATTCCAACGTTTCTTCTCTCTCTTCTTCGAGCTTTTCGACGTTTCTCAATGTTTCCATCGCGTCTTGTTTCTCCGTGAGCTCTTCCATCTCCTCGGACACTTCCTCGTTTATGGGCCCGAGATCTTGACGAGGAATCTGCAAATCCTCAATCCCCCGAATGAATTCTATGTCCGACGAAGTTTCCGTGAGAGTTTCCGGCCTGACAAACTCACCGAAGGGATCCGAGCGACTCTTCGGCGAAGGCTCGTCTTCGTCGTCCACCACTTCACGGACTTTTTTCGTTTCGGTCTTTTCGCCGGTCTCCACATTCTCTTCCGGATCTTCTGTAAGAAATTCCCGACCCGCTTGCCTCTTCTCTTTCATTTCCTCTTTCACTCGATCAGCTTCGATCGAATTTGCCTCGTTTTCTGCGATCTCTTCGATTGACTCTGCTCTAGATTCTCCACCCGGAATCAAGGATAATTCGACTTCCGCTTCGTCTCCAATTTCAACGCGAAGCTTTTCGGACAATGGCGATTCGACGAGTCTCTCAGGAATAATTACGGTTGTGACTGTGTCCGGGATTTCGTAGGGAGAGCCCTCCGTCAGAACGTAAGTATAATTTAAAGGTTCCGGCGAGTAAGTAATTCCCAAACTGTCGGACAACTTTTCGGAGCGCTCAACGTCGAGTTTCGATTCTTTTTCTCCTTCCTCGATTTCTGTGAATTCAGATTTTGTCGTTTCTGTATTTATTTCTTCTGGAACTTTTCCCTCCGATTTTTGCGAGTCCTCGACAGTTTCCACTGGCATTTTATCGCCATCTCGTGGATCTTCGATCGCAGCACGGTTCTCCTTGTCGAATATTTTGTCGATTCGTTTTTCGGCTTCTTCGAGCTCTCGAAGCTTCTCAACCATGTCGAACCTTTCAATTTTTTCCTGACTCACCGTTGTTTTTGGCTCCAATACTTGTTCGATGCTTTTTTGTACTCGTTCGATGTCCTGGAGCCTCGACTCAAGGTCGGCCGGAGCGACGTCGCTTTCTTCGTGTTCACAGGCGTCTGAAAGTGCTGTCGAGAGTTCAAGGACTGCGGAAGACTCTGTTCGAAGATCTTCGGCTTCTGAAGCTTTGATTTCGAGACCCCTGGGAGACTCAAACTCCGTTTCGGGTTCGTGCTCATCCAAGTTCTCAACTCCAAGCTCATCGATCACGTTTGAAGCTTCGTTTTCAGCGTCATCGAGAAGTTCAATTTTATTTTCAACGTCTTTTTCATCAAAGTTCTTTGTTTCGAGGTCACCGATGATCTCCGAGGGTGTTTGGAGATCACGAATTACTGAATTTTCATTATAAAAGACATCCGTAGTTGTCTTTTTTTCACGTTGTTCGAGCGCGTCTTCGAGGTCATTCGCAGGCTCCAGGGAATCCGGTCTCTGTGGTATGCTATCAAAATTAGGTGTGGCGTTCAAACTGTCTCGAGAAAGAGTCTCGGCCGGAAGTTCCAGAACGTAATCTTCAACAGGGACTTCCGAAATTGCAAAATCTGCGGGAGGAACGTGATCGTTCGTATCGAGGATTTTGCTGGAGTCTTGGTTCGTCGATGCCGTTCCCGTTGGCGAAAGCACTGGTAAAACGAGGTCCTCTTTTACTTTCGCGGATCTCGGAGCTTCCGGTGAAATGGCCGGAAGTACGAGATTATCGGAGTCGCTTCTCGACACAGTGCCGGACGAATTTCTCGTGGAGATCGGGCGGACCGCTGGCAAACTCGACTTGGAGCTCGTTTGATCCTCTGAGAAGGTAGAATCCTGCGGATCGATGGTCGTTTTGTTTCTCGCTTGCTCAATCGATTTGCCAAAACTCAAGGAAATGCCACGCAACAAATTTCGAGTCTCGTCTAAACGCTTTTTCAGAACGTCCTTGTTTGCTTCCTCATCTTCCACAGTTTCCTGGCGTTTTCGCAAATTCTTCGCCGAGCTCGAACGTCTCATTGGTTTTGATAGCGAGGCCGATATGTTGTCCATCAAATCTCGCGTTCTGGAGAGCCTCCTCTCAAGGATATTGCCCTGATTATCCGCCGTTTCCGTCAACGAATCTCTCGAAATGGAGTGATCCCCCGAAAGTTCGGCGTTCTTAATCGATCGTCGGAAACTACGCGCCGACCTCGAACGACGCGGTGCTCTCGCGAAACTCGACGACACGTTTTCCATGAGATTCTTCGTTTCCGTTAATCGAGCTCGGAGAGCGTCACTCGTAGAATTCTCCGACGCTGAAATTTCCGGCGAATCTTCTTTCAGCCTGAATTTTTCACTCGGCGATTCGTCGTTCGATCCTCTTACACGGTTCCCTCGCGTATTCGCGAACCAAGAACTTCGCTCCGATCTCCCGATCACCCCGCTCTTTAATTGCTCCACTTTTTCCTTTATTATCGGACCCGTTTCGTCGATTATTTCCTGAACTTTTTCCACATAATTGACACTCTGGAGCTCTTCGAGACTTCGCGTCGTTGCGAATCTGTCGAGCACGAAATCTCTCACCCGGTCCATGCTCGGTGCACGTTTCGTCAATTTTTCATCGTCCGTTTTTCTCGAGGAATCTTCGCCACGGGATTTTTCACGGCGACGATCTTTGGACGCTCTCGGTGGTGGTTCGCTGCTCTCACGCGATCGCTTTTCTTCACCTTCCGCCTCAAGCCTTTTCTGTTTTTCCGACAATTTCTTCGACGAACTTCTGCCGCTGTACTTGAGCACTTTGTCCTCGGATTTTTCCTGCGCGTTTATCTCCTCGTGTCTCGCTCTCAAGTTTCTCCTTTCCCTACTGCTTATGCGATTTTTCCTCAACTCCGTTTTTATGTCTTTCGCCAACATGGTGCTGCCGCTCGACAAATTCGACATTTGCGTTATTATTTTCGGTCCCGGTCTCGTAACATTTTCCGTTGAATCCTCGTTCGACAAAGACCGCTCCGTTCTGCTGGTCGAAGCTTTCCACGAATCGTTCCTGCCGGACTTTTCTCTGCCGCTACTTTTTTTTCCAGCCATTCTTTTATTCGACGATTCAAGCGATTGAGAATCGTTCTTCTTCTGATCGGCCATGAGAAATACTTCGTCGGTCGTTATTCTTCGTCCTTCATCGCCGAATATACTCCTATGACGCTTTAATACCTTTGCCGTTTGATTCAACGACCATCCGACCTGATCGATCGCATTTCTCGTTGCTCTTGCATGCTCACGATCGATTTCTCGCATTCTCAATGCTCGACTCATTTCCATCAATGTGTTATTTGTTCTGTTCTCCATATTCCTTGACTTTCCACCTCCTTCGTCTGCCCTGCCGCACTCTTCGCGAAGCTCCAACAATTTCTCGAAGTGGTGAGCCGCGAATACGTAAATATCTTCCGGAGAATTACGTATCACTTCCCTGGTAAGACCCTCCACCGCTGCTGCAAGGCCCTGAGGCACTCTCGGTGTCACCAAATAACCACCTGGCAATTTGGCCTCTTCGAGTGTGGATGAAGCCATTTTTTAGCACGTTCTGCAAGAAAATATTTAAAATTTATTCTTCAACGTTTCACATGACCAAACCACATGCGTATGTTTTCATGAGCTCTCTCATTATTTCTTTTCAAACCGAATAAATTTCCAACGGACTATCTTCGATATTGGAATATTGCATATCTATTCAGTTATTCATTTTATGAAAGACGGAATCAATGAGATTTCACCTGCTGAATCCGATGAAAATTGACCGTTGAGGTTTTTCAGACTTTTTATGTTGGAAATACCGAAGAAGGCTCCAAATTCAAAAAAGAAAATTCGCATATTTCCTTATTTTTTTACGTTTTGTCGTCCGAAAGGATAAATTCAACGAGGATCATAAAATATTCAAACGTTTATGGGTAATTGAACTTTGGAGTAATTGTCTTTATAATGAAAGTATAAGAACTTGTAACGCGAGCACTGACAGAGGTTGGAAAATGTTCAATTTTTTCGTATATTATTTGTAGAAAATTTGTGTTTTTTAATTGTTCGTAGTATTTTGTGCGCGATGCCTCAAGTTAAACAAAAGTAAGAGGTCCAAATAAGCGGTACGTTTTCAACAATTTTCCGAGAGTAAAAATTGTATATTTGTCTGATGTTTTATTGTAATGAAAAAAAAAAAAAAAAAGAAAAAAGTCTCGTGGCTCTTTCATTTTTATTTTTTTATTTAATTTAAGTTTATTTAAATTTAAATTTATTTTTTATTAATTTAATAAAATGTTTGTAATTTTATTATTATAAAAATTAAAATAATAATTAAATTTAAACGAAAATAATTCGTGTTTTTTCAGGATAAATGATTAGAAAACGAGAATATATCAAAAGCTGTATTAAAAAAGATGTTGAAGCAAACATAAATGGTAGAAGCAGAAAAAAATCGAGTAAACATAAATTACCTGGAAGTTTTGAGGAAGGTAAACGCGACAAAGAATATAATTGCGAGTACGACAAGATTTCGGAGAGTGACGTCGCTGGCAGGCACGTCGTTCGGAGCAGGTTCGCAGGTTCAGAGTTCCCGAGCTCGACTGAACCAGCCGGTGAATTCACCTTCCCTGGGAACACGGCCGATCGATGGTTTTCCATTGATTATTCTCGGCATCCATGGCCATCTGACTGTATTTCGTAGTGTAGAAAAAAAAAACGAGCCACCCTCCTCGTTCGTGTCCATTCGGCTATCTTGTGTTACATGTTTTACATACAACCGACTTCGGTTCGGTCACGCACATCAAATTCACTGCCCGCGAGCCGCTGAAAAACGAAAGGTATTTTCGTGCACGAAAACTACTTGTCATTTTGAACTCGCATCGAAAAGTGATCATCTCTCAAAAACATTTCATTTCTATTGGTTTACTCAATTTACACATCATTTCATTTTCTCATTTACTCCTCCAAAATTTTTCTATTTTTCATTTTTTTTCGTGCGTACTTGTTCCAAGTTTTTGAACGGGGAAAGAAATTATTAGAAGATGAATGCTGGTATTTATGAGATTCTGATAAATTAAATGAAAATTCAAGAATACATTTAAAAAAGGAATAATGTTTCCAAATGGTAAATACCTTGTGACATTGGGGCACAAAAATTGTATTTGAAATAACTAGTTATTTATGTAAAAAGTTCAGATGGTCGATAATCATTGCGAAATGTTTCTAGTGAAGTCGTTGAACGATTGTTATCGCTCAACATTAAAAGAGGAATTTATGAAAATGAAAAAACAACACAGTGGATACGATCTTGATGTATTTATCGCGATCGCAGTGTTTTTATAATTATTATAATTTTGCAAAAGTTTTGATAGAGGACATTGCAAAAGATACTGGATAGATTTGGGTACTTTAGAGCTAAATTCTGTTTTTCTTTTTCTTTTTTTTTATTGATATTTGCTGTAGAAGAAATTCTTTCATCGGTTAAGCAATTTACGAACGTTTCACTTGTTCAGCAAATTCTTCAGAATTTTCGGCATACTGAATCAAATATTCGTATTCCAAGGGGTGCAGAGTTTCAGCTGGTATTACAAGACAATGGAGCGGAGGGCCTAGGTCAACGTTGCGCATTTCTTTGAGGCTACACGCGACTATACGTTGATTCTCCGATCCAACGCGAGCTAATCCAACGACGAGGCTCTTTTCGTCAAATGCTAAAAAAAATGATGATAATGTAAAAAATAAAAAATATTTGACCGTACCAAAACTCGTGATTGAAATTGTGCGCAATAAATTTCTCTTCGCTTAAGACTGAACATCATTTCTTACCACAATTTACTGATGCTATTAAATAATTTTCCATTGAAAACATTTCAATAATAGAAAGGTGGAAGACGAACTGAGCATTCAAGAACTCACCAACTTTCTCTTTCCTCTCGATTTTCTTATCGATTATGTGAGTCAATTGATCCGCAGCTTCGGATACACTCATGAATTTTGGAGGCATGTATTCCTTCTTTTTTTTACAAAGGCTTTCAAGAGTCGGCTCTTTGACTTTAATATCAAGAAGACAAAGAGTGTGAAGACCTCGCACTCTATTGCCAGCTATTTTTTCATAAAAACTTTCAGGCTGCCATGTATCGGTCCAATAAGGTATAGAAATTGTTTCTCCATAAGAATATAACTGGAGACCACAACAGCCAACAGCATTTATTATCGAAGCATTGTGAACAATCTGAACTTTCACGCCCCGTTCTCGAGCTCTCAGCACCAAATCTGTATGAGTGGTTGCCCCGAATGGATCTCCGATAACTAAAAATCCTATATCTTCCTTCTCAGCACCAGACAGAATTTCTTCAGCGCCACTTTCTACAAGTTCTCGATCCGCAACAATGACGGATCGTCCATAAAATTTTTCCTGTCACAAAAATAACAACAAAAGTAATAATTAAGATGTCCATTATAAGAATGATAAATTATTTGTAGCTAAATTGAGAAAATAATGATAATACAATCATAAAATACGAATTTAATCCATACCAATGTCTTTTCGATGATGAATTTTTTAAATATGAAATCCAACTGCTTGCCAAGTCATAGTCTACGTTTAACCGGCCCTCTTATTCCAGTTTTGTATATACAGACGGGTATATTTATATATATCGACAGATATATGCATTTTGTATATCTATATTGATATAACTAAACCGGAATAAGAGAACCGTGTAAACGTAGTCATAGTCACATTTGAAAAGTGTTCATTTTTGGGGGGGCAAAACTTGGCTAGTGTTTACGTACCAAAACTTGCGGTCCTACTGTCAAAATCGATGTATAAGATTCCAAATAAACACGTTGACACTTTTTGATTATTTCAAGTCCTTTGACTGTGACATCGGTCGCGTCTCCGAGCCCAAGACCGATTACGTACAACATGATTTTTTTAAATTCCAACTTCAATTAAAATACACATAGAAAAATTGTAACTTTGTTTGACCACGTGTTGCGTTTCGGTGCCGACGATGCAACTGCTCTGTGTTCTGTATGTTTCCGTCAAACGCAGTTGTTAATATAAGAAGGTTTCAAACATAAAAATATCAATGTTTAAAAATGTATGGACTGTGGTGAGGATTCATGCGAGGTCAAAGCCAGTTTGTTATTGTTGGGAACTAAGTATATTTTTTGTGTGATTACCGAAAACGAATTCGGTTGGATCTTGATTACTGATAATAATATGGCGTTTTTTCGTTGCAGCCAACTCGGAAATTACTATGAACTCTGCTGCCTGCTGCCGGATCTGCAGATTTAACGAAACCGATCAATTAGTAAAATTCGAATTCATATAAACTTGTTTCCACACATATATTAGAACAAGAAATGTGGATTAAGTTTGAAAAACTCAATGTCTTATTTATGCTAAGCAAAATTGAGCTATATAAAATTAGCCCCTCGGTTTTGCCTTTTGCCATTTTTTTAATTTCATTATGATTGTTTGTCGTTAGTTTGTGAATGTTTGATTAATTTAAACGTTTGTTTGACAATATTTTTTGACGAACAAACGAAATAAAAAATAGCGTTAAATTAGCCGCCACTGTTTCGAAATTGATTTTTTCAAACGCCAATTGATTCGGAATCGTTTGTTTGAAACAAATAATATTGTTTGAACGTTTGTTCGATCATTGTTTATCCGAGAAATGTATAAATCAAATATTGTCAAAATCGCGGTAGAGCGAATGTAAATGTGATTTCATTTTTACTAATCTGCAAACTCGACCGAGTACGACGGGAATTTTATTTCCCGAGTTGACCGCTACCAAAAAGTGTACGTTTTTAGCAGGGGCTCCTCGCTCCTCCTCAACAACGCTATCAACGCTTAGTAGCAGAAGACTTTTCAAAGCTAACCTAGAAAACGTTATATTATTTCTTATTTCGCATTCGCATTCGCATCAAGACAGTAAACGAGCAACGACCATCGCTGTCATTGCAATAAACTGATTGTAACTTTTCTAAAACAGTAAGTGAGAACTATATAGAAAAAGTGTTGATCATTTTTAAAAATTAGTGTTCAAACGATAAGAGTAGATTGTTTGAACAAACTAATTTTCGAAGGTCAACTCTTGATGCATAGTCTCGAATAACCATAATTTGAGCACGTATGAACATCGACGTGTTCTAACTCGTTCATTTTGCATAACATGGTGATTTATTTTCTTCGTTAAATGGACTGTTGTGTTCCCTCAAAAAAATGCCTGAAAAATGTGACAAATTTTCTCAAGACCCAATATGCAATACTTTCAAGTAAACTACAGCTCAAAGATGTTCAAACTAAATGTAAACTACAGTTCAAAGCAGTTTAACCCTTGAGTATTATGGTTCTGAAAAAGGCTTCAGAGCTTTCAGAAGACTATAACCGAAGCTAGTTTCTGCATTTTTTCATCATTCACAAACTCAAAGTCTTTGGTTGTCAAGAATTATTCTGTATGATGAAACAGATTATGTAATGTATACCATATGCATTTTGTTATGTCAAACAGAGAAATATTGAGGTGCGAGGAGAAAAAAATGAATAATGGTAACCGGCAAAACCTGTCAGCTGAACCTACGAGATCTGCAAATATAGTTGGTAGGGTGGAGAAAAGCAAGCCGAGTTTTCTACGTGGCAACGGAGTGTTCGTTGTTGGATTTATCGGTTTCCTAGCTATTCACATAGCTTGGGACAGACTGGTCGACTATTATGTACCGGAAGACCAAAAAACCAAATTGAAACCGTTTCAGTATCTGAGAAAACTGGATCCATTTCCACGTGAATAAACATTATGTTTCTTTACTACATTTTTTCTATACCTTGTTCGCTCTTATGCATTTTTATTTTTCTTTGGGTGAAACGAACCGTTCCTATGCCATTCTTACCACAACTGTAACGAAGTTTGGATCGTTGATACACAAACTTGAGATCCGTCAACTGCAAAATTTAGTTACGCTGTTCAGCTTCAAAAAAAGAATTTCAACAATTCCTAGTTGAATGAAATGTTATACATTTCGTTCTAACTGTACACAACCTGGCAGGGTTTCAATACATTTTAACAATAAATATACAACGTGGCGAGTCTCTTTATTCTTGTGTTGACATTTTCATCACAGAGTCCTCTTATAATCTTAAACCCTCCTCTGTACACAACCGTTCTTTACAACATACTTCTCTATGTTCATGCGAATGTATATAAATACATATACAATCGATCATGCAAGTGTGAAAATGTAGAGAAATGAAACTTAGTTATGAATGGGTGACCTCGCAGGCACACGTACCAAACGATGAAATATAAATAATTCAAAAATGGTAATCAAGCGTACTTGAGACGCGGACGGAACACGATTCTCCTCAGTTTTTCTTTACAACGATGGAATAATGATAAATACGTTTTATAGTACATTCGATTGTGAATCGTGCGGCGCAGGGCCGCACGTATTTTCGATTCAGTTGCAGCCCCTGATTGTCGGCAAGTGATCAAAATCGCGGTGATGTCTCATCGAGGAACTTTTTGGTCGACCATCCTGTTGTTGCTGCTGCTGCTGCTGCTGTTGCTGCTGGTGTTGGAGATTTTGTATCGTACCACCGTTTTTCGACAGTTGTGGCAACATTACCAATTGACCGTAATTCGTGTTCTGTCGATGGAAAAAGAACGTTTTATTTTTTGTTCCACTTATCATGTTCCACGACTCATGATGATTCTTGTGGAATCGAATTTGAGTCTGAATTCTAAGTCGAACAGTCACGATTATTCACGTTAAATGATATTCGATCTTTCATCGCGTGTATCACCGGAACGATTCGAAATGTTCTTTGTGAGCAGTTCTGTGGAGCATGGAGCATGAAATTTCCTGGAAAGAGCAAAGAAAGAAGAAAAAATTTCGAGAGCTTTTTCGTAGCAAATTTCCTGCCCCCAAAACTCGGTCTTATTAAATTTTGTTTCTTCTCCAACCGTTTCCGTTGCATGCTCAAAAGGAGAGCAATGAGGTTATCCGCTTCCGCTAGAGATTCGGTTTATAAATTTTGTTGAAATTATGTGAACTCACCCTCGACCGGTCTCGGTACTTTTTTAATTTTTCAAACTCATCGACCTCGCTCTCCGGTACTTTGAAGTGAAAATTATCGAAGTAATTGTGTTGCAGCAACTGATCGCACGTCCATCGAAGCTCCGGATCCTTGTCGAGACACTTTTTCAAGAAATCGATCTGAAGAAACGAGAATCGTATTATCGTCATGACGAAATCATCTCCGGAAGTGGCTCCGGCAAAAATGAGAATTTCTCAAACGTTTTTCATCGATTCAACGAGTACCTGGTGTCGCGACGCGCTGGTATTCGTTCTTTCCGGCAAAGCGGTCTCGAGAGGCGTCACGGATTGCGGTGTCGGCAAAATGACACCAGCAAAAAACTCGTTCTGCTGAAAGATTGCCATGTGCCTCGGCAATAGATCGCCGAGGGTTCTTCTTATGAGATACAGTTGATCAACGTCCGATTTTCCAGGCCAAAGCGCCTCGCCTCGAATCAATTCGGCAAACACACAACCGATCGCCCAAACATCTACCGGCGTCCCGTATTGCGTGTCTCCCACCTTAAGAATCATCCAAACTCATTAAGGCGATAGCTAAATTTCATGCTGTCGTTAAACACCTTGGAATATCCCAATAAAATAATTTCTGAGCTCTCTTGCTTTTAGATTATTTAGAAAATTCGCCAACTTTCAATTTTTCTACAACAAATTCCTCAAATTTTATTTATTTAGATTTTTTACTAAAAACCTCAAACAATATTTTCTTTGATTTCTTGGATGTATTGAATATTTTTGAATCTTCCATCGGCTTATACTTTTCAAAAAAAATTTTACAAAAATACGACCGTGAAGCTCCTTATCATCATTGGAATGGCCACTTTTCAGGCTCGAGCTCCCTAAATGCACGATAATTGACTCTGTGAAAAGAAACGATCTTTTTTTCTTCAATTCTCATTCGTTCTGAATCAATGAATTTAGTTGCAGATTGAACCGGACAGAAAGGCATGAATTGTGGCCGTCACGAGTCGGTGTACGACTTTAATTTGAAGGGAGCTTCACGGCTATTTCGGAAAAGGATAAAGAAAAATTGGATATTTTGGAAAATTGGAACGAACCAGTAGCTCCGGCGCTCTGTACCATCTAGTGGCGACATATTCCGTGTAATTTTCCCCAGGGCTGAGCATCCTGGCGAAGCCAAAGTCGCAAAGTTTGACGACTCCTTCACCGGTGATGAGAATATTTTCAGGTTTAACGTCGCGGTGAACGCATCCGAGCCTGTGACAGTACGCGACGCCTTGAAGAATTTGCCAGGTGAGTTGTCGGGTGGTGATTTCGGGGCAGCCCTTCGGATACTTTTCCATTTCGTTGAGTAGCGTGTGTTCGCAATACTCAAAAACAAGATGCAATTTTCTTTTTCGTCTGAAAACCTCCAGGAGATTCACCAGATTCGGGTGTTTAAGATTCTGCGAAATATCAGAATCGAGCCTTTTAATCCTCCGAGGCAATATTTTTTTATCATCGACTTCGACATTTGAAAACTTTCAAAATTTGAATTTTCCAAATGAAATATTTTTAAAAATCTGGAATTCCGACGGGAAACTAATGTTTCTCGTCGATACTAAATTGACTAAGGGACTGAAACGATTTCGTCTTCATTCTCTTTTCGTAAGCCACGACCCTGCGCATTGATTTTTTTCAATCCAAAAGCAATCTTTCGAGGTGCGGACGAAGGTCGGGGAAAAAATGTGTAGCAACGTATTTAATTATCGCGGTGGTTCCCAGCTGAATGTGAAAGCGTGTGAGCGAGTAATTTAAGGATGGCGAATATCCTTGAAGGATCAAAAGGTCAAAGGGCGTAGTTTGAATATCGGCGGCATCATATTCCCTTCCGTAGGAAAAGTCCGGCGAAGATGGGGTGCTTTTTAACGAGCGGTCGATGGGAGGGTTGCGAAGCGGCCGGCTGAAGTGCGGTGCTCGCCAGCGGCGTATTTTATCGAGCGGTTGGTATTGACCACGACGTTTCCTCTTACGCGGACTCTCCGGATATCCTCCAAAAATGAAAGGTCAAAACAATGAAGCGAGGAGCATCGACGTACCTTGAGCAAGCGTATTTCCCGGAGTGCGATCTTCCGTATGAGAGGGTCGTCCTCGGTCTGTTGAAACTTTTTAACGGCGACGAGTCTTCCGGTTTGGCGATCTCGGCATTGAAAGACAACTCCGTAGCTACCCTCGCCGAGACGCGCAAGTCGCTCGTACCTCTCCATCGCTTTGCTCGGCGCGCGAGACCTTCGGTCGATATGAAACATGAGAAAACGACGTTAAATTAGTCTCTCGACTCCGCAGCTTTTCGCCCCGAGAGGCAACAAAGCCAACTAAAAATAGCGGCACCACTCCTGTGGCTCGATATTAGAAGCTAGAATTGGAAAAAATATGAGACTTGGTTGGGGCACGTGAGAGTGGGACCGGAAGGAGCGAGTCCTCGGCGAGTAACGTAACACAACAATTTTAAAAAACGCACTTGGACAATCTCCCAAGGCAGGGCAGACTGAATCGTTGAACAAAGAGCATAATATCCCAGGGCGAAGTCGGTCCTCTCCACCTTTATAGTTAACCCAGCGAGGTTACAAACCGTACTGTCCTTTTTCCCATCGCGTTGACCAGAGGTCAAGCCCCTCTGCGTGGTGGATAACCGCGCGCACTCTTCCTTGCGGAGCGCCCCTTTGCCCCAGCCCCTCCATCGGGCCTTTACCGCCCCGAGTCACCGCGTATCGGTCTTTAAAGGGGTTATCGGGTATCCCTTAAGATGATGGATCAGTCGGTAATCACAACCGTGAGTACGAGAGAGATTTTAAAAGGAAATTTTTCCACGTCGTTCGTCTGATCGAAAAAATAAAAGTGTCATCGGATTTTCGCGATCGTGCTGCGTACGATGACATTTTTATTATTTTAATCGGACGAGCGATGTCAAAGAGTTTCAATTTCAAAAATTCGAGGTGTGATTACCGACTGATCCATCATCTTAATCGTAAAAAAATAATCAGCCTCCGTTGTACGTACCAAACGGGCGCGCATTGCCGATAATTTGCGAACAGAAGATCGTTGACCATTTTCGTTACTCGTTGGAGGATTTTCGACACAAAGAGCATCGCCACGAGTTCATAAGCGTCTTCGATTCGTTACCGATCACCCCATAACCCCGCGTTTCTTTTCTCGTAGTATACGTACGCATTCAACAGATTTGTAAAAAAAAATATATATATATAAAAAAAAAGAGGGAGAAAAAAAATAAAATAGCAATTACATGAGTCAAAAATAAAAGGAAATGTACAAGAATTATTTTGTATACGGATATAAAAATAGCGAAAGTACTCGCTGAACGTAGCTGTGCCAGCTGCTGCTGCCGCCGGCGCGCCATCGCCGCCGCGATCGATCGCTCACCGCCGAACAATAAGAAAACACCGCCGCTTTTTTCTCCACGTTTCTATCGATCGGGAAACGCGGAAAGAAGCAACGCGCTCGCTCACGGACTCGACGCAATTAACGATCGTCCCGCTAATATCTCGGTCGCGAGATTCGAACTAGGGAGAGGTCTCGTGTCGCGGTACCGCAACCGCGATGCATCGATCGCCATATCATTTATCAACGGGCTTTCAAATTTTCGAATTTTTGCCCGCCGAGTGGGAATTCAAATGGCAGAAAATTCTTCGCTCAGGCCGCAGACGCGCTTGTGATTACAACAGCATCGAAAGCACCTCCGCGTCCTCCGGGTGTTTACTTATTTCTTTACAAAATATCGAAAAGTCTCATTATTTTTATTCCCCGAGGAAGAAACGAGTGCTTTTCGTGCTGGCTCTTATTTCTTTACAAAATATCGAAAAGTCTCATTATTTTTATTCCCCGAGGAAGAAACGAGTGCTTTTCGTGCTGGCTCCGAATGACGGCACTGCATCGAACCGATATGACAGACGCTCCGCGAGCTGCCGCGCAGACGACCGGCAGGAATTCGCGCTTTCTCCAGAACGATTCTCACTCTAGAGAAATATCGAGAACTCTGTTTACCTTTCGGCAAAGGCGACGATGCGGGCTTCGTATATACCGAAAGATATTTTTATTGTTCAAGAGAAAACCTGAGACCGTCGGATAAAGGAGCCGCTTTTTCGGGCCGCTCGCGGTTCAGCCGCGAAACTCTCGAGTAGAAAAAATGCGATAACTCACAAAAGTTGAAAGAGCGCATTCATCGCGGGCGAGGAAGCGGGAATCGTGAGGACGTCGGCACTGCCATCGGCCGCTGATTCAGGCGCGCATCGTCAAGCGCGGCCTCCAACTCTGCACTAATTTATTCCTCGGCAAAGTGTAGCGACGCGTGCGGCTGCGAGGGCGGGCGGGTTAATTGCGAGCCCCGTATTTTGACGAGCGAGTCACCGGGGTCTGCTTAGGCTTCTCGATTATCGACGATCAATATCGCGTGCGTACTCGCGCCGCGGCGACCGCGGAGGCCAGCGAGCTAGAGCTCGAAAGTTGCGCACTTGTACAGCGAGGAACGCCTGACGAGGAATAACGAGCAGGCAGCGCGGTGTAGAGTCGAGTCATTGACTTTAAACTCGCGATTCTTAGTCAGTTTTACAGCTTGTTGTATGCTGAAAAGCGGTGTACCGCGGACTAGAAAAAGGCGCGAAAATGCGCTCTGGAGAAAGGCGACTTATTCGAGGGGCAGCGAATCGGTCGATGATCGAACGGAAAAGGAGCAACGTTGCTCGCGTACGCGGGCCTGCTTGGCCGTCAAATCGCGTCGTCGGTCTCGATATTGTTTTCACGTGGAAAAGTGGCGCTGACAGCGACGAGGAGACCAGCCTTATAATCGATTAAGGTGGTTTCCCTCGCGGGTCATACGCGCATAACTAATACAAAGCGATAATCAAAGTACAATTTTCTACCTGCGCGGCAAAAGCGGCAGAGTGTTCCCAAAAAGCCACAGCTTTCTATCTTGAAGCCATTTGTCCATGCGTCCGAAACTCCGCGTCGTATATGAAAGAACTTTTGATGTTTCTGCGAAGAGCTCTCGCGGTTAAGCGAGCTTGTTCCTCCCGTTTGAAACGCAACTCGTTCCACTACGCGATCTCTGCGAATATTGTTTTTCCGGCACGCCGCTCTTGACCGTCGAGTGCACGAGGTTCGATCATCGCGGAAGCTTGGATCGGTACTGCTGCTGCTGCTGCTGCTCCAGAGCTTAAACCGCACTGAAATGACCGCTCGAAAAAGCCCATCGATGGACGCTCTCGGCGCGTGCGACGACGCGGCCTCTCGCGGGGACACTGGTCGTCTTGCGAGCCGCGAAACCGAATCCGAAGCCAGCACCAGTGTTTTTATCAGGCGACTGCGCAGCTGATGCGCAAGTCCTTTTGTCCGTCGATCTATCGGTTTCCAAAAACAATGCGAATTTTCAGGTGCTGCGTGCTTTCCTCAGTCATCAAAAGTATCCGAGGAAAGTCGAAGCGCAGCAACTGCCAGCAGAGAGGATTCAGGAAAAATGGTCGAAAAGTGTCATTTGTTTTCGAGGAATTTAACGTTTCAGGAAATATTTGGAAGCGCTCGAACCTGTTCGTGATTTCGCCTCAAGTTTTTACGCGTATAAAGAGATTCGACGTGTATCGAGCTCGGCGTCGTCGGACCGCTACGTCATGCACGAAAAAATCGATAAACCAGAGAAAGAAAGTGTACCAATAAAATGAAGGGAGAGAGAGAGAGAGAGAGAAATAGCGAAAATAAAACATCGCATATAGACACACCGCCGTTGTAAGCCCACGCGAATAGCACTCGATTCGAAGATTGGAGCAGAGTTTTGAAAAATTTGGTTGTACCTCATTGGGAAGTCGTGGAGTTCCATTACATTCGGACATGTATTAATCGTTAGACTTCCGTTAAAACGAGACTCATCCTAACGAGGGGCTTTCTCACGAAAAAATTCGCTCCGTCCGCGTTGCTCGGGACGTAGCTCCTTTCAGTTTCACTTATTAATAGCAAAACAGTTTTAATCGTAGCGCAAACAGTGGTCGATTTATCGACGACGATGACGATGCTGCACAGTTTGTCTTTAAAAGTGAATTCGAGATACGGGAATAGCGACGACGTCACCAGCGCACACGAGTCTCGATCATGCCAGAATATTTATTAACGTTCTCAAATATGTTACAGTCTATATGTATATATTTATATATATTTTTTATCGATGACTATCCATGAATGTGATAGCTTGTTCGTTGGTACACATAAAAGACAAATGAAGTGGACGAGACGTGACGGAGAGAAAGCTTCTTCAAAAATCACAGTGGCAGCATCGTTTCATTACTCGTGTGAATAAGTTTCAACGAAAAACATGCTCACGTCTGACCTGAAAGATTTTTGGAGCAGTACTTAAAAATTGCTTTACTCCGAAACGAATTTTAGTAGGGAAAAATGACGGAGAGACGATGGAATGTTTTGGGGGGACGGAGTAATTTCTAAAAAAGATTTCCCTCCTCATATTTGTACGTGCAAGCAGCAAAATGGTCCTCGTTCGGAGATAGAAAATATCCAGTTTTTCTTGTCAAAGCTTTTCAGCTTCCGGTATTACCGTTACCAAACTTTCGTTACGCTGTTGGTCGTGAAAGCCTCGAAACTAGAATCATTTATTTCTGGCTCTGCTGCGTGGCTGAGTGTCGAAGGTCGCTCGACACGGAGGACGAAAATGCTTTTGGGCAGTTGTTCTTTTTTTTTCTTCTTTTTCTATAATTTACCGACGAACCATCAGTGAAATATCGCGGAGATACGAAGATTCAAACGCTCTTGGCGTTCCTCTGAGTGCTTCGCCGCGACGGCTTCGTCGTGCCTTCCAAAGATACGGAGGACGACGACGACGACGACGACAACGTCTGCCCGTTTTCGCGCTCACCTCTGCTCACCGTGAACGTCACGAAATAGCGCTTCGTACGGTCCAACTTTTCCGTGGGGAGGGCGATCACACGTTTTTCTTCTCCCCTCGTCACTTTAACCTGTTTTTCAATTCAACGTCAATATTATTATGAATTTTTGAGCATTCTTCACTGCTTTTTCTTCTTGCAGTTAATCCCTTGAGCCACGTTCGAACCGACGCTTTTCCAAGTGTTTTTCATTCTATTGATTTTGAGATTGAAATTAAGGCAGATCATGCCCAAAGGATCGTATTTTATGGATGTCTAAATTGAATCGATTTTTTACTCTCCGAATTCATTCGAAATTGTAAATCAATTTTTTCAACTTATCTCTTGGCAAATGAAATAACAAAAAGCAGTTAATTAATCGGCTGAAATAATACAGTTTTTTATGACAAAAAACACAACGGGAAATGGATAAAGAAAAAAGTATTAATAAAAAGGCAAAAGGCTATGACGGGAGTGGGCCGAGAGCCAAGAAGAAACGAAATGCCGCGAAATAAGCGACACTCGTTACCAATTTCGTTCGATCTTTAACGCAATATAATTTTATCACCAGTATAAGACAATCGTCTCGAATTTATTTCCAAACCTTCGTTATATACTTCGATCTTATCGTCTACTTTTCCTCGCGTTTTCATAATTTCCGCCCATTTTCATGATTTTCTTAAGAAAATCGTTTCGTACGTGAACTACCTTAAAAGTAGTACCAGCTGAATTCCACCGCGTAGATTATTCACATTTTTAGTCTAGATCCAAGAGAATTCATGCCTCAAAGGATTAACAAGAATTTTAGGCTCAATATGCGCTGACAAAATCCTCGATATATATTTCTTCTCTAATCTTTCTCCTCCTCTTCCTTCACTTCCCTGCCGCTGATTTTGAACGCAGGCGAGGCAAGGAGAAAGGGAAATATGTAGAAAGAGGAGAAAAAATGAATTAATGCGGTTAAATTGAGGCGAGTACCGTCATCCGACCCCTTCCCCGATTCTCAATCCTCGGAAGAAGAGCCTCCTCCCGATCTTGAGCACCACCTCCTCCACCCACTGCAATTATAATCTACGATCAAGCTACGGAGATCGGTTCACCGGTAAAACTAATGCGAATGCCTGAAAATTATAGATCCCGATGGAGATTGGTGCCCTCGCGGCCCTCGCCAATCTCGGTACAAAATAATAACGAGACTTTGCGGGACTGGCGACGGGCGCACGGCAAAAATCTTCCGGTAAATTGACAAAAACAACTTACGATAAGTGTAAATTGGGAGCGAAGTGTACGCGCTCGTTGCATGGTGACAGCGGTGAGTCTTCCGAGTGCACTGCTTTGCCTCGGTGCAAAAGTCTGGCGTCGCTGGACGACGCTGGAGTCGCCTCAGTTGTTCGTACAAAAAAGCCTCGAAGTCTCTGAAAATTAATCATCCGGCGCTGGAATCACTGAGAAGTTAAAAAATTCTATAAATAAAAAACATTTTTAAAGTGAGATTTTTTTATTTCAGAAAATTCAATTCGACTCGACTGATATTTGATTACTTTCTCTCGAGAATTTTTATTCCACTTGATTATTAACACGTATAGACACAGACTCGCCAGACGCTGTGCAAACTTGCGCACTCGGACTTTTCAAAACGTTTTTATTTCATCCATGAAGATGTGGAATATTGATCTTACAACGAGAGACTTTTTAGGGTTAGCAAATCCTTACTAATCGATTACAATTATTTAAAAAACTGAAAAATCAAGTTTTATTATAGAAAAATGGCGAAACGAAAAAAAAGGAATTTACAAGTTTTAGACAGTTGAAATTTTCGTGAATTTTCGATCGAATCCTTATTTTCCGCATCCTTAAAATGTCACCGGTGACACGTTAGCTTGAAAATCGTATAATTATTGTGATTCGGATAAAAACCTGAACGTGAGAGCTTGATCATATTTGGCGACTCCGAGGGCCGGACCCGACATGCCGGCTCTGTGGAACGATTCCACCTATAAAAACAAAGAAGAAATTCTTCAGTAAAAGCACAGATAAAGTTTCGAAAGAGTATAATATGAAGAAGAGTTGTTATTCGATTATTCGATTATTTAGACGCAACAGCAGCCTTCGATATTTCGTTTCGAGTTTACTCACCTGACGTTTAACCAGAACGTGTTCGTTGGCTCTTCCGTGTCGTATTTGAAGTCTCTTGAGCTCCATCAGTTGGAAGAAAATTTTCCTTTCGAGGTGATAACGTCTAAGACTGATTTGAACGTCCCTGGTGATAGTTTCCATGTTGAGGGCTCGTTGTTTGTCGGTGTTGGGGCAATATCGAGGTTTCGTGGTTCTGGTAGGGATTTTGGAGACGCGAGGGCTCGGTTCGATGCCGCTGTCTCGACCAGCGCTGTCCCTGCGCTGTTTTCCGCGAGCTCCGCGGACCTCGCTGTCCGCGCTGCCCCCGCTTTGTCCTCGAGATGCCACTCGCCTTTGGGCTGACGTCTGCAGAGGCTGGGACATCGAATCTTTGCTTTTAATCGTTCCGGCTGATTTTCTCGACGACGATAAGCCCCCGGGTCTCTCTTCCTCCTCTCGGTTCTCCGAGGGGCTCCGGAGAACGCGGAAAACTCTGGGAGAATCGTCGGGATCCGTTTCTCCATGGGCACTCTCCTCTGCTCCCGTGGTCGAAGCCTGGATTATTTCTTTCTCAATCTCCTCGTCGTCCCACTCGGGACTTTCGATAACGGCGACGATGGCGCTTCCGTCGGTCGGAGCCTCGCCGCTGCTCGTTTTCTTGCCCGTTGATGGCCGCGAACGAGTCTCGCTTCGCGAAGATTTCCCCGAGTTCGACCCTGTCGAAGGCAATTTAGCGTCGGTCGATTCGTACGCGCTTTCGCTCTCCCTTCTTTCGTCGATATCGTTATCAGCTATTTCTTCACGATCATCCGTCAAATTTTCACCGTTTACACCAGCTGATTCTGCTTGATCGAGGTTCGACGTTTCTGTTTCTTCAGGCGCTACGACGATGCTGTCATTCGCTTCGAGACGAGCTGGCATTTCTTCGTGTTGCTTCACGACTTGGAGGACACTTGCCTCGTTGCTGGGGCTCGAACGACCGTTACTTCCAGACTCATCCTCTTCTATCTTTTCAATCTTTTCCTTCTCACTCCTGCTTGGACTGGACGTCGACGTCGACGTCGTCGTCGTCGTCGTCGTCGTCGTCGTCGTCTCCGTTGTGGACTGAGCGGCTCCGTTGCCAGCTTGTTCGACAACGTTTTCCTGAGCGATCCTCGGACTCGGTGTTCCAGGACTCGCAAACTCTTCGGCCCCAGAACCGCTTTCCAAACGCTCCAAAGTCTCTGCGTTCTTCGCTTCTTCAATTTCTGTCCCCGAAGCCCGATGGGTCTCTTCTTCTTCTCTATCAGCTTGTACCGATGTTGCCGGAGTGGCTACACGCTTTTCGTGGGGTGGGGAAAAAATGTTAGAATTATTAAAATTTCGAAGAGCTCGAATCTCGAGTTCTCATTTAATTCGAATGATAACGCGGAGACAGATCAATTCGACTTGAGCTTTTAATGTCGAAAATAAATAAAGTAGAAACTTGAAGGTTCGAAGCAGCACGTTTACGTCGAAAATCGAATGTAACAATAGCCCGTGGAACGACGTCTAAAATATAGTTTTTCCGAAAATTTGACTATCACTCGTTTCGATTCATAAATTTACTACAATCGCAACAATGTAGATATTGCTGAGGTTGAAATCCTGAAAGATCAAAAAGTTGAATCTCCAATTTCAAACATCGCCATATTTTGACTTTCCGAGCCCCGTCGCGCTATTATTGCAAATCCAAGTTTTATAGGTTCGGGAAATCCGCTTTCGATTTTTTCCTATACTCTATTTTCCGGTCCGCCTATAAAACAACTGCTCTCCATTTTGAATTGGAAAATATGAACTTTTGACGTTCGTACCGTCTTGAAAGAAGGAATATTCGATTAAAGGCGTAATCTGCTAAATAGTCGATCGGAAATGAGAATTTCAAGTTACTTATTTTTCTCCAATCTGATATTGCAACTTAAAAAATATTGAAATATCGTCCGTTCTACAATTTGGTTAATAGACATATATCGAGCCCTACCCCTTCGTGTTCCTCAGGCGTGTCGGGTGCTTCGTCCTTGTGAACGAGCGCGGTAACGGTAACCCTCTCGACCGTTTCCGGGCTCGTCGAGTCAGTAGCGTCTTCCCCGAGTTTCCGGTCTTCTTCCTCATTCTCGTTCTCGACGATTCTCTCCCCCGTAGGCCCTCTTTCCGGGCCAGCTTCAGCTCCGATTCGCTCGACGCTTTCCCCTCGACCTCGTCCCCTCGATCTTCGTCTTCTTCTGGACCGTCTCGTCTCCTCTCTAACTCTCGTCTCTTTCGAAGTTTCCCGAGGGGTTTTCGACTTGTTTCCCGTTATCTGAATCTTTTCGGACGTTTTTTCTAACGATTTTTTCACAACCACGACCACCTCGAGACTGTCGTCGCTGACGCTCTCGTCTTCGGTATCCGTCCCGTCGTCCGTGAGCTCGCCCCTTCCATCCTTCGACTTGGTGTTTCCGTCGCCCGGTACTCTCGACCGAGCAGCTTTTCTCTCCTTCTCTCCTTTCTCCTTTCTCTCCTCCTCGCTCGAATACTCGTTCGCATCGCTCCAGGACTCACCGTACTCCCGTTTCTTCTTGTCCTCGTACCTCGACGATTCGCTCTTTGCTCGTCTGTCACAATCGGCGCGGGCCTCGTGCAGATCGGCACGCCGAGGACGTCGCCGGCGACGACGATGGCAACAGTGATGACGTCGCCGTCTACAGCACCGTCTGGACGACTCCCCGACCGTGATTTCCTCCTCGCTGAAACTCCCGCTGTCCCGACGATTCTCGAGTGTCGTTCGCGACGCTCCTGCTTCCCCGCCGACAGCCTCAGCCTCGCGCTCTCGCCGACGTCTCTGTTCGACCGTCCGCTCTCCGTCCGGAGAAATAATATATGTCTCGAAAGCCTGGTGCCGACGACCCGAACCACCGCTCGTCTCTTCGGTGCTCGAGTCCTCGCGCTTCACGCTCAATTGAGCGGCGAACCCTGCGCTCATTTCAAACAATTTAGATATTTCGCTCCCGGAGTTCGTTCAATGTCTCGAAGTATATCGACAGCTTCGCCTACAAAAGTCAACTTGGAATACCGAGCTTTCGCGTTTATTGAAAAACTAATAGTTCGTTGGTCAGGATTTGGTTGAAAATCGACTCTCAAATATTCGACAGAATTCGTTAGAACCACAATTAAAAAGAAGCACAAAAAACGACACTAAAAATACTAGTTTAAAAAGAAACGTCAAACTGGGCCAAAACGAAAATTCATGACTGTTGAGAGTTCAACAAAAATCCATTTTTTTTCGTGACCCTCCGGAGCAGTTTACTCGATTATTCACGTGAAATAAACAAAATTTAACTGGACACTGATCCTGACCGAGAACATTGTATTTCGACTCGAGATATTTTTTCTATCGAATCAACAATGATTTCTCGAATAGTGATGCAAAAAGGAGTAAAATGAGAACCTCGAATGGGTGAAGTTTCGTTGCGGGTTCCAAGTCGCCGAGCGGTCGTTCCACCGTGCATCTGAATGAGTTTGGCACAGTCGCGATGCCCGCGATAGAGCGCAGCGTCGAGGGGCGTCATGGGGCCGTTTTTACTCGTGCGCAAAACGGCGTTGACTCTCGCTCCGTGATCGAGTAGAACTTTGCACACGTCGAGAGAGCCGTGAAGAGCGGCGACGTGGAGCGGTGTCTTACCGTCCTGAGTGGTGAGGTCGAGAACGCTCGGTCGTTTTTTGGCGAGCCACTCGATGAGATCGGTGCATCCGGAGAGAACGGCCTCGTGGGCGAGACCGGTGCCTCGGACGGTACGAGCCTGGAGGGAGCCGCCATGCTGGGCAAGGATTTTGAGCGTCTCGAGCCGACCCTTCGCCGCTGCGCACAGCGCCGGTCTGCCGGAGTTGGGCGATACCGTTTTGTCTCATCGTCCGTACAAAGCGTTGAATTTAATACATGCAGGTATAGGAGAAACTCCTCGTACTCACGTTCGACCTTTTCGATCTCGACGGTTCGGGTCGGCACCGAGCCTGAGGAGGAGAGCGGTCGCGTCCGCGTGCCCGAGGGTGGCCGCGTAGTGAAGAGCCGAGCAACCGTTGTCGTCGACGTGATCGGGATCACAACCGCAAAGATTTACGAGAGCTTCGACGCAACGAGCGTGACCTCGAGAGGCCGCGCAATGCAAAGCTGTCAACCCGTCCTTGTCAGTCGCCCCTGCAGCGGCCGAACCTCCGGCTCTGTTAATTCCGTTGTCGAGATTAATTTTAAGGCATGCCTTTCGCATCAACGTATTTTTTGGTAGTACGAATTGGGGCACTCGAAATTTCGACTGATTCTTAATCTCTGAGAAATCGTGGTTGTACAAGAAAGGCTTCTGCTTCTATGCCATTTTTCGTCTATTTTTATCGTCGCTCTATATATGGATTCTTTACATTTTTTTCTATCTGTGTGACGGTTTGTATATTCAGGAATTAAGAATCATTTAGTACATAAATTGTTGTATAAAATTGTGCTGATGATGAAATCTCGATCAGCTACCGTATTAATTTTACCATTTTTCCAAGTTTTTCATTCTTTATCAAATGTTCGATAACGTGACCTGAAATTTGGCCAATCTATTCGCATGCACTTCTACTTAACTGTCATTTAAAATCAGTTATTTGTAGAATATTCGGGTTCGTGAAAAGAATACCTTAAACTCCTATAACCTTGTTTTTATGTGTCCGTTAACGAGGTTGTCTAATCAGACTCGATCATATTAGTTTTTTTTTTTTTTTTTTTTCTTATAACGACGAATCGGGTGCACGAAAAATTTGCGTTTACAACGACAATCTAACGTTAAGTCTGTAAAACAAGGAAATGTTGGGAAAGCAAGTTTTTCAGTCTAAAAATTCATGTCGATATTTCAATGTCGCGCTAATATTTCGCCGCATTGACAAACGATGATGAAGGAAACGGTAACTACGGAAAAAAATACCTTGCGAGAGCGAGAACAGCCTCAACGCTCCCGGCGCTCGCGGCCCAGAGAATCGGTTGTCGTCCATCTTCGTCCCGAGCATTGACGTCGGCACCGAATTCGAGGAGAGTCCGAAGTATTTCGAGGCCAAGTTTGGTCGGAACGGAGAGTCGGGTGGTGCAGGCCGCGCCGCAGCACTGAGCCGCGTAGTGCAACGGCGAACCACCTCGGAAATCGGGGCTCGAGGGACGAGCTCCCGCGGCCAGGACGAGCCTCACGCATTCCGCCTCGCCGCAAACTGTTTTCGCATTAATGCAATCCGTAAACGGTACGCTATTTTACTCCATAATTGTACTCGTGCGTGTTCACATGCATTCCCTTCAATCGATGGAATTAATTTTTCGAACATAATCCACTTCGAGGAGCCGCGGCAACGAGCAAAAACGGAACGAGCTTGTCGCGTGATTCACCGCCCCGAGCGACCCACTGACCTTTGTCCGAACGAGCGCGCTCTAACCTCGAGATCTCAAGAAACGATTTTTATTATTCCTTATTCGATGTACGCCCGCGTCGAAGAGTGAGGGGACTCGACGAATCTCGAGATTCTTTCGGGTGCTACATTGAAAAAAGAAAATCTTACTCTGGGATTGAATATCTTTATATTTCAACTAAAATGGATTTACCAGCACGTTTCAGTGAAATTTGCTCCGAAATTTCAACTTCATAGATCATCAAGATACAAGCTCTCAAAATTATATACCATTTTTAACTTTTAACACGACTCGCGTAGAGCGAACACGCTAAAGTGTGTGTTTTTCCGATATTTTGAAAAATCGGAAAACCAAAAATCAATGAGATCCTGTGGAATATTGAGATGCATAGTTTCAGTCAGAAGAGAAATTATCACTTTTTATAACTCCCGACTGTCCGTAGGGCAAAAAGACGATAGTCAATTGCGCGTTTCACTGCGATCAATGGGTGGGGAAATATTACTTTGTCGCCAGTTTTCTCAAAATCGGTGATAATTGACCAATTTTTTCCATAACTTTGTATAGATTCCGGACAGTGTTTTTATTTGTAGTACGTCAAGATTCATCGCGAACATTTTCGTTCATTTAGCTTTCAAGGTAGGGTCCCAACCGGACAGCGACAACACTGTCGACTCTTCATTATATTTTAAAGATATCCGGGAACAATGCGATGGTGAGTTGCCCAGTGTCGAGTTGACACTGCCAATTTTTAAAAAAAAAAAAGATAAACTATTAAAAGTGCGAAATAAACAAAATGTTTCGACAAAACATACAAACTCCCGAGTGAAAAAACTCGTTCACTTGAGAAAATAGTAATAAAATTTAAAAAGTCTGAAATAAGATAGTTGTCGGGATTGTATCGAATCAAATCATTGCATAAGGAAGTTAAGAAGTAAAGATCTTTGCTTCTTATCCTTTTTATTCGATAATTGAATTCTTATCTTTATTCAATTAGATTTAATTAGGGATAGACTTTTTTTTTTAATTTATTACTATTTTCTTAAGGAGTTTCGGTACATGTTAAGGAGTTTCGGTACAGAAGTCAAAATATTAAGAAATTGATGAAATTTGGTGATAATGTTCTTCAACATCAAGGGGAAAAGACAATTTTTTTCAAAATTTTCTTCTACCTAGTTATCGAGTAATTACGCATTAAAGCAGATTTCTTATGCCCGGAATGTATACCTATATATATGGAAACGCTATGCTTATACACGTCAACTTCAGTGATCAATTAACCGATAACTGTGTAGAAGAAAAATCTTAAAAAATTTGTATTGTTAAATTTGGCACTAAATAATATGTTCAGAAAATTTTATTAAATTCTGAACTTTTTGAAATTTTTAATGTTTTTAGCATGGTTTAGTATGGCAACATTGTATCGTCTGTTCCGAAACTCCTTAATGAATGTTAAGGAAATGACAAAATTTGGTGATAACGTTCTTCAACACAGTGGAAAAGCAGCATTTTTTCGAAATTTTTTTCTACGTAGTTGCAGTGTTTAATTACTCGATAATTATGTAGAAGAAAAATCTAAAAAAAGTATGTATCGTTGAGTTTGGTATTAAGGAGTTTCGGTACAAAAGTCTAAATATTAAGAAATTGATCAAACTTGGTGATAATGTTGTTCAACATCAAGTGCAAAAACACAATTTTTTTCAAAATTTTCTTCTACTTAGTTATCGAGTAATTACGCATTAAAGCAGATTTCTTATGCCCGGAATGTATACCTATATATATGAAAACGCTATGCTTATACACGTGAACTTTAGTGATCAATTACTCGATAACTGTGTAGAAGAAAAATCTTAAAAAATTTTTATTGCCAAATTTGGCACTAAAGAATATGTTCACCAAATTTTATAAAATTCTAAACTTTTTGAAATTTTTTATGTTTTTAGCATGGTTTAGCATGGCAACATTGTATTGCCTGTACCGAAACTCCTTAAAGAATGTGATGACGAGATTTGATAAAATTGTGAACTTTCAGCATGGCAACATTGTATCGACTGTACCGGAGCTCCTTGAGTGAAGGAGTTTTCGGTCGGGGGTTTTTATGTTTTTTTACCATAAGTTTTCCTGGTCACAAGTGCTCGAAGTACCGAATGCATGATGAATTTTTTCACTATAAACCCTTTTGAATGCAATATTTCATAAAATTTATAAGAACGTAGTTGAGAGGTGAGCCAATTGAGATGCAGGAATCCGAATCTCGGAGTAGTTGACGTCGTTTCATTCGATGTATTAAATTTGGAGTTTTAAATAGTCAAACGTTGCTCGCACGCATGTCGAGGCAAAATAGTTTGTGTTCTTTAAAAAAAAGCGAAGGGAAAAGAAATAATAGGCTCTCACCGGTGGCCCAGTGGAGAACCCCGTGTCCCTCAGAATCCTTGGCATTGACGTTGGCGCCGTTGGCCAGTAGGACGGCGACGAGACGAGCGTCCCCAGCGATAACGGCGAGATGAAGCGGCGTGTGTCCCTCAGCATCCGGAGCGTTGACGAGCTCCGGGGCTGTGACAGCGAGCGCCCCGCCGGTACCGGCGTCCATGCAATAATGAAGAGCGCTGCGCAACGTTCGATCCCTGTAGCCGAGGGTTTCCGGCTGTTCCTTCAGAAGCTTAACAACTCGAGATCTGTCGCCCTGTTGACAAGCGTGCATCAGCGGCGTCGCTCCGATCTCGAGAACCCTGCAATCACAGTTTATTTTGTTCTTCTCTTCTGTTGCTATCGCGGAAGGAAGAAGTTTATTAGCGATAAAAAAAAGGTGTCAGGGTGCCTGTACGGTCTCGTTGTCCGATTTTCTCGGTCCCTCGAAACCCGGGGTACTCCGCCCGTCCAGCACGAGGCCCCGGGCGGAACGAGCTGCCTGGAACTTTGGTATTGTCGCTGATGCGGATACCCGTTGGATTTCGATGGTAAAAAGGGCGTCAACGGCGGCAGGCTTACAGGCTCCGGGCTCTTGCCCCGCTCCCTCCGAGATTCTCGCTCTCTCTCCGGATTTTTAGATGGGATCGGCGGTGTCCTCGCGTCCATACCCACCGTCGCGACGCGACGATATCCGCCGAACTAGCACCGCATCGTATTTTTCGTACGGCAGCGGATTCTTCGCGCCACGAAAGGTCCTCGGGACTTTTGCTGAAAACTGATATTAAAATTCAATCTCACCAACGATTATTTACAATAATGTCCTCTCCCTATTCGTCAACGTGTACGACGACTCTATTTCCATGGACGCGACTCTGTCGAAAATCATTTCTCGACTGACCCGGTTCCTCGCCGCCTCGCTCCCCGAGAGATCTGGGACGATCTCCCGCGCGGGGGAGGCTCCCAAAGAACGAGGGTGAAACACACCGACGAGGGGATTCGCTTTATTACGATCGCGAGATCCGGCCGAAAGTGGAACTCCGTTATACTCACTGACCACGTGCCTCTCGCGAGAGGAGGATCGACCAGCGGCTCACTCGAGACGTTCTTGATAAGGAGAAAGAGTAGGGGATTCGAAGCTGCCATAGAAACGCTCGCCCACAACACTCGGACTCGCCAACGGACGAAAACAAAGCGAGCGTCCTCGCTATATGCGCGCGAGCAGAGCCCGATCTTGCTCCCGCCGCGACAAGGTCGAGCTTGCACGTGATTACACGCCGCGCGGCATTACTCGCGAGCTTGACCGCTGGAAAAAGGAAAAGGACAGAAAAACTTTGTTTTACAGCCTCGCGCCACTCGATCTTTCCGGCTTTCACTGCGTGCACACGCTGCCTAGAATTAAAGGAAACTGAAACGTTCGAATGCGCCGGTCGAGAACGAACGAAACGTGCTTTCCTCACGGAAGCTTCTCAGACACCGCGATTCAAGACGGATGTGACCTGTATATTCCTAGATGCTTACCTATACAAAGGCTTCATCCTGGAAAACTTGGGGGCTCGAAGACAGATTCGTTAAAGAAATAAAATATGCGCGGAGCGCCTTTCGAGTTAGTACGGAACAAACTTTGTTCGGACTTTATCAACTTTTCGATTACGATCGAACTATTATAATCTCTGAGGAAATAAGTTTCATAAGGATTCGCAGGCATCGCGGAAAGGAATAATTCGCTCTTATTCAAAGTAACGAAAACTTGATAAAGCGCACGGAGAAAACGAGGCCGGCGGAGAATCGAATATTCCTTCTTTGAATTCGTATCAACTCGAAAATATATACTTGGATAGTTTTCATTTCGAAAGCAATTTTAACAGACAGAATTGAACATGATGTTCAATTGAGAATTGACAAGAAATTAAATTTTTCGAGCCTACAAAACTTAGATATGCAGAATAGTGCGATGCCTCGAAAAGGCGAAAGCGTTTCAAATCGGAGTAAGAGTGAGACGCGTGTGCCTTTTGAGTTCCGTTGCATTTCTCTACTTTGATCGTTCGACTTTTGGGTCTTTCAGTATTTCAACCTCAGTAATATTTAGTCATTCGTTATTATTATATTCTAATCGAAGCTGTGAATATTCACAGTATCGCTGATTATTGTAGTAAATTTATTAATCGAAAGAGCGATGCTCGCGAATTTTCGGAAAAACGATATTTTACTAGTCCTTTTGTCGAAGTCGAGTTGATCTGTCTCCATATACCGTCATTCGAATTTTATAAACTTGAGATTTTAGCTGTTCGAAACTTTGAGACATTCTAACATTTTCTTGAAAAAATTATTGAAAAGTACTGCATTCCTCTCACTGTACAAAGCGAATCGGTTTTTTCCAGCAAGCAGCAACACCGCGACGATAACAAATAATTGACGAAGAATTGTGCATCTACGTAGTCAAATCAGAGTCTCATAAAAAGCCTTTTCTTGGCTTTATTTCCTATGAACTATTGTCGAATGACGGCGTTCGTCAGGCCCTTTTCGCTGCGCGATGCATTCTCCCGCGCGATTCCGCCAAGTTTCGGAGGCGTATGTGCATTATTTACAAGCTTCTCAAACACGAGTGTCCGCGTTCTCGAAGCTCCGTCGGGCTGCTGCCCGTCACTCGTCACGCTATCACGAGTCTCCTCTTTTCCCACACCTCTCGCTTACTCGCCCGAGCGATATGACCTCAAAAGATGCTCGAATCGATTTACAGTTCTCGCCATTGCACGCTCTCAATCATGCACGCGGAGGGAGGAAAAGGCGCGATGAAGAAAGCGAGGGAGCAATAAAGCGGAACGTCTTCGAAGACATTCAGCAGCGAATTGTTCTTGCAGCACACTGTTTCAGGGCAGCCACGGAATGAAAATTTCATGAAATTTCCTCCCCCCAAATATTTGACATTCGTGCTACGACTCCGGACTTGTTATCCCTCGGAACGAGAGCCTTCCGCGGAGAGCATGCAGAGCGAGCAGTGCCAACAAGTACTCGTACGTCGTCGTACCTACGCGACAAGTTCGATTTTCCTCGCGATAACGAGCAGACACCTACGCTTCTGCCGGGCCGCTCGTCCCGCCCCGCGAGCAGGAACGCTCCCTCGCCGCGGCTCTGAACCAAACATCGGGCACCCTCCGTTCACTTTGCTTCAGGGTTTGAATCGCGTGTACGCGATCGAAAGATTAGCGCATAGACGCGCCATTCGAAAAACGAAAATCGAAACCACGTGTCTGCGTTGGGCTCGTATTTTTCTCGGGGCTCGAGCGCGCGTGTCGTAATTTCTTTACATTTTCTTCACATCAGCACTCCCGAGTCGAGTGCTTTTTCTTAATTCATTAATATATTTCATCGATTAAAAAGAAAAAAGGGTTTAAAAAGAAAAAAGAGCCAAAGGATTTAAAACTTACCGAAACTTCGGTCTTCTCCACTGTCTTCGGTGATAATTTCATTTCCAAATCGTCTCCCGCACTCGCCAAAAATCCTTCGAACGTCTGACCCCGCGCGAAAGAGAGCGAGCCATCTCCGAAATAATTACGCCTCCTTTTTATCAAAGCGTTCGATCGCCTCCTCTGCAAATCGGCCCCGCGAGAAAACCCCCGGGCAGCCACGAAAAAGCAGCCCCGTGGTACTGCCTCGCACGGTATCAGGCGTGCCCGGAATCGGGACGGGCACTGGTCACTATTCGCGCCAGTAGCTAATCATCGAACGGGGGGTTGCCGCGCGTTGTTCGCTTAAGGGCGAACGTTGCTATTGGATACCGCGAAGCGCGACCAGCCTGGGCGTGCGTCGCGCGTACCTTTTCTTATATGCTTGCTTCATCGCCGAGGAAGAATTAGCGTGATGAAAAGCGACGACGCGCGAGGGCTCGAAGAGGCCACGCAAAGGGCGCGACGATGAGGCGTTTGAAAAAGCGCGTTTTCGAAAGCGCTTCCAATCGAGCGAATTCCATTCGAGCGAAGCGGTGCACACTGTGACGACGAGTTTTTTTTATAAAAACGCTTGAAAATAGTTCGCGAAGGCGTCATCTTTTTATAACTGAAAACTTTCGTTATTCGTGGTTAGAAGACGACTTTGCAGTTCTGCGTCCAGGCAAAATCGCGCAATGATCCAACAAACCTGCAACTCTGTACTGCGGAAAAATGCGTTAACTTTCAAAATTCGCCGAGCCGCGACAACCTTCGCTAGCGAACACCCGGACGCGCTGTACACGGAGAGAGACTTTTGTACGAATATTTCGCGGATGAATTTGCTAGAAAAATTTGCTATGTTTTGTAGCAGCGCTACTGTTCTATATCGCCATTCTATTACGTTTCACCAAAGTGCGTAGTCATTTTCATGCCGAAAACAGTTCTCTCAAATTTAACTATGTACGACAGGCTAAATTTAGGTCTGCGACATTTTCACATCGAACGATATATCGATATCCGAATGTCACTCGTGTCTCTTTGGCGAAATGTTAAAAATTGGTTAATTGAACTGGACAAATGCGCTTGAAATTTTACTATGTACCACTGGTTAATTTTCATGTTTATATACTCGCAACGCCTCGTATAATGGGTACAGGGCGCATGAATTTTGCTATCTTATTGAGCAATTTTATATGCAATTTTTGGTATAGCACGGAAAAACGACTGCTATGTTATCTCCTGAATTTTCATCAAATCATTTCATTATTTACTATGTTTTTTATCAAAATTCGCTGCTCGGTGTTCGATTTTTTATATAGCACAGCGCGTTATTTATTATATGAACTGTGCTAATGGTTCCCCAAATTTTAGCAAGATTTGACACACTCTGTAGCGATTATTATTATAATATCGATGTGGTCCGACGTTACCATAAAAACATAATAATTTTTGCTATAAAAGTCTCTCTGTGTAAGATCTCAGCTGATTACGAATTTTTCGAATGAAAACGCTTCAAAATACAGATTTTTAACTTCGATCTGCTCGATTCCGAAGACCCCGAAGAGCCTATGATATGGGAGATAATGGCGTAAGATGAAACCGCGTTCTGTCGATATTCGACAACGGAAGCTCTCAATGAAGTTTTGCGAATGAGGCGAGCGACGAATTGGGGCGAATATGGACTCGGAATTATGTACGTAGAACTGCGAGCAAAATTTTTTTTCATACAGAATGTCAGAAGGCCAGCATATACGGCCTGGACGCCTGGACGAAGGATTTCATATTTTGTTGGAAAAAAAATTATAAGAAAAAAACCGAAAAATTAGCACCCCAAAAGATGATTTTTTTGTTAAAACTGTCGCCATTTTCTTTGAAATCAAAATTTTCACAAATCCTTCGCCCAGGCCCAAGCTATTATTACAATAAGTAAGCGGTATAAATTTGGTATGGATCGGATTAATAGTTTTTTAGTTATCGTGTTCACTGCCACAACTAAAAAAAAAAGGTGCTTCTGTAATACAGCTGGAGTCGCGCCATTTTGAGAAATTTTTTGATGAAAAAAATTGTACAAGTACACGAACATGTGTACCAATGAATGTCGTTCACAGTTTTTCGATAAATGTTTATTTTCCTGTCGAAAAAAAATCAAGAAAATCACGCTTTTGTGGCCCGCTCCTAAGCCCTTAAACGAGCTGTGAACACGCAAGAGTTTTTCCGCACGAGCGCAGGACAGCGAGTACCGTTGAAAAATGGGCAACTTTCCGCGCACGCTACGCACCTTCAAAGTCAGTGGAAAAGAGTTTTTGCATAGAAAATTAAGGTCGTTTCCAACCCGAGTTTTAGAGTCTTGCAGGAGTCACGAAATGAAAACTCGATCGAGTGAATTCGATGATTTACCGAAAAAAAATTGCTCCCTTCCAATCATAGTCTGATGTGTAAAATTCCGAGAAATATTATTGAGGTCAGCCCGAAGGATTTGTTATGAGGACGCAGCGATAGATCAACCACTGGGCAGGCCATGAGCAACGAGAACGAATTGCTACTGGATCGATTATGCTCGCTGCAATACGTTTTTAGCGAACGAGTAAAACCTCGAGGAAATTTGAATCTCAATAATTGATGGAATGAATTGCTGAAATTTTGGACATTGGTTTGAGCGAAACGCTTATGACAGAATTTTTCTTCAAGTATTAAACACCTCCTTTACGATGCAACTGGGGGTATAGCTCAGTGGTAGAGCATTCGACTGCAGATCGAGAGGTCCCCGGTTCAAACCCGGGTGCCCCCTCAGAGAGTTACATTTTTCTCGTCGAACTTGCGTTTTTTTCTTGTCGACATGATTTTTCAGTTCAAAACATTTACGAGGCGAAAATGAACTGTCAAAATATTTATTTTTCATTGCGTTTTTTAATATTTTTGAACAATAAGTGCAATTTTCCCCGAATAAGAAGAAAGAAGGAGCAGGATAAAATGGACGATTTATCGTTATTCTGCTTTCTTCATTGATTTCGTAAAAAGTAAATAAGAGGCGGTGAGTCATTTACTTATTATTTGCCACTTGCCACTATATTATTTTCACACGGTGCACGGTGTGGCTCTCAATGGTGATCGAAACAAACACCAACGCCTAGCGCCGAGAGCGTCGCGTAGGAGAAACTCGAGCAAATATATAACGTGGTATGCGGTGGTCGTCGCATCATCGACAGTCGGCAGCTCGAGGACACGGGCATCGCGCGGACAAATTTCACGACGAAAACGATTGGGTGATGGGGATTAGAAATATCGGAGGATAGTCTGGTGGACGGAAGAAGAAAGAGCAAAGCAAAGAGGAGTAATAAAGGAAATGGCTACGTGTGTGTGTGTGGCTCGAGTTGTTTTTCACTTTTACGAAACTGTCGAAACACGCAAATAATAAGATTATCGGTAGTTTTCTCACTTAGATTCGGACTCGACGATCGTGCTGAAAGTTGGATTTATTTGATTGATCGGTCTGTCATTTTCGACGTAGCTGAACATGAACTACAATCATTCGGGAGCTAGGAGAGGTAGGCTACCGCATACCGATTTTTTCGGAAGTTCTTTCGTTTCCATATTTGTATTCATATTTTCCAATTATCATTCGTGAGTATGGGAAATTTCAAGCTGGTTGAATTGCACTTGTCGCATTTTCTGAGACAACACTTTTATAGGTTAAAAATATGTTTTAGGTTAGCAGAGTTTTTCGTTACCATCAAAACCGATAATTGCATTATTTTTCGAGTATATAAAATGAAAATTTCATTTCGGTATTTTTCACTCCGATAGGAAAGCCAAAGAGGATACTGGATCCTTCGACAGGGCTGTCCAGTCCTGCATCACCTCCGTCTCAGCAACAGCAGCTGCCACAGCAGCCAGCTTACACATACAATCAGCAGGTAACATCTTGAGCGAATGTGTCAAGGAAACTACTATTTTTATACCCTATCTGTGGTTGTACGATTAAATAGGTACCTACCAATATGCCTGGGATGCCAATGCCCGAATATAGCTTTGAAATACCGCAGCAACAACAACAATCAACACCGCATCAACAACAACCACAATCTCCGCCAATACCTCCTCGATATGGGTTTGAGCCGATGCAATCGGCATCCCCCTATGAGCCTCGGCGTGCGGATGGCTATTCGAGTCAACAATTTGCTAGTACTCTGCTAGCCGAACCCATTGTAACTAACATGGCTCTGCAGTACGGAAACGCTCTGGTTGGCTCGAGCAAACAACAGCTAGAAAAATATGTGCCTGTATCAGCTATAAAATATTACTTTGCTGTCGACACCGATTATGTTTTTGTCAAACTGGCAATGCTTTTTCTTCCGTTCACCCATAAAGTGAGTTCTCCAGAATATGGAAAGAATTTTAGTATAAAAATGCCACAGAAATCGCAGCAATGCGGGAACAAGCTGAAATTCGGAATATCTGATTGACACAAGATGAGATTATGATGAAAAAGGAATACTGCGTTCGTTAGAAAAAAGTTTCATGGAATAAGTCGCATATTCCGAATGTCAGTTTGAAAGTTGTGAAGTAACAGTGTATTTGCCTATAATAAGTCATGTTTAAATCAACACACCAGTAATTCTCACAGTGACTTTTAAATTAAGTTCCATTTGACAGTTCTTAACAAGCAGTTGAAAGAAATGAACGTAATTTTCATTATGAATTTCGAAGTAAAATCGATTTGACGATTCTCATTAACAAACACATAAGTCGGAATTGAAATAATGAATGTTTAAATATTTAATGAAAAAACAGGATTGGTCAGTCAAGTACGAGCAGGATGGTCCGTTGCAGCCGAGGTACGAGAGAAACGCTCCGGACATGTACATTCCGACCATGGCATTTCTGACGTACGTCGTAATGGCCGCCCTTTCGCTGGGTATGCAGGAACGTTTCAGTCCGGAGCATTTGGGCATTCTTGCGAGTACAGCTCTCGCGTGGGGCTTCGTAGAGCTACTAGTACACTGGATCACGCTATACGTTATGAATATCGAGACGAGTTTGACGAGTCTCGATCTTTTGGCTTATTGCGGCTACAAATACGTCGGCATAAACGCCGCTCTTCTTTTTTCCCTCGTTTTTCGAAGGATCGGTTACTACGCTGTTCTTTGTTACTATGGTGTATCACTGGCGACCTTCCTAACCCGATCATTGAAACTCCGAGTCGTCCCGGAGGGTCACACTTCTTACACGGCATCGGGCAACAAAAGGAGGCTCTACTTTATACTTTTCGTTGCTTTCATTCAACCGCTGCTCATGTGGTGGTTGTCCTATCATCTTATATAGATTTAAAGATCGCGGAGCAGACCTCGTTTCTCTTACGATCAAAACGTGCTTTCTTTTTTTTTTCACGAGAGCACGAAAAAGAAAGATTGACGACGAACGGTAATGCGCATTTCTCAATTGTACATCAATTTACGCTCGGTTGCTTTGTTTCAATGACCATCGTTACATCACAAATTGTTATTCACCGAGCTTACAAATGGATGACTGTCAATGGCCATACATCGAGGATAACTCGTACGAATGTACGAGATCAAAACATTCGTACTCAAAATCGCTGATGTCGATAATTTATTACCAAATTAATAATAAATAAAAACGAAACAATTTAATAATAAAGAAAAAAAGAATCATTTCCTTTTTTGATCAATATTCGATGTATCGAATCGAAAAAATTTCCTCGTCAAAATGTACCTTTACAAATTGTTATGTGCGATTTTTATTCGAAAAATATTTCGAGTCGATGATATTTTAGGACGCTTACCAACGACAGGTAGAGAGGTTGCCTCGGAATAATCCACTACGTCACGTCACAAGAGGTTCCCTACTTTGCCTTTTGAATTTATATTCGTATTCCGAATTGTAACTTTCATTTGAAATCGCACTGCGAGAACTCCGCACTGAAAAATGTTTATAAACATATCAAAAACGTGATCATAGAGAAAAAATTGTTACAATTATTACATTAGTCTCAAAAACTTTAATTTTATTTCAAAATATACACTTGAAATCTCGAAACGGAATGAAATGATCGGCCAGGGTAGGGTCTAGTGTGAGACATAAACGCCGCGAGAGAGCGCAACCGTCGATCTCCAATTGCGAGAGTCAAGCGTCGTCTACTTGACGTTCTTCGTGTTCGTGATCAGTTTAGTTTTTAGTTTGTCGCGAGACTCGGTAAAACGAAGGAGTAGAGAGACGGTCAGTTTCGGTTGGATCACGGTCGGTGGGTTGACGGGAAGGACGGTGGGTGAGCGGGCGGGGGTGGTTATCGATAAAAACGAAAAATGGCGGAACGTATGAGGGTGACGACGGCTCCAGCGGTTAACCGGCCTGTACCAATGAAGCTCTTTGCCACCTGGGAAGTCGACGGAACCCCACCGAATTGTATACCCAGGTACCAGAAAGAGTATAATTGGAGATTCGTTCGGTGGCCTACGGGTGATAATAATTAGAGAAATTTGACGTTTTCTGTGTCGTCTGGGTAACGCAAATCGTCCCGCCGTCAGGAGACACATGTTAACGTGAAATTGTGGTGATATGTATAGTCTCTGCGGCGTCGTTCTCTCTACGCTCCCGCTCCCAGTGACACTGCTCGTTGCGTTTTGTTTTCTTTTTCGTGCCGCCAACAACAGGTTAGAGATAATTTGTTCTCGTGGCGTGTTTTATAATGCGATCGTGACATCGGCCTCACAAATCATGTTCTCTTTAGTCCGAACAATTCGACCTAATTATACGAAGATTAATATTCATTCAAATAAACAATTCGAGAGAAGCCAAATTGTTGGTGACACGGGCGGGACAGAAGGGGAGTCCGCCAAGTCCCCCTGGCGGTGTAACAGTGGTGTAAACGCGCGCGAGTAGTCGCTAAGAGAACGAATCATCGGATTCCTCGTTCTCGCTTGTCAATCGTTTAGCTTTGACAGATCTGAAACAAACGAATCCTTTGCCTCGTTCTGATTTCGTATCAATATTTCCCTCTCGGACATGCCTCGTACTCAACCAATTTTATCGCTCTTCAATTCACACTTTTTTACATTCTTTTTGTCAATAAAAAAAATCGTTTCGTGCTTATCTCTCGCAGAGATACATGACGCATTTGTACCTGAATGTCTCATCTCTCTCTCTCTCTCTCTCTCTCTCTCTCTCTCCTTCCTTCTGCCTACTCGACGTTCCATTCTCGAAATGATGGGATCTCCACGTACTTTGTTGTACAGAGATAAGATCGTGACGAATGATTTACTCGTGAGCAACAATGTCGCTTTGTGGATGGATGAAAACAAAGGTACAGGGAAAACGCGCCGTATGAAAGAATTGAACCCAAACATGCTTCGGGAATTAGTCGAAATCTTTCGTTTGATCTGTACAGCTATGTTAAGGATAGGATGAAAATCACTGAGGGATTGCCGCGATTGACAGGCTTTAATCGCACACCGCTCAAACTGACATTTCCGAAACAAAGTCGATCAAAGATTCCAAGTCGGGGCGGGACAGCGGCACGACCTTGTTCCCTGCTCGAATGAACTTGGCCGCCGGGACAAGCGCGCGTACGTTGTGCACCGAGCGAAAGAGAGAGAGAGAGAGAGAGACGAAACTCTTGTTTTCTCTTTTCAACGCTCGTCCCTCTCCGTCCAAGCCCGACCGATTTTGACTAACATTGAAAAATGCTTCTTCGACACACGGAGAAGAGTGGTGCACTATTTCTCTCTTTTTATTTTTTCAACGCAACCCGCGCCTCTGTGGTTACACTAGCGTACTACGAAATATCGATTTCTATTTGTTTATTTTATTTTAGCAACAGGGTGGCAGAATATCCTTGCGGTTGTTACGGGTTTGTACCGAAATGTATAGGTGAATGCAGAAAGCGAAGGTTCGGACCCCTGCGCCGCGATATAAACGGCGGCGAGACACCTCGGAGCCGCACGCGCCTCTCACGTCACTTTCTATACCGCGTGCATAAATCCACGAGTCTCTGTCGCTGATACTTAGAAAACTGTTCCCTTGCGAAATCGCTTTTTTGTCAAGTCTCGTTTTGTAACATTCGTTGTTTTTGTCTCTTATTTAACGTGCGATCGAAGACGTCGAATGCACACCTGCCGTCACGAACAATATATTCGGTACTAAAAATAAATAATTTCGTTCCACAGGCTGTGCTCACTGACCCTCTCAAGGCTCGTGATACTTCGACCGCTGGGCTCGGACCTCGCCTCGATAAGCATCGCCGTAAAAATGCAGAGCTCCAAGAGGACTTTGAGATCGAACGAGATGGCGGTACCCTCCGGCGGGATGCTCGACACGGAATTGGAGCTCCAATTCGCACTCCAGTATCCTCACTTTCTCAAACGTGACGGGAATAAACTTCTCGTTTTATTGCAAAGACGAAAAAGATACAAAAATCGTACGATGCTCGGGTACAAAACGCTCGCCGAGGGTGTCATAAACATGGCACAGGTAAGCGATGAGTTTAGTCGTTAAGGTATTCCTTTCGCAGGACCGTATTTTTTGGTCTCGCAAACCAGGGCCCTCGAAATTTCGACTGCTTCCTAAACTCCGAGAAGTCGCTGTTTGTTGGAAAAGTTTCTGCTTCTCCCATTTTTCCAACTTTTATCGTTAAGAGTATGAATCAGTCGACTAGCCTCGCTTGGAATTTTCGAAATCGAAATTCTTTGACACGAAATTCTTTGATCGATTAAAAAAAGGCTCTGTCAGCCTACGCAGACCGATGGCAAAAATCGACTGACGGAGCCTTTTTTTAATCGGTCAAACTGTGTCCAAAGAATTTCGATTTCGAAATTTGCAACTATCTATCTCGGCACTCATGGTTGCGATATACCGACTGATCCATCCTCTTAATATCTCTTTTAAGGATTCGGTAACCCTTTATTTTTATCGTCGCTATGGATGCCTTAAATTTTTTTCCATCCGTGAGACAGTTTGTATCAGGAATTTAGAGATATTCAGTGTATGAATTATTTAATAGAAATGTGATGATGATGGAATCTCCGTAAGCTCGCGTATAAATTTTATGATTTTTGAAATTTTAATTCTTCATTAAATGTTCGATAACCTGACCTGAAATCTGGCCAATTTATTCGCACGTACTTGTACTTTACTGTTAATGAAAATGAATTTTTTGTAGAGAGCTCGGGTTCGTGAAAGACTTAATTGATAATTTTCTCGTTAGAAGAACGAGCTCAATGTCGAATATACAATTGATCGGCAGGTACTGCAAAAGCAGATGGACGTCGAGCTCGAGCTGATTTCGGACAAGGCCGAGAAGTACGGCGGTCACTCGGTCGTTTTGGCTCGCGTAAGCGTTGTCGCATTGAGTTCTCAACCGGTCGACCACGATAAGAGGCTGGCCAACGATCCCAGCGAAAGACTGTGTCCGGAATTCAGCGACGAGGAGGAAGAGTTCAGTTCCGAGGGCGAAGCGGAGGGAAGCGACAGCGAGCCGACCCTCGAAGTTCACAGGCGAAAAAGCCGAGGAAAAATACCAACGAACGCGAGAGTACGTCCATCGGCAATGTCGTTTTTTCACTTCAGGAATCTCCTATTTTATTCTCAATCTCCGATGTTTTATTGTATTTTTCAGCAAAGAAATTTGAAACAAAAATTTATTGCTCTCCTCAAGCGCTTCAGGGTGTCGGAGGAATTGGAGCACGATCAGGAAGAAATCGGACAAAAGTTGTCGGGTAAATAATCCATGTTATCGTATTTATTCTTTCCTCGTTCGACATCCCCTTAAAAACACTAGAATCATCGATTTTCTGGTTTTCACTTTCATCGGGACGCGCTCGGGAATTATACAAGCAGGTGGCGATATGGAGATTGAGGAACTTTTCGACGAGCTCGAAGATCTTTCGGACAGCGGTCCCGAGCTGGACACGATGTCGGTTAGCAGCACGCCGAAACCTTCTCTACGTCCGTTCTTCAGCTCGAGTCGATCGCTTCTGGCACCACCAAACACCGGTCAGTAATCTCGCGATTCTTCTCTTTCGTATCCTTTATATTTACACATATGGATATATATGTGTGTGTGTGTGTGCGTGTGTGTGTGTGTGTGTGTATGTGTGTGCGCGCGCGCAAAAACATCCGCATACGTACGTATATGTATATGAAAATATAAATCTATTTCGTAGACTTGAGGCACGCCAAGGCCGAGCTATTGTTATCCATAATTTGGCTCCTTTTTTCATAATTTATCTTTCTCGTTTCACTTCTTGCTCCATTATTTCAATCATACCTCTCCCCCCCTCCGTCGATTGAATAGTGTATGAATGTGATAGATATGCTTTTTGCGCTACCGGCGAAACGAACGTTTCGACGCAACCGTCGATTAAATCTCCCATACCGTAAGAATCGATAAACAAAAGCATACTATTTGGCATCCGAGTCTCGCGACTCGGAGAATCATGGGTCATCAGCATCAATCGCATCACACAATCGTCGTCGTCGTCGTCGTCGTCGTCGTCGTCGTCGTTGTTGTTGTTGTTGTTTCACCTCAGCCGGCTTTAGCTCTGTTTTCTTTTCTCATATTATTATCATTCGCACGGTATGAAATCGTACGTCGATTATTCGCGCGCACGCACACCCCGAGCCAATTACTTCTACAACTTTTGTTGATCAAAACATATCTTATAAATATGTGTATTTTGAAGATTTCCGAGTCGACTGAGGGAATGAATGGGTGAGAAAAAGGAAGAGAGAAAGTGAGAGAGAGAGAGAGAGAGAGAAAGAACGAGCAAAAGATCGAAACAAGCTGTTGATTGAACTAAGTGAAAGTCTGGTGGGTTGGCTTTGCACTGTTGCATGGTACGATTCGATAGTAGTTACCAGAGAGGAGAGCGGAACGAATTCGACGACGAATACGACCCCGACGTCCGCAATATCGGCGGCGGCGACGACGACCTCAACCCCGGGAACGACGACCTCGACGATAGGCCAATCGCCGATGAGCCAACCAATCAAAGACAAATCCCGAGTGGGACACACGACTCCAGGTACGTTTTGTAGAGATTCAACTTATTTTTCTTTTTCTTTTTTCTTTTCGTAATCTCTCTTTTTCTCTTTACTTGGCTTCTCGACATTTTCCTATCGCACTTCCTCGCTCTTTATTGGCAAAACCGTTGGCGCTTCGCGCTCTCAATTTAACGCGCGAGCATGACACTAACCGTTGAATTGTCTCTTTCAACAAAGATTCGATAGCGTTCCTTCGAATCTCATCGATAATTTGCCTACGATGCAACGGCGATCGGTCCTCTCTGCACAAAATTTTCTAATCACTCTCTTCACTCGTATTAAACGTTCGTCCTTATGAAATCTCGATTCGAGTATAATATTTCAAAAGAGGTGACAAACGAATTACCCCATTTCGATCAAGACTGGTGCGAAAGGTTTGAAGATTTGTTAAATCGAGTCACATTTTTTAATCACGCTCGCAAATTATTTTTACTATGAAGAATTGTACGATTATTTTAGATCGGAGGCGAGACTCTGGTGCTCGAGAGACTCTGTGCTTGAGAAAACAAAACAAATGACCAAACAGCCGATTGGTGCTCGGTACCAACTGTCTGCTTACCAAAATGTTATGTATTATGAGCATAACACAGATTCATGCGCGCTGTATCTACACTTTCGTATTTGGCAGCACGCCGCATTTAATATCTTTCCGTCTCTTTTCTCCCAGTCCCTTTTCCTCGATGCGCCATGACAATGAATCTTCATTTATACGTGAAACTAAGAGTATTTTAGAACGTAAACACACACGCACACAAACACACAGCGACGACGGGGCCGCACGCGTCTTTTCTACTTGGCAAATGTAGCCCCAGCTGTTGAAAAAGTTCTAGGTCAACGCGGGTACAACGACGATAATACGAGATGCGCGCCAGTCTCTCAAATACGATTTAAATCACACTGGGAATATGAACAATTATAAAATCGCTTCATAAACTCTATCTACGCTTTCGGTTATTTCGCATCATTTGTGGAAACAAAAAAACAAACGTTATAACAATGTACACGAGATACAACATGTTATTTGTAGCCCAAATGATATTTGTTTATCGAATAAATAAGATTATTAAAAAGCAACACTGACGCATGCTTTCTTCAAACGTTCGTCATCCCACGACGGTTTTTCAACGTCTCGATTTCTCCTATCGTTCGTATACACACTATTCCACGTGTACCCCCCGTCTTTTTATTTCCTCGTACGTATACGAAGCCTCCTTCTGTTCCTTCCGTTGTTAGAGTAATGTTGTTTTTATTCCTCCGCTCTCTTCAACATTCTATTCGTACACGTTGCTCTGTGAAATAACTTCTCTTCCACCTTCTCCGACCGAAGTCTCTGTCTATCTACTCATAATACGTACGTATTCTCTTTCGCTCTATGAATTGGTTTTGTATTGTCGTTGATTTAATATTCTATCTTTTCGTTGTTTTTTTTTTCTTTTCTTTTCTTTTTCCATACGTCCGAGTGTATTTTATGAATTATATGTACATCCATACACGTGGGGGTGTTGTTGTTACGTCTCTTTTGTACGTTAAAGTGTCTCGAGTGTAAGTATTATTCGCTTTTTTGCTTATCTCACGATCTGTTTCTACGATAGATGTACGATTATTCTGATTCGTGGTTCTCGTGGTCGTAGGAAGAAGAAGAAAATTTATTGTTCGCTGTTATGTACGTGGTTGATAGGAGAGGGAATGACTTTTGCGGGGATGATGATTTCATTGAATATTCGAAATATGGAAATAATGGGATTCCATCGAAATTGCAGAACGCGGAGCGGACCGACAGAGTGACGACAGTTCGAGAAGAGCCGACAGTGACTCGCATCCGGAAAATTGGACCGATCACGAAGCCAACGATGCGACACCCAGCACCGTCGCTGGATCTCCTCCCAAAAGCGAACAACAACAACAACAACAACAAACTTCCGACCGACGCAGCAAACTTTTCGCTCGAGATCGTCCCAGCCCCGGTAGCAATAAATCTAAAAAACACAGTCTGAGCGTCGACCTCAAACCGTCTCATCCGGATCTCAACAACGCAGAAGTAATTTCAAATAAAAATATTTTCGACGAAATTTTTGACAAAAATTTTTTTGACAATGATTCAGGGGCTAATTTTGTGATTTCAAATATTATTATTGCACTCTCAAGTCGCTTGATGATTTCAGCCGAGGAAGGCGTTGGTCGAACAGTTGACGCGCGTTTTACCGGACGACAACTTGCCGGAGGCAGTAGCTTTGATCTCATTGGCGGATCCAGGAGGCGCCGTATTGGCAGCAAGGCTCCAAGAGCGAAATCACCGAGTGCTAACGACAGCATCACCGGCCGATATTCGAGCGACGTTTACCTGTCTCGTGGCGCGGATACAAAAATTGTAATACGCCATCTGTGCTTAAAGTTTCTACGGGGAAGGAGGTTATTAAATTTTCGCAAACAGTTAAGACAACGAATCGATTTTCAGCTGCAACAGCTCGGCGAAGCCACCCGCTCCGATAAAGGTCGTTATAGCTGGTGGCGATGGTTTCGTGAACGCAGTTCTTCGTCACTACGTAGATCTTTTGAGCTTCAAACCACCGGATTGGCAGAATTATTTACGATTTCTAATAGTACCCTTGGGCTCGAACAGCCTCTCCAAATATCTGGCTTCAATCGACGGCCAATACTCAATTCTCTTCGGTGATGAGTGGAAAGAACTTTTGGAACGAGAACCGAGCGGGGCGAGCGAAGGTGCTGCCAGGGTTTCCGAGTATCTTGCGACGGCGGGGCCGACTCTACCGTTGCCAATTGCCGAGGCAATGGTCACGTACAGGTATCGGCCGAAGAAGCTCCTACGACAATTTAAATGACTTTGATAAAAAATGAAAACTTTTTTCGCTTACTCAATAATTTATGACGTTTTCAGGGAAACGGACGACAGCAGCCAAATTTTCATCCCTTTTGTAAATGACGTTCGCGTAGGATGTCCGGATGGCAGCGCATCGGCCTCAGTTGATCTCGAGGAAGGTGGGACAACCGCCGGTGGTGGTTCCTCGATTGTTTCGGGTTCGCCTCCCTCTCTTCCACCTCCGAGTTTGCCGATTCCACCACCCGGAAGGTTAACACCTCCGAGTAGTCCAAACGTGAGTCAACCTCGAGACGCTTGGGAGCCCGTTGAGCTTCAACTCGACTATTGGAGCAGACCAGCCCTTGGTGAAAAAGGAAAGAACACGCTTCGCCAAGCTTTTCGGGCACTCCACGTTCAAAGATTGCCAAGCCTCGGCGATACTCCAAACTCTTATCTCTCTATGAATTATACGACTAAGGAGAAGAAGCAAAAGAGTGAGTTTCCCCGTGAGTCTCAATCTCTGCATTCGCATGTCTCCTTTTCCCTCTACTTTCTAATACTTCACTCACCAAATTAATCACATCTTGGTTACCCTTCACTATTCATTTATTTTTATTCCTAGTTATGAGATTGGGCAAAAAGAAGGAAAAAGAAAAGGAAAATGAGCCCAAGAGCCAAACCGTCGATGGCGTCACGCGTCTCATCTGTTCGGCCAAGACACACAACATTCCACTGAGAGGTAATTACAATCGGTGGCAAGTGAGGCAAATTGCTACAATTCATTCGCTAATTTTATCAAAAATATTAATAACTTTTTGAAAAACACTCGTTTCAGTAAGTATCGATGGGACAGAGTGGTATGGAGTTAAATTCTTCCAACTTTCGGCGCAATGGCAGACGCACATCAAGACGTTTCCGGTGGCCATGCTCGATTACAACCCTCTCCAGCTTGCTCCAAATTTAACATAAAATCTACGCTTTCGTCGCCGCGAAGACTCGTCTCCTTCCTCAATGTTTCGGTAACGATACGATTTGAATCTTCTATTACTCAAGCAATAGAAAAATAATAGTAATGTCGAGCGAAGGTCGATTAGGAGCGTGACGAAATTTAGAAAACCCATGTTAGATTCGATTCCCTTATTATTTTTTATTTTATTTGAATAATTGTTTATTTTTATCAATTCGTCCTAGACCGATTGAGATTTGTATATATATATATATATATATTTTCTCTTCTTTCTATCCTTCGCCCCCTGTTTGATTATTATCCAAAGATTACTCTTCCCGGTTTCTCCGTAGAAATCCAATTTCTCTTCCGTAGAAATTTTCCCTTTTTTTTCACGCGCCCAACGACCGACTCGTTTCGTTGGGGAGCCCGTTGTTTTTTTAGTTTACTTTTTTATCTCATTCCCGCTTCATACTTTCTACGAATCTGATATTCGTTGGAGCATCTCGCTCAGATGTTTCGACTAAGAGCTGTACGTAATGCGAAGCATTCCAGTCCCACGAGAGTGTTGCCACAAAATATTACGAGAATAAGCGCATAGCGCAAAAATAAGAAACAAACATGACACGCTCAACGTTCTCGAACGCGCTCTGTAAATTGGTTCATTGAGATTTTTCAATAACTTTTAGAATTCTTGCTAAAGCGAATATATCAAGACGAAAAATACTAATTATCAAAAAAAAAAAATGTAGAGAGTGAAAAATACGGGGAAAGAGTTTTAGACTGCTATTCTCGAGCGACGTAGACGTCGCTATGACTGCCTAATGCCAAATTCATTATAATCCGCTCGCGTTTTATCGAAATTTCTTTCAAGATTCTTAGGTAATGCTCAACTTTCGACGCTCCCATCTTTTGTGTGTAATACTGCACTCCTCTGACGGAAGACAAGCCAAGCGGCTTGTTCGATTCATATAGATTTTTATCGATGATTTCACCACTGATTTCCCTTTCAAACTTGTTGAATTGACATTCTGTTTTATATTTTTTACTCTCTCTCTCTCTCCCTTTCTAGTCTATAATGACATTTATATTTATTTTACTAGTCTTCAATTAATTGATAAAGCAATATTACAACGATGACGAATCAAAGAAGATAAAAGTCGCGTCTTTAACGCGTAAACTCGATGTTCCATTATCGAGAATAAGCCCTTCATGCTAAACTCATTAATGCCGTTGTAAAGCCTCGACAGTTAGCATCAAGTCGGAATTGATTATTGACTATGTCATTGCGATAACGATTGTTATTTTGAAAGAGAAAGTCTGCTCATCATTGCGAAAGAGTATACACACTCAAGTTGTATGAGTAACGCGAAAGCTGCCATTTCATCCGTACGAATACTCGATCGCTGTATGTACTACTCTCGAAAGTTTTGCCCCGTTGGCGATTTATATTCCCTCTGGAATCTGTTCTCGCTAATCATATCCTAATTAGTATTATTGACCAATGGGAAAGAGAGTGAAGGGAAAAGACATCATTTAAAAAACTGAATATTATTTTTAAATTACCAAATGAATATTGGAATATTCGAAGATTAATTGTATCACGATATAAAATTAAATGCGTTGTCTCACATTATTTGTTAACATTTTCCACCATAAGAATCCGAATTCACAAATGTAAAATTAGACTTTTTTCATTTCAATTATTCTGACTATATTATTGCGTATGAGACGAACTTGTGAGCCCATCAGCGAACATGGCCTCGCGTGTACATTCTTTTTATATTTTCGACAGTATTTAATGGTCGATGTACATACAGTGATGTATAACTTGTAATTATTTGCGAATCAAGTTCCTCGTTCGATTAGCGCATTGAAGATGTAGCCATAGTTCGTTTACGAAAATCGAGACAATTGATTTCATACGATTTTAACGAGCTTAGTCATTTAGTATCGCGTATTACAAGCGTGCGATACGAAATTTTTCGTCTACGCGTCATTGCTACCCAACTTAGTTCCATATCGTTTCATGTCTTTGTTATAAATCTAAACTCTACACAATCGACATTAGTTCCGGAACGATATTACCGGATTGCTGCTACAAGGCGAACTACAGCAGAAACTGATAACTGAAAATCGTCAAAGCAACAATGAAATGACGATCGAAGCACAATTATCTCGTTTGGCTGATGAATTGTTAAATTTTTTATTTTATACGCTTTGCAAACTTCAATAAACTACAATTGAAAACGCATCTGTATGCCAATACAATTAGTATGATTATGGAAATTGGAAACAAAGAGCGATATCAAGGGCCAGATTAATCCCTAATTAATAAAATTAATTTTACGATGGGCTGACTTTCATCGCCCAAGCTCAAAGCTTACAATAATTAAACACCTCACATACCTGCGTACGAAAAATATACGTAAATATATCTATTTATGTAAGGATGTATCGTAGGAAAGTGCAAGAAAAATCGAACAATGAAGAATCTTTATAAAAAACATTAATGAGAATGAACGAGAGAGAGAGAGAGAGAGAGAGAGAGGAATTGGCAGTTGTATCTAATGGTTTATAGGGCTAGTCGTCTTTGCGGAAAGATGTACCCAAAAACTGTAAATATACATTCAGAATCATCAATAATGTATAATCGAAACGACAAAACACAAATATTAGAGAATTTAATTAGGGAAAGGCTGTTAAATGTTGCAAAAGGATAAAGGATAAAAACGATGAAAAAAGGGAGGTTCGCGCAAAAAATTGAGAGGGACTGAATAAAGCGAAAAGAAAAAATAAAGCTTGTATAAACAAGTACAATAAAACATACTTCGAGATAGATAAATGTGATTAAGGCTCAAAGGGTGATGAAGCATATCGCACGGGATCGTCGAAGGTTTATTTCGCGATTGAAAATAAACAAAATATCCTATTTTCTAGCCAAAAAGTTGGCTAGACCGAATTGAAATGTTAATAATTAAGTATCTCGATGTAATAACGAGTTATTGACGAAAAATGACACGATAAAAGGTTTTTTCCAGTGTATCCAATAGGACAGTTGTAAACAAAATGAAACGAACGAAAAAAAAAGAAGAGAAAAACACGAGACAAATGAATTACGAAACCCCTTGTCAGGAACAGCGGGAAGGAATATCTTGAAAGTGCCTGCAATATGAATTTTCGAATGTTTTGAGAGCGACCCTCGCATTAAATTGTAATGTGACAAATAAAAAAAAAAAATTAAAAAAAAAACACGTACGTTTACTGTCGAAGGGCATTAGTACGTGAAATATCAATTGACGCGATATAATATGCATCAACAACGGCGACGATCATACGAGCGAAGAAGGCTATAGACGATCAATTCGAATCTCCAAACTGGAAAGCCTATTTTAATTCAACTCCCAATTATTTATATGACGAATATTGAAAAAATAAAAATACCTACATGTGATATATTAATACTTTTTGACGTAAGATTCCGATGTCGGATATTATTGTTGATTATGCTAGAATTGAGTGTTGTGCCCTGGACTATCCAAGTGCGCGACGAAAGATTTGGAAAAATAGTATTTGTACAAAAACTTTGGGCGATAATGAGAGTGAGCGACAATGTGGGCTCGTGTTCGCTTGTATTCTACGATGATTGTACCATTACACAATATTATTATATTTTTCCTATATTGGAAAAAAGAAACAATAATGAAGATTATTTTGTGCGCTTGCGAGAGCGTAACAGCTTTCCGTTTTATTTTTATTTATTTCTTTCGCCCGTCGCAATATACAATTAGTTCAGGTAATAGGGAATGGATGCGAAAACGATTTATCTCCGAATCAATAAGTCGAACACGGTACATGTATACAAAAGATTGAAAATACGAAATGGAATTTAAATAATTGGGTCGAAGAACGAGAAAAGCACGAAACGAGAACCAAGGCGTTAACAATAAATAAAATATGATGTTGATGTTTGTAAGCTTGAAATATAAATGTATCGCCGAATATTCGATCTATACATTTTTGTCGTACACACAAGAGAATGATTAACGAGCCCTGCAGCCATGAAAACGTCACCGATCCCTCTAGTAGTGATAATCGATTCCATTTTCTTTTATCCTGCTCCAAATGTTCGCATAAATAGCATAATGATATTGATCAGGCTACTGAAAATGTCCTTTTTTTGATTGAACACCAAACAGATTGTAAAATAAGTGGATTCTTTAAGAACGAAGGACAATCAAGGAAAAAGTAATGAAAGCAGATTTTTTTTTTTCTTTTTTAATAGTTGTTTCTTTTCACGTACATCCTTCTTGCGTAATGTATTACGATACTTAACGCCGTCCGCTTATTACATCCGCAGTGCTGGAGTGTAGATAGTCGTTTAGTTACAGTTAAAAAAATGTTCTTTCTTCTTTGGTGAGCTTTGATAAATTGATAGGTTTAGCCGTATAACAATTATTTTTTGGTTAGACATCCGACAGTTCCAGCTACGAATATTTGAATTTTGTTTCTTTCTTTTCATTCATTTTATTAACTCGTTTATGTTATTTCTCGATCAGAAACAAAGCGGTTCGGCGCTTAAATCACGCTAGTAATCTCGCACACGAGAGCACACTCTCGGAAAATATATTATTGTACTACAATATAAACTATTTTTATCTGCAAGATAACTTGAGGTTTCATGTCTCTGAGAAGTAAGATATGACCGACGTACATGCACGGTCGATGAGATTTTCCGAAAGCGGTGAAGAGCGAAAAAAATGTTGAAAAATATAAAATTCATATTACATTACTTCCGTTATTTCAAGCAATATTCGAACATATGGGAGAGAAAACATTTTGATAAACTCGATCTCTGCGAGTTGGAGTAAATGCACAAAAATCGAACAATTATTGCGCATTCCGATCGAGAAGATTTCGATAACCTCGTTTCACAGAGAAATTATGATGTCGGGACAACGTGAGAGATCCGAAAAATTAACGTGCGCACCGATCAAGTTGCTGGAGTAACGATGCTCATCGCCAATAAAAATGGAACTTTGAGATTATTCACATCGAGCACGACAAAACACACTCGTTTTATCCAGCAAATGAAATAAAATGGCATAATAACGGTCATTTTATCGATCGAGGAAAAACATAAAAAAAAACTCGATACGATTGCGGATGAAGAAAAAAAGAGAAGATGAAAAGCAATTAAATAACAATGAAACAATAAATAAAGATCGCCGTTAGTGTATATACAGGGTTGGCATTATCACACACCTCGTAATAGATAAATAAAATATTAAAAGCGACGTAAGAGAATATTTAGAAGATCATTCACGAGTTTGGATAAATTTTTGGAAGAAGAAAAGCATAATTCAATAGCTGTAATATACGTAGTGGGAGGAGTGCAGGGGCAGGCGTGAAGAATCGCGTTCTCTCTGTATAATCGGACGATAAAGTAAATAGAATTAGAGGTGGTTGGGGTGTAGAGATATTGCGGTTCATACGTAGGGGTGAAGAGCGAGAGCTCTTCCACGCAAACCTCGCTGTCCACCGACACCGCCTTTTGGTATAACGTAACCACCGGCGTGCCTCGCTGTACCCTCTTCTTCGAGATTACCGTTGCTCTCAATGAGATCACGAAGAGGCCAACAGGCCAAATGACGTGATTTTCCATGACGGGCGAGGACGTGATATCCCTGCCTGTAACAGAGGACGGATCGAGAGAGTAGATTGCGCCGGGGGAGAAGGATCGGTGGTGCGGGCGAGAGGAAAAGTTTGGATCGAACCTGGCGGATATGAGGCCGATCAGGAGAGCCCAGTGAGCCTTGTGGCCACGTTTCAAGCACGGGGCATGATTAAAATCCGAGTCGTAGGGAATTAATACAGTAGCGCCATGGGCCAGAGCATGAGTCAGAGTGTCCGGACATGTTTGCAAATCTATGAGTATGTCCGGTCTGTGATCGGGCAAATATTCAGCGGCCAATGTCCCCATAAAGTCAACACTGTAAACTTCGCCGTGCTGAGTGAAACCTCTGACTCTGGCCTCAGCAAGAAGTTGACCTACCGAGACTGGCTTAGTGTACTCCTGCGAGGCCATAGCCAGGGCAACCAGGCCGCATCTGTGAACAAACAAATATAAGCACAACAATTTCACATCTGTCTTTCCATTTCTCGCTCTCTCTATTGTTTAATGAATATCGAAGAGAGGAGTCTTGGGTAGACTCACTGAGGGCCGTCCTGAAGTATCGGCTCCACCTGACAGAAGTAAGTGACTTCAGCATCCTTCAGCTCGTTTCGAGCAATGAGTTTCTCAATTTCTGCCTCTGGGGAAGTAAGACTAATCTTTGCCCAAGGAGGCAAAGAATCAGAGTCTCCGACTTGGCTGCTGTCATGGGCAGGGAGCTCCGGTGGGGTTGGTACAGGAGGCGGAGGGGCAGGCATTTTTTTGCAGTCAACTATTCCTCCGAAGACTATGAGAGCAGCGACGAGAGGCCGCCCGTTCGGACGGTCCTACTCACGATGTATTGTCGATAAAAGTTTCGTCGTACCTCATCGTTCTCGTTTTGTCAACGGTGTTGCAAAAATTTCGTCGCATCCATCGAGTGAACGTCACGAGGTTTCTATATAAATATTAACAAAAGGAAAAAAAAAAGCGTAAAAAGGCCGATTTGGAGATAGAACACGATATCGGGGGGGGTTGAATAAATTGCGTAAAAGTAGGCAGGAACAATGTCGTGTGACACACGGTCGTGACGAGAACGACGATGAATTTAGAACGTCGAACCAACAGAGTCGCGCCCCATTGATTTCTTATCCCGAACGAAAATCACTTCGTTTTTGACAAATGTGTTTAATCCGCGACGTTTCGACGGTCACGGTAATGAAAAAATGTTCGTACGAGTACCACCCGTGTGGCGGTTGCTAGTACTTACTATGATAAAAAAAATCAACTCCATTCACAATCACTGATGCACTTGCCCCGCGCGTGCGTCCGTCGATCGAGTCGTATTACTGGTTGCCGCTGCTGCTGCTGCTTTAGCTGCGGGCACACGGGCACACGCAACGACTGGGGCGAGCAGTCGACACTCGCACCAAATCGATTTAAACAAGGACAGTATAGTTTTGAACGACTGTTCGAGGAATCACCCAATTATCGCACGAATGACCGGCTTGCCATTTTTATGTTAACATTCGTACAAAATAAAAACATGCACCAGCACGCGATCGCTTTTTTCTCTATTACAAAGTTTACCTTTATTCCCCCAACGCAACTTCTCACGGCCGCTTTATTCCCCCAACGCACCTTCAAACATCTTCATCTTGTGTGGAACTGAATTTTCTCACGTGCAATAGAACTTCTATCATTACGGACGCCGTAATGAATTATAGCGACAATGTTTTTAAACGACTTTCAACGACAAACATAAATCCCAATTTTCCTATTGTTTGCTTCGCACTTGTTTTGGCATTATAACACTACTTAACTTTGTCACGTTCAAAAGCTTGGTCGACGGCGAGAATTTTGTCAACCGACAACGACGAGTGGAACCTTCCAACATCCTTGCAGTTCGCAACCCACGCAGTCACAGAACAGATACTCGCGCGTGCCGGCCGTGCTACGGGGCCTATCGCTAGTGAATGGCGGCGACCAAGTACATATGAACAAAAATATTTGAAAAATATTTAGAGATAATATATTTTTTTTTTATTCAACTCCCAATGATGCAACAATGCTGTTTGTATGAAAAAATTCAGCGTTGAACCAGGTATGAAACCATGCGCATGACGTCATACAAACAATGGTGAATGATGAAAACTCAAACTCAGGCTTCAAATTTGCCTCAAAAAAATCTATAGAAATTTTTTATTCGTCATCATCAATGATTCATTATTATCGTTCGAAAATAAGCGTCCTTTTATCGCGTACAACATCAAAGCAGTTCGAAATTGTGCAAAGCACCCTGCTAGCGCCTGTCTTTTAAAAAACGTAAAATTTCTTACAAAATTTTCTGAAGGTAGTTTTGTGCGTTTCATCTTTAAGAAAACCGGACTTTAGACCTGTACCTCTATTTCTATCTGCTTCCGGAGTGTGTTACGATGAATATACGAGACGTTTTTTGACATGTCAGTCGTTAGTGATTCGACGTGTGAAGAAGACATGCATACAAAAGAGATAACAAAAAGTAACAATTTTTCCGATATTCATGGGTGCGCATTTCTCGGGGATAAAAAAAAAAAAAAAAAAACTAGACGGCAGATCGGTCCGTAAGTATCAAAAGTAGCAATAGCTTGATGTGCTGCACTTCAACACAGGATAAAAAACGCGGGAAAAAAGCGCCCCGTCATCTGTCATTCGAAAAAAATAGTTGTCGCCGGCAAGTCTCGGCGTTCGCCGATCCCATATTGACGATCGTCGGGTTTCAGTTCAATAACAAAGGTCAACACGGAGGTCTCGTTCGACGAATGTACAAAATGACGCTTGTCAAAAGGTTTTTCTACGCGCGGATATACGAGAGCAACGGAGGCAGCGCAGTGGTAAAACGAGTGTATGTATGAAAGACGGTGATTATTGTTTTTCTATGCGTATAAACTCGATGAATATTCGAATGAAGAATAGAACAGGGGCGATCGTCGAAGGTTCGCCGCCACCGCGCAATATCGTTAGCATTCGGTCGTTGTATTCCGCCAGTGCAAAAGTTAAAAACGTTACAGTTCCGCGCGATCGCGTGCCGCTGCTAGTCTCCAGCAGAGGATGGAAGATTCGCGAGACGAATATTTAGCTCGATGGGAAATCGGGCTTTTGGCAGTGATATTTTTAATAACAATAATCGGCAATTTTTTGGTACTTTTCTCACTATATCTGCGTCATTGTCATCGTGGTAGGGGGCGAAAAAAACTCACGAGAATGTATTTTTTCATAATGAATCTGAGTATAGCAGATCTTCTAAACGCACTTTTGAACGTTCTACCTCAATTGGCGTGGGACGTAACTTTTCGGTGAGCATGCAGAGGGACGCTGGCGCTTTTTTCACACAATTGAAAGATTTCATCTTTCAATATAAAGTTTCCCGTATTGATGAAAAATCCGATAATTCTATCGAAGAGATTTTGGGGAAAAAAAATAAATAAATGAAAATAAACAGAGTTTTGGAAGGACAGATTTGAGGGTGGTCCGGTGCTTTGCAAACTCGTTAAATTCGGGCAACCTCTACCGACTTACCTGAGCTCGTACATCCTGACAGCGACGGCGATTGACCGATATCAGGCAATTTGCCATCCGATGAGTTATCGCGGAACGAGGTCTGGGCGACGGTCAAGAGCGATGGTTTACGGGGCTTGGTGCGTTGCCATTATTTTATGCGTTCCTCAGGTATACTGAATATTTCGGCGCGCGCGCTCTTATTTCGTGTTTTCTCCTTCGTATTTCATCACGTCAACTTCCCGTCGTTTCAGATATTTGTGTTTTCATACAAAGAAATTTATCCGGATGTTTGGGACTGTTGGGCGTCTTTCGACGAGCCTTACGGTCAGAAAGCTTACGTCACGTGGTCAGTGTCGAAGAGCCGTTCGCGGTTTTTTCTCCCAGCTGACGCCTCTTAACCCGCCCCTACCCCCTACTGAACTTGGAAATAATTTCATCATTCTCGCGCAGGTTCGGGTTGACGGTATTTCTAATTCCACTAACGGCACTAGCGTACACTTATGCGCGAATATGCTATGGTATATGGAACAAGGATGGCGAAATAGCAAAATTTGCAAGGCGCGATAACGGCGGTGACATCGGAGCCGGGACGTGCACAGAACGAAATCGTCAACCGTTCGTTTCGCGAGCGAGGTTAAGAACTGCGAGACAGACCGTTACCGTCGTCAGTCTTTACGCCATCACTAGCAGTCCTTTCATCGGTTGTCAACTGTGGGCCGCGTGGGATCCGAACGCAGCATCGAGTCCCTTCTTTACCGGTCAGTCTTACGCGCCCTTATTTATTTTTTATTCTTTGAAAGTCATACATACGAACACCACTAATTTTAGGTGCAACTTTTACGATTCTCTCTCTACTGAGCAGCCTCACCAGTTCTGTGAATCCTTGGATCTATCTCGGTTTCGATCGCGAGCTCCGTGCGACACTCGCGGCTTTTTTGAAGAAAAGTGTTGGATTGAAAAGTTTTGCCGGTAAGTCGTTCTCCCATGCGCTCATATTATTTTTATTTCTTCTTTCTCGTACACCCGAAATTATTATCACCTTCACTTACGTTTCATTTATGTTTTTGACAGATCGAGATGTGTCGTCGAACGTCTCACACGGAGTGGGAGGAGCCTCGACGAGAAGCTCGCTTTTCCAGCCAATCGGAACAAGATCCAGCTCCTCGAGCAACGGTCAATCGGCCCGAACAAGGGAGGAACAACGACTTACCAGCTTCGTTCCTTTTTAAATGTTCTTTTCTTCCGAGTATCGACGACCTTTCCAACGAAATGTCTATTTTTATGAATGCATATATTTTTTTATCAAACGAAGATACCGATGCAATGAGACATCCATGTGTACCATTGCACTTTATTCTTTAGCCTCTATTGTACGTCTCTCACGAGCGATTCTCGTCGGGCCTCATTAGTACCGCAGGCATCGGCTAGATGGATCATTGTATCACCGAGCAAACATTTCTATTCCCATTTTCATTTCATACGCTCACACGCCCTCTCTCTCTCTCTCTCTCTCTCATATTCTCTGTTATCTCCCCTGGTCTTGATCACTCGCTCTGACGCGTCGCTTAGCCCGTACTTATGTTAATGAAGCGTACCCGCTCTTAGAGGAGAGGTGACCCGTCCAACGAACCGGGACCGATCTATTCAACAATCATTTTCGTACAAATGGAAATAAGAAAAGAATGTTCATTCGAATATGCATTCTAGTCCCCCCTCCCCCTTTCTCTCTCTCGGTCTCATACGTTTTTGGAAACTTTTTCGAATCGCATAGAACTACGACAAACAATTGTGAGTAATCGAGAAAAAAATTAGCCCGGCATGTGATTTTAAGGAAAAACGTTAAACCACGAATCGTAAAATAATGTTCGTTGAATGAAAAATTGAAAACTTCATAATCGCAATGATACGCGAAGGGGCTTCGAAATGATCGATATTCGAGCCAGTCGTCGTAGATCATCGTGATGTGTCGTGGAAAAAGACAGCGAGAGAGAGAGAGAGAGACATAATATCAAAAAATATGGATATAAAGACTGGGGAGCGAGGGCGAAGGGGAGAAAAGAATGAGGTGGCATACAAGACCTCGGGAGACGGCTTTTCGACTCGATTCGTTTGAGAGCCCCTGATCGAACACCTGAATACTTAATAAACGGATAAAATTAACATTAATAACGACAGACTCGTATACGAGAGAGCCGATCGACTCATTGTGCGATGAGACGGAATGCTTCCTCGCGTGGCCTAGTCGCGTGTGACATCCCGTACGGGAAGGAGGCGCGCTCTTCTTCCCGAAAGAGCCCTTCCGCGAATCCTCCATTTATAATCCCACACCTCCTACTTTCCATTCGATCATCGTGCGTGCAAGTTTTTTCGTTCTTCTTTCGTTATGGAGAACAGCGATGATCGAGGAGAGTGCGATAAAAAAGTGGTAAAGCACGAGGTATTGAAAATCCTCCCGAAGCATCCGCTTCGATCGAATGTTTGTTTTTCATTGTCGTTGGATACTAATTTCACTTTCATTTGTTTCCCATTGGGCTGGTCAGTCGGAAAACGAGAGCAACGACGACGAAGGCGCCGACAACGCTCGCTGTGACGATGCGTATTCCCGGTGTTCACCGGTTCTTTTGGATCTTGACGAAAGTACGAAAAAACAACACGCCAAAGTCGTCGAGGAAGTCGGACGAGGCGAAAGGGCCAAAAGCGCTTCGGCGAGCTTGGAACACCCTCTGCGATTCAGCCTCAGTCTTCAAAGAAGCTCCAGTATTTGTTTTCTTTTTCTCACTTTAGCCACGTGGCGCATTCGTAACTTGTGACTCCTCTCTCGCTCTCGCTTACTTTCTGCTCTAATTTTCCATCGCTCCGCTTGCCAGTCTCGGGCGAAGAAACTTCCACCGGGGTTCTTCGTCGACGATCCTCCAGACGACGATGGCCCGACAACGGGTCTTACGAAGCCACCTGCACACCAGAAAACGTACGCGTGATACGAGTCCCGGAACCAGAAGTCCTCGAACCGCACTCCCATCTGGAATTACTTCACCGGACAAATATCAAACCAATGCATCGGGAACCCAGCCAAACTGAGAAAGGTAAGCCTCCCCTCTCGCTATTTTTTCTTCCTCGTCCAATGGCTCTTTGATTCAAGTCTGCTCTCTTCTATATTGGCATCATACAAAAAAATTCTTTTCATTTTGCGTTATCGTGTAGCGGTTGCGTCAAGCCACGGGCACTCTTCAATTCGTTCTTTAAATAATCATTAAAATAGACACGAAGAAACATTTTTGTTCGGGTAAACTAACGTTTTTCTTAAGTTTTACTTAAAAATTATAAAACCTTTGATATCCATTCGTTAGATTTGTATCGATGAAGAAGACCACTTTGAATCTTTTGAAACAAAAATTTTCAACTTGCCAACAATGGGACCAATTTTCATCATTTCGGACGGGAAATTTAAAACTCGTTAGGAAAATAATGTGTTTGTACGAAAATTTAACATTTATAAAAGTATTAAAATCTATCGCAGTAGGGAGGAAACTTATGAGTCGACAACTGTTCGCGTTTCGATTTGATTGAGTTAGAATTGATAATAAAAGATGATAGGGAAAGAAATTTGAATTCAGAGATACGATACATTTTAGCGAAACTATTGGTGATAAGATTGATGTGAATAAAAATTCAGCCACGTGATAAAGAAAGATCTTTTGCTTGATTATAATGCGAAAAATATTTAATTGATTCGAATCAAGATTTTGGACTTTGTGTAATTTGGTTATTTTCGTTGGTGACAGTCTATTCATTTCCACCCAAAAGTTCTTTCTGCTATTTCATGACAAATCACTGGAAGTCTCAAAAGTATCAAAAAATTTATAGAAGTTGAAGTTTTTTTTTTAATTGTATATTTTGGGGTGAGCGGATTTGAATTCATACAAGCTATTCCCAAGATAACAGCACAACCATTTATTGTCCAAGATCTTGGAAAATTAATTTCAAAATAGTCAAATCTCAAAACAGTGGAGAACAGTGCTTTTTACTCCGATTTCACTTTGAAAATGACTTTGTATGAGAACAAAATTGAAAGGGAGCAGAATATTAGTCCCGGTGGTTTGTTATAAAACAATGAATTGTCATTGAAATTGCAAGTGAATTGATCGCTGTTAGCTTTTACCCGAATTCCCGTAAGGCTTTTTCATGTTATCCTAAGCAACGTTAACGATCGATAATTCTATTTTGTTTTAGACTACAAAAAATCGGCTTGTGACCGTGAGCGTACGAGAATGAGGGATATGAATCGCGCGTTCGAGCTGCTCAGGTCAAAACTGCCGGTTTGCAAGCCTCCGGGAAAGAAACTCTCGAAGATTGAATCGCTGAGGCACGCAATAACGTATATAAGGCATCTTCAAAGTCTTTTGGAGCCTCAATATCCGTACACGGCAGCGGCTGCAGCTGCTGCTGCTGCCGCGGTCGGTGCTCCCGAGAGACCAGGATATTACGGAGCGAGCACTCCCGGTGGAGCTTCTTTCGATGTTCAACATCCAACGCGTTGGGAGTCATTCGCCTATTATCGCTACGATTATCACGCTCCTTTCGCGCCTCCACCACCACCTCCGCTACCACCCTTGCTTGCACGATTGTCGAGCGAACAGCAGGACGACCATCATCCCATGCGGTACAATCTGCCGTCTTGATCCTCTACGAAAAACACCGGATCATCGGTACACGCGTATTCGTCCCATGCGACCACGAGAAACGGCATTCGAATATTTTCTTTTCTATTTTCACTAAGCACATTTGAAAAATGAGAGAAACAGAAAGAAAGCGAGAGAGGAGGGAAATGTAAGAAAAAGAAAACGAAATATGGAGAGTAGGTCAACCGTCACCTTGTTTGACACATATCGAGCTTGAAATACTTATCCTCGTGATTTATTCCGATAAATATTATTATTATTATTGTTATAGATATATTATATTAATAAAAATTATTTACATGCCTGCTTCTGTCATATGACTATCGCGTGTCGAATTTGGGGGGCCGAGTTCGGAGGTGTCGTCGTAGGATGTATGTGAAGAGGTAAGTCCCATATCATCGTTTCGACGTCCAGGGAGGAAGGGGCCTGCCAAGACGTTGTCGTATCGTTCGGCATCTCCACCAGTCGAGGTGTCGTTACGAATTCGAAGTGCAAACGCCACTTCAGCGTGACAAGATCGGTCGTGAAATCGGGTGTGACGTGGAGTGGTATCGGGAGTACGAGATGAGAGTATCGGAGCCCGAGACAAACTTCGTGATGCTTGTTGTAACTGACCAAGGAAGGGACGGCGGACGCCCCTCCACGTCTGTACTCCTCAGCGATGCGCTCCTCTGATTGCAGAGCAACCGAGACCTGGGCGCACGTGACGGTCGCGTTCGAAAAATCAAACGTACCGACGATATCCTCACCGAGCTTGTAAGAATTCTTGAAAAGGCAAAATCGCACTACCCGACCTCGCCCGTTTGTAATGTTGTAAAAATTGGGACTGCGACGAGCAGTCAAATTCTGGAATTTGAATAAAATTAGGTCCAAGGTCAACGATGGTCTGAGCATTTTCATTAAGTACGAGGGCTCGTATGAAAAATTGATGAAAATATTGAATTCAATTTGAAATATTTTGGAACAAATAAATGATAGCGGATGAGACCAGATTTGCTCAACATTTTTTTGCGATCATGCTATACTCGTTTATTGGGCTTCAAAGTATTTTTTTCTCTGGTTCCATGTCCTTGTTCCTGGCGAAACAACAAATTGTGTTCAACTGCCACTTTAAACATTAGTTTTTTGCAGAGAGAAGTAATTGTGGTTTTCAAATTCTTGACGAAAGAAAAACTCAACCCAAGTATTCCAATGGTTTTATCAGAAAAAAAATTTCTATCTATTCATAGTTCCAATCTTTCTAAAAAATAGAAATCAAAGTTTATCAGTAACACGACTGAAGAAACTTTATTTTACCTGAAGTGTTTGCAGCGCAACGTCCAGTGGAGCATCATGATCTTGCGTTTCCATGAAAGGATTGTTGGGACTTAGATCAACACTGTCATTACATGTAGCTAGTTCTGGTAATTCTGTGACAAAAGAAGAATTATTCATCAATATTGACAATAAAAGTGAGATATGTGTTTGGATAAAACCAAAGTTAATTTACCACCGAGAGAAAGAACTCTGAACGGGATTCTTAAGAGGTTTATGGCTGAATTGACTCTCTGTGTTCCGACGGTAATTTTGTAAGAATATTTGACAGCTTGACCCCGGTATGAGGGAGGAGCTTCTCCTGGGATTATCTCCCGGTAAATGTCTGCGAGAGGGAACAAATATTTTGAAAAGTAAGAACAAAGATGAGAATCACGTTGGCGATAAGCTACTCACAAGTTTTGCTCTCTCCTGGCGAAAGTCGAAGATCACAAAACAATATTTTGGGCTTTGTGTTCAAAACTGCATGGCCGTTATCCCGCTGCCATGGTGCAAAAGTTGTATCTACAAAAATTCTGTTCGCTTAAACTGACAAGAAAAGCAATGGAAAACCAGAGATTAAGAAGTTACCTGCCTGCGTTTATCGCAGCTAATCTCGTCGTCGAATCGAGTCGATCAGCGAGCACAACTTTTCCGTTGGTCGAACATTGACAGTGTACCTGAGCACTTGCCCAAGCCAAACACTCAAAAACATCGCTGTGACTTTGAGATTTTTGGTGTATCGGGTTTGGAGGATTGCTGAATGTGACCAAACATTCTATAACCTCACCGGAAAAATAAACCGAACCTTTTCTGAGTTTGGCTACAATCTCGATCATCTTTGAATGCGTTACAGCCCTAAATCAAATGTTTCGGTCTTTTGAACTACATTGATTCTCAAAATGTGCTGACGTATGTTACAAGCTAATTATTGATTATGATGATTATATGACACTCATCACAACATCCGAGGTTACACCGTTACACTTGAGAAACTAACCTGTGATTGACTTGACATCCTTACAACGTCAAACAACGTTTAGAAAGTGGGGTTGGGGGAATCGGGGAAGAATGAATCATCAATCATACGTCAGGCGCAAGCGCAGTGCTTACCTTTTTCAAATCTCGGAGATTTTTTTTTTTTCCGGAAAAACAAAAATTCTACATCACAAAAACGCTGTGTGGTTCGAGCTGTCAAGAAATCATTCAAACGCTCTATCGATCTGTTGCAGATGTAATAGAGTGACCGACCACAAAAATCTGTGGAAGCTGACAAACTTTTTCGTCAATTATATATAAATATCTTCGATAAAAAATGCAATAATTATTCATAAAATCTGTGTGTGAAAAATAGTAGTCACCAGAATTATTATGAAGATACACGTCCGTCCTAAGACTAAGATAAGATTCGTGTCACGACGGTTTAATCCGCGCAGAAAATAAATGTAGCGCGCGAATCGTGGTGTTTCGAAATCGCTCAATCTATTATTATTATTTCGCTTTCACTGTCATATTTTGGCAAGCGTAGAAATTTCAATAAAACAGCGCGGATCAAATAGCAGTAAGATTTCATTCACCATGAGAAAAACTGAAAATAATTTCACCTCGAAAATTTTATGGGAAACAAATAAAGAAAAATTGAAAAATGACGGGTAATAATTACGTAGCCAACAGGCTCTGCAGTGGATAATTTACTACCGTGTACCTATATGTAATTTGTGATACAGAGAGTACAGACCCTGGTTGCCATCACCACCGAAACTCAGTGAATATGCCGGTAATGTAGTGGATCAATTGCCAATGCCAATCTGTTGGGAATGGAGCTTTGACGAGGTAGAAAATTGGTTGAGTACAAAACTTGGATTGCCGCAGTATAAAGTTATTATTATTTCTTTAACTCAATATATACATGCGATATACTCTAACATCAGATTAAGGAGGGTGGCTACATTCGTCAAAATGATAAGAAATTGATCAAATTTGGTGATAATGTTCTTCAACATCAAGTGCGAAGACACAATTTTTTTCAAAATTTTCTTCTGCCTTAGTTATCGAGTAATTACGCATTAAAGCAGATTTCTTATGCCCGGAATGTATACCCACATATATATATGGAAACGCTATGCTTATACACGTGAACTTTAGTGATCAATTACTCGAATACTGTACAGAAGAAAAATCTTAAAAAATTTGTATTGTCAAATTTGGCACTAAAGAATATGTTCGCCAAATTTTATTAAATTTTTATCATTTTGAAATTTTTAATGTATTTAACATGGTTTAGCATGGCTACATTGTATCGTCGCTAGCCACCCTCCTTAAGTCATCACTTCCATCTATTCCATTTTAAGCACGCCGAGAGATGATTGAAAAAAAATTTTTTTTATTAATTTAGGATTGCTTTCGACGGAACTCGATCAACGGACGTCGCCTTATGCTTCTTGAAATTTTTGGCCTCGAAAAATGCGGAATAAACAAATTTTCTCACATTCAGGTCTATAATCTGCTGCTTTTTCTTTTTCATATCGACCGGAAAGCTCATAAATCGACTGCGTTAGCAGAAAAATATAAAATTTCTAAAATGAGGTGTTCATTCTCTAATCACGAGCAGATAATTATGAAAGGGATTCGAGAACTAGTAGGAGTGGAGGAACCGAAAATTAATCGAAGCATCAGTCTTCCACCTCGTTATCCTTGGACCCAATATCTGATATTTCGAATACCAAGCGGACCGAGTCGAGAGGCAACTACACCATGTCAATTCTTTCATCGCATGGGGATCCTCGACAAACCAGAAATTTGTCCGTTTGACCATTGGCAAATGATTGAACCTGATGGATCCCAGCCTGTTTTTCCTTACAACCGTTTTGGTTTTATTTCTCGAAAAAACGTTTATCGCAGAGTTGAATATCCACGCCAGCCACGCGGACACACTTATCTGAAAAAATCAAAATTACGCGGAAACTATTTTAATCGAGTAGACGTTAAGTAAAAATTGAATTTTCCTAATATAACACCCGAATTGCTATGGGATTTACAGATTGATTCCTGTTTTATATATTTAGTGAATTTGAGGGGGTAAATACGTATTTTTTTGTTTTTCATGAATTTTTTTTTACATACAAGGAATTTATACAATTTAATAAAAATTTTAGGACGTTTTATACATATGTTTAGGTAGAAACTGTGTTTTTTGGAAGTATAATTACTTGGCAAATGAGAACGGTAGCAGCTGCTACGTCGGTCATCAGACTAAGGTTCATATACATTCTGGAGAGTACGATTTTTTTTCATCTTAAATTAATCAGGTATCAAATTTACTTGAAGGGGGTTCACTTCATCGTTTATAACATTAAGGAAGTTAACGCGAATCTAATGGAAATCGAAAATTCCAACTTAAAGACTTGACATTTTGAAATATGCTAGAAATATACACCACGCGTCTATTCCCGGAATTATTAGAGGATTTACCGTCTAGTTATTGAGAAATCAATGAACAAAAATCACATTTTTTGAAGGGTTATACATAGGCTCTTATGACAGGTACACTCCCTGTGTGATGATTTGAATTTAATGTAATAGGATTCTCTCAACTTAGAAGAGCCAAAAACGAAAATAAGAAAGTAGAATGTTTTTAGAGACCAATGATGCCTTAAAAAACCCTTGTTAACGTTGAAAATAACTTGGGAATGGAAAAAGAAAAAACACTCATTGAGGTTAACGAGTAATAACGGCATAAACAGCGGAAGTTTCGACAATCCTATGAGCCAGCTGGTTTAAAACATAGATATGCATAGGCATGTAAATAGAAGATGGCTGTTGTCACACTTTGCTTGACGACTTTACTACGAAAGTATTTTAACCGCTATCATAATATTCAAAATTTATCAATCTTAACAAATAAGTTACACAAAATTTTAATAATTGCGAGAATAAATTTTAATCGTTTTTTTGATCATAAAGAGAGCAAAAAAGTTCAGTTATACTTTGTTGAATCACAAGAAACGCAATATCTTCCTTAAAACGAATGTCAATTTTTTATTTCACTCAATTTCGAACAAATTTTTGAATAGTTTTACTGACAATTTATAGAATTAAAAAGATTCAATCTAATCCTATTTGTCCCCTTAACACTTACCATTCTCATTGAGAAAATAAATCAGGCTCCTCCTCCTCTTCCTCCATTTTAGAATTGAGACTATCCTGAGTCTCTGGGAATCTAAGTTCAATGTCATCCTGCTCACTCTCTGAAGAAAAACTGAATCGCTGATTGAGCAAATCTTCACTATTCGTGACGGACTGCGTTTTATTGACGTTGGTCCCAGATACGGATGGAATTACGTTGCACACATCTGTCTTTGTTTCGTCATTTGAATTGTTCTCTCGTTCGTCCTCGGTATCCTCGTCGTACACGGATCGTTCATTAGAAACAGTCATGCCGCTGTCACATGCTTTTAACCTTTCCTCAAGTTGTTTAATTTTTTTCTTTTTCTCATTAAGAACTGATAAAAATCTTGTATAGAGAAAATCCTCCATTCTTTTTTTAGAAATTTCCAATGAATTGAGTTTGGCTACAAGTTCCGTGTGACTACGTCTAAGAGCCTCGTTTTCTCGTCTCATTTCTTCTTCGGCCCGGTACGAATTGGCCTGCTCACTTAACCATCTCTGGCAAATATTCGCAAAAAGTGTAATATTTTCAATCGGCTCAACTTTCACACCTCCCTTCCACCAAAGGTTCATTTTCCAGGACAGTTTTGGACCTCTCAAAACGAATTGAACCCTGGTGTCGTTTCCTGACAATTCATCTTGTATATCCAGGATTGCCTGCTCTTTTGATACTTCAGAGCGTGGATACTCCTGCAGCTGTTGATCCACCGTAGTCTGCCAATGTCATAATGAATGAAAAGAAGGAATAAGCATCAATGTTCAGAATAATTTATGAGGAACAGATGTCTAATATTTTTTATCAAAAGATTCTATGAGGGATTTAACATGATTCAAAAATGATTTACAATTGGCCTTTTTACTTGCTGACTTCAAGGACAATAACCTGAAAACAATTCTTTTTTTATGTGCACAGTGAAAAGTAACTTTGAATCGTCTCTGCTTTGAACTGTACAGATATTTGAAGTTAAATTGCAGGTTAATTTTTCCTTGAAAACTATTATCATGATCTTGTCATGCACATTTGAAAGATTCTATACACAGTGGCTATCGTGCAGTTTTACAAAACAAGAACCACACCTTCTCTTTAAATAAGTCATATCCACAAGGAAACCAATTGTTCAGTTAGATTGAGGTTTCTGGGCTATTATTGGATTGATGGTATCCGGTTGTTCATGTACGAACGATACGATATAAAAGATGAACTTAATTGAAGTATTTAAAAGAAATAAACATGATTTTCTATTATTGAAAAAAGTTATTTGACAAGTTATGAGATAAAAATACTTGAAAACTTCTCAAATAGTACCAGCGTCAACAACAGCAGGTACTTATGTCTAAATATACCTGACCACGCAGAGGCACCGTTCCTTCTCTCAAGACTGTTATTTTGAATATTTCGTCGGTCGACCATTCACTGCTGATTGTCATAGGTCTCTGATCCTCGTTGTTCAATACCTCGCAGACGAAGTTCTTCCCCATTTTTATTATTTAACAAGAATCTCTGAAACAGCTGACGAATTCGGAAGCTACGAACCTGAATACCCAACAATTTTTCTTCCCACTATCCCACTCCTCTCCGTCGATTACTGTCTCTTAGCAACGACCACGTGACGGCGGCGTGTGATGACACCGCCTCCGTCGCCATGGTAATTGTTTCGAAGGTATCTGTCAAAACCGTCAAAACACACGCCACACGCTTCGAAAAAGACAAAAACATTTGATTGTTACTGCAATCGGGCTTAATAATTCTAAAAAACCAGCGAAACGACTGTATTTAATAAAATCCGTAAATATGACGAATTTCATACAAAATTTACAAATCAGGGATGGAGAATACACAAAAACGATTTACACGATGGTAAGAGATTGTAGTAAGAATCACACCAGCGATTTGTATATTATTCACGGATAAAATGGTATGAGGAAAAAATGTTACAGATTAAAGAACAGCGGTACACGGAAACAATACAAATACTGACAGAGCTACTGGTCTCGCATTCTGAAGTACGCGTATAATATATACATTTATATATATATTTTTTTTAATTTAATATGAGATTTCATGATACAAATATTCAATACTGGTGAATTAATTTATTGATGTTTAATGATGCCTCATTTAATGTTGGATATGGTGGTTCGGTTAACAGTCACGAGCATGTTTGTCCTTACTGGCTCACTGTTATTTCTACACACAAGATTTCATCGGTGCAGCGGATTGTTACGAGAAATTGTTGCACTCGTATCCGGAGGAGAATCTCTACAAACTCCGTTACGCCCAGTCTCTTCATCAGGCTTGTTTGTATCAGGAAGCCTGGTCGGTATGTGCGAGTATCGCAACTGACGAGTCCACCGACATGGAGGGTAAAGTACGAAAGCTCCAGGCTGCCATTAAATACGGACAAGAAGATATCGTTGCGGCGAAAAGCTTTGTGGATCAATGTCCCGAAGACGACGTTGATACGGAAATAAATTTGGGATGTTTGGCTTACAAGGTGAATTTAGCCAACCAAATATAATCGTTTCTCCATCGTCAAAAGCACATGTTTGAATCGTTGACTATATTTTCCAGGAGGCAGAGTATGAGAAAGCTTTGAAAAAATTTTCAAATGCTCTTCAAATCGTGGGATTCAAACCTCATCTGTCATACAACGTTGCTCTCTGTTATTACAGGCTGAAGGAATACGCAGCTTCTCTAAAACACATTGGTAAGTGTATTCGTATTAATTACGAATTATCGCGTGATGCAACGAACATGATAATCACCAAAAGTAACTTTCGTGATGGTACTATAGCCGATATCATCGAGCAAGGTATTCGGGAACATCCAGAGTTGAGTGTCGGTACAGCAACTGAAGGAATCGAAGTACGAAGCGTTGGAAATACACTTACGCTTCACGAAACTGCTCTCACTGAAGCCTTCAATCTTAAGGCAGCCATCGAATATCAATTGCAAAACTGTATGTCTCTCTCTGTTCGAAGTAATCCTTGAATATCCTCTTCATAAATATTTCTCAAACGATGACTTGTTTTCTTCGTTTTTGTTCCAGACGAAGCAGCTCGCGAAGCGCTCACAGATATGCCTCCGCGTTCTGAAGAAGAACTTGACGCTGTTACTCTTCACAATCAAGCTCTCATTAATATGGATACCAAGCCAGCCGAGGGTTTTGAAAAATTACAATTTTTACTTCAACAGAATCCTTTCCCATCCGAGACATTTGCCAATTTATTGCTTCTGTATTGCAAGTACCAGTATTATGATCTGGCAGCTGATGTTTTGGCGGAAAATGTACATCTCACATACAAATACCTGACTCCGGTATGTATTACTGGTCAAATTATTTCATCACTAATTTTATACAATCATTTGTTCTTTCCCAATCTATATCTTTCTTTTTCTCATCCGGATCAATCCGAATGTTTGGATCTCGAGTGTTTACACTTTTTCGACTTTTTATCACTGCCCTCACGTCGCCTACTTTCTCCCTGGTTAGTTGAGCTATCACTTGCGCCATTTTCGCGCTTTTTTCTTTTATCTTTCTTCGTTCGTTTCTTCTTTTTGGCTGAATCTTTGGATTTCTTACTTCTTCTTTTATGCTCGTCATTTTCATCAGTGGCAGTGACCGTATCACTATCGTCACTTTCATCGTCGCTACTACCATCAGAGCGTCGTGATTTTTTCAGTTTTTTCTTTTTTTTTGCTCGTTTATGACTCTTGGATCGTGCATCCATATTTGCATCGTCTTTCGGAGGGTGAACCGTGGCTTCGGGGAGCTCCTCAACTTCTGGCAATAGTTCATATTTTTTACCATCAGGTGTACTAAAACAGTCAGAGGCAAGGTGGCCCCGTGTTCCGCACTTGGTACATGTTGTATCAAGAACAGCCTCTAGCTCTATCGGCCTTTTCTGTCCTGGCACAAACTTTTTTCTTCGTTGTTCGTCCATTTGCTGCTCTATTCCATTTGGATCCAGATCTTTACCATTACCCTGATTGACATGTTTCATTGACAAACCGACTTTGCCATCATCGCTAATATTTATAACTTTGCACCACACCCGCTCCCCCCGCTGTAGTACGTCTGCAACATCGTCCACCCTTGCAGAACTCACCTTAAAAAAAATCGTTCAATTTGATTTTTTTCATATAATATGCCACCACTGCCTCTCCCACACATATACCAAATAACTTGTGACAGGCGTACAAAGTACTTCATTCATTTTTCAATATCTTTCCATCGATTGAATGAATTCATTGTAATTTCAGAAAAATATGGATATCTACTAATTGTTCATTAAAAATATCAACTCAGTCAACTCCGAGTTATTTTTTCCCTCCTCTTATTTTAATGAGGCAATATTGGATTAGGTTATGTCGTCATGTTTACCTGCGATTTGTGTATCAAACCCTGTTGCTTACATCCAGGAATTCTCACAAAAGCTCCATAATTTTGTACAGAAGCGATTTCTCCGAGAAAGATTTGATTCAACTCGCAACTCGACATTTTACGTTCGTTTTGCGTCCTTGTTTCTTGTTCTGTTTTTGCCTCTTCTAATATCGTTCGTGTCCCTTTTGGCGTAATAACATGTTATTTAGCCCGCCATTATTGCAAAACGCACAAACCGCACAAACGTTCAGATATCCAGCGTACCATTGGGTACAAGATACTTCTACCGTACCGTACGATGCTGCCGTTGCCGTTACCGTACTGCGACAAAAAGTATCAACGTACTCCGTACTCTTACGATGGCAGTACGTGTTACTATAATTAAGTGCCGATATGCGCTTTTCATCGAGGAAACCGTAGCGTATCAGCGTATGAATTTTACGACCGAACTAATACCGCGTAGAAGTATAAAACATGCTAAATGCTTTACAACAATTAGCCACAAAATTTATATATTTTTTCCGTTTTTGAAATATTTTTATTATACCAGTTAGCGACGTGATAAAACATGCTCAACTTAAAATCTCGATCTGTTCGTCGGATCGTCGAATTATCTCTTGTTTCTATATATATATATATATTTTTTTCAATTATTTAAAGAACACGAAAATAGATATTTTTTGAAGATTGAGTTTTTTCCAAACGTTGCAGTACCTGTACGACTTCTTAGATGCATTGATAACTCAGCAAACCGCACCGGAGGAAGCTTACAGAAAACTTGACGATCTTGCCAACAAACACACCGAGGCACTCCGCAAAGCAACGAAGCAAGTTCAAGAGGCTCGCTTGAATCATGACGAGATTGCGGTTAAAAAGGCCGTAAACGATTATGAAGAAGCTTTGGAACGTTACGTGCCAGTTCTTATGGCTCAAGCAAAGATTTACTGGGAACTGGGAAATTATACCCAAGTCGAAAAGATATTTCGTAAGAGCGCAGATTTCTGTAACGAATACGACGTGTGGAAACTAAACGTCGCTCATACGCTCTTCATGCAGGAAAACAAGTTCAATCAAGCTGCCGGCTTTTACAAGCCGATCGTCATTAAAAAATTTGACAATGTGCGTTTGTGTCACACGTTAACTGTTTTGTTGAAACTAACTTTATACATACACTTCTACGCTTATATATTTTTTGTCATGGGCGTGAAAACATTTCCATATCAGCTCGATATTTTGGTGTAAATATTATATAACTGCTCAAAACACAGTCTGACGTTGGAATCTAATCTCCGTGCTGCTACAAAAATGCAAAAAGCCTACTTCTTTCAATCACGGATTGGTCGGGACTCGCCTTATGTAGACGCGCAGTCAGCAAAGAGACTAAAGTTAAACTTGGTTAAAGATCATCCGTATTTTATACTTGTGAATCAAAAAAGCAACTGAACTTTTTTGCTCTTTCGATGATTAAGAGGATGGATCAGTCGGTATATCGTAACCGTGAGTGCGAGAGAGATAGCTGCAAATTTCTAAATCGAAATTCTTTGACACAGTTTGACCGATCCATATAATGCTCTTAAAGAAACGATTAAAATTTATTCTCGCAATTATTAAAATTATGTGTAGCTTATTTGTTGAAATTGATAAATTTTTAATATAACGATAGCAGTTAAAATACTTTCGTA